>NC_136934.1:38336001-38436778 GCF_949987615.1 Pollachius pollachius
TTCGACTCGGAGGGAGGAGGCGAGGGAGGGGGAGGAGGTGATGGAGGGATGCAGAGGAGGAGAGGATGCTAGGAGAGGCGGCCAGGAGGGAATTTATTGCAATCATTACACTTGATGGACTCAGTGAAGCTGCACTTCATACACACTGTCTGCCTGCTGTTTGTGTGTCTGTGTGTGTGTGTGTGTGTGTGTGTTTGTGTCTGTCTGTGTACATCTGTGTGCGTGTGTACACACATAATGGTGTGTATGCATAGAGTGCGCAATAAAAGTCACATTTACAAATATAAGAAGCCAGAGCACATTCAGACTGTCTGGATGTTGATTTGTTTGTGAGTGTGTCTGAGTGTGTCTAAGTGTGTGTGTGTGTGTGTGTGTGTGTGTGTGTGTGTGTGTGTGTGTGTGCGTGTGTGTGTGTGTGGAGTTAACATTTACCAGGATGACAGGAGGAGGGGGGAGGACAAAGGAGGGAAGGGCTGGAGGAAAACAGAGGAGAAGTTAGTTTAGACACATATGGCTCTCTCTTCCTCACATCTCTCTCTCCATCTCCCTCCATCTCTCTCTCTATCTCTCTTTCTATCTCTCTCTCTGTCTGGCTCTGGCTCTCCCCTCCTCTGGCCGTCGTTTCCTCTCCCAGACGAATCACACCTCCCATCTGTCCGTCATTACATTTGAGTCGTGGGAGTGATGATCATCATTTACTGTCTCACATTCAGCACACCGTCTATTTGCCTGGTAAACCAACGGCTGTCTCTCTGTCAAACGTACTGCCTGCCATTAATCTGTCTGTCGTTCTGTCTACACGTTTATCTGGCTGTTTTAAGATGTGTATCTATTTACATGTCTGTCTGTCTGGCCTATCCATATGTCCATATGTTTGTCTGTCTGTCTGTTTGTCTAGCATGTCAATCAGTCTGCCAAACATGTCTTTCTGGCCCTTCCATATGTCTCTCTGTATGTCTAACTCCCCTGCCTTTCTAGCCTAGTCTGTCTGTGTAACCTGTGTGTCTGTCTGTCTTTCTGTATAGACTCTCTGTCTATCTGTCGAGACTCGCTGTCGGTCTGTCTTTCTGTCCAGGCTCGCTGTCTGTCTGGCCTGTCCGTGTGTCTGTCTAAGCTGTCTTGTCTGTCTGACTAGACTCTCTGTTTGTCTAGACTTACTGTCGGTCTGTCTGGCCTGTCCGTGTGTTTGTCTACCTGTCTAACCTGTCTGTCTGTCTGTCTGTCTATCTATCTGTCTAGACTTGCTGTCTTTCTGTCTGCCCTATCCGTATGTGTGTGTGTGTGTGTGTGTGTGTGTGTGTGTGTGCGTGCGTGTGTGTGTGTCTCTTTCTTTCTGTCTAGCCTCTCTGTCTTTCTGGCCCACCATATGTCTGCCTTTCTCTCTGTCTTTCTGATTAAACTCTCTGTCTGTCTTTCTGTCAGGCCTCTCTGGCCGTCTTTCTGGCTTTATGGCTAGACACCCTCTCTACTCTGGCTCTCTATACATTGAGAATGTCATCCAACCATAAAGCCATCCTGCCCATGAACCGTGGAACCCACTCCAAATGTACACGTGTGTTAGTGGAGCAGCAGGCACCAAGTGGCTCACATGTGTGTATGTGTGCATGGATGATGAGGTCACAGCCAACAGAATAACGTTTCAGGCCAAATTAATTCCCTATACATCATGAAGCTTAATTCATAATGGTAGAGTTGAGCTTGGTAGATTGGGGAGAAGCTGGTGTGTATATGTGTGTGTGTAGGGGTGTGTGTGTATGGGTGCATGTGTATGGGTGTGTATGTGTGTGATAAAGCAACCAGAGAGCCGTTTCACACTCCATCACTCGGCGATTCTGCCCTGCGGATGACCCTGCCCGAGAGAGAGAGAGAGAGAGAGAGAGAGAGAGAGAGAGAGTGTGTGTGTGTGTGTGTGTGTGTGTGTGTGTGTGTGTGTGTGTGTGTGTGTGTGTGTGTGTGTGTGTGTGTGTGTGTGTGTGTGTGTGTGTGTGTGTGTGTGTGTGTGTGTGTGTGTGTGTGTGTAGTGTACAGTACTGATGTGTGCATAGTGTCCATTTGTCCATATCTGCAGCGAGTTGAGATCATGTAACTTGGTACATTCTACAGTGTCTCTTGCTAAACCAGCATTCATCTTGACTTCAACACGTTCTTCCCACATAAACATATACGGAGAAGAGATTCCCTTCAGGGGAGGATGGACACACGTGCACACAAAAACACATAGACACACACACGCAAAGACACACACATTCAACCCCCACATACATAACAGATACACACAGACACATACAACCACACAAATACACACACCTTCTAGACATTTGCCAGTACAGTTTCACGCCTGGGTGGGTTGAGTGAAAAATGACTTCACCTACTTACTAGATGTCTAGCATGTGTGTTCAAATGTGTATGTGTTCGTGCATGTGTGTCTGTGCTTGTCTCTAGCCTCCCCTACAGGGTATTTGTGTGTGTGTGTGTGTGTGTGTGTGTGTGTGTGTGTGTGTGTGCGTTAAGTGTGAGAGTGTGTGTGTCTGTGTGTGCCTATGTGTGTGTGTGTGTGCGCGCGCGTGCGTGCGTGCAGGAGAAGTCACCTCTAGGTCAGTTCATTGCCTATTGATCAGCAAGAACAGCAGAATTACCCTATTTTTTTATTCTAGATCAAAGAGCTTTGATCTTAAAATCTAAAAAGACACTAGAGGAAGATATAAAAAGGAACACAATAAAACCTGCCTCTCCTCAAGGTGGTTTTAAGTAAAGCTAGTGAAGCTGGAACTTCAAACCCAACTGCACCTGCTAAACATGTCATTAACAAAAATAATTATTAACAAACACACGTCATTTTAAAATGTTTTTTCTCCCTGCAGCCTTCCTCCAAATATTCTCAAATGTGCATCGATAAAAGAATAATCCCCATACGTCTAACACCTCCCTGTGTCTCAGTCTACCTGCCATGTCATGATGTAAAGACATATACGGACGAGAGCACACTCTTGGTTCAGACCTGATTCTGACCACCAGATCAGTGCTTGAGGGCTTTTATAGACCGGCCCTCAATAGGGGCCACAAGGGGGCACTGAGGGGTCTTCTGTAGCTTGGTTCGATATATAGGCAGAAAATTATGAAAAGATAATCCAATAATAACACAATATCATGATTGATATAGAGATTTGGAGACTCTTGCATTGGATATGTGGTGATGAGTCTATGTCTAATTGGTTTGTTCTGTTCCATCTGTCCAATTAAAGAAGCCCACTGTACCTCTCTGCCTCCAGCTCCGTGGATAGGAGAGGAGGCGGCAGCTGGCCGAATCACTGCCCGTCACGGTCACTTCCCGGTGCATTACATTATTATATGCATTAGATTATACCTCAACCTTTCCTTAGCTTGCCAGTGAACCCAAAATAATTTCTATGATCTTGAACATAATAGTCGATGTCATTCAGTCACTGTTACTCAAATGATAAAGTAGTTAAGAAAAAACAATGCTAAAATCTAATGTTTTCGCTAGTCTCTGCCAACTGGTTTATGAAAGTTTTATTCTGCACCGAACTCAAGTCCTGTTGCTTTCGTGAGGCGGGATTACAAAAGTGAGCCTGCGGCCGAGGGGTTTAGCAAACCACTGTGTTGAAGGAGGTCAGTCTGCTGTGCAACATTTATTTAGATCTCATGGTGTTCAAATTTGCACCGATCAGTAGCCTGGGAACCAGATGAATCTCGCGAGCTGATGTTTCATTTGCTCTGCTTATAATGCTGTAATCCATTTGGATGGTACGCCGTGAGTTGCAAATCTCCCGGCTTTCTTGCGGCATTTCACTGAGGCACGCCCCCTTTTGGTCGATCCCACTCGCTATTCTGAAGGGAGAGCGAGTTCAGTTAGGCTGATAGTACTACTCGTCAACAAAAATGGCTGCACCCGTAAAGTAATTAATCGTTTTTGTATTTGTATCAAGTTTGTCATTTTAATGTTGATTTTAAATGCTCTTACACACTTGATTACATTGCTACTTTACGCCGATCACCAATTTATGCATTGCATGGTCTTGCTGTGCGTGCAATACAATGTAAAATTGTGTTGTTTATTTTCAAGCTGGTTGGCTAAAGAGGCTAATGTAGCTAACAATAGCAATGACTAGCCATTGAGAAACTGGAAAGCAAACTACGACCAAAAGGGGACGTGCCTCCGCAAATGCCGCAAGAGAGCTGGAAGATTTACAACTTACGACTTGCACGTACCGGCGTACCATACAAATGGATAACACCATAAGGTCTGGCTTCCCTCCTATACAAAAAGATCTCTGCCTGATTTCAAGATGGACCGACCAATCACAACCGTGTATCTAATATGAGGTGGGATCAATAGGATGATGGTGCAGAGGTCAGCCGTAGAGGCATCCTCAACAACAACAGATTAGGTTGGAAGTACGGCCAAAAGCTTTTTTGTGAAAATATAACGTCCAGTTGGTTTATTGCTGTCTCGATCAGCAGCAGCCCTCTTTGTTGTGGTTGAAGATGCCTCTACGATGCTCCTCTGCAGCGTCTTCCTATTTATCCCGCCTCATATGAGACAACTGTTGTTAGTGGTCGGTCTTTCTCATGCCGGGCATCCTTTTGTATGGAAGGGGAGAAAGACCTTAGACCTAATCATGACGTTAGAGAATTGTCTGAAACCCAGTTTACTCAAACAGGGGGATAACCGACACTTTAAAGTGCTGCCTTTCTTGGGAGAGACGCGTAAGGCTATGTAGACTGTAGAAAATGTCGACCGGCTTCTTTGAGAAGCCTCAAAGACAACACCTTTAACCCACACAGCACATCATTTGTATGCTTTCGACACAGTGTACAGCCACTGCCAAGTATCTACAGTGAGTGCAACCTAGCAACCACAACCTTACGCATTGTTCGTGTTCCTTTTTTAAATAGCAAATGTTAACATTAATGCAACGCCCACACGGTTCTGAAGGGCCAGGCTCCGATCCTGGACGGGGCTGTTTGAAATGAATGATTGTTCAGTCAGGGCTCAAGTTGTCATCGTTGTTTATACAGCTAATGAAACCGATACGTTATGAGATTGCCGAACCAACGCATTACAGAAAATCAGTATAAACAGGAAATACCAGCAGACTGTGAACAAGAAAGCTGGATGTTTTTACCACCTGACCCCTGACTGCTCTGCCTCCCTCCATCTCTTTTTAGAGATAATATGACTGACACATTTTGATTTGTGTTTTAGTCATTATAAACCATGGCCACTGTCTGTCCATATCGCTTTAGTCCCCTGCCCTGTGTGTGTGTCTTGAAGAGCAAACTCAAACACAGCAGCAAAACCACACACACACACACACAGAAACACGTACGCATACACATCTACATCACTGATTAAATAATGCTGAAAAGATGTAAACGTTCAAAGAAAAGATCAGACGAGGTGGAGATGGGGGTTCTGTTCGACAAATCCTCTGAAAATCCTTCCTTGCTGCTTTGCATGTCTCCATGGAGAGCAGGAGGGAGTGGGGAGGGTAGTTGAACATTTGGGGGAGGGGGGGGGATGTTGTTGGTTAGTGTCCTCCATCTTCCAGAGTTCATTGACTTAGATTGACCAAGAGAGGGAGAAAGAGACATGCAGGGAAATGGAGAGACAGACAGAGACAAAAACTGAGAGATACAGAGAAAGAGAGAGAGAGAGAGAGACACAGAGACAGACTGAGAGAGACAGAGAAAGAGAGAGAGATAGAGAGAGAGAGAGAGAGAGAGAGAGAGAGAGAGAGAAAGACACCGAGAGAGACAGAGAGAGAGAGAGAGAGAGACAGAGAGAGAGAGAGAGAAGGTCAGTCTGGGATGATCGAATACGTACTCTATGCCTCCCCCTCTCCCTTTCCTTCTCTGTCCAACTCCTTCCTCCTCCATCTCTTCTGCCTTTACAAAAAGCTGTTTTCTGGTTCTGACAAGGACATACACACAAACACACACACACACACACAAAGAGAGAAAGTAGCACACAGTATTTTAACCCCACTCTCACACTGTGTTCACCTCCTCCCTCTAGCTTTTCTCTGTCCTTTCCGCCCATTTGATCTTCAAAACCTCAGATTGTTTTTTTCATTGGGGGGGGGGGGTCAGTGTCCACAGTTCATTACCTCCCTGGGACCATGACCCTGGGTGGACCTGGACCCTGTGTTGGACCGGGAGCCTCTGTGGACCAGGACCCTGTGTGTTGTTATTTGTTTCCTAAGGCATCCGATATCGCTTGATTCATTGCCAACGCAGCCTCGAGCCAACAGCTGCCGATACTGTGCTCTGGGTGTCTGACCGGTCCACTCACAGTGATGCGGTGCGTGCATCAGGTCACACCTGACCACACCTGACAGCCACTGAGGCCACAGTGTACTAAGCAGGCGGGGAACAGAGCTAATGAAACGCTTTACTTTGGCTGCAGCGTGGGCCCAGCCACAAACGTGATCGCCAGAGGCCAGGACTGTAACCCAGAGTGAGACTGTTCCTGGGATCCTCGGGGCGCCGCAGTATTTCAGACTTTCTTTATCTCAGACTTTCACTATCTCAGCCATCTCTTGATCAGAGCCATCTCCTCCCCCTACACCCAGCCGTCCCCTCCCTCTCCCGCACCCTCTCGTCTCCCCTTATCTCTCTTTGCCATTCCAAACTTTTCCGTGTCCTTCATTCCACTGTTCGCCCTCCCCGTCCTCTCCCCCTCTTCCCTCTCCACAGCCACACCTCATTCCTTCCACCCCTTCCCATCTCACTCCCGACAAACAATCTGCTCTTCATCCAAACAGCTCCCTCCTCACCCCGCCCACTAGCTCCATCTTCTCCTCGGCCTCCCTCCCTACTCATCCCCCCCCCCACCAGGCCTGCATACCAACCATGCCTGGCGTCACGCTGCATGTTTTCCCCCACCACCACCAACGACCCCACCACCAGCACCCCTCTGAACCAACGAGCTTAAAGCTAAGGTAGGCCATCTGTTTTAGAAGCATTTTCTGGTTATTTTTGTTCAAATTGTCTTTCCATCCAAATCAAATCAATAAATTGAAGGGTCGGACAAAATAAAGAAAATTGTTGTTGTCTATGGCTGTCGCAGGCGTGTAATAAGCCAATCATTTCATTCGGGTCGAATGAAAAGATTGGACGGCCTACCTACCTAGTACCTACCTATACATACCCACCCGGCTACCTGCGCACACTCATTGAGCATGACTGGAATCTTCCGAAGCCTAGGCAGGCCTGGCTTTGGAGGGAGTGGCTTAAGAGGGAGGCTTGAAGTGGGGGGTGGGCTTTTTTTCGGTTGGATACTTTCAAAATCGAGCTTACTGGCTGGTTTCTCCAAATTGCCTACCCTGGCTTTAATCCCCCTCCACCGGCATGCAGATGCCCCCCCCCCCCCCAGCCCAGAACCCCTGCATGGGAATCACTCATGGTGGTGCAGAGCTGGGGTGCGGAGGGCAGCGTGTGGGCCCTGCAGCAAATCTGATGGAGGTGGGCAGGAGGCCAGAACTCTCACACAGAGCCTGATGTCATTTTAACACACACATTCACACAACCACACACACACACACACACACACGCATTCAAATACACACGCATTCACTCTCTCACACACACACACACGCACACGCACACACACATGTTACAACACAGCATGTAGGCAGGCACTATGCTTTTTAAAAATGATATGGTGAGGCCAGGATGAGTAACACATAAGAAATTAACACACAAGAAGACACACACATAAACACACAAACACACGCACGCACACACACACACACAGAGGCAGAGTGAGCAACCTACGTGCGATAATCCTCATTGTGCTGCGCGCAGTGCTGAAATGACTTGTGCTGCTCCAGGTTTAGTGGATCTCTTATCAGAGTTGTCAGGCGGGCGGATCTGCAGTGCAGCGACAACGTGGCTAGGGTAGAAAAACAGACACACTGTCAGGACGAGTCCCTGCCGCTCTGTGTGTGTGTGTGCGTGTGCGTGTGCGTGTGTGTGTGTGTGTGTGTCTGTGCGTGTGCGTTTGTGAGTGTGTGGTGCCTGTGTGCGTGCGTGTGTGTGTGTGTGTGGTGAGTGGGTGTGTGTGTGCGCGCTCCGTGTCTGAATACTCGTTAGGAGCTCTTAGGAATTCCTGCCAAGAATTCATGCAAGGTTACTTTCTGAAGTTGGTATGCAAATACACGGCACTCACCAGATGCCTTAACAACCTACACCGTTTCACGACTGTATCTGAAACCTTGCAGTGGGAACTGCGATTGAAAGGACGGCGTCGCCGTTGAAGCGATCAAAAGGCAGCTAGCAGAGATGCTCGCTGGCTGCTCATGGCGGTGTGTTTCACTCGCTACGCTGAAACACTTGAGACTCCACACCTCTAGGAGGGCTGGACGACAGGCCTTCAGATGGGAACCGACGCCCAAATCTGCTGCATAGAGGCAGTGGACCTGACCAGACACACACAGGAAGTACAGAACAATAACGCCAGGTGGCGGGACGGGCCAGCTGGACTTCCTCATCCTTCGGCGCTTCAATGTGAGGCCAAGTCACCGAAAAGTAAATCAAGGTGGCCTTGCAGCAACAATGCATCTCTGTCATGAGGTAACCATCAGATTATTAGGAAAGAAAAAAAAAAGTACTTACTTTACCATGGATGGAAATTTACTCATCCATCCATGGTAGCAGTCCAAGGCCTCGCGGTGCACGCACGTACACACACACGTTCGCTAGCACACACATGGACATGCACACAGACAAACACGCAGACAATTTGTCCAGAACCCCCCCCCTCCCACTCCCGACTTTATTTTATTTTTTTAATTGTATACGACTCTCCGCGGAGCAATGGCACCCGGTGTGTGTTTCAGGGTTCATGAGCTTCAGTGTTGAAGCAGGATGAAGTTGCTGTGCTACGGGCACACAGAAGCACTCAGAAACCAAAGCAGCAGTGAAAAGGATCCGGTGTTCAGCGCGGGGGCCGACACACTCAACACTCATGCATTGTGTATAGTACGCCTCGCGCACGTCGCTAGGTGCGCGCAGCATCAGCGATGCTACAGTTAGCGGTGACTAGGAACCAGAGACAATGCAGACTTTACTACGACGCTCGCGTTGAGAGGAAATTCTTGAAGGATGAGAATAAAGAAAACGGAGCCTATGAAAGACACAAAAGATTCCAGAAGTGCTAATAAATGACTTAATGACTGGCTTGAAGTACCAACCTGGTGATTTTGCCATTTTGGTGTAGATTTAACAATTGCATGTGGGATGATAGCGTTTCTCCAGTAGGCCAGTAAGAGTTCACACAGAATGAATCATCTAGTATTGACTGTGGCAGGGAGCAGAAAGCAAAGCTCACCTGAAATCTCTTGTGATTTGCAACCAAGTCTTTGAACACGCTGTCGTAATTGAAATTTGAAATGTCAAAGTTTGCAACCATATACGCTTGTTCCGTGCTCGATCGCAAGCCAGCCACACAGGCAACCAACCAGACAGACAAACAGATACATAAATGGATAGACAGAGACAGATACAGTCTGATCGATAAATAGATAGATAGACGTAGACACAGATTGATAAATAGATAGACAAGACAAAAGACAGACAGACAAACAGCAGACAGATAGAAAGACAGAGAGACACGTTCAAATTTGCCATCCGGAATACCGACTACAAACAGTAAATCCCGAGCTACGGATTTAGAGAGGAAATTACACATCAAACTCAGGCCAGTGAAAAAGGCTTGTTCGGGCACACTGAAAAAAACTTAAATTCAACTTACTTAAAATTTAATTTCCCCTTATCAGAGTTCTGCATGACATGTTGCACACACAGCTAAACACAAATCCCCCAACCCATTACTCAAACTAAGATTCAATCTTAAAATCTTGATGTTATGTGTGTGTGTGTGTGTGTTTGATTGTGTGTGTGCGTGTGTGGGTCTGGTGCGTGTGTGTTTGTGTGTGTGTGTGTGTGTGTGTGTGTGTGTGTGTGTGTGTACCCCCGTATCCTTGAGTGTGTCGGAGGGGATTAATTGAGGCATTCTCTTACGCAAATACAATTTAAGAAAAAACATAATCACCATAGTAATGAGCAAGAAGTGAACAAGCATTGACGGCGTGACGGTTTAGAGACAGGTTCTCTGAGGACACTGTCCTCTCAAACCTTACATTACAGAACCTCTGCACCCAGTGTTCCTGCTCCCCTGTATACGGGCGGTCAAGAGACAGTGACAAAGAGAGAGAGGGATAGACAGTGAGAGAGAGAGAGAGAGAGAGAGAGAGAGAGGGAGACAGAGTGAGGGAGGCAGAGAGAGAGAGAGACAGAGACAAAGAGAGAGAGAGAGAGAGGGATAGACAGAGAGAGAGAGAGAGAGGGAGCCAGAGTGAGGGAGGCAGAGAGAGACAGAGACAAAGAGAAAGAGAGAGGGATAGACAGAGATCGAGAGAGAGAGAGATCAAGAGAGAGAGGGAGACAGAGTGAGGGGGGCAGAGAGAGAGAGAGAGACAGAGAGATAGAGAAAGACAGTGACAGAGACGGAGAGAAAGAGAGAGAGAACGAGAAAGAGTAAGAGTGAGGGACACAGAGAGAGAGAGAGAGAGAGAGAGAGACAGAGAAAGACAGACCCAGACGGAGAAGGAGAGAGAGAGAGAGAGAGAGAGAGAGAGAGAGAGAGCAGACTGAGAGCGGGACAGAGAGACAGAGAGAGAGAAAGAGGCTTGTCCTAGTAACAGGAACCATCTGTTGTAGGTCTGACAGACCAGAGAGCCAGAGGGAACACAACGCTTCCGGGCCTTTTTCCCTCTCTCCCTCCAATTCTCCATCTTGTACCCTTCATCGCTTCATCAATCTCTCTCCTATCCATTAATTTCTCTCTTTGTACTTTGGATTGTGTGTGTCTGCTCTCTCCTTGCGTTCCCCCCTCTCCCACTCGCTGGGACAAAGCAGCGAACAGTGCAAGGCTGTGGTCAAGAACAGAAAAAAAAAAAAAGGAATCTCTTTGCTTTGCATGAATGTTCTTCTCTCAGTGATCAGTCTCCCTCTATCGGTCTATCTCTCCCCCCCTCCCTCCCACACACACATACACACACACAAACACACACACACTCACAGACAAGCACACACACACACACAATCTCTCCATTCACCCTTCTCTCGCCCTCCCACTCGTGTGCTCCTCACGCTGTCGTTCCCTTGTGGTGTCCGCCCATGTCCTCGGCCTGGCCCTCTCGTTCACGTGGCGTTGTGTGTGAGCTAGGGCAGTGAACTTCTGACTAGTACCGTGCTGCAATATGAGTCTTTAGATGGCCTGTGATCCCTGTACGCCACAGAGGCACAGAGGCACAGAGGCACAGCGGCAGCGCAGCAACAACAACCCCCCCATCCCCCCCCCCCCCCCCCCCCCCCCCCCCCACCCCGTCATACCCCCCCTGACTCCATCTTGAGGGCGTCGGCACAGGATCCCGCTGTGCAACACGTCTTTATCGTATGCCACGCAACGCTCCTCCATGCATGCTTTGTTTTGTGTCCCCCCCCCCCTCCCCCCCAACAAACTTTCTGTCTGTTTGTGTCTGCGTTGTTTCTCTCGCCAAGGTGCGCTCCTCTGGAGCCCTGAAATGTGAACGCCACGCCCGCACGCCGCAGCACCGCCTCAGAATACCCATTGTTGTACGATGTTGCGGTTTGCATGCAGCGATGTTCCTGTGTCAGCATATGCAGAAGACACGGCTCTGTGTGTGTGTGTGTGTGAGCGTGTGTGTGTGTGTGTGTAGGTGTGTGTGTGTGTGTGTGTGTTGGACGTGTTTTGAAGGTATTAAGGGTGTGTGTTTGCGTGTGTGTGTGTGTGTGTAGGTGTCTGTGTGTTGTAAGACAGAGCGGGGTGGGAAACCCACTCTTGCGGGGTTTGATTACACAGCGATAGTGACACCTGTCAAGTTGTCACTATCACCAACAACAACAAAGAGCGGGCCAGGGATCTGGTTTCCCCGCTGCCCTCCGAGTCACCTCCTCCCACCCCACGCCCCCTCTCCGCACCTCCCTTCCCCGCTCCTCCCTGCCCGCTCCTCCCATGCTCTTCCTGACCTGTGTACATCCAACGCTAGCCGGGAGAAGTATGGCCTCTATCGCGTGTCATTGCCCGCCGCCGCGCTCCAGTTTGTGGTGGGGGTCTCTTAAAGAATAAATAAATATAGATGCGCAAGTAAATATAGGCTATTATGACACGGCTCTTCTCAATGCCCTGCAACGCTCCGTTCACTTGCATGGGCCCTTCAAAACAACGCCAGCGTCTTCCGTTGCTGAGCGACGTCAACGTCTTTGGCTAAGTATTTCTCTGCTGATCAACACTACGAATGGTAACAAATAAAGTGTAAAAAGTGAAGTTTGTTTTGCAAGTAGCCGCTCATTATCGAAAATAAGCCCCTTCAGGTCGAAGCAAGACACCTCTGTTTCGCGTCGGTGTCCGGTGCGCCCTGTCTGGGCTTATTTTCCCGATAATGAACGGCGTTCTACTATCCCTTACTTAACGTCAATATTACTCTGCATGTGGCAAGGAAAATAGTTTTATTTGTAATTAGAATATTATGCTGTTGTATTTTCAGAGACCCCCACAGATATTTGAGCTTGCTGCTTTCATGGGAGCCAGACCTCTCTCTATGGGAGCTCAGCTCCCACTGGCTCCCACCTAACTCTCCCCCACCCCCCCTCTCTCCACCACCCCCTCGCTCCACTAGGCCCCCCCTTTTCGCCAGCCCCCCCCTCTCCACCACTACCCCTCTCGACCACCACCCCCCCTTCTCCACCACCCCCTCCCCTCTCTTCACCCCCACCCACCTCTCTCCACCCCCGCCATCCACCACCACCCCTCTCTCCATCGCCCCCCCAGTTCTTTCCATGTCCACGGCGAGTTTAAACACAACAAGAACAGATAAACAACGTTATAACGCAAGAATGTGATTTGCAATATTTTGTTTTTTGTTTTCAGGTCCATCAGAGAACCGTGCAGAGGAATCACGGTTAAAACATTTCCGGCTAAATTATTATGGCGCCATGCATCAAGAAAGAAGAGTAATGTGCTGTCAGTGGCACCAATTAGACTGCATCTAGCCACTCTCATGCTCTCAAAACAGCTCCAAGGTTCCCATTTGTTCCAGAAGAGAAAGAAAAATGTTCATGTGTCTGTTTTTGTCAGACACTCCTGCATCAATACAATAATTTGGATGTTAAAGTGCTGCAAAAAAAAGGACAACTCTCGCTCAAGTCAATAATAAGCACAATACATTTGTTTTTTTCTCCCTTTGTGTGAAATTAATTTTGGATCCTAACCAGGGTTGGAGACGGAGAGGTTCTGAGAGTGTAAACACCCATGAATTATCGAGTCACTGTTCTTTGCTCGGCGGGATTGTCCATCGACTGAACAAATGTATATTTCAGTCTACTTGTGCCTGTTGGAGGTGAGGTTTCACAGCTTTTGAGGAAAAAAAGGCAAGAAAAGAAAAGCATTGTGTATGCCTAGTCACTGCTATCCAGCTATTGATCGCCGAGATCCATCTTGGTGATACTGCGAGGAGCTTATAAACTATCCTTCATGAGTCAAGCTAGTTAGAATAAAAAATAATAATTATTGTAGTTGCAGACTACAAGACTGTAAACCTACCCATCTCATTAATGTATATGTCATTCCTTCCACCATGTTGAGCAATTTGAAAATCGTTGAAATATAGAAAAAGATTTGAATGTAATTCTCTGCTACAGGCGAGTGCCTGCTGCAGTCTGCCATGTTCATACCGTCTTGATTCACCAACTTGAACCAGACTTGGCAACAAGCAGGGGGCTATCTATTATTGGTCTGACAGCTTCAGCGCAAGTACTCACACATACACAGGGAGACGCACGCATGCACGCACACACACACGCAAAGGGAACCAAACAGGAGGACAAAAACTGCTTGTGTGACCTGCCGAGGAAGACTAGCAGAGCAACCGTAGAAATCACAGGTCTTTAACTGCTGCTTGACACACACACACATACATACACACCCTCACACACACACATATGCGCACACCCACACAGACACACTCGCACACACACAAAAAAACACCCAACCATCCATAGAGGAAAGCACCCATACACAAACACACACACACACAGACACACACCCACCCATAGAGACAAACACACGTACACACAGGCATGCATGCACACACAAACAAGTACGCCAACCCACACAGACAAACACACACACAAATTCACAGCCGCTCACACAGACAAAAATACACACATACACAAAGAGATGCACACCCACCCACCCACAGAAACACAAACACACGCATACGCACACACAGACTTAAACATACTCACACACACAGACAAACACACACACACAAATATACATGCACCGAGTCACCGACATACACACACACAGAGGAAAGCACTAGGTAAAAAAGTGAAGGTGAAGGTGACGTGTCCTCTCCCTGGGTCTAGCGCCGGACAGGTCTGAGGCCCGCATCAGGGGACAGGCGGGGCCCGTCTGCACACCACTGGGTCTTGTCTCTCGCCAGCTGAGTCCCACCCCTGGATACTGGACAGCACACAGCGGCCTGCGCACCGACAATGTCAACGTCAAGGACGCAGTGTGTCCTCGCTAAAGGGCATCCTTAGGGTTTGGTATTAATAGCCACCCACTTGCCACACTTTTGAGTCGATGGGGTTGGATAGTGAAAGTTTCTTTGAAACAGCCTACTCTTAACAAGCTTGCGCTGTATTGATTGCTTTAGTTAGCAGCAGGCCGTTTTGGTTTTGATGCTCTAAGCTAGCTTTACCTTCAATCACAATGGATAGCAATAACCTGCCAGTTTGGTGTCAAAACATTTTGATACTTTTCAATTTGCCAAAATTTTCAATGTGTGAATAATGAATAAGAAAAAATAAGAAAAATAGACCAAAATGTCAAGACTTTTTTTTAAGACAAAATTTCAGCCACAACTTTTTTATTTTTCACTGAATCCATTTCAAAACGGCATAGGCCTTGGAAATAATAATTAATGGAAAACATCAAAACTTATAAAAGCTATAAGTACTAAGAGAGTTGAAGTGAATAACTTAAATTGGTGCTATAAAACCGGTATGCTGGACGGCCCCCATTAAACCCGGTCCTGGGCATGGCATGGGGAAGGTGTAATTACCAACATAGCTATCCATTACTTTAAAACACCCTTCCTCACACCGCCAGGATGAATTAGCTGCGATTACCAGGGATGGAACATTTAAAAGACTCCACGAAGGACAATCCGACGGCCAAAAGTGCCCTAGAGGCACTCAAGCTGCAGACACACAAACACATCCGCACGAACACACATAGACACACGCACATGCTCGTCGATCGATCAATAGAGTGGGGCTTTGCATTTGAAACGCAACAGGACATGCTGTTCGTCTGTCCTTACAACGGTGTTTGGAGTAAAAGCTAACATGTGTCCTCTTAGCTCTGTTCCAAACTAACAAGATAACAGAATACATGTCGAATGTTGACTCCCACTAACCACTAGCATGTTTACCAACAACTTGTTAATCACTTTTGCGGTAACCGCTAACTTGCTAACCACATGCTAGCTACGCTTCGCAGTGGCCGAGGTACGAGACCTGCAGTCCTATGCTATTCCCTTTGCTCGATGCTATGCTATGCCCGACATTCCCTCCCTCGTTCAACCCACTGTCCTGTCTCTTTCCACTCTCCTGTCCATAATGGCATGAAATATATCAAAATAATAACATTTGTCTATATCATGAACAAAAACGCTAATTTGGACAATCAGCTGATGAAAAGTTATGATGTGTGTTATGATGTGTCTTTACGATGGAGAAAGGTTCCAAAGAGGAGATCTGGGTAAGTATTGAATGCAGCCCCCTCTGTAGGCCTTGTTGTCGCTCAGCAACGCGCGAGGCCTCCATGTGGATGTGGGTCAGTACCGCCCGCCCAGACGGTCCGGGTCGGGGCACCTGACACGCAGCCAGCTATGTCAACCAGCCCCCCCCCCCCGGCACTCTGCTCGTAAATAAAAACATCAACCACTCAGATAGTTGGACAGGGGACGGGCAGGAATCATGATACCTCGGAGGGGGAAGAGGGAGGGAGGGAGGGAGGGAGAGAGAGAGGGAGAGAGAGAGAGGGAGGGAGGGAGAGAGAGAGAGAGAGAGAGAGAGAGAGGGAGGGAGGGAGAGAGGGAGGGAGGGAGGGAGAGAGAGAGGGAGGGAGGGAGGGAGGGAGGGGGAGAGAGAGAGAGTTAGTGAGAGAGAGTTAGTGAATATAATAAAGAGTAAGAGAAAGAGATATAGAGAGATAGAGACAGAGAAAGAGAGACTGAGTCAGGGAGTGCCTGATCATCAAGAAGTGTATCAGAAAGCAGCACATTGAGCAGTAAATCCCAGATAAAGCTTGCTGGATCACTCTTCCATTGAACATGCATTGTGCTTATAGAGTGAGAATGCATTGCCTGGACGTCAATAGAGCCAAAACACACATAACTAAACACTTACAGGAGACTTCAGAAGCTTTACCGGAGCAGATACTACACCTCTCAGGTTGGGTAACATGGCTCAGAAGAAGAACAGCCAGTACAGACAGCAGCTACAGCTTGAAGCTAGACGTAGAGGAGACGTAACATGGTCTCATGGGTTTCTGCAGGTTGTTCATTTATCATACAAATGTCAGCCATCTGTGTTTGTTTGAATCAGACAAAGCTACACAGCTGAGTATAGCACTAATATCATTAATTAATACTATCATTAGTATTGACATCAATGACAGAGGATCAAAGAAAAAACAAGATATCTATAAAGGTGGGTCTGACTTCGATTGTCCTCCCAAAAAAGAAAATTTTACAGGTCACAGAGCCGTTCTGCTGTGCTGGTCAACAGAATCCATCAAATTCAGACTTCTCCCTGAAACATTCATGTGGAGCAGCCGCGATCGATTCTGCTGACAGGGCGGCTCCGCGACAGATTTTTAATGTATTATTAACTACAACAATAAAACAACGCCATCAAAGGTGTGAGTAGCCTTATTATAAAACGAGCCAGCCAGCCTAGTCAGACTCAACTGTTTCACAGACATTTAGCCACTAGTGAATAAAAAGCCTTTTAAAAAATAGAAGTCACATGGTGCTCAAAGAACTTTAGACGTCTCAAAACTTCGAAAATGTGATGAAATTTTTACTTCAGCTGCCACAGCAACAGCCGACGAGAGCAGACTATGGGAAAATAGAAGGCAAAATACAAACAATGAATGGACGTGAATGAGCATAGTATTGGCAGCGTCGAAAGGCCTGACTCCATTAGTGGCACAGGTAACTCCTTACCGGACCCTCCTACATGGGGGACCAGAGGGGCTCGCTGTGGGTCAGATTGCTATGCACACCGCAACGCACTGCTCCCACGGTGCGGTAGAAAAACACCATTTGGGGCAACATTTGAGGACCTCATTGTGGTATCATGATGCATTTTTTTTAATTAATACCAGGAAGAACCTGGCATCAGTGTTTCTGCACTATTTGCAGCATTTTTACATATTATTATGTTGGATGAGTGGGCTCTGAAAGCACCTGTCGTCAGTATTTAGTGTTTTTATTTTCACCGCTCTACCCCTGGGTAATTATATGCAGCAGACAGTGTCAGAGTGATAATCTACCTGAACTTGGGTAAAATGGCTTTGTTGCAGTAAAAACACATTTGGCTTTTCCTGGCTGTGCTCAGCCTGCCGGCGTCTCCCATGGCGATAGCCGAGTGTCAGACCGGCTGTCGGAGCTCACCTTCCACCCAATCAATGACTCTCACTCTCTCTCTAATTCTCTCTCCCAGTGCCACTTTGACTTCACGTTCTATCTTCCTCAAATCCTGCAGACTCTCTCTCTAACTCTATCTCTACTTTCTCTCTCTCTCTCTCTTTCTTTCTCACTCTCTCGCGCTCTCCCTCTCTCACTCTCACTCTCCCTCTCTCTCTCTCTCCCTATCGTCTCTCTGCTAACCCTCTTTCACTCCTGCCCCCCACCTCTCTCTGTCACTCTCTGCCATTATCTAGCTGTGTCTAGACTGGAGAAAAGACCTTTGCTTGCTCGATGAGGCGTGTGTGTGTGTGTGTGTGTGCCTTCTCTGTGCTTTAAGTGGCTAAGTGCAAAGGTCACATAATGGATGGAGTCGCTGTTGAACTGTACTCTATAAATGATCAGGCAGACAGAGACAGAGAGCGAGCAAGAAAGAGAAAGAGAGAGAGAGAGAGAAGACAGAGAATAGATTCAAACTGACACACATGCACAGGCATGCGCACGCACATACACACGCCCGCATCCAAACCAACACCCACATGCTCGTGCACACAGACAAAAACACACATGCATGCACACAAAAATGCACATACAGAGCCAAACAAAAAAAACAATAAAGAAAAGTGACATATTGTCTGTATAATGGAAAGATAAAGTCTGAAGTAGATGTCTTTATTTCATGTGTGTCTATATTTCTATGTGACATATAGAAATAAAAAACAAGCCTGTATGTTTTTAATATAAGTGCCACATGGACTGAACTGGTTGTTAAAGTGCACTCAAGGAGCTGTTGAACCAGATACATGAGGACGAGGAGATGGTTCGTACCTGGCCCTGGTTAGGCCAAATGCAATCTGGACTTATGTCGGAACGTTATGGAGCTCACAACACAAAACACACGCGCACACACAAACATACACTCCCGCACAAGCATACACATAGACAAACATGATGTAGTTGCGTGTTGCAAAATGAATGGTTTCCAGGGGTAAGAGCAAAGTGTAAGGCAATACGGCCAAGAATTGGGTGTAGAGGTGAGAAAAACAATAACAGAGAGATGGGAGAAAGAGGGAGAGGGGCAGAAAAAGAGGGAGAGAGTGGGAGATAGAGAGGGGAAGGGGAGATGTTAGAGGGATAGAAAGAGAGGGAGAGAGAGGAAGATAGACAGGGAGATATAGAGGGAGTGAGCGAGGAGAAAGAGGTAAAGAGAGGAAGAGAGAGGGGAAAGAGACAGCTAGGGAGAGAAACAGCTAGGAGAGAGGGAAGGAGGTGAGAGATAGAGGGAGAGAAAGAGAGGGAGGAAGAGAGAGAGAGGGAGAAAGATAGGGTGGGAGAAAGAGAGAGGCAGGGAGAAAGAGAGAGGGAGAAAGAGAGAGGGAGAAAGGGGTGGAGAGAAAGGGAGAGAGAGGGGGGGGGGATACAGAGGAAGAGACAACACTGCTGCATTGCAGCAATAGCGGGCGAGTATTACTGCTTGTGAAGGCCCAGCACTCCCTGTTCCTACAGAACTCTTCCCCGTGTCTCCAGGCCGGTGTTGTGGGACGGGGCGAGGGGCCGCAAAGTTACACAAAACAACTAGGAGCTCATTTTAATTGTCGTTATTCTAAGATAACTCTACCTTTGCCTCACAATCTCAAAAAGTGCACGCCTCATCATGGCTACTAATTATATTTAGCTAAACTAGCTAATCAAATCTTCAGTCTATCTTTAGCCATCTCTTTTGATGGCGTAGTGAGCCAGTGTGATGTACAATACAGTTCTAGTTTAGTTTTTAAGTATTTCTACACAGATGCTAAAATAAATAACTTCAAAAAGTCTGAAAACTGTTGTGATGTCGGAAATATTCCAATCCTTCTGTTGAAGTAACAACACTACGCTGTCATCCTGCTGAGAACAGGAAGTAGAAAGCGGCTGCGGCAGTCAGCCGATGGGTCCTTTAATGGCCCCTCCAGCCCACCCTGCCGCCACACACCGGAGCCCCGTCGTTAAAGCTGCAGCAGTGTGCAGAGACACTCCGGGACGTACGCGCTATACAGTGCATGTGGGACGCCGGAGATAGAGGTAAAGCCCCATAGCTATCCTACTAGGTTCTGCCTCTGGTTTGACTCTTGGCTCTGCCGGCATTAGCTACTAACATAATAGAAACTTTCCCAGAGACCCCTATTGGTCCTTGTGATCCAGTCTAATATGGTGCACTCCCTGCATGGGCGAAGAACAGCAGATACAAGCTACAGTTCTGAATGTATAAGGGTTGAGTCATGGAAAATATTAGCTCTAACCTAGTTCAAAGAGAGGGACATAGAGAGAGGGACAGAGAGCGAGGGAGAGGGAGAGGGAGAGGGAGAGGGAGAGGGAGAGAGAGAGAGAGAGAGAGAGAGGGAGGGAGAGAGAGAGAGAGCGAGAGAGAGAGAGAGAGAGAGAGATAAGAAGAAAGGGAAAGAGGGAGAAAGAAGGGCAGGGCAGGGGCCACTGCTACTGCAGCCAGCCAGCCAGGCTGCCAGTCAGTCAACCAACCAGCCAGCCTGACAAAAAGTCAGTAAGCCAGCCAGCCAGCCATCCTGGCAGGCAGTCATCCAGCCAGAACAGTCAGTCGGACCAGGTTGTCAATCAAATCTGCTACTGCAGAGTGGTGCAGTGCAATAGCCTGCCTCTCTCTCAGTGATCTTTCTCTCCCTTTCAAAAACAGGGGCATTACGCATGAATAATGATTTTGAATTCCAGGCCTCCCCCCACACACACACGCCTTTCTGGCCAAAAATACCCACCATCACTGATTCACTGATTATCCAAACCCAACATTGACATCATGCTAGGATATCAAACAATCCTCTTGCCCCTCTCATCAGCCAATCATATCACGACACCAGGCAGTGTAGAGACAAGCGCAGGGAATATGTTAAACCATCGTACCCTAAGTATAAGGGTAGGACTTGAAGCACCGTGGATCCGATGTCTCAGTCATACATTATGGATAACAAAATCACTAAAAATATCTTCAACTTCTGTTCTAAATTAAACCTGGAGGGGGCACTGATACTGATATTGGTTTATTCTCCCATAATGATATTCCATGACGTTTGCGTCTCCAGTTGCCCAGTACCTGTATCAACACAGGGTCCTGTAGAGTCCAGGCTCTCTGGTCCTCCGGCGCCCCTGGGGATCCAACCTCACAAGCCATTTCACACTTGACAGAGTGTCTTCTGTGTTGCTGCTGTCAGCGTTCTGGACCCCTGCAGAAAGACCCGGTTCTGGCTGCCCGGGCAGAGACAAGGGACTGGTGGCTGAGTGAGTGTGTGTGGGGTTGTGTGTGTGTGTGTGTGTGTGGGGTTGTGTGTGTGTGTGTGTGTGTGTGTGTGTGTGTGTGTGTGTGTGTGTCTTAAAGACAGGCAACAGAGTGGCACAAGCCATTTGAATTTCAATTCCCTTCTTTGCCATAAAAATGAAGGCAGCGATTCAATTCATACATTCAGAAATATTCTACGAAGGAAGGAATAGTAAAAAAGGAGACGCTGGGCAGCTCTGAGTTCATGAATTTTACTCATCGTTTTAAATTGGACTGAACACTGCAGAGGGAGCAGCCATAGATATGCTTATTTAGTGCATGCCTGCAAGACAAGGAGGGAGAGAGAGACGGACGGGGCGAGAGAAAAATGAGAGCTTGTCAGAGAAGAGATGTGTCTGTAGAAAGATTTACAGAACTAGAGACAAGGAGAGAGTATGCGAGAGAACACCGGACTCTATCACACAGGACCCAATCACACAGGACCCAATCACACACGCACCAATCAAAGACCTCTCTATTTATCAAGCAGAAAATGATAAAAGGTCTTGTTTTCTAGAAACACCCATTCAGACAGAATCTCTCTCTCTCCCTCCCCCTCCCTCTCTCTCTCCCCCCCCCCCCCCCCCCCCCCCCCCGTTAAGGAGTCCCAGAGCCCTGCAGATCAACGTCTGTACTGCACCAAGAGGCTGTGGGGCAGGGGAGGGCGCTGCTGTTTGGAGAGAGCAGCTTATGGGCGGTGTGAGTGGGGCAGGAATCCCTGGTCTCAGAGGGATTGTGGTTCAGCGTGGCGGTGGTGGAAGGGAAATTGGACTCCCCCACTACACCCGTGTATCCGTTGTCTTTATACAACCCTTAAGTTGGCCCTTACTCAGTATTTGGATAGCGAGGCTATTTTAGTAGGTATTTTATATACTAGCAGTCCCACGACGAAGGGACCGGAACTGGGCTGACAGACTGACAGGTGGACAGACAGACGTCCGACATCCCAAAGTCGTGCCTCATTAAAGGTG
The DNA here is from genome assembly GCF_949987615.1 of Pollachius pollachius. NCBI lineage: Eukaryota > Metazoa > Chordata > Actinopteri > Gadiformes > Gadidae > Pollachius > Pollachius pollachius. Next base: position 38,358,108 of record NC_136934.1, read on the forward strand.
TGCAATCCCCTCCAAATAGCTCTACCACCTACCATCGAGTCATCCGTCTAAAGATAACCCGGACGTTCCGGACAAAGAACGACAGGGTTTGGACGAGAGAAGTGGAGCATTGGGACAGGAACCAGACCTTAGCATACCGGACCTAACTGGAGCGATACTGCGACCACCAGGCTCTGCCGCCCGGCTGACTGCAGGCCATCAGAGGAGAGAGGACCCAGCAGAAGACGCAGCCTGGTGCATCAGAGGTGCGCTTCGAGGCCCGGTGAGCGACCATCTGTCCCAGGGCTGAGGAGGCCAGGAGAGCTTCTCCCACTGAGCATGTTCCCACCATATGCTGCTGAAGCTACAGTGAACACACACACACACACACACACACACACACACACACACACACACACACACACACACAGGCAGGCAGGCAAACACACATTCTTGCACACCCATGTGAATGCAGCCACGTACACACACACACACAATCACACAAACACACACTCTCGCACACACACAGGCACACACAAAAGCACATATACAGGCACACTCACATGCACGCACAACCACATGAATGCAGCCACGTAAACACACCCACGTGCAAGTTAGCATGCACACTCGCTCGCACACACACTCATTCACTCACTCACACACACACACATACACACACATACTCCCACCCGCACACACTGACACAACATGTCATAGTGTGACATTGTAATTGCATGGTATTGCTTAGACTCCAATAGTTTGATTTGGACGGGGCATTGTGTGTTAGACTGTATCAGGTGTGGTCTTCTCTGAAATCTAACCGTAGGTTCTGTTGAAAATGCTGGCCAATCAGAGCCAAAGTTATGGTTTGTCTTTCACTTAGCTTGGACTGGGATTGATTGTTAGCGTTATGGACCGGATAGTGTGTCTAGGAACAGTGAGTATACTTTGTGCTGTTTGGGTGTAATGCACATAACATCAGCGAGGGAAATAATCTGCAACATCAATAGAGGATCGATGTCTGATGCAAATGAAGCATTGGCCTCTGGCTGGCTCATTGATCACTTTGCCACACTGAGTTTAGAGTTTAAAAGGTGCATCACTTCACATGGAATTCTTCTAAATTCCCCGGGCTGTACTGGAGGACACCTGAAGGAAGCTCCATGCGGTCTTGTAGCAGTGTTAACACACACATCAAATCAATGGGTAAGGAGAGAATGATGAAAGAGAGAAAAAGAAGGAGAGCCTACCCAGACAGCAGCCCAACTAGCTAGACAAGTAACCGACAGGCTTATAGACAGACATACAAAGCAAAATAGAGTTTGAATGCCTTAGGAAATGCCAGAGAAATGTGTAAGCTGGGCACAGGGCAGGTTCACATGTCCAGAGAGGGCCAGGGGGAGAGAGCCAAAGAGAGAGAGAGAGAGAGACAGAGAGAGAGAGACAGAGACAGAGACAGAGACAGTGAGAGAGAGAGAGAGAGAGAGAGAGAGAGAGAGAGAGAGAGAGAGAGAGAGAGAGAGAGAGAGAGAGAGAGAGAGAGAGAGAGAGAGAGAGAGAGAGAGAGAGCAGGGCGGCTGCCTGCCAGCCAGCAGCCAGACTGCAGGTCTTGTGATCTACCCACGTCAGAGACAACCGATCCCAGCGTGCGGCAGGAAGCATTCCACCTTCCCTGTCCTGCACCACTATACCCCCTACACTGACGTCTGGACAGCTTCACAGTCCACACACACACACACACACAGAGACACGGCCAGACATGGACACACACACACACACACACACACACACACACACACACACACACACACACTAACATGCACATGCTCACACACACATACACACATGCACGCATAGACACAAACCAAACGCAGTTGCATGCATACAAACACCCACAGGCACACACACACACACACACACAACCACACACACTAACATGCACATGCTCACACACACATACACACATGCATGCATAGACACAAACCAAACGCAGTTGCATGCATACAAACACCCACAGGCACACACACACAGACGCATGTGTGGACGCATGCACGCACACACTAATAAAGGCAAAAAGTTGAAAGCAAAAATGTTAATTAGCATAGAAGTAGGTGAATGTTTCATGTGGGGAATGTCTACTTGTTTTACTATGGAGCGGATGGAATGGAACAAATAAATGAGTGAGAGACACTGAGACACAGAAGTAGAAAGAGAGGTATACAGAAAATAAAAATACGAGACAAAGAGATAATTAGAGAAATAAATATATTCAATAGATAGGAATTTCCCATAGTAAAGAAGAGTTCAAAAGAAAGAATGAATGGCAGAGCGAGAGAGAGATAGGGAGACATTGGTAGAATGAGGGAGAGGGCTAGAGAGAGATAGCGGGCGATATAGAGAGAGGTAGAGAGAGAGGGGTAGAGTGAGAGGGAGCGGCAGAGAGAGATAGCGAACAACCGAAAGAGACGGCGAGATGGAGGCGCAGAGTGAGAGAGAGAGGGAGAGTGTAAGAAGGTGTATTTTCAGAGACTGCACGCAGAGACATTCACACGTCCCAGCATTCCACACCACAGATCATCTTATCGTTCACTGGACAAACACACACATCCACACGTGCACCCATATGCACAAAGACACACACATGCACATGCACACAGACACATGCTCGCCAGCACACACGTGCAAATACAGGGTTGCAAAACCCAATCATATTTAAATGTTTCATGAGGAAGTGTTCCATTTTTTGCTTATTTATAAGCAGACATGCATGAGCAGACATGCCAACTTGCTAATACAAATAAAAAAATGAGGATTTTAACATAATTTAGCTGAACAAAAAAAATAAGTGTTGAATAACAATCTGTTCCATATGATCCCCTAAAAGCCTCATTCAACATGCAGGCTAAAATGAAAACATGCATTCTGATCCCCACCCACACAGCGCAGAAATGTGAAGTAAAGGCTCAGCATCTGGTAAGGGTTTCCCCTCTATGCTGGTAGATGTAATGGAAGACTCATCCGTACAGGGGTGAGATCTGACTGAATGCCAAATGATCAATTGGGAACATGCTAGAAGATCAAGAACAGCATTTGTTTTTTTTGTCCACCTACATTTAAATATTGGCATACTTTTGCAATTCAGAACATGCCCCAAATTAACTTCCCATGGAGAAGGCAAAATAATCTATTTAAAACAGTCTGCATTTTTGTAACCACACACAAACGTACACACCCACACACACAACAATTATGTTGGAGAGGTTTTAAACCCAACATGGCATTTGTAGAGCAACATGTTTACCATAGCTAGTGTACTATTTATGCACACACTTTCTCTGCCTAAAGATGCAGCCAATACTACCATGAGCCGAACACAATACAGTACACTTGTCTAAGTTGGTACTAGAATAACATAATGTAACACTCACTCACACACACACACACACACACACACACACACACACACACACACACACACACACTCTGGGGGCTGGAAGAAACTGGATGAAAAACCGACATACACACACACACACACACACACACACACACACACACACACAACTGGCAGGTTTGGGCTGTAAACACAAGCTTTTTGATAACGCAAGAAACATGAAAGGACAGACAAGGAGGAAGAGGGAGTTATGAAAGGGAGTATGTTAGGGCTCTCCCTGGGTATTCGTGGAGAATCATCAATTAGTGTGCACAGAGCCAGGGAACCTTTGCTTCAAGGTCTCTGCCAGCCAGGCACTTTCCAAGAGGCTTCCAAGCATGACTCCCCCCCCCCCACACACACACACACACATCCACACGCACACTATGAACTAACAAGCAGCGAAGATGGGACATGACGTCCACACATAGTCAATTAATACCATCATTACATACAGAGTCCAGCCAACAGCACACCCTGACTCACTCACCTTACACATGTCGAATATTCACCCACACTCACACCGACCCACTCACACAGACACACCAAACCAACCTCAACACACTCACACACACACACACACACACCAAACCCACTTCAACATAGACACACACAAACATACAAAAGACAAACATGAAATCTATTGCTTCTCATGTGATACGTCCTCAACATTGATTGTTAACAGACATGCACTGTTGCGTAGGCATTGCTGTAGTCCAAGTCAAAAGCAACAAATCACAGAGCCGAACCATATTCAGGCTCACACCGGGCCGACGGAAAAAATCTCCAGATCGGCTAAAGCAAAATACAAATACACTCGTCGTTGTTGAATAAATTGAGCAGATTGTGGTGGCAGGTTTCCATGACAACGTAGAGATGGTCATGTGAAAACGAGGGTCAACACACAAACACACACACACATACACACACACACACACACACATATGACCCCAGCCACAAATATGCGGCGGAAAACTCGTTTTTTAAATGTTATTGATGTGGCTGTACAGCGAGCATGCTGCATTACAGAGGACTCAGACACATATGTATCGAAGCAGGTAGAGGTTAGGCTGAGAAGCCTACAGGTAGGCTACAGAGATGGGGGATCGTACCCAGTCACTGGGAGTGGAAAACCCAGTCCAGTCCAACACTCCCCCCTCTCCCCCCCAGTCTGGAGGATGTAATTGGATCAGATTTGACTCCATGGTGTGATCAAGGTGTACAACTTCTCCCGAGTTGGAGGAGCGTTCACTGCTTTACCGATAATCATTTTAGGAGCACAAAGGAGCGTTCAGATGGCGGGTGATTACCTGCCAGCGTAGCTAGGCAGCACAGACAAACTTAGCAACAGCAGCTAAAATTAAACAGCATTTGGCTAGCGTCACTGTTCCACCTGGCAACTACAACACACAAAAACACTCACACACCTACGCAGAAGAACACGGACCACGTTCACAACAATGGCTGGCAGGACACAATCTGACAGTATTCGCCAGGCAGTTAGTGGCAGGAGACAAATTCAAAAAGGGTGTGGAGTGAAATGCGATGCAGCCTGGCACCACTCAAGGTCGCCGAGAGAAAGGGCTTTTTAACCAGCTCGTTTCACATTCACAGGGAAACAAATACGATCAGGGAGAAAGAGTGGATGCATCTTTCTACTTCAGATGGATTGGAAACCACAATGCAAACGTGTTCAGCTCATAAACAGGATTTCAAAAGGGAAGACATTTTTAACCTTTTGGGAGTCAAACACACATTCCCTGGTTGAGACTTACTCTGCTCAAATGTTAAGAGTTCAGCCTTTGATTTCCATAAGTTGCAGCATATGGCCCCAGTCATAGTCTGCAGCATTAAAAAAGCAGGGAGCGAAGGCTGCTCACGTAAAGGGTTCTTGAGCCAAGCTTGGGCAAGCCAACCACGTAAAACCTGACCTGACCTCGAACGCATGGATCACAAACACAAGAGGCATGAAACTATGTAAATAAACATGCAAAAGAATAACTGCATTCTATATATATAAATGCAAAGAGCATCTCTATACATACATACATACATACATACACAGTCGTGAACCAAGCAAGGCAAAGGTAGCAGCGCGTTCTCAGACAGACACGTAAAAACCTTCACAGGCCGAATGGCACGCAGTGTGTACATCTTTAAGGCTCGGGTTAACCGTCTCTGGAGTCCATCTGTTGAATTACCCCGCCAAGGCAATGCACGCTTCCTCTGCAAGGTGCCCAATCACACACACACACCTGTATCAGCTTCATTCTGGTGGGCTGGGTCAGGGGGTTGTTACTTAGGGGTCCTTTCAGCGTCCGACTCTGCAGACGTCCATTTTAAATGTCTCTCTCTGTCGCTCATCTCTTCTCCAATGCAAAGGTTGTACTGAATTATTAAAGCCTTTACGTAGAGCTTTGTGGTTAAAAGAAAAGCAACGTGATGGAATAGCTATGATAAAAGCCCACAGCAGTTGTGAACAGAATGCTTAGCTGGAAGGAAGTGACCGTAAATTGTTTCAATGGATCCCAATTGTACAGATATGGCTGTAGAAGGATTAAATATCTCAGCATGGTATGCATGAGGATTCTACCTTCTCTGTGTTTTAGGGCAGTTTTAATAGTGTGACAACCACAGGTTAAAGAAGTAACAAGTGGGTAGTCTATCACCGGATGTTACGTCAGTAGGCAGCAGCATCCACGCGTTGCTCCATCAAAAGTGCAGCCCTCACATGTACAGAATATCAGCGTAGCATTCGTGATGCGACCCACTGGTTCACACAGAAACGCCAGTTGATTTTCAGTTTTCGGTGCCACTATTGCATCTATGGCGGGGAAAAAAAAGTATGCCTCTACAAATAAGTTGAAGAGCGAGTGTGTCGTGGTAGCTCCGCCTTATCCCCTCTGACGGATCAACCACCGCTGTTTGATGATCCACCGTTTAAAAACAACTTCAAAATAAAAACTAACATTCATCCTATATAATAATAATAATAATTCTCCATATCAAATTATACTTCTACTTGCGGCAATTTAATCTATTTGACTTAATTAGCTGTGGCTTAATTATCTAGAGGTACAATTGGTGGCTGAATCCAGCCGGGAAGAGGAGCGATCAGAGGCACCCCTGCCCTCATCTCTCTACTATCAAGATTGATCAGAGGGAGGTCTGCCTTCCCCTAACCAGAACCAGAAAATGAATATTTAGCTAAATATAAATCTATAGAGATGAATTCTGCAGTGGCTTGAGATAGGTAATTCAATATAAGTAACTCCCTAACGTGTGTGTGTTTATGTGTGTGTGTGTGTGTGTGTGTGTGTGTGTGTGTGTGTGTGTGTGTGTGTGTGTGTGTGTGTGTGTGTATCAGACTGAGAGACAGGCTGTCCTTTTTGCTAGATAGAAGTGGTCTAGACTCGAGCTGTTTTCATTAGAGTTTAGAATACGCTCTTCTTATTCCCATCAGGAGAAGCTTCGAAGAGTCACAATTGACACACTCACACACGTATACGCTTAAACACACACACACATATACACATGCACACACAGACACAAACACACATGCAAACTCTAAACAGTCTTTGTGCCACAACTCCAAATTCTCTCTCACACACATGCATGCACGCAAACACACACACAAATACACGGAGGCACACACGCACACCCACACTCCTAACAGTCTTTGTGCCTCAACTCTAAATTCTCTCTCTCCCACACACATGCACGCACGCACACAGAAACATGTACACGCACACACACACACAAACTCTGCTGCAGGTTGGCACTCATCCTCGGCCGTCTCACGCCTTCGCTCCACCGCCACAATGCTGTCACATGTCAGCGTGTCACATGGTCTCCCAGACAGACAAGGCCACATTATCAACGACTGGCTGGAGCTCGTGTCACTGTTCTTCCTCTGTGTGTGTGTGTGTGTGTGTGTGTGTGTGAAAGAGAGAGGGAGAAAGAGAGAGAGAGAGAGTTGAGTGGAGGCACAAATACTGTGTGCATGGATTGTGTGTGTGTGTGTGTGTGAGGGAGGGAGAGAGAGACTGAGAGTTCAGGTTAAGGCTGAGACAGTGGCAGACAAGCCCTGTCCTCCCTCTCTCCGTCTCACATACGATGAGCCAGCCTCTCGCCCCGGGAGGTGAGAAACCGCTAATTGGCAAAGGGTGAGACACACACGCACACACACACACACACATTGCGTTTTCTTTCCACAGTATTGGTCAATTGAAGTCTCACACAATCATACATCCTATCCAACACACACACAAGAAGAAAAAACACAGAGGTAAGACACCGGTTCGGAAAAGTAATAGAAAATCTGGAGGGAAAACGAGCGTGTGTGTGTCTTTGTCTGCGTGTGTGTGTGTGCGTCTGTCTGTGTGTTGTGTCTGTGTGCGCACGCACGTGTATATGTCTGGGTTTGTTTGTGTGTGTGTGTCTGCGTGTGTGCTTGTGTGTGTGTGTCAGGTTGTGAATGATTGTGTGTGTGTGCGCCGTGTCTGGCAGAGTGGTGTAAAGTGTGCAGCGGCTGTACAGCGAGCGAGTCAGGAGAGCCGGGGAGCGGCTAGGCATCAGACTAGAACACATTACTGGGGCTAATAATACCCCCGTCTGGCTCGCCCACTTCCGTCTCAACCTTCCGCTTTATTATTTCATGATTCGCCTTATTTATCATTCATCTGTGTGTCCCGCGGCTCGCCCCCTGGCGTACGTCTCGACCGATCGAGAACACCCCGGCAACTCCGGCTCGCTTTAATTAAGGGTCAGGTCAAGCGCCACGTGGTGCGATAGTCCTTTTAATGTCATTCTACAGTTAGTGGCCGTTAATATGGACGCTCACACCGACAACGGTGGAGTGGTGTGGGTCAACACATGAAGGGCAGCGTTGTCCAGGTAGAAGGAGAAAAAAGCAGGGAGAGGATCGGACGAGGTGGGAATCAGTTGGGTTACCTTGTGTTGTGTTACCCCCTGCTCTTTTCGTTTCTGTTTCAAGCAGGTAGACAAAGGGCATAGAGGGAAAATTGTCTGGGATTCAGAATGAGATGGTTTAATGAATGGTGAATTTTGCTCAACTCATCCTGAACCTATACCCTGCCAAACCCTCCAGACGGAGACAGATATACTGTTCAGAAGTCTGGCATCCTTCGCATGGTGGCTTCAGGTTACGGAAAGCAGCGGCACCAAAAAAGCACACCTTGCCAAAACACAACTCAACTCAGCACAAAGGACTGGAAAAGGCTGGGGAGAGGCTAAGACAGCAACTTGTCAAAAGTAGACAACTTTCTACCAACGACACCGGTGTATGGCTGCAGCTAAGACAACAGCGCACACTCCACTCATCAGTAATGGGAATTCAGTGAAAATGGGACGAAAGGGACAAATTGCAAAATAATATTCATAAAAATGACTTGCAGAGGAGTGAGTAGAGACAAGCAAGGAAGGGTGAGATATGAGGGGCACACAGGCACATAGTGGGGGAGAGAAGGCGCGGAAGAGATAGACTGGGGGGAGGCTGAGAGAGGACGCTAGGGACACAATGCGAGTGTGTCTCAGTGGTAAGTGCTGTCCCACTTGGTTGGCTCTCCCAGCGAAACATTCAGTACAGACAGAGCCAGGGCACAACGGGCCAAGGAGGGGCGGCCAACTGACTAGCAGCCCCGAGCAGGCCAACTCAGGACAAGAAACAGACGTACTATGTGGTTCAATTGTGTCAGAACAGAAAGAGTTTGAATTGGACCACACATCCTCCGATCTACTGCAACAATGAACAGGGTTTGATTATTACATGTAAGGGAAACTGGTGGGGGACGAGGGAAACAAAGCACGGGAATTATTACTTTAAGAATCTAGAGACAGTGTTAACATATATATAATAATAAAAAGGACATGGATCATTTGGGAATCAAAAGAGAGAAACAATTAACATCTAACCCAAAATTATAAAAATTATAAAAAATTATAAAATTATAACAGGCTTGGCCTACACTTAACTATACAATACAAATTATAGCTACTCATGTGACTATATTGCTATAAAAGAAATCTGTAGCCAGAGAAAATGATGTTTCTTATAGGGCAACGTTATGTTATAATGAAATGTCATACAAGCCATAAACAACCTCAAATGGCAATTCTAAATGCCAAATGATGTACAGTCAGGCAAAATACTTTCAACAGCACATAAAGTATGAAGATATGAGGTTGTAGTGGGTTAACCATTTTTCAAATTACTTAGGGTACAAAGCACTTGCAACAAAAAAAAGTTCATCTTGCCAAAACACATGAATGGTGGGGCAGAGGGAATAGTGGAAGTAGTCAATTGTGGTTGCCTGTGTTTAATGTTTGAAGTGATTCTGAAAATGTACTTGATAAACTGCCAGATCTTTGAGTATTTCCTTCAGGCACTTCTTGAACAGTACCCTCAAGTATCTTTAATATTAAATAATTTTATGAAAAAAACATTCTTTAAATAACCAGCTGGTTACATTGATCAAAAAAGTTGTGTTGTCCATTAATAACTTAATATTTCACTTTAACGGCCCTTTAAACATACTACTCTACTTATTATGCAACTCATTTAGGCTATATAGTTCTAGAGCACACCCTGAGTTATGAGTACCATAACTAAATTCAGCGTCAAGCACTTTTACCGTAATAAGTGTGCTATAGACGCACGGCTGTGAAACGTCAAGGCTATCTTGACGGAATCTTGACAAATTGGCGTCTGACATCGCCACAGTAAAATGACTGACAGCCTTAAGTATCAAATTTCCCAATTCGTCTTCCAGCTTATGTGTTTCGTTCAAAATAACAGCAGGGGTGGATACATATGTTAACAAAAAACTACTGCCATGTAATTAATATACGCTCAGGAGATGCTGCGTCCCATGAAATGACTTATTCCCCCCGTGATGAATAGCTGGTACATGTTACGAAGGATGACAGAAACAGTGATTTATCCCTGGATGATGAACGCCTCGGCTAGCCGGGGTGCTAATAATAGCAGCGCTAGCTTAGCTGTCTGGCGCAGCATGGAAAGCGCTCCCAACTCCCCAACTTTCGCTGCTTGGTCCGAAGTGGGACCGGGCACCGGGCAGCTTTGCTAACCTTTAGCCATAATAGCTAGCATGGGCAGCATAGTTCTCCCATGCTCATTGCATTATAATGCAGAATATGTTGCCAACGCATATAAATAAGAAAACGCCATCTTCTTACCAGTATGCGCACAACCACTCATTAGCGGTGTCACTGTGTCTGCTTCTAGTCTGTGCCGTTGTGTTGTTAGACGTCAAGTCGAAATGCAGTACAGTGGTTTCCAGTCTAGGCAGCACAATGTGAAACCCTTAAACCCCACCACAAACACCCATACTGTACATTCTCCTGCCTGCTTTCACGTCGCCGTTCACAAAGCTTTAGCGACATCTTCAGAAGATTCTCTGTAAGGTTTTAAATGTTATTGATGAAGTTACAACCCATGCACCAGATATTGTATCTAACGCACATATTACTGTAAAAAGTTATTTAAACAGTTATTGTAGAGGGGACGCATATTTTTATTTTAAATGCGCTTTTTATCCGCTTTAAAATGTGTGATTATAAATAATTTTAACGTTAATAAAAAAAACAAATCAGATCATGGCTTTACAATATGGAGTAACAAAATAAAATATTATTGCACCTTGGGCTATCACACCAAAACTGTTTAGGGATACATACACCAAGTGTGGCTGAATAATCAATAAGCAAAACCCTACCACAATCATACATTCGGAAACCACCAGTTTCTGGTTACTACACAAAGCATTTGAGAAAATGAATAAAAACGAATGGAAAATGCTGTGGTGCGTTCACAGGAGCTAAATTAATGGTAACAATCCAATACATGGTTTGTAAGAGTTATATTGAAGGTCATAACATCGATATGGGTCATGAGTGAAATGAGATCGATGCATTTATATAAAAACTTGTTTCTTTAAACACATTTTTCACATTGTCCACAGAGCCAGTCTCCCTTACATCACAAATACATAGAATGATGTACAGGAACCAAAAACGATATTCATATTATCATTTTATTTACAGAGCAAAATATTTATGACAGATTTAATTTTAAAATAATGTGCAAATATCAGTTTAGTGACAATGACCATAAAAACACATTGATAATATCAGGTGACAATCTATGGCCTTCACACACACTTATCGTTCCAATGTATAAATATTATAAATCCATGCGCAGACCATGCTGGTAAGCTGTGTGATCCTGCAACCCAACATCTTCTTGAAATAGTGTTGTTTTTCCCACCCGGATCCGGCTCCCATACCAACTACCTGGGAAGCCAGCAGCCTGCAGCAAGTCTGGGCATTCAGCCCCAAGCCTGCAGCGGAAATAGAGATCTGATTCCCCCTGACTGAAACCGCGATTGTTCATCAACACTGTTTTTCCATGGTAACCACACAGCGCTGGCCTGGCGAACCGCTGAACAAAGAACCCACCGAGGGAAGCCATTTTAGCATGTAATAACAATTATTAAGCATCCCCAGTGCTGCCTGGAGCTGGCCTGGCCATAACTCAATTAAGGGCATCTGGACCAGCTGATGGGAGCTTAGGGGGCTGCCTGGGGGTTAAAAAAGGAGGCACTGACTGATACAGTCGCACAGGTAGGCACCGCTTGTATGTGGCACAATTGCCATAGAAACGAGGCGGGCACGGAAGGCACAGGAGAGTTGTGTGGAGTTAGTGTGTTGAATGTCAATAGTGCACGGATCAGCCGAAAATAATACTGACTCACAGAAAGGGGGATAAAACGACGTTGCCTTTTCAATCCCATCTTTTGAGGTTCAGCTAGGGTTATGTGTTAATGTGTTAAAAAATAGCTGGTGCATAGGAGATTTGCTCAAAACATTTCTATGGCATAGAAAGAAACCGCTTGCTTTTCCCAAATAACCAAAATCCTGGTTTGCAAACAAACAACAATGGCATTCTTGTGGGCCTAAATCAAGGTAATCACCCCCCCCCCCCCCCCCCCCCCCCTCCATCTCCTAACGGGTGCTTTGCTGTTGTCTAACAGGGGGCCATGGCAACACCAAGCTGCTTTGTGACTCAGGACCGAGGCAAATGCCAAACCCAGAGTCAAGTGACAAAAATCATTAGCCCTCTAAAATGCCAGAGCAGCGCAGACTAATTGTGAGCCAGTCAGACCAAATCATTCAGCTTCGAGCACAAATGGACGCAATCATTGTTCACGGGCCAGTTGAGGACACCTGCGTCCAGGCCAGAGTGGATGGGGAGAGGCAGACAGGGCGGGGCCAAAGGTTGGCAGTACACACAGTCTGGGTCAGACCCGGCTAATCAGCTCTAGCGCCGCATTGTTCAGATGTTGAGTCTTCGTTAAGACGAGGAGGAGGGAGGATGAAGTCCAGAGGGCCTTCCTCTCCACCAGACCCAGGACTGCGTTCTGTTCTTCCCTGCCCCTTCATCACCATCACCGAACCCCCCCCCCCCCGTACAGAGGAGGACAGCCAGCCAGCGGGTGGAGGAAGTTGGTGGGCTGGATTGTTTTTAAGGCAGGCCCTCACCGGTGAGCTGGATGACTAAGCCTCCACTTGTTTCTGATTGGACGAGCAGCAGTCCAGCGTGAGGGCCCGCTGCGCTCGGCTTGAACTGGACGGGCAGTCTCAGATAGTGCTGAGATCTGTGGAGCGAGGCCAGAAAAACAAAACGTTGGCACATTGATGGTGAAACATGAACGCATCCCTCTCCGACACCACAGGTGCATAGAGTCGGGATCCAGATTTTTTTTTCAAACACGCCATCAAACCTCATAACCACAAAAAATAGTAGTTGGTCTACAAACAGAAAATTTGGCCCTATTTAGTTATGTGTCTGACTTTGATGCGGCGCAGACAGGTTACCCTGCTCATAAACTACCAAGGCAGAAGTGGCTGATTATATAATTGTGCCGCAATGCAGAAAATACTGCTGAATTATCTGTGTGTTTGTAGACAAACTACAATCTGGTGGTGTTGTTTCTGGCACTCATTTGCAATGTTTTCCAATCATTGAAAAAGATTTTCAATAAACGGAAAGCAATTGCTAACCCAACTAATTCCTCTTCTGGACGTAGTGAAGAATTTGGAATTTAACAAATAGTCCCAATTTGGCTAAGATGGCCATTGTCAATTTGGAGATGTCGCAACTTATCCTTTAATACTAAATTATGATTGACAGTGTGCACAAAAGAAAAGCTAAACTTGAACCCTAACCCATATTCATCAGAACCAAATGACTATGGCTTGCACAGTATGGACTCAAAAACATGCCATGCTCACAACATCCTCGACTACCGTTACATGCGCCATTGATCAACACACAAACACAGGTCCTGGTTCTGACAGCAGCCGCACATAGAAACATTAAACAATGAGTTGTCATCGCCCGTCGGGCTTCAAGAGGTTCTGAACTGCGGCCGGCAAAGCTAACATCCCATTCCACGGTTACATGTTTTGTTTAGTGTTTAACAAGCTCTATGAAGGCATTCGATTGATTCGCCCCACCCGTTCCCCTCCGAACACTCCCTTTTGCCCTGGATTGTATATTCAGTTTCCATTTGCCACATGTTGGCCCTGCTGAACTCGAGTCACTAGAACACCACACAGCTGATACCTGTGGCTCACAGGCAGCCCTTCCCCGGAGGCATCATTTAGATGGAGCTGATGGCGCCAGTCGTCCCAACTGGCATTGAGCCACGGGACTGTGTGAATACAGAGAAGCCTCATCCTCAGGCCTCACTGTGTATACAGAGAAGCCTCATCCTGCCTCATCCTCATTGTGTATACAGAGAAGCCTCAACCTCACTGTGTATACAGAGGAGCCTCATCCTGCCTCATCCTGAGCCTCACTGTGTGTATACAGAGGAGCCTCATCCTGCTTCATCCTGAGCCTCACTGTGTATACAGAGGAGCCTCATCCTGCCTCATCCTGAGCCTCACTGTGTATATACAGAGGAGCCTCATCCTGCTTCATCCTGAGCCTCACTGTGTGTATACAGAGGAGCCTCATCCTCAGGCCTCACTGTGTGTATACAGGGGGGGCTCATCCTGCCTCATCCTGAGCCTCACTGTGTGTATAGAGGAGCCTCAGGCCTCACTGTGTGTATACAGAGGAGCCTCATCCTCAGGCCTCACTGTGTGTATAGAGGAGCCTCAATTATGTCTCAATGGTGCAGCAAGAGGAATAGACAAAAGACTCCTTTGAGGGAATTGTACACTTTTATATCCTTGAGCATAAAAGTCAGAATAATTTAACATTAATGAACACACAATTAACATTAATAATTTACATTAATCCCACCAAATAATTTCCAGTTGTATATATTTCATGTCCCATAATTAGGCTTTCAGGGGCATGAATGAATAGTACAGATAAATTTCATGCCTAGGAGGCAGAGAGCGATTAAAGATAAGGGTCAGGGTAACAGGGACTGCACTTACCTCAGAGAATATTTGGAGTGCTTGATATGGAAGGGCTCCCTAGGGTTTACAAAGTTCAGCTGCAAGTCAATTAGAAAAGCCAAACATCAAATCCATGCAAAGCCCCTTAACAACTACTAAGGATTATTATGTTATGACCGTTACCAACCAAACAGTTATACACACACACGGATACACATTTAATCATGCAAACTGCAGTAAAAGCACTAAATATTTAACAGAACCCAAGAACGCGTTTTTTTCAGAAATCAGTGGTTAAACCTCTGCTTTGTGACATCCTCCTTTGCCTCTTTAACAGATTGGAGATCATTAAAAAGAGATCAGAGGGCCTTCTGCAAGAGCAAGGATCTGGGGACCACCTCATCAAGTGTGCTTTGATTACTAGTCAAGGTTATAATGGTGACAATCGAGTGCTCACATTAAGCGCTCTGCTCTGCTACTGCAGACAATTTATGTCCTGTGGGATGGAGCCGGCTGGGGGGCTTTTTAAAACACCGTATTTCACTTCCAGCTGCACTAAGAAATTAAAAGCAAAAGATGGAGAGAGCGAGAGAGAAACCAAAAAGGCGTGCGTGTTGCCCTCTGAAGCGGTAGCGCGTGCACGGCCGCGGCTCACCTCATGCGTGTCAGAGGAGTTGTTCCGGATGTTGACCTTCAGGGTGCTGGACTGCCCCAGCCGCGTGGCCGGGAACGTGTACAGGTCCTGGGGGGAGTACACCCCCCTCCGCACTGCCTCCTCGGGCCTGGCCAATCACAGGTCACGCTCGTTAACGCAGGTGGCCTCAAACCTGCAGTTTCTGTTTTTTTTTAACGCACTTGCATGTTTTCTTGTCAACAATACAATTTATTAAACTTGGAATACATGCACTAAAAACATGTTTTACTAATTCATATACTTGTTGAACTATGTTGTTTTGGTTTTTAAGATTGTACATAACACATATTACATAGCAAACAGAAGTCCCTTTCATTTGACCAAAACATACAACATCGCACCTTTTCTCTTATAAAAGCAGAAAGCCTGGTCATATAAATGTAACAAAAAAAAGCATGAATTTTTCCATTCTTCCCACGGCCTTGAGGAAGAGCTCTATTCTTCCTCAAGGCGGGTATTGATTCTGAGGTCTTACACGGTCCTAACCGGAGCAGCCTCCGTCCTCTTCCTGGTCTGGATGGAGGACTCCGTCTTCACCAGAGAACAGTCTCCTTCCTGGGGCGCTTTGACAGGCCCACACTTCACTCCCTGCACACGCACAAAAGCAACAGCGTGAACACTTTCCTCTCACCGAACCTCACGCAATTTGTAACGCGAACAGCGTTACAATCCTTGGAGTGAGTCTAGTTAAAACTCTGCCGCGGCTGACATGTGCAAACTGCTTCTCCCGATGGACTCCAGGCCAACTCAACATGAACCTGGCAGGCCTAGAAACGTAGTCAGACTTCATCCGGTTGCCCATGTATATAACAGGAAATGTCCAAATGTATTCCCCTGAGGACAACCAGGGGGTCAGAGCAAGCTCCATGTACATGGAATAAATCAACCACCATCCACCCCGGGCACTTAACCCATCACAATGCCGGAAATCATTTCATATTTTAACTGCCATGTGGGCTCTTAAGTTAACCGTTCTTTCACAACAATGCAACAAGCCTTAGAGCTCCCACCTCAGCAGGAAAACGCGTTCCCCTTTACCATGCAAGAACCTGCCTTCCCCCATGTGTTAAATTGGCCCTCTAGCAGACAAACTGATGTACAAGGTGCTACCGCATGTGGGGAAGTTATTCCCTACTACGGAGGTGAACGGTAACCAGCACGTCCTCATTTATTTTGTTGAAATGCATGTTGGGAAATTGGCCATTATTAACTTTAATGCATGATTTTGGTCTTCTATGCATGCAGAGTTTCCCCGCACACAGACACACACTTTTGTAAATTTCTGCATTCCCAAACACACCTGAGTCCGAGACGAGGCATGCAAAAATATGAAGCCACATTTGTTCACACTGTGCTTTGTTCCCTTTAAAACAAAGTATGACACATTTCTTTTTTCGAGTCAAGCTACAAATATGAACCAAAGTTGGCAGTCATTTAAATGAGTTATCAACATCTGCCTCACCGTCCCACAGAGCTGGAAGCGGACCCGGGTCTTCTGCTGGGGGTCCGACAAAGGGTGGCACTCCAGGTCCCAGAACTGGGCGTAGTCCCCTCGGTCCCGGGGCAAGAAGGTGATGGGCACCTGAAGGGCAGACACACCCACACAAGCGTCATGCTCCTTTCTTTCTACAATAAACGCATATAACTAAATACAAACCATTTAATTGACACTGTATTCTGGATTGTCTTACATTCATTTAAAATCAAAATATAAATATATCTTAAAAGATATGTTAACTAATAATTCAGAAGCAAAAATGGTTAACAAACATAAATAATGCAAATCCCTTCAGAATTGTATATAGATCAGACACAATGAAAAATCTGTGGCAGAATGTGATAAAGTGAAGGCCTGTTGTAGCGGAGCCTCTGAACCTGGTTCTGTTTAGTAAGTGTCCTGATTTGCTGTGTGTCATCACCTGCATCTTCTGCCGGGCTCCCAGGGTACCAGACACCCTAGAGCATCTGAAGGCTGTGTAGGTAGCCCGGTACACATCCCCACTGCTGTCCACTCCCTGAGGGAAGAGGACGAGAGGCAGGGCGAGAGACAGCAACGGAGAGAGGGAGAGAGAAAGCTAGACATGAGCGTGGAACCATTTGGCATTGGAACCATTGAGAGGCTAAACACATCACAGCAGAGGAGACCAGAATGAGAATGAAGAGCAGAAAATGAACAAACAAGATTAAGTAATCTTTTTTCAAAGTATGTAGATAAAGAGGATAAGCGAACCTTGACGTATGGAGGCGCGAAGGAGGACAGGTACCACCTCACTTCCTCTTCCCCGTTATCCACTTCCAGGATGGATTCTACAGGAAATGAATGCCAAGTTAATGCATTCACACATACACTTAAACCCACAATGAATATGTTAAGTCTGACGGCAGACAAGCCAACTCCATTATTTTACTTTGTATTTGTCTCGGCCAATCATGTTGCTGGAGGGGGAGCTGTAAGCGAGTAATTGGCGAAAACAAACCTGGCCAGCAGTAGTAAACAGCAAAGAAAGTTTAAAATCAACACCTAGAAGACTGTAGAAACACACCTATTAAAATACCCTTCTGAACGCTTCATCCACTCCAACATTCCTTTTTTTTTTTATATCTTAGAAACTAAACCGTAAACAAGTCGTAACTGTTTGTTTTCCGCCCCAGGCTCTGTGCCAGCTCACTCCTGCCATCACATAGGACTGCTGGGTCCGAGGTTAATGCTATACTGATTCCTTTGGCATTTCAAGTTATTTAAATTTGTGGCATAAAACTCATTCATTATGACTACACTGTAATTCGTGATACATTTTCTAATTTTATCTCACCAAAGTCAGCTGCAAAATGCAGACAAAAATTGAACAAAATGTCAATCAACATATTCTAGCCCATCCCATGAGACAATAGAGGAAGCCAGCTGGTGACCCGTCCAGACCTGAGCTCTCCCCTGAGGGGGTGGCGGGGAAGACCACCGTCTTGCTGCCCAGCTCCAACAGGGCCTGGGGGCTCTGCGGGAGGTCCGCGGGCTGGGAGGCCTGGCTGTGAGGCCGGACCAGGGACGGCAGGGGGGTGGTCGCCTGGGGAGACAGGGCCGACAGGCTCCTCTCTGCTGGGGCCGGGGACACGTCCAGGTCCAGGTCCCGGCGGATCTGCACCTTGATGAACTGATGGGGAGCGGACAATGCGTTGAACGTCAGGTCACAGCATTCCCCGGGGCGTTGTGAGGTGAGCGTGCAGAGAATTTGGTCTAGTATTAATTATCACACTGCTTGAATGCTCTGTTCTGACTGGGCCATCATGGCATTCAGCCGTCTGAGTTTTCTGAATAACAACTTCCAGCTTCCAACAGACCGATCTCGCGGAATCAATACAACCATTTTAATCATCGTTTTCTGAGCTTATTTTGTGTCAAATGCTCGATTTCTTTAGTAAGTAGCCATGTATTAAGTGGGATAATGACCGGCCCGCTGTATGGGATCCCTTACCCAAAAACGCTCTGGAAGAGTTTGGCTGCTGAATGTGTTGTACCTTCTGAGCACCGTCACACTGGATGTAGATCTGTCCACTCCACGGCAGCATGGAGGTCTTGGAGGCCAGGGATGGGTTGGGGCTGATCAGAATCTGCAGGTGGGACCTGGAGGGGATAGATCATCGCAACACAAACACTGAGCTGGGTCTAGAGCGAGGCAACTTATTCAATGAGAACATGCTAGGAAGGCTGGTCCAAATCAAGATTTGTATTAATCATATGTACAGTACAACCAAGGATAGTTCTGTCAACTACAGAGTATAAAAAAGAGTGAGGTAACAATAAGGGTTACAAATATGAACTGAAGACATACAACCATAGGAGGTTAGAACATAAAGAGGCAGGCAAAGTGGACATGTGCTGGAGTGTACGTATACATACAACATATACATTAAATGAAAACCAGTACAGTACCATTAATTAACAAGAAATGTACGGTTACGTCAAAGATAAGTAAATGTGTTGCACTTCTCAGCTTTAGTTAATGATACTGATAGGATAAAGGTGACAAGTGTGTGTCAAGTCAATTTTAGGGTGTAGATCATGCAGGAACCAGGCAGAAAGGTGGATCAACGTGGCATAATTCTGTGGATCACGACACGTGAAGACCTCGTCCTTACTGCGGCTCTATGAGTCCGTGCTGCGGTGTGATGGTGAGGCAGTGGGCGGGCCAGGACAGCTCAAAGCTCAGCTCCCGGCCCGAGTTGTTCCGGATGTGAATGTGCCGCGTGGCAGCCGTACCGTCTGCAAAAAAAAGAAAAACCATCAATTCATTAAAACACCCCAAAGAATGTATGCGAGGACTGCAGTTACCAAATACAGTGGGGCAAAAAAGTATTTAGTCAGCCACCAATTGTGCAAGTTCTCCCACTTAAAAAGACGAGAGAGGCCTTTAATTTTCATCATAGGTAAACCTCAGCTATGAGAGACAAAATGAAAAAAAAAAAAATCCAGAAAATCACATTGTCTGATTTTTTAAGAATTTATTTGCAAATTATGGTGGAAAATAAGTATTTGGTCACCTACAAACCAGCAAGATTTCTGGCTGTCACAGACCTGTAACTTCTTCTTTAAGAGGCTCCTCTGTCCTCCACTCGTTACCTGTATTAATGGCACCTGTTTGAACTCCTTATCAGTATAAAAGACACCTGTCCACAACCTCAAACAGTCACACTCCAAACTCCACTATGGCCAAGACCGAAGAGCTGTCAAAGGACACCAGAAACACAATTGTAGACCTGCACCAGGCTGGGAAGTCTGAATCTGCAATAGGTAAGCAGCTTGGTGTGAAGAAATCAACTGTGGGAGCAATTATTAGGAAATGGAATACATACAAGACCACTGATAATCTCCCTCGATCTGGGGCTCCACGCAAGATCTCACCCTGTGGGGTCAAAATGATCACAAGAACGGTGAACAAAAATCCCAGAACCACACGGGGGGACCTAGTGAATGACCTCCAGAGAGCTGGGACCAAAGTAACAAAGGCTACCATCACTAACACACTACGCCGCCAGGGACTCAAATCCTGCAGTGCCAGACGTGTCCCCCTGCTAAAGCCAATGCATGTCCGGGCCCGTTTGAAGTTTGCTAGAGAGCATTTGGATGATCAAGAACAGGATTGGGAGAATGTCATATGGTCAGATGAAACCAAAATAGAACTTTTTGGTAAAAACTCAACTTGTCGTGTTTGGAGGAGAAAGAATGCTGAGTTGCATCCAAAGAACACCATACCTACAGTGAAGCATGGGGGTGGAAACATCATGCTTTGGGGCTGTTTTTCTGCCAAGGGACCAGGACGTCTGATCCGTGTGACGGAAAGAATGAATGGGGCCATGTATCGTGAGATTTTGAGTGAAAACCTCCTTCCATCAGCAAGGGCACTGAAGATGAAACGTGGCTGGGTCTTTCAGCATGACAATGACCCCAAACACACCGCCCGGGCAACGAAGGAGTGGCTTCGTAAGAAGCATTTCAAGGTCCTGGAGTGGCCTAGCCAGTCTCCAGATCTCAACCCCATAGAAAATCTTTGGAGGGAGTTGAAAGTCTGTGTTGCCCAGCGAAGGCCCAAAAACATCACTGCTCTAGAGGATATCTGCATGGAGGAATGGGCCAAAATACCAGCAGCAGTGTGTGAAAACCTTGTAAAGACTAAAGACAGAAAACGTTTGACCTCTGTCATTACCAACAAAGGGCATGTAACAAAGTATTGAGATGACCTTTTGTTATTGACCAAATACTTATTTTCCACCATAATTTGCAAATAAATTCTTTAAAAATCAGACAATGTGATTTTCTAGATTTTTTTTTTTTCATTTTGTCACTCATAGCTGAGGTATACCTATGATGAAAATTACAGGCCTCTCTCATCTTTTTAAGTGGGAGAACTTGCACAATTGGTGGCTGACTAAATACTTTTTTGCCCCACTGTATTTACACCGATTGGAATGCACTCAGTCAAGAAAACCTTTCTCCAACTGCCAGACAACGTTACGGCAAAACAGTGATGTTAAGTTCCTCTTTACTCACTCATGGTGGGGGCGGTGAGCACGAGCTGGTCCGGGTGGATGGACCAGGTCCCCTGCTTTCCTGTCTTCTCTTCATCCGTCCTCGTCTCATCCTTTGTGAAAGAGGCATCCATTAAACCGAGGCCATACCACGATGAGCAATGCCAAAACGGACACTAATCAGAAAGCGTGAACAAGATAAACTAATTCAACTGCAATTCAATGATCTGCAGTTGGTGTACTTAGACCCCTGACCAGTAAAATACCCAAGTTTACCTGACATGAAAAGATTGAATTAACAACAAAAATTTTGTTGTTTAATATCATAAAACTTAAAACTCCAGCAAAATATGTAAAATTTAACTTGTGCATCAATATAGGATAAGGCTTGCATCTTCAACTCAAGGCAATTAAAGATCATGACAAACACATTTTCCTCCCCTCAAAAGTCTCTGGCGATCAGCAGATGTGACGGCTAACAAGCTTTTCAGACAACCAACACTAACCCAATGGTACAAGCTGCCTAGTTGTGACAAGATTTAAGGAAACAGCTCCAGTGTAGCTACAGTACCACACACAGTCCCACATGACGGTGTTTGACAGATACTGGCCCTGCCGGTATGAAGCCGGCCGCTGCCAGACTAGTCTACCTTCAGCGACGGCTCGGCTGCTCTCAGAGGTGGGCCCTGGGGACCTTTCACAGGAAGCACGTCCAGGGTAATGTTGCCATTTGCAAACGCACTGGAAAACACAACATAACTGCATGCTTCAAATCAATTTGTATAACGCAACGCTAATGAACACATGAAATCAATTGTTTTGCCCCACAGTGCACTGCAGATAATATTAGACATATAAAGACGTTCTTTAATTGCAGTTATATAAAAAGGTGAGGAACTTGCATCCTCAGTTTCAGCAGTAAGTAAGGTAGTGGTTGGAGAAATGAGCCATGCGTCAGGAGCGTCCATCATGCGTCAGGTCACCTGTGAGACTCGGCGGCGTGTCCAGCGGAGTGCTGGACCGGCTCAGCCCGCTCCACCTCGCTGGGCTCCGGGCGGCCTGTGGTCCCCAGCAGGGACAGCACTACCTTGCTCATGTTCCCGTAGAAGACATGGCCCTCGTTGGGCCGCTGGGGCAGGTCAAAGGCTGCGGCGGGAAGGAAACGGATGCAGAGTCATGCTGTGCACAACCTTCAGCTTATTACTGCAGTCCTGAATAAAATATGCCGTTTTTATAAATGGACCAAACACGCAGGAATAGCCAACAATATTTGTTGATTTCAGAATGTGAAGGGGATTATTTTGGTCTCAGATGTAAACCAAAAAAATGGTATGATAGAGATATAATGCGTTTCATTCTTTTGTCTTGAGGGCGGTAAAATCCACTAGGATCAGTGGGCGGAACAGAGAGGTGTTTAACTTAAATTAACAAGCCCTTACTGGTTTGCTGCTGTGCAAGTACATGAAGGTAAGTGTAGCACTGCCCATGGCCATGCATCAAGCACACAGTGAACACTCTCATAGAGACCCCATGGAACAGGGCAGCAACAGATCCTCACACTGAATTTTCAACCATGGCAATCACTAACTGCCAAAAGCGGTTGTCGTATCCCAGTCTTATTGAGGAAGCTTTTATAGAGGAGAGCCAGGAGATCGTTGTCATGAGACACTGCCTCCAATTACAGTGGAGAATTTTCATACTTTCGGTTATCAGTTCCTCTCCCAGGAACGTCTCATTAAAGTCGATGTTCTTCAGCAGGCTGTTGTCTGAGAGAACCTTTCTGCCCGCCTCTGGTCCGCTCTGGAGCAACCTGGGGGAGCACAGCACAGGAACACACTGTCAAGTTTAAATAAAAAAATAAAACCAACAAATGAACAATTCCAAACTCCAACGCAATGCCAGCTGATGCCTGTTCTGTGAACTTGATCAGCATTTCAAAAAGACTCTAAAGGGGCTTGCGATTTACTTTGCAGCATACAATCACAAAATGATAATCAAATCAAACTTGTTTTTTTAAAGCTGTGACCTTGATAAATCCGTTCTGATTCTTTACTGCAGCAGTTTGAAATGATGCAACCCTGAAACAAGGATCATCGTTTCTCAGAAAGGCTAGTGTTCTTAGTGTTACCAAACAGATAACTTATTCGATGAAGCATCAGCTCATATCAGTTTCTAACCTGGTGTTTAGGAGATTTATGGCAGAGCTCTCCATAATGCTAAATGTTAAATTAATTAAAATGTGTGTGGATAAAAATCCTTCAATAAAATTTAACCAGTTGCATAACTTCAACCTAAGATCTGTATTGCTCAATCAGTTTTCCTTTCCCAAAACAACTTGTTTTTGAATCCTAAAGTTGACTGGAAGTTATTCCTTTATTTCCCCATAAACCAGACATTCCAGGGGCAAAATAGCCATTTAGTGCTGACGTGAATAATTGAAACAGGTGAAGCAGAGTCTGACCTTCGGTACTGCTGCCTGGAGACTTCGTCTCCACAGAAAAGGCAGACGGTGGCCAGCAGGGCTTGTGCAGAGTGACATAGGGAGGTCTCTCTCTGGGTGGCCTTCAGCAGCACCGTGATCACCTGCACAACAAATGACCAAACCCACAGAGAGAGACAATTTCAGGCGACCACAACCTTCTTCATTAACCAAGAGGACAGGCTGATTCAGCGATGCTCACATTTAATACGCAATCACCTCTTGACTTTTCAGGACACACACACACACACACACACACACACACACACACACACACACACTACCTCTTGCGTGCGCTCCTTCAGCACAAACTGTGACGGCGAGAGGCTGATGACGGACGGCTCCATGAGCGAGCGCGTCTGCAGGTCCGAGTACGCCGTCACCTTGATGAAGGCAGCGCGGGAGCCCGTGTTGCGCACGCACAGACACACCTTGCTGACGCGGCCCACGGCCACGCCCGCCAGCGTGGCGACGTAGCCGTCCGCCGCCTTCCGCTGGTCCTCCAGGATGATGTTGCTGGTGCCGCCGTAGCCGGAGAGAGGGATCTGGGGGAGAACAGGCTCCTGTGACATAGCGGCGTGACATTTCGCCTGTCGTAAGACATATCGCCCATCGTCACACCAACACACATCCCGAGTCATCGGGAGATAAGCTCAGACTGCAGTATAGCGGAGAATGAGCCTGGCCGGGGGGGGGGGGGTTGGCAGCAGAAGGCGCAATGGCCATCAGAGTGAGTGACTGTTTGTGTGTATACACCCCATTCCATGGATAAACCCACCAACCCGCACACTTCAAACTTCAAAGAACTAAATAAAGGCTTTCAACAACTCCTCTCAAGTTTAAACCCAGCATCCCGGGCAGCGCTGGGCAGCACCGCATGAGGTCAATAGACCCAGAGCACCGCTTACTGTGAACTTGACCCCCGGCTGGGAGGGCCTCAATCCAGACTGCTTGATCTCCAGCTTGGCCAGCATGCAGGCCACCCGGGTGGGGGCGAAGAGCAGGTGGACCGCCACGTCCTCCCTGGGCCTGATGGACAGCTCACCGTGTCTGGTCAGACGCTCCTCTGGGCTGAACATGCTCTGCAGCTGAGGATGGTGGGGTTAGGGTAGAGAATTTAATAATACATTTAAAAGAACCTCATCCATTTTATGGATGAATGATCCTTGCAGCTAGAGCTAGCCCTCTTCCTCTCTATTTGAAAGGCATTATGTGTCACATTTGTATCACAACTATCGCCAAGATGCGTTTTGTTTATCAACTAAGCTACCAGTTTGGACTGTGAGAAACCTCTTTGGTACATTTTGCTGTCTTGTATACAGCTCAATAGTTTAGACCTTGAGAACCCCTTTTGTGTTTATTTGCATCCTTTGACATTTGTCCCACAATGAGCCTCTTTAAACATTTGTTGTTCCGTGGAAGATGGTCGGTAAATGCTGCACCGTAAACAATGGTAATGCTCCGCTAAACCAAATACTATGTGGTCAAGAAATAATTATTAGATCAGGAGAGGTGTTTCACAGGGTCTGATTGGGTGCGTGCAACACTAAAGGTGGTGTACGGCGACAAGATCCACACCGACAGAAGGCTCCTAACGGCTCTAGCTTGTACAGACGCCATAGCCGGAATATAGCTAGTCCCCAGCCGCTGCTGGGCTGGAGGGTCGGGGGGGGGTAATGGGAGCGCGGCGTCGGGGTGTCTGGATCAAAGTACCTGGAAGCAGTCCTGGTCTTGCCCGCGGATCAGCAGGCGGAGCTGCTGGGTGCCGTCGGCGGAGTTGTTGCGGAGCACCAGCTTCTGTTGCCTGTTGGGGGTTGGAAACAAGACAGAATTTCCCCCTAAAACTCATTCTCCATTATGAGTCTGAAGCGGGTCGGCAAGCATACGAAGCCACACACACACGCACAAACACACACACACAATCTGCATGTTATAGCACCTCGCCGTTGAGCAAGAAAATAAATGTGGATTATGGGGGAAATGGCTTCTGAGAAGCGCCTCTCCCTACAGACTGCCCTCCGTCCCTTCTCATGAATAGCATTACTGGTGCCCTAATGGAGTGGGACAAGATTGCAAGATGGGGAGCATATCAATAATACCATATCAATAACACTGTCTGCCCTTATCCCCCGGCTTCGGCGGCTCGAAAAACTATTAAAACCCAAATAACCACATTTGAATGGAAGCTGTACTTACACAGCCCGTCCCAGAGTGACGCCTCCCCAGGCCACAAACTGCTTGTTGGAGAGGATGGGCGGGACGTCCGTGGCGGGCCCCGGGGCCGAGGCGGCGGGCTTCCCATGGATCTCTGCAGCCACCTCTCCCCTGAGGGCCACCTCGTACTGGGGGCCCGTCGGCAGCACCAGGATGGTCAGGAGGCTGGGGCCCCAGACAAAACCACACATGAAAATAAAGGCTGCGTCAAGACATTCCCCTCAGCGCTTAGAAAAAAGCGCCTCAATTATTTCTGTCTAGGAATCTAAATGATATAGTCTAGTAGCCTGAGGGCCCCTTTGCTGTAAAGTGACACATACATATTATAATGATATATAAACAGCCTACTCTGCTGAGGAAGTTTATGTATGGGGCCGCGATACAAAATGCATGATAGCACAAGCACTGTGACCACACAGAATGCATAAAGGTTACACAACGTCACACGCATGTTGCATCATTGGCATTTAGTTAAATTGGTGGAGCGGTGCAGAACGTTTAAATAGCTCCTCTGCATATTGATGCAAGGGCACGAGAATTGAGGTGCCTACTATAGTTAGCATGAACCACCAAGTGCATGGATTGAGGGACATGCTTGCCTTATTGTGAACGTTAACATATTTGAAGTACGATTTTTAAAATGTGTAAAACTGGTTCCCAAGTGACATGTGCTGCATACCTTTCTCTGCACTTCTTGCTTCCCTGTGCAGTGAATGAGACCACCACAGTCTTCTCCTCTCCCACCCCGAGGTAGAGCTCATCAGGCCTGACGGAGAAGCAGTCCTCTGCATCCTTGCACTGAGAGGGAGAGAGAAAAGAATGAAGGGGGCGACAAAGAGAAAAACAACAACGGACGAAAAAGAGAAAGGAAGTAGCAAAAGGCCATAAAAAGGCGAGAACGTGGGAAGAGGAAACAAACTTGAAAGAATTTAGTCTAAAATAAGCAAGTAAGGGTAAAATAAATGAAACTTATACATCAATAAATCTTTCCCGCAGTAAGTGCCAGTCTGCAGCAGAATGTCACAGAGGCTTAGACAAACCCCGGATCTAATAAGAAAAGCAAAGGTCAGAATTACCTTGAGCTTCAACTTCACCTCGATGTTGCCGGCGTTCTTCAATGGAAGATCCTGTTGGCGGGCTTGGCCCAGCGGAGCGGAGAGGCTGATGGTCTAGACGAAATAGAAAGTCAGGAAGTGTATTAGTCCCTCCACCGTGAAGGTCATGAGAAATTGCGAATCAAAGTGCAATTATAAACGGAAATAATGTATGATGAAAGTATGAAAAAAAATACACAAAATCACAAAATTGTCTGAATGATAATAGGTGATAATTAGGAAGTGTAACAATAGACTCCTGATTGATTATGTAATTTCCTTGAATTTTAATGGGACCATAAACTATGTAGACGAGCTTGTGCACTGCGCACTGCAAATGATCCAAGAAAGAAACCCCATCAAAACAACACATCCATTAAACTAAATCAACCTTGCACACAACGGATCAAGGTCTGGAAAACAAGCATGAATATTGCAAAACCATCACATCCTAAAGACAGACTGGCCCTAGTGACTGGTAGTACAGACGGACAACATTGAATGGACTTAGTGACTGGCCGTAATGACTGACCCTAGTGACTGGCCATAGTACAGGCAAACAGTGACTGGTAAAATAGAGAGCTACCTGCAGGTCTTTCGGAGCATGGACCCTGGCCGTCCCGACCCGGGCCTGGAGGGGAACACTCCGGATGACGTGACTGGGACCAGGGGAGTCTACTTCTATGTCGATTCGGGCCATGAACTCCTCCGCCGGGCCGAGCTCTCCTGGTGCAACAGAACCCCACTTAAACCATTTGTTTTGACCCAATAGAACCCCAATTAAACCATTTGTTTTGACCAAACAGAACACAGTTGGTTTGTCACAATTATTTGAACTAGTGCCGTATTTTTTACTTCGTCCAATATTTGAGAAAAAATAAATTACTGTTTGACATATTTGCCTCAGGGGTCTAAAATGAATACCTTTCCACAGCCAGTGGTGGATATGTTTTAACTAATCGACTTGGTAAAAGAAAATTCAAAGACAACTTTAATTATGCCTTGGCCAAGAAATTTACTGGAGGCAAGAGATCAACCATGGTCACGTTTCACGTGACCATTTCCTTACCTGAGCTGGGGTACTTCTGAGGGGCTCGAAAGTGAACCCAGACCATGAAGCTCTCTGGATTCTGGAACGATAAAGGAAATAAATGGAAAAAGATGGAATATCACTCTTTATCTCTTATAACCAACCAGGCTTGGTTAAAAAAAGAATAATTATTTTGTGCTCGTCTCTTCACCTCGAGCCTAATATTTTTGTGCTCAACATAAAACCAACATTGAATCCCTCCTAGATAGTGGAGCTGGTCTGTTGCTTTTTCACCCAGCTGTTTAACAACATGCATTTCCACTGAAAACAACCATTCAAACTCCAAAACGCTGCAGCCCTCCCGTATAGCTCTCCATTTTGTTTCCCCGTCTCTTACGATGTCAAAAGGTTAGGAAATGTAATTTCATGACTGGGAGACATTTTCGCGTTGCCAGACATTAAAAGAATAAACAAAGTCCCAGGTTGTTCTACTTCTAGGCCCCATGGCATCTGCATGGGTGCTACTGCGAGGCTGCGGTACAGTTGGCGGGCCTCACCTCCCCATAGCTGGCATGCATCACATGGTTCATCACTGACGGGGAGGACAACTGGGTCATGTGACCCGCCTGCAGCGACTCTTCAGCTGTCACGGCAACGGGGTTCTTGGAGAAAGTGAAACAGCGCCAGGCACTGGCATTCTGAGGAGAGAGCACATGGAGGGATAAGAGAGAGCACTTGTCAGAAGGATAGTGAGCATTCCCCTGCTTATGGGCTGTAGGCTGCTCTCAGCTTCTCCTTTTATGTATTTTAGCTTTTTTTCCAAGAGCATTGAAAATATATTCAACCACACAAGAGCCGGAATAACACAGAAAGGTATCAAATGGAGCAACAACCTTGAAGCAAAGGAGATGACTGCACCAATGTTGAATTCCTTCCAATTGATTACTTTTAAGAGTACTTAATTCCTCCCCAAAGATAAATAAAAGTAATGCAGCAGCAATTCACATAAAGGAAAAACAAACAAACAAAAAACACAAAATGAGGTAGGTATAAAGACAGCACAAAGAATTTAGTTTGATGTGAACCTCGAGCCAAAATATTCAAGATTGATTCTGAATGACCTGCAACAATGTGGACTTGAATAAGCAGTGATGTTTGCAAAGTATTGTGTATGTAATGTGAGAGCAGAGTCGGATATGTTGCGCCTCTGTAATTAATGGCGTCACGTTTTCATCGGCAGTGTCCATTATATTCCTATTACAATGGAGATGTGTGAGGCATGCCTGTGAGCAGGGCTTTACTCACTGCACTGATCACCAGGCGGACGGGGACCGTGGCGTGAGTTCTGTTCAGCAGTTTGAGAGGGAGGGATTTGGAAAGCCCCTCCGATAGGTCTCCAAAATCCAAGCTGCCCGACTTTCCAGCTTCAATCTGGGGGGGGGGGGGAGGGTTACATTTTAGATTGTCATTTCGTATTTTCTATCCAGGTTTTATCCCCTGTAGGGAAAATACCTCTCAAAGAGTGATTACACACTCCAAATGAATCCTGAATAATCTAATTATAACGATCTGCCCAAACCATTTCCATCAAGAGTCCTACTTCAGGTTTCCAGCATTCCAGGAGACAGCCCTGACCCGGTCAGCTACGGGGGGGGCTTGGGGCTCACCTCTAGCATGGGGTCCTCGGCCACGGCCACCAGCACCACCCTCTTGGCGAAGACGTCGGCCCTGACGCCAAGGTCCGTCTCTGCCGAGGCGGGCCAGGAGGACACACTGAGCACGCACTGGTAGACGCCGGCCTGGGGAGGGATCAGCAGGACCTTCTGCTCCTCCGTGCTCTTCGGCCCCATGATGGTCTTGTTCTTGACCAGGAGCCACTGGTAGGGCAAGCGGTCCACCTGTGGAGAGCCACACGGGGAACCAGGGGAGAGAAGGAGGTCAGTGCCGCCCATTCCTGAAGACCACCGAGGGAAAGAACACTAGGGACGTTGAGGACACTGGAATTAAAGGCGAGTTTATGACAGAATGTTGTCAAAAGCCAGCATCAAATAAAAAAAGAGACCACTCTTGGAAAGCGTTTCCAGACGGAAGCAGCAGACACGATAATACAGAAATGTTCCGAGACACGATGATGATTGAGTGATTTGGGGGTTCATTTAGCCCTCAACGCTACCGCAACACTTCGATTCCCATCTCAGGCCAAACATAAAGATAAATCTATAGACACAGTTCCTGTTATTTCAACCGCATCGGAGCGCTCACCTTGGCTCCGTCGAGGGCCAGACTGCTGACGGCGATGGAGACCTGCTGCCACCTCTCGGAGGGGTTGAAGAGGCTGAGGGAGGCCTGGGAGGCGATGCCCACACAGCAGGCGTGGGGGAAGCGCAGCTCCCCTGGCACCACCACTTGGCCTGAGGATGAGAGGGATTAGAGATGACTGGAGGATAAACAACATCTCCAACCACGCAGAGGAAGGGGGGTGCGGGGAGGCACGCCAAGGCTCACCTCAGCGTTTTGAAGAAAATGATATTGTGTTCACAATAATATTTAATACCGAATCAATAGAGTGCCAAGTGTTAAATGATTTGGCGTGAAAATAATCAAACTAATAAAAAGGGAATGCTTATTGACACAATGTGGATAAGACGCGTTCTCTCTCACATCTCGTCTTTATTCAAGGGCACGGTTGGAAGTAGTAAAGAAAAAAATATATATACAAATATTTTGCCACAGCTCAGATAACATCCAGACACACAGGACACACACACAGCCCTACCTCTGAGCTCGTCCAGGCCCGCGGCCGCCCACGGCTCCACGCTGTGCTGGCCGAACGCCTTTCCCATCATACCCAGCTCCGCCCGGCTGTTCTGGGGCCTGTGGAGCTGGTGGTAGCCCGCGGGCCCCGAGGCGTCCTGGAGGTGTCTGGACGACGGGTCACCGCCCGGCGCCAGGCCGTAGGGGCCTATGTGGTAGGCCACTGGGTGCCGCGTGCCTTCGGCTCCCGGGTACTGCTGGGCCAGCTGAGAGCTTAAGAGAGACCGTCCGGCCGCGAAGAGGGGCTGCATCCCCGGGTGTTGTGTCTGCCCTGCCAGGCCCGGCCCCGGGGGCATGAAGCCAGAGAAGGGGGACGCGTACCGCAGCTCCTCTGAGGAGTAGGCGGGAGGCAGGCCCGGCCCTCCGCCTGGGCAGGCCTGGGTGGAGGCCGGGTCGATGCCCCCCCACTGCTGGGTTCCCTGGCCGGGCAGGTGGATATTGAGGTTACTGGCGTAGCCTGAGTCCACCTTGGTGAGCGGCGGCCCGGTGGGTTTAGAGTAGTTTGCGTGGAGGCCGCAACCCGCCGGGGGGTGGTACTGGGCGGGGTCTCTGCTGTGGTAGTGGCACTCGCTCTGGCTGCGGGTGCAGCTGAGGGCGGAGCCGCTGCGGTCGGGGCTCCTGCAGGGACGGGTTGAGGGAGGGGGCAGAGGGTCCAGGCTCTTGGACTGGTGCGAGGGCAGCTGTGAGTCCAGGCTCTTGGACTGGCGAGGGTCGTCCAGGTGGGACTGCGAGTCTGGCTCCAGGGGCGGTGTGGGACTGGCCCTGACGATGGTGGTGCTCAGTGCAATGGTTTGGTCTTTCTATGGAGGAAGTACGTTACAGGCATCGACGTTGTGAGTGCTGTGTGTGTATCAACATATTGATATTGCTTTAGGATAGAGGATGACATCTTGATATTGTGTTTCGCATAACACAATGACTTTGCGGTTTTGTACGACTCGTGTTGCTGTGAAATTAATATCTTCTTTATACCGATTTCCCTTCTTATCTAGTGATACTTAACCAGTAATAATTTCTGCTCACAACTGCTCCTTTGCAGTGGGAAGTCCTAAAGTATTAGATGCTAAACACAAATACACCAGCCTAGTACGAATCCAAGCAAGAGTTGGGCAGTACCGGTTTCCTGCCTGGGGTGGGCACCACGGTGCTGTCGTTGATGGAGATGTAGGTGAGCCTGCAGAGACTGGGGCTGGAGCAGGTGGACTGGGGGGAGAGCTCACAGTCTGGCCTTCTGTCTGCCGCCGTCCTGCTGGTAGGGGGGGAGGACATCGTGCTGGGGGGGGGAAACACACGCGCCACGAGCATAAACCCTCAGATGTGCTGCACAGACACGCCGCCATGCTGGGGGCCGGTGGAAAATGAAAGGAGGTTGAGATTGAAGCGTTACGAAAATATTGGGGGTTTTTTTCAAACATTGCTACCAGGTTATCCTTTACGATGTTCTCTTTAATATCTCTTATCGTTCATTTCATTCCAAATATGGTGATGATTTAGCATTCCATTTATCACTCTTTAAGTTAAGAGTAAAAAATATTATATTTATTACACGGCTCTTCTCAATACCCTGGAACGCTCCGTTCATTTACATGGGCCCTTTACAACTTCCGGCGGTGAATTATATTTGATAATTCACCGTTACAAAGCATATAATGACCACTCTCAAGGAGAGTAGATTTTTTTTCCGTCTTTCGTATCACTCCGCAAGTAGTCTGGTAACTTAACAACCACAGCATACTCGGTTGCTAAGCGACGTCAACGTCTTTGGCAGACTATTTCTCTGCAGATGAACACTACGGAATACTGGTAACGAATAAATTGTAGAAAGAATGGTGGTGCAATCCATAAGAAATTGTTTGCGGGCAAAATAAAGCGTTGAGTCTTTTTTGTCCTTCAAATATGAATAGGATAGAAGTGAGTAAACTGCTGAGCACAATGTGCACTACGGTGAATGAAAGACATGCATGTGAAGTGGACATACCAGTCGCCCGGGAAGGAAGTCTGGCTGGGAGAGGAGTGGATGAGGGGGCATGTGGACGGTCTGAAGTGACACGTGGTCTCCTCTCCAGCAGAGGGCTCAGACGAGCTCTGCGTCACTGCAGGGAGACGAGAACACCCCAGTCAGACACCAAATGGCAGGGATTTATTCATAGTCTACCGTCAAAAAAAAAAAATACATGCTTTTATAATCTGCTGTACAATCAATTAATCTGACTTTGTAAAATCTTTGCTGAAACACATGAAATTAACTGCAAATGATACTCCGCGTTTCATAACACAATAACCCTAACTCATTTAATAAAGGTAATGACTCACTGAAGGCGTGGGTCGCAGGAGGCCGGGGGCTTCGGCAGGGGACCTCAGCCCTCTGCGCCTCCTGTTGGGGAGGCTGGGTCCTGATCTCTGGGGCGCTGCTGGAGCTCACAGGCCGACCCCGAGGCTGGCCTTGTTCCCGCAGGGGAGAGGAGCCTCTGAGGCAGGGCAGGCCCGAGCGTCCCTTCCTCAGCACGGGGGACGTCCCCGGAGGGCCCGGCTGGACCCCGGGGTCCGTCTGGTTCTTCTGTGGGGCCTGTGAGGAGGCCCGGGGAGGGGTGTGAGCTCGAGGACCAACCTTCCCAGGAGCAGCTCCATATTCTGCTGTGGCACTGGCGTGCGGGGGAGGCCTGCCTCCGTCCACGGCGGTGCCACTGGGGGTCCTGCTGTTGGTGGAAGGCTCTCCCGCGGTCCCGGACTGCCTGGCTGGCGTCGGGAGAGAGGGGGCATTGGGGCGAGGGATGCCGCTCCTCCTCGGCTGCTGTGTACCGGGCTGGGAGTCGGACCGGCCCCTGGGGTGCTGGTCCTCGTCACCGGGCTGGGAGTCGGACCGTCCCCTGGGGTGCTGGTCCTCGTCACCGGGCTGGGAGTCGGACCGGCCCCTGGGGTGCTGGTCCTCGTTCGTTCCACTCGACGCCCCGCTTCGCGCCGAAGCCCACTCCTCGCCGCGAGCCAGGCCGTCCTGGGAGGCGGCTAGGTTGTTGGCCCAGGCGCTCAGGTCAAAGGTTGTGTGCGCCAGGGAGGAGTCGCTGTTGGTGCTGATGCCAGACGCGTCGGCCTTCCGCAGGTACTTCTCCATGTCGAAGGCGCTCAGCTCCCCAGCGCAGGTGCTCTTCTGCAGCGCCTCCAGAAGAACGCTGTGATCCACCTGATGCAGGATATCAATGGAGAGCAGACGGATGACTTGCTTTTGGCTTTTTGTTTGTCCCCGCGGCATGGTAATGTTAAGCATTCTAGCAGTCAAAACAACAAGAAATAACAAGACTAAAAAAGGATGCAGTATATCGTCGTTAGCCTGAAGCGCTATGTCCCCGAGCAGTTAAAACAACATTTCGTTTTGCACTTCCTTATGACATTAAATCCCGGCTTCTTAAGAGAGTGTTTGTCAAAGTGAAAGACTGCCCCTGGCACTGCCTGGTCATCTCTCAGCTCCCGTGCCCTTAAAACCACCGATATTAACTTCTTGTTTGTTTCGTGCCTATGCATCACTGTCTTTGTAAATTGACTTGGGAACAATATACAGAAGATGACACCATGCAACGTCAGGTAATCTCCATCTCTTTGCCACTCACGTATTGCAGCGGTGAAGTGTTCTCTGCGACCAATGACCCGCCGATCCCCGTGTTGCCGTGGCGACCCTTGGCCTTGCTCCGTCGGGACAGCTCCATGATCATGGCGGCCAGCTGGGACGGGTCAGCGCTGATGGAGGCGTCGGCGATGGCCGAGGTGATGGTGCTGATGCTCAGCAGGAGCTCAGCACTGGTGTTGGCGGGGGAGACGAGGCTCTGGTCCACAGACCCCGGTGCGGAGTGGGGGTCCCCCGGGAGCGAGGCGGGCGAGGACGCGGCCTGAGAAGACAGCGTGGTTTAGACAGACCCTCTTGGTTCCTTCATGACCAGACGCCTGGCGGCAACCGGCGTCCTGAAGAGCCACTGCCTCTGCAGCAGCCTTCCAGCGCTCGTGCAGATTGGTGGATCCACTCTTTTGCTCTAGAAGGTTGGTTTCAAGTTGTTTGGGACAGACTGATCTTCAGCGACAAACTGAAACGTGAACCCTTAAGATCCGAATGGTCTCACAAGGCTATTTGTACACTGCCACATGGACTGTATTCATTTTCTATGAACTTTATATAACTTCAACACCATTTTGTTTGTTGTACTACCATTATGGCACCCATTGCACTCCTAACCAGAGCTTGAAAGAGGGAGCCCTCTTCTTTCTCAATGTTTCTCCTCGATCTAGTCCTTGCCCTTTAGAGGATTTAGGCCTAGGGTTGTACAATATGGCCTGTGAAGCCCTTTGAGAGACTAAATGTGATTGAGGCAAGCAAATAAAAGTGACTTGAAGGGATCATGAAAGCTAGCCTTGGGAGAGCATGACAACAGTCGATTAGAAACGTGCAAGTACCTTTTCACAGAGTTGTGGATCAGGATCTCCTTTAGGTGGCATCCTGTCACATAGGGCCTCAAGAGTTTTGTCCAGGTCCTCTGTAAAGAAAAGGCACTTCAGTAGACCTTATAACACATTGAGGTATCAGTGTCAATACACCATCCCCCACACCCAACAAACCTATTATCCTTCAATTAGGGTTCAAGCATAGGCCTAAGCAAAACAGTCTGAAATATCTGCAAATCAAGACAGTCCACCGTTTAGTGAACCACAAACCTGCGTTGAGCGTTTGGTCCTGTTGGTTCAGCTCAATGGTGTTACTGTGGATGGAGAAGTCTCTGGAGGAGACATCTGAAGGTCGGATCAGGGCGAAGGGGTCCCTCTTCTCTGGGGAGCTGATGATGTAGCCAAAGGAGGGCTGGAGGAGCAAAGACACCGAATGACATCCTCTCAGATGATTCACGTAAATGTAGAAACACGATTCTGCAACACTGCCATTACTGCTGGTTCTTTATACATAAACTGCTCAAGATGGATACGTATGGTACCGAATCAGCCATAACTAATTAGTATTTTATTGTGCGTGGTTAGACTGAACATGCAGATTACCCATTACGCGACAAGGATTACGAAGAGTCAGTTTAACACCAGAGCAGCTATCACGGGTAATTCCCTATCACGGTCCAGCGATCTGCTCTGAATTAAAAAGACTGACTAGCTAGCACAGCCCTTGTCACCTTCACATTTCATTGCCTGTTTATTCAACTTCTTTCAAGCTGGATGTAAGCGAATGCAGCGTTTGCAAACCCTGGGGTGAACTGACCCTCTTTACTCCGTCCAGATCATCGTCGGCGCCACCCAGACAGCCCAGGGCCTCTGAGCGCTGTCCGAAGAACTGGCCCAGGGAGAGGCGCAGGTAGGAGTGGTTCCCACGCTCAAACTCTGAGGAGGCCTGGGAGGCCCTCATCAGGACGTCGCTGCTGGTGGGGATCTTCCAGGAGGTGTCGCCCAGGGTGAGACTCTCGCCGGCCGCTTCAATCTGCTCCTCCTGGGGAGGAGGCGGGGGGGAAGCAATACCAACATGTTATGTTTAACGGGTGTGGGTCAGGGTGGTAGGGGATGTTATGATTTTATAATCTGTTACAAACCTGCATAAATTGGTGCTCCTTCTCAAACTCCTGTTGGTCCTCAATGATCTTATCAATAGCGGTGCCTGCAGTGGGGATGGAATAGGTTAAATGCTGACAGGGGGCGGGGGGGATTGACTGGTGGTTGGCAGGGGGGTACATACTCGCTGGAAGAAATTCCTCTGTCTGAAGCTGCCCAGCGTTCTCTGGTGCGTTCCCATCCACTTCCTTCTGAAACGAGGAGTAGTAAGCCAAGTCCGTCACCCACTTGCCCTCCTCGTTCTGGTACACCACACTGTCCGGGGCGTTGTCCCCTGGAGTGACAAAGCAATGTGTACACGTTCAAATGTACACTTGTATCCACCACAATCAAGGGTACAGATACGTTCTCATGGGCCACATAAAGTGAACTTGGTTGAGGTTTAAACTCAGACTTCAGGAAGAGACCCGGGACACACCTTGTTTGAACTCCGCCTCCAGGTCGCCAGGGCAGTGGTTCCAGTCGTCGTCCGACTCCTCCTGCTCGTGCTGGAAGCTCTTGGAGAAGTACTTGGCCTCCAGGAAGCTGGAGTTGCCGTCGTGGTTCTCCTCCTCGCTGGTGCTCTCAGCGGGCCCGGCCGCGGTGCCACCGCCACAGGGTCCTCCTCTGAAGCCCAGGGAGAGCCTGCCTCCATCGGCGACGTCAACGCCATCCTCATCTTCATCCTCACCATCTTCACATCCTCCAACTCCCCAGTCTGGGAGCACCTGGAGGAGAGGTCGGTGGAGAGGTGAGTTGACGCAGTGAATGCTCTTGGTTACAGGAAGTGTGGGGGGGGGGGGAGCCACTACGCATATTCAGTGTGAATTTTTTTGCCTCCAATGGGACACAACAGCATCGAGGTCTTGCCGGTCTCCAGCTCTACTGACGTAGCGCATGGGGAGCCACTTAGCTGAGCAGCACACTCTGGCGGGATTAGCGCGAGGCACTTTTTTGTATGAAAGGTGCTTATCGAACACACTGTGCTTTTGCTTTCAGAGGAACGCAACAACCCATGAGCACCTGCTCCAACCCATGGATATGCAGTATTCAAGTGTCAATCAAGTGTGGGTAATGAAACACCTTATGAATAATAATGCATTTCTTGGTGTAGATACTTGGAAAACTAGCTGAATGCCACGAACCAGAATAGAATTCAGGAATTTTAACAGCAAGAGGTACTGTGACACAACCTATTGTGTTTTACGGACTGGTCTGTACCTGCGAGAGGCGAAAGCTGCTTTGGCTGCCCTGGAGCGGAGTGACTGCAGAGTCGTTAGGTCTCCAGTGCCCAGAGCCAGTCCTCAGGTACAGGGAATCCAGCGCAGTCTCTGCAGTGGGCCCTGACTGCGTGCTGTCCATAGCATCCTGGGAAATAACAAAGGAAAAAAAAACTTGACTGTCTTGTGGATATAATTTGACTGGCAGGTTCGAAGCATCAAAGCATAGCGAGTACATGCATGCATTTATTTTCAAAAGATTGTAAAGACTATTAAAACAAATGTGCAATTGTACAGTTAGATTCAAATCAAATTACAAACCGTTACAACTCGGCAAACGCTGTACAATTATTTTTATATACATTAGGCACCACAGGATATTATTTAAATGACAATCCGTTAAATCCCAATTAATAACCGCACTCACAATCTTTCCGGTGTTGTAAAGCACAGATCTGAGCCCCTCCAAGTACCCACCAGTGCCTCCTGTCGGTCCACGCTCATACTCCAGTTGACTGGGGAAAGCCTGGCAGCGCTGGCCGGGGCCTCCGGTGGGGAGCTGGCCTCGCCTGTTCCCACCGGGCCCACGCGGTCCCCCATCTGACACACACACACACACACACACACACACACACACACACACACACACACACACACACACACACACACACACACACACACACACACACACACACACACACACACACACACACACACAAACACACAGAATAGTAAATGACCCAAATCCCATTTTTGATGGACCTACAACTTTTTTGAGCATGTTTCCATGAGCCCATTTATGTCATCTAAATGGTTCTAGTTAAGTGGGGCAATCCTTTATATATGGTTAAAACATGAAGATCCATTGAGGATCACTTGACATTGACTCCTGTATTCTGTAGAGGTCCCTCTAACAGACCCTTCCCTGAGGAGCCAGCCTGCTGTGGTTCTACCAGTGAGGCCTCACCTCCGTGGGCCTGGAGAAGCCGTTCCTTCCGAACCCGGGCAGGTGGGGCAGACCCAGCGCTCCGTCCTCTCCGCTGCTCCCCACGATCCCCAGCCCCCGCAGGACGTCGTAGGTGGTCGCCGGCAGAGGGCCCGCGGACCCTCCTCCGTCGTTGCCACTCTCGTCACTGCCGCTGCTCCCGTCTCCGCCGTCGCCTGGCGGAGCAGGAAACCAAACCGGCAGGTGAGCTTTACAGGTGACGAGACGCGGGCCGAGAGCCACAACGTGAACAAATGTACAGATGGGGAAAATAAACTAGGAAAAGTTTTGATGGAGATTGACACATACACATACATACATACATACATACAATTTTAGAAAAAGTAAGAACGAAAGATAATGACTACCTAAATAAATGAGTACGCCTAGAGGTACCACAGTCCCTGAATTACAGCAATAACGGTGTCTGCGGCTGATTAACTGTCTGTAAATCCAACATGTTGAATCTTTCAACTCTTTGTTTCATTACCTGTGACAGGAGGGTTGATGACCTGTCCCTCAGCAGAGCGTCTGTGTTCGATCCTTGAGGCGGGGGGTCCGCCCCGGCCGCTGGACGCCTCGTCGTCTGAACTGCCCCCCTCCAGCCCCGGACGGAAACTAGGACGATTGCTCTCACCCACCTGCTCTCACACACACACACACACACACACACACACACACACACACACACACACGTGTATTCAGGGGTACAGCATGTGAAAAAAAAAAATGCACTGCACATATACACGTGGCTTTTGTAGCCACCCAAAGTGCCTTCCTTTTGTTGCCTTCCTCTCCTACAGTAGGGTTGGCTATGCAAGCCGACGCCCAGTGTGTCAGAAGCACTTGGAGAACTTGCCCCAGGACAGCTGGATGCTTTAGCTAGCAGGCTACAACCAGTGGCCAAGTGGATGTGAACCTACCAGCTGTCTGGAGGTGCTGGGCAGCAGCAGCTGGGTCCTGGAGGTGTTGTTTCTAGAGGTGTTGGTCCTGAAGGAGTGTGCCCTGGCGGCCTCCAGCTCGTCCTCAGTGTCTTCATCGCTTGCTGGGCATGAGTCCATACCTGTAGCGGCAAGCCGCACATCGGGCATCTGGAAGTCATCCTGGAGGAAACACGGAGGAGACGGTGCACACAAGGTCTTTTGGTTAAGAAGACTTAATTGACTTAAGACTAATGAATAACAGCAGCACAACACAATGGCATTTCAGAATCAATAGCAACCTGATCGTAATCATCCAGGAACTGCTCCCGATTCTTTTCCTGCTCTATAGAACTTGTGTTTGAGGTCCTGTTAGGCAATCCTGACAGCCCCTGGAAACAAAACAAGATCATTGGAAAAGGCAAAAATCACAAGTAAATGAAAAATACTGCTTCTTTCTGGCCAGTTGGACAGCTGGGAGAGACCATGTCTATGATTGAATGAGAGGCTGGAGGCTCACCGCAGCAGGGATCTCTTGGCCTTCCACTCGCCCTCTCTGCATGGCCGGCGGGACGAGCGTCTTGAAGTAGAGCTCCAGCTCATCGTCAGGCAGGTTGTTCAGATCCACCTCATCGTCTGGTGGTCAAAGAGGAGATCCTTGTTTAGAGTCTGAGAGTCTGTCTTGAATTAGGAGGCTGAAGGGCAGAAAACCCACCTGTGAGGTCACTGTTGATGCTGTCCACGGACATGAGCTTTTCATTGGCCAGGAAACTGGCAACACTGAAACCGTCGCTCCCTGCCTCGTCACTTGCTGGGCCGTCGTCTTGAATGCTAGCTGGGAGGGGCTGGGCCTGCGTGGACGGACATGTGAAGAGAGAACGAGGGGGAGAGAGACTTTCGTGTTGAAGAAGTGACCTATATCCGGTAGCATTATGAACAACCACCCATTCATAAAAGTCCTGCACAAACATTATCAGCTGGTGATTATATAATGCAATGGAAAAAAAGGCTTTCTCATGAAGCAATTTTAATGGCAAACTGTACACTTACAATGAAATATAATTTGAATTTCTGAAACCATTCTTTTATCAACACTTCTATAACCCAGTTCCAATTCTAAACAGACCAAACACACACACAAACACTCACATTCATCCTGAATATAAATGACTATACCTTGGTGTCCATGGTATCCCTAGGCATGTACTGTGCGAATGTCAGCAGCCCTGTAGAGAGATCTGTCAGGACACAAAGACATTCATGGAAATGTTCAAAACCTAGGCAAAAAATTGAGTAACAGTCCAATCAAATTGAAGATGACAAACAAAGTGTCTACACATGAAATCCGGCTACACTGACGGAAGGCGTCCTGCAGCCGGGTTGCAGAATTATTTTCTATGTGAAAAAGGAAATGTGTCAATTTCTTACCAGATCCTAGATCTGTGGGTCGCCCTTGAAGAGTCATTGATTTGAATGGTTGAGAGCCCCGTGCAGTGGATTGTGACTCATCCATGGGAATCTTTACCAGCATATCCATGAAACCATGAGCTGCAATGAAGTCCTCTGCATTGTCCCTGTGCAACAGATAAGGATGTAATCAATTAATCTTATAGAAGATACAGAAGGACAAACGCATATCAGATATGGGAAATTATATTGAGGGCAATTTTGTTTATAAATTACATTAGATATAGCAACAATTATCTGTGTCATCTCAGTCATGGCTATTTTCAATTGTATAAACACTGTTTAAGTAACAATCTTTTGCAGACGCCTCAAAATAATCCAATATTAAAATAATTAGCACGTATCCCTGCATCATGAAGGAGAAAAAATAAAATGAATGTCACATTCAAGTAGTCTCAACGTGTAGGTAATTACTCACATATCATCCTTAAAACTGAGGCAGAAATTGGCCTTCTCTCCATTAGATGACAGCTGACCCCCCTCCAGGTATGACACATCATCCACATTCCCTCTGCAAAACAGAGGCATGATGAACGTGTGTTACCCTCTTAACTATCCAGATAAGAGCATCCACTGGAATTCAATCAAACTGCATGTGTGATGTCAGAAGAACATTCAATACGCATGCACGTTTCACTAATAAGGCCTACTACAGCATCCAAGCACACTAGACATACCTGATGTCAGCCCCAGTTCTAATCTTCGCTACAGTAGAC
The DNA here is from genome assembly GCF_949987615.1 of Pollachius pollachius. NCBI lineage: Eukaryota > Metazoa > Chordata > Actinopteri > Gadiformes > Gadidae > Pollachius > Pollachius pollachius. The sequence goes on from NC_136934.1 coordinate 38,400,193, forward strand.
GCAGCCACGGGAAAGCCGGGGCCTGAGCCCAATGTCACGTTCCCCAGTGCGACAGGGCCACCCGTGCTATCCAGGGAGCTGGAAAGGAAGCTGGGCAGCGGCTCATCCTCCAAATTGAAAAGACTGTCTGCCATGTCGAGTCAATCAAGGAGTGGCTTGAACTCCAATCAGGGAAGGGTCATTTTAAAACAAACCTATAAAAACATAAGTGGCAAGTAAAGAACCCTCCTATAACAACAGCTCAAACGACGCAGTGATGAGTTCAGCCTAGTGTGGTGTGGAGGAGTGTTGATGCCAAGATCAACATGCCACCACTCATATCATTTAATAAATTACTGCGTTATTCTGGGCATGAACGCAGTGTGGATCATTAGCTACTCGCACACTTAAAAGCACGGTCCAGCTGTGGTAATTTGCCAACGAGCCACATAAAGTCAAATTAGGAGAGCCAAAGGCTAAAAACACTTGAGCTTAGCTGGTCGAGTTCGGCCAACGTTACTTCAAGTTGTATACATAACTTACTAACTATTGAAGGGAGATTTTGGACATGTTTATTTCAAAACAATATATCAAACAACGGCCCACCACTGGTGTAAAATACTTGCTTTCTATAGAAAACGTGTACCTGGAACTGATGGTGTGTTGATTAGTTACAACTTACTGATTGAAGTCAAGTTTTTTGCAGCGATACTTTGGTTCTTCCTAGTCTCAGAAGTAAGTATATTTTACTTGATACGGACAACAAGCATATTTCGATTCACTACAAATCCTACAAAGCAGTTATTTTATATTTAACGCGTCGTCTACTTTAATAGCATAAATAACAAACAAGCGGTGCAACAGTTTGTGATGCCAAAGTGTCGCCAGTGTTCACAGGAAGCCCGCGCATCGTCACTTCAAGGAGGCGTGGCTTTGCCGGGTTACGTCTGCTTTTATTGGCCAAATAAACTCAAAGGAAGCCTAAACTGAGAGGAACCTGATGTCTAGCGTTATACCGGTCTACCGCAACAAATAGCGGTCTCTTACTTCCGGTGTACGCCCGTTAACAGTCCCTTGAGCTAGGAGATTAACAATTTGAAGAGAATAACAACAAAAACGACAAGGGGATAAATGTGGATATTTTAAGACAATTTTGAGAACGCAATATCCAAAACATTTAACGGAAACTGATATCTCTTCCTCTCTCGTCTTTGCCACTAAACCCATCTAACGGATACGGACCGCCCTCTCTCGAAAATAACGCTTATTTGGAGTATCCCGTTCCAGTTAATCCGTTGCCAGAGTGCGCCTGGGAATGAGATTGGCTCATCACAGAATTGAATCCGAATTATCCGACCAATTGACCACATTTTAAAACAATAGACTAATAAACATCATTGCAATCACTGGGATCCGATTAAAATGTATAGGACCCAGCAATTGACATTTGCCGTTGGTTTGGATGAAAAGCTCTGATTTATATTCGTGTCATGTGTTCTGTAGAGCAGCTGCAAGGATGGTTTAGTATGCAGACAGCTGCTCGCTCGATTGCAGTCTCAGACATTCCAACTTTAGCAGCACTATTACAATATGAGATCAGAGATTAAAAGGAGGAGTGGGATTTCAAACCACCATGTAAGTAATCAGCTACTGACATAAAGATATAGCATTATTCATTCATATCATGTGAAAGTCATACAGCAGTAATCTTTTCCATTGAGAACAGATTTTGGACCCTTATTCCCAATGGAATGGGTCGAATCAAGAGCATGAACTGTCTGTGATGATGAATCACGGTCTTTTTTCAGAACGGCAGCCGTTTCACGTGGTTACTTGTCATCCAGTTCTTAATATAAGCAAACAAACCCAATGAAACACTCCCGATAGTTAAAACAACCGTTTATTCCCGTTTCAAGACGATTTGGAGGATATAATAATATAATTATTTGAATAGTTGGATCAGGACGATATATGTATATTAGTTTAAAGGGGCTTTATACATTCAGCAATTTAGAATACGAATTGTAGTCCACACTATTATATTTAAATTTTGCGAAGTTATTTATACCAAGAAAGACCATGTTTAAGGGAAACAGCATCATTTCTACAAAAAAAGGATTTTCCAAGGGTCAGATTAGGGTTAAATTAAATTTCTAATAACCTTTTTTTAATATTGTTTCCAAAAAAAAAAATACCTTTGTTTACGAAAGATATGTATTCTTCAACACAGACCCCCTGAAAAGAGGCAGTAGCTGGGGTGGAAATAGAAAGGAGCCCTCGTTATTCATTGGGCTTCGGCTTCGGGTAAAGACAGAAGAGCTTTGGAGTAGAGTCTGCGGAGCGAGGCTTGCTGCTGAGGCTGAGCGGGCTCAGCATCACAGTGCTCTATGAGGGAGGAGGGAGGCAGCAGGTGGCCGGACCTGGAACCAGCCCTGGGCGTTTCCAGCGGGGGAAAGAAATACCTGAAGCAACAACGCCAAAAACGAGGACAGGCGGACAGAGGGGGGGGGGACGGGACGAAATATAGGACGACGTACAGGACATATCACAGGGGGTATGACAAGACGTTGAAGACAAGGGAAATTATAAAAGGATGTTGGTACATTCTATGTATATATGTAAGATGGTGCACATGCAATGAAAACTGTATGTAAACAAGTAAGAAAAACAAGAATTTTATTTTGGCAGCGTGGGAAGTGCTGTGACATTAATGTCCATATGCCAGCCCAACTGACCAGAAACATGTTCATCGTCAAATAGGTGGTTGCAGAAAGAACTATTTTAAAGCTAGCTTGTTAGCGTTCCCAACACCCATGTCCACATGGACACACAAGACTTCCCTCCGGCTACAACACGTGTGGGTTCGGCCCAGGAGGAGACATTAGTAATAAGCAGGGTGCTGTTGGTGCGCTTTTGAGTGGGTCGGCTTCCGCAGGGTTGGAGCAAATGGGGTTCTCATACCAGTCCTGTAGGGCATGCAGCAAGCAGTACACCACCACATCAATCCACGACAACCCAATTCATACACATACAATGCAAGAAACTGATTTAAAAAATGTTATTTATTTGAATTGCATCACAACCCTCCCCTCCCAACAATAATGCCAAGCAATGTCAAGTCATTATGTTATCCAGCTTCGCAAGCAACCAAACTTATAAATCAGAAGTTATTATTGTGAATATAATTACAGCCATATACAAAAATCCAGAAGGAAAAACATGGCTCAAAAGACCATACTACAATTGGTATTTACACAATTAGTTTACAATATAATGTCGTATCATTGAAGCTATTTCCGATATGGTATTATCAATGTGTGCAAATTTTGGATTGTTTGATTTAACAAATCCCAGTACACACAATTCATTCACTCTGTAACTAATGGCCTTCCATGCTACTTCGAGTGATTCCTGTTTAGTGTATTAATTTGGAAAGGGATTGTCAAGAAAATGCTGATAAACCTAAGTAAAGTAGCAAAAATGCATTGTGTTATTGCATTGGTTACCTCACTAAAGACACCTTAGTCGCTTTAAATTAAAATTAACAAATATTCATAAACTCTAAAACATCCATAAGAGGCACTGAATTCATAAACATTTTTATTTGCCCTTTTTATTGTACACAAATAAAGCAGTTAGTTGGACCACAACAGACAATATGATGGAAATGTGCATCCAATGTGGTTGAAACAAAAACAACTCAACCTCACTGCTGTGCCAACAGCCTGTGAGCCAAAAGCAAAAGAAATAAAACAAGCCAAGCTCCTTGCATGAGTGGTGAATCGGTTTAGAGTCCGGTGGGGGTCAGTGAGCTGTTCAGAGTCCCAGTAAAGGTGAGGAAGTAGCCAGTCGTCAGTTTTGATGACAGGGGGGGGGCGAGGTGGGGGGGGGGGGGGGGGATTTAGGCCGGGGCTGAGGCGAGTGGCGTTAGAACACACCCCACACAGCACCTACCTGCCCGCCGTGGTCCCGTTCAGGATGCTCTGAGACGTCTGCACGCTGGAGCCCACCACAGTGCTGATGGCGGTGGGTTGGCCTGAGGTCCCGGTCAGAGGGCTGCCGTCTCCCTTCAGGATGCCCGTGCACTTCCAGTTGTCCATGTAGTTGGCTGTGGGGATGGAATCATAGAACGGGTCATCACAATGGATGTCAGAGGATAAACGTTCAAATCAAACAAACAAGTTTCGATTGTCTGAACAATTAACAACATTAACATATATTTGCATTGCTTAGTCAAAAGTTTTAAATATCAACACCCCATATTACACACTACTCATATTGCACACTTAAAACCCTACAGGGGGACGCGGCAAACAAGTGTGTGTGTTCAATCCAAGATGCTCAAAAGGGCTTCAGAAACATAGTTTGTTTCAACCCACCTTTCCAGAGACGCACGCATCCGTCGTCTCCAGAAGAGGCCAGCAGAGTGCTGGTGATGTTCCAGCTCACGCGCCACACCTGGGAGTTATGGTTGTCAAACTGGGCCATGATCAGCACCTCAAACTTGGTTGGTCCCGATGAGGTGCTCTCTTTTCTGTCATAGGGGTTGTGAGTAAAAAAGGAGTCGGTTATCTGAGATAAGACCCAGATTGTATTTTTGAGGTGAAAAGACAAACTACCAAATAGACTTTTCCATTAATTAAAATCGATTTATGAGTTGTTGTTTTTTACAGCTGTCTAACCTTTTAGGGATAGAATTTTTGCTTAAGGATTAAATCACATCCGTTATAAATGTTGTCCTGTGCTTACATTGTACACATACATATACATGTAGATATAAATTAACATCTGTCTCCCAACAAATCTGTATTTATAACAGTGAGAATCAGGATTTCCCTCAAAGCAGAGATCCCTACCTTAAAGGTACCAGCTTGAAAATTCTGACATCCTTGGTTGCGATGGCGAGCACGTGGAAAGACCTTCCCAGGTTTGGGGCGAACGCAATGTCATGCACAGCATCTGTCACGGTCATCAACGTCTCCGCTTTAGCATATTTCCTGCTTCCAATTTTGGCCAGGATCAAAACAGAACAGACATATTTTGAATAGATCACAGATGAGTGTCACTATATCTGTACCCAGGTCTCTGGTATAGCAGCAGTAAAACGGACCTTGTGTTCTCATTGTACTCGTAGATCTGGACCTTGCCGCCATACGTCACATTGCTGTCGTCACTGCCCACCGCAATCATTGGGGGGTGAGCACGGGAGCTGGGAGTGGGGTTGTGAAACACAGCTAAATAAAAGGCAGGCATATGATGAACAAGCCTCAAGAATCGCTGTAGTGCTACACTAGACTGGGTAGCCCCGCCCATTCTGCTGGCGATTTGAATTCGCCCTGCAGAAGGGTCTGGAGAAGAGCAATACATTTCTTTCTGCTTCCGATACGTTTTTGCAGGAGCCAATCACCAAGCTGGCTTATCCCATCCCTGGCGCGGTATCTGCTGGTTTAACACAATGAAGACAGGGAAGCGGCGGCAAGCAGCCACTTGCGTACAGAATCAGTTGTTCTAGGCCCGATTACCACGCCTCTTGAGCTGAAATGACAGCAGCTTCCCCAGACCAACGTTCAACCTACGATTGAGCTTCGTCTGGCAATAGCCAGGCTAGTGCTACACCCTACAATAAAAGGTGCCAGTGATCTAAAAGGAAGGTCAACATGTACTCAAGTTTTCTGGTTCAATTGGTGTTCGATTTTGAGGATATTCTCAAAATATCTTGCAATTATATTATTTAAATATTATTGTTTAATAAGTAACTGCATGATAAATGTAGACTTAATAACGGTATACTAAATAACGGTATACTAAATGTACACTTAATAACGTGTTTCATGTGTCTTTTATCCGACAGGATGTTTCAATTTGCATGTGTTTAACGGTACAACACTTTCAGAATCCAAGGTCGGAGGTACTTCATGGTCTGGGGCGGGCACAAACACAGACCTGGAGGGGTTCCAGGAGATACAGCTACAGCTGAGTTTACAGGAAATCTCATGTTGCAGGGACCACTGGCTGAGGTTCATCACGTCAGGAGCCTCGTAGATCCGCACCACGCCGTCGGCGGAGCAGGTGGTCAGCATCAGACCCATGTGTTTGGGGGCAAACTTGACGTCCGTCACCGATGTCCTGCTGTCAACCAGAGTGGTCCGCTTGATCTGAGGTCACAGGAGACATTTGAATCACACGGGAACAAATGGTGTCAAAGTTCAGCTTTCGTTAGAACCGTTATGTCCCCTTACAACTCCTCTTTGGTAATGTTAGTCTACAAACAAGTTTGTGCATCTTGTTGCACATTTACCAAGAAAATATATGCATATTTTCAGTCAAATATAGGTTAACACAGAGTGTTGTCAGAGGGAATCCGGTCAGATCAGCAGTAAGAGCCCTACTCGCAATAACAACACTATTTGAATAAAAAAATATAAAGTTTAAAGTTTAATGTAGGCTTTATGACTTCAACAGACAGGATTATATACAAACCCAATGACTCTGTCCTCTCTGTTTGTCATTCGACTCCCCAACAATCTCTTCCCACACAGCAGCCGTTCGGTCAAAGGAGCAGGACGCCAGCACCTGCCCAAACTCTGGATGAGCCCAGGTCACACGCCACACCGACCCACTGTGTGTCTGGCAAGAGGAGAATTTTTTATTTTTTTAAAAAAAGGAGTGACGATTGGACATAATGCATTTTTTTGTTTCGATGTCCTTATGTGACCAAGAGGATATCAAACCTTCCAACTAGCTGTGCAGTGCCACTCTCCGTTCTCACTTTTGTCCCAAACCTGAGGAGCATCAGAAATGAAACGCATCAAATACGATCGAATGAAGCAACTAATGCTCTCATACATTCAACAAGTACTCCCGTCTAATCTGTCTGGATGTCTGGAAACCGAAGCCTCAAGATTTGACGAAAACGTCTAAATGTCATGTCCGTTTGATAACGACAATCACATGAGTTCATCAACGCTTACACTGTCCTCCATGCTTGCGAGTGTGTGCAGGTCTGGGATTTTTGAAGTCACTGCATGATTAGCACAACACTAACTAACGTCAGGGCGCTAGAGGAGTTACACCATGCGAGAAAAAGCTTCCGTGTGTATATAGAAAGCAAGCGAATGATAGCAAACCAACACGTACGAAGCAAGGGTACAGAAGACCGGGCGAGCAATATTTATGCGAGGGCGAGCAATATTGATGTGAGGCTAATGGTCCTCAGCTAATGCTAACATTAGCAAAAACATTCATTACCTTCACACTTTGGTCACTTGAGCAAGTAGCCATTCTGCGACCGTGGAAATCATACGATACATCGTGGATTAAGTCTTTGTGATCTGCTGCAATGCTGCGTGCCACAAACATGATTCGTATAATTCCAAAACGACACTTTATCAGAACTACTCCAGCTCAGGTTGAGCTAAGCTAGCAAGATGTCATGTGTACTTCTAGTGTGGAGTTGTGGTTGGCGCCGGGCGCTCGAGTCAAAGCCAAGCAGAGACGTGAGTTTGCCGCACGGTGGCGCAGGAACACCTTATTCTAGATGGGACCTTTTAAAAAAGTGACTATGTTAAGATTTAAGTAAAAACCTTTCATAAGTCAACATTTTAAAAGGTACGATGCAAGAGCAATAATTATTTCATTAAGAAAAGTACGACTTAAATAAATGTTTACTTCACTCAAACGCTGTTTTTACTCGATGTATTAGGTTGCCATGTTTCATTCAATCCCCTATTTGTTATTATATAATTATTTGTATAATTGTATGCGTACAATATTGAAGCTTTATTTTGAGTTATATCCAGACGTTAATAAAATGCATTAACTTCATAAAGACGTTGTGCATTTTAATTAGGGAATGCAGTTGAATAATTGAGCTTCCTATAATAGTAGGGATTTTCTAACCTGGCAACCCAGATCACAGCGCTTGACCGGAGTCCTCCGCTCCTCCCTGTAGGGGTCCACAGGGTGCGTGAGACTGCTGTCTATATGGCGCACAGACACAAGTTACTCCAGAAAAGACGTTAAACATCTGCCTGTCGTGTGTGAAGTGTATCGGAACAACATCCAAAGTAACATGGAGCAGGAACTTGAAGAAATAGACTCGTCGGGGCAATGGCAAAACATTTACAACGTAAGTCGCAGCCACGGAGGGCCTCTCGTGTTTATGTGGCGATCGTTGCTAACGAGTTAGCTTATTTTAGCTAACGCTGGGTAACCCCTTGGCTTCCAAGATATTCGTTTGTTTTATGCTACCCGTCTTATTAGATCATGAACGCTTTTGAATCTAGGTGAACAGTTACAAGCCACCATGGTGCCCTGTTGACGTGCGGCGCATCTAAGGACGCATGGGTCGCTAGTCGTCAAGTTAGGTCTTCCGGACTTCCGTAGCGACTCGGCTATAAAACGTGCAAGCCCACTTCTCATAGGTTTCCTCCGGTAGGTCCCCGTGATGAGGCGGGCTAACACCGGTGTCCACTGATGCTTCCAAGAACCTGTTAAGGCTTACCGAGAAGGCGCACGGTTTTAGAGACACACTTGTCTAGCTGAAGAGTAAAATTAGACTGTATTCTGTGAATGCTTAATTCACACACTAGATGTATTCTCAGTTTATAATGACATTCATATGGGTTGTTTTCACAGGTATCAATTGTTTATTTTCGGATTCTATGTTCTTAAGCCTATGTTGTGTTTTTTGTACGTACATAGTCATATTATGTATGTGAGACATTTGCAGATACTGCCAGAGCCACCAGGCAAATTCAAGTCATTACTGCAAGTGTCCGATTTGATGCAGTATGTAGGAGGGAGAGAGTGTCATGTAATGCCATTTCATTTATAACCGACGGAACCGCATCTGACATGTAACGCGCAGAACATGCACAGCAAGCCATTTCTTGGAACTAAATCTAAGCTTTCTCGGAATAGTGTCGATTTCCGTGTGCATCTTAAGCACTGTTTATGTTCGCAGAACGAGTGACAACCTTTGGCTTATATTCGATATATAAACAGAAGACGTTTTTACACTTTTACTAATACAGAAGTATAATCAATTTAAAATTGTGATTTTATGTATTCTCATTATAGCCCAAATAACCTGGTGGATATATTTGGAGCTTTGTATGGAGCCTCTCCCCTACATCATCCGTCATTGCTGCCAGTACATCTCAGCATAAACCCATCTTGTTGATACACCAGTGTAATGTATTTATCTCTTTGGTATTCCTGTATTTATAGGAAATCCGCAACCAAGCCAGTAAATACCCCTACAAAGTGGCGAAACTTCCAGCAAATCGAAATTTGAACCGCTACAGAGATGTTAGTCCATGTAAGTGTTACCTCAGCTAAATAGGAATCCCCAAACCTTCATAATGTTAGACTTGTTTTAATCAATTTTTTTGCTCCATATCTTTCAGATGATCATAGTAGAGTAAGACTTGAAAACTGTGAAAATGACTATATCAACGCAAGCCTCGTCACGGTGGAAGAGGCTCAAAGAGCTTACATTTTATCTCAGGTGAGTGACGTTCCAAACATCACCCTTTTATTTTTGGCCTTGTTGGTTAAGATGTACATCATGTCACAAGTGGAAACATGCTTCTTCATCTGCGTGTTCTCTGACATATGTGCCCATTGTGCGTGCATAGACATGCGAAGGGTTTTCTGCTGACATAATTGTGTTCCGCTGCTTTTGTGGGCATTTTAGAGAAGTCTACGTGACCACTATATGAAGGAGTATTTTGACAATGGCTTAGTCATGAAAATGCATTTTGTTGGCTTTTGGGTTTTAACTACTGTGTTACCGGATGTCCTTCCATGCTTAATCCATCAGTGTTTAATCCACAGTACTACACATTATTACTTCAGCTTTCATTGTTTTGCAGTAAACACTGTATTATGAATGTTTGCAGTGCTGTGCTGTGTTAACTCCACAATGCTGCAAGCAGTCATAATGTTGTTTAGGTTCCGGTAGGGGGTTAAGCCCTGTGGGCTAGTTAAGTTCCTGTGTATGCTCAAAGAAGCACGTTTCACTCTTATGGTGTTTTTGAAAACCAATAACTTCTCCTATGTTTTAAGGGTCCATTGAGAAACACTTGTGGCCATTTCTGGTTGATGATCTGGGAACAGTGTTGTAAGGCTGTTATAATGCTCAACCGAGTCATTGAAAAAGGATCGGTGAGTAGATTATAGCTCTTATTATTGTTCATGACATGCATCCATAGACTAATAAATCATTATGAATAACTTGTTTCAAAGTCTGCTCCCTATGAAGCAAATCTAAATGATGTCGACCATGCCCTTCACATTTTGTGAATGTTGTTGAAATATTGTTCACATTGTAGTGTTTATCTCCAATCCATGCTATTCAACAAAAAGGTTTGACAGAAGTTACCTACATGGACTTACATGCTTTTCGTTTTGAAGCAGTAGTAGAATAAGTTATTGTATACTATGTAGTCAGATGTCACATTGTTAAACCATTGTTTTTTTTCTACAGGAAAAGTGTGCACAGTACTGGCCCACCGCACAAGAGCAACAGATCAGTTTTACAGACACAGGTTTTGTTGTGAGGCTACTTTTAGAAGAGGATCAGTCCTACTTTACAACACGTTTGCTACAGCTACAGAACACAAAGGTAAGCAAATAAAGCCTTACTTCATTCTAGATATTGTGTCCCTTATGCTATTCTGCATTATGTAATATTTCCTTTTTACTTTTTTAATCATAAAACATTGTTAATTCTTCTGTAATCCCTGGTCCATGCCTTTTCTAAATTCTGGTATTTTGACCCCCATTGTCCTAAAAGTCCTGTAACAGTTCACTAACAATTGGGTCTACTTATTTTAACTGGTATCCCAATGCAGACAGGAGAGTCAAGGGAGATATACCACTTCCACTACACCGCTTGGCCTGACTTTGGTGTTCCTGAATCCCCTGCCGCCTTCCTCAACTTCCTCCTCAAGGTGCGCGAGTCCGGCTCGCTAGGCCCAGAACACGGTCCATCTGTGGTGCACTGCAGCGCTGGGATTGGCCGCTCTGGGACATTTTCCTTAGTGGACACCTGCCTGGTTCTGGTAAGAATTACCAGGGCTATAATACAAAACAAAATATGCAGACATAAAGACGCTTTGCTAAATTACACAGTTTAGGACAAAGCACATTTAGCCAGACTGATAAAATATTTTGGCATGCCAATGATAGACTGGATCTTTATTTGTAAAGTGGTATTTGCTTTGGTTGATAATTCTAACCGTGCACTATTGTCAGACGACGCAAATAGCAGCTGTTTAAGGGAAATGTCTTCATACACCATTTTCACTACTGCTTTTCAAAGGTCTTTGGGTGTTTAAGTAGAACAGAAAAAAATAATTGTCATTTTTCCTATTTGAATTAAAAAAATAATACCAGCACCCTGGCGCTGTTAAAGACATGGTTTATATGAGCATATGTAGATCATATTGTACACGGGTTCCCACGAAAAAATGGTTCTGTGAAGGGGAAGTGCTTCCAAGAAAGAGGCATGCAATAGTGTAGGGCAGTAACCTTGACTAATAGTTGAGTCATCGTTCTGAGTCGTCAATCATTTTAGCATGGAAAGAGCAGGGGAGAGAGAGGTTTCCAAATGAAACACACCAAATAAACATTCGCTCTCCTAAGTCTCGCTGCTGTTGAGCATTGTTGCATTCACGCAACTCTGGTGGAGCTTAGCTATACAGTATGTGATGGACAGGCAAGATGGATTCCCTGAAACAATCAACAATATTGTCAGAAATTTGGTGGGAGTGGTCTAAAAGTTAAATAGTTTCAAAATGCAGTTTTTAAACAATTATACTCCAATGATAGCTCTTAGATCAAACTGTAGATCTGGTCTGCAGCACATTCTTATAAGCCCACATCAATTGCACAAGGCTTGCATACATGCTATTCACCATGAGTAAGAGAAACGCAGTTTCCAGCAGTTCACACCGATAGAGCCACGTTGACTTGGATCACTGTGTCCACCTTTCACTCTCGGCTTTAGTGCGAAGTGCTTATTATGGACTTTGTGTGCTTGAGATGTGGACATAGGAAAGTCCCATATTGGTTCTTCACGCTCAAACCCATCATTCAAATCTGTTTTACATTTTTAATCAGTCAAATGCTTCTGCATTCTCTTTATCGATGGGGGTTTTGTCACGATTGGATGTGAATACCATGCATAATAAGATAGAATGGGGCTCTCTGACTCCACAAACACCGGCCACGGTTTGATATTGTGTATATTATTTAAGCCTATATCATATAGATTTACATATATAGTGAATTAGGCTAATAGTTATAGTATAGTTGAAAACAGATGCTGACGTTAGTTAATTTGTATGTAGAGGTGGTTTGTCATTTTGCGCTGTACATCGCCTTAAGACCGCTTTTGGAAACCCTGCCTAAAAATTAGGGCTGGGTATTGCCAGGTACCTGACAATTCATTAAATTCCGATTCTTTAGGTCATGATTTAATATCGATTAGATTCGATATTGTTCCAATTGCATCGATTCAATAATACGTGCAGATGACAAAAATAACTAAATATTATTTAGGTATTTTTGTCATTTGTATTGGTTTCGAACAAAGTGACCCCAAAATGAATTAACCATTTCATTGTGCTTTAATTAGCAAAAAGGGAATACAACATTGTATAGTATTGGAATAAAACATTGTATAATATTGTTCCTGAGCTCAACTTGCAGTATAAAGGTAATAATCATAACTGGGAAAATGTAAAAGTGCATGTTAATTTAGGCATACTCGGTTCTTGATTACAATGACTAAGTATGCTTTTAAAATAGAAAATGTCCCTCTTATTATAGGTTGAAATGTAAACACTATCAAGCTCATAAAGTGCTTACTTTTAAAGTAGTGCAATTATAATTAGCCTTAGAATGGGCCATCGTTTTTGACAACAAAATAACTTCCATTGGATTGCTGGCCGTAATGAACGACCAGTGAAATATTTAGCATAAAATAAATATAAATAAAAGAATCTATTTAAAAGAAAATCTCAATCGAAATTGAATCGAGAACAAATAAATTTCGGTGCAATGATGAATCGATATTTTTACCCAGCCCTGCTAAAAATGGACTGTATATGTCAACTATCAAACATTAATTATCATTTGTACTTAAAGAACAATCAAATGTGTTTGTGTAGATGGCCAAGAGAGAGGACATCTCCTCCATAGACATTCAGAAGGTCCTGCTGGACATGAGGGAATACCGCATGGGGCTCATCCAAACCCCCGACCAACTTCGCTTCTCCTACATGGCCGTGATCGAAGGCGCCAGGCTCATCTTGAAGGACAACCAGATACAGGTATGCTTTCCCCCTGGGACCTGGTGTCATTCTGACAATAACACATCTTTGTTTAGTGTGTCAGATACAGGTAGACCTTACAGAGGTACCTGGTGTCATTCGGAGAATTACCCACCTGTGTTTGGTGTGTGTCAGATACAGGTAGACTTTACAGAGGTACCTGGTGTCATTCTGGGAGTAACACACCTTTGTTTAGTGTGTCAGATACAGGTAGACCTTACGGAGATACCTGGTGTCATTCTGGGAATAACACACCTTTGTTGAGTGTGTCAGATACAGGTAGACTTTACCGAGGTACCTGGTGTCATTCTGGAAATAACACACCTTTGTTTAGTGTGTCAGATACAGGTAGACCTTACGGAGGTACCTGTTGTCATTCTGGGAATAACACACCTTTGTTTAGTGCGTCAGATACAGGTAGACTTTACAGAGGTACCTGGTGTCATTCTGAGAATTGACCCCCTGTGTTTGTTGTGTTGCCTTTAAAATATTTTAACAAAGTTGCATTCCTAACTGATGAAGAAAGTCTGCGATTTGCCTAAATGTGTAGTATCTCCCCTGAAATGAATGAGGTTAATTTGTACATTGGTGGAAAAAATGTATGAAAACAAGGTATGTTTTCACTTCACCATATTGCCCATATCTTACTAGAGCTAAAAGTGAACTGATAGTGAAAGTAGCAGAGATTGATACATTCATTAGGGAATACGTCTTTGCACTTTCACTTGTCGAAGGCGGCAATTCCCACGGATATATGCAGATCAAAGAACCTATTATGAAATGATCTATTATGAAAACCCGTAACAAAGGTTTTTCTCTACCATCAACCACCATGTAATATACTCATTCCATACACACAACCCATTTCTTTGTCACAGTGTTTTTTACCAAAGTAAAGAAATGTGGATTTCTCAAGGATAATTAGCATTGATGGATTACATGTTTTTTAAGTGCTCCATAATTTGAGCTAATATAATCCTACGCAATCATTATTCTAGAGACTAGACATGCTGCCGTCAGAACCCCAGTGAACCAAGCCTTCATTACCTAATAGAGCTTTCTTTGTTTTGTCATCCTTCACTGTGAGAGCTCGCTGATGGTCTTCCATCGTGCCTTTGTATCTTGTCCGCCCAAACAGAGCAAGAGGAAAGAGCCAGAGTTGTTGGCCCCTCCGCTACCACCGCCCAGACCCAGCCTGGCGAACAAGCCCAATGGACAGCCAGGACCCGGGCCAGGGCCAGATGTCGGCCCACAGGCCGACAGACCAGACAAGGATCGGGCCGGCGCCCTCGCACACGAGCACCAGACAGAGAAGAACTCTGGGCCGTAAGTCGCACAGAATGCATACTTTGTCGTCATATAGCTGGAACGAAGTGGGCGCCCCATGATGAGCTTCCAGGAAAACAAACCTCACCGTTCCTGTTGATTTTCGATTAATTTTAGCAGGAGATGAATTGCCAACCTCTTGTCTTGATTCTTTCCAGTGTGCGGAAGAGGCACCGCGAAGACCGGGTCGCCTGCACGGCACAGATGGTCCAACAGATGAAGCAGAGACTGAGCGACTCAGAGAGGAAACGGGACCAGTGGCTCTACTGGCGGCCCATTCTGCTCAACGTTGGGGCCGGCGCAGCCCTGGCCGTAGGCCTGCTAGTGTGCTGGTTGTACTCCCAGTGAGAAACTCTTGCTCAGTTCAAACTGACTCTTTATTTTGCACCAGTACCAGGGATTAGGTACTTTTCTTGTTGAAAGTAGGGTTAGACGGTAAGACGTGCATAACCGGGGTATTTATTTCTTCTGAACACGCAGGAGCGCTAGATCAATTGAGTTTGTGTTTATTTTTCATGCAAGATCTTAACAAGACAAAAAAACTAAAATAGTAACATCTCAGGATCTCGGTGCCAGCACGATGATTTAAAATTCTTTATTTCACCCTTGATGAATGTACTGTATCATAAAAATTGAAAAGGTCAGGTGTCTGATCACTGGATCATCTGTCGACATGTTTTACATTTTGCATTTCAAATGGTGTGTGTGTATGTGTTGACTTTCCATCCTACCATAGATAAAGATGTAGGAGACGTGACTCCAAAGACAAGAGGTCAACAACAAACTGAGCGTTTTCTATAAGGAAAATTGTTCTCCGTTTCATGCATGCATTTATGCATTTAGAAGTTTGTTCTTCCATTTATGCCTAAAGGGCATGCCAGTAAGTCAAGAAACCTTTTCTTTGTTGGATGAAGCAGTTCTGGGTCAGATGCCTCACTGTTCGATATTCTTAAGAGAATGTCAATCCGTTGAGTTTTGCGTCATGTTACATGAGCACACATTGTAGGTTTTAGTTCTCACATGACCAATAGACCTGATTCACCTAGCGGCCATATTGGTTCTAAACTTCAGCTGGTTGGGGAAACTGAGTTCCCCCAATAAGGCTGCTGGTGAATAAAGCCAATAGCCAAGCTTGTACGGTCCCTTGCTGCAAACTCCTTTTTGAAACAGGTTTTATTTCTCACATAGCTTGAGCAAGCTTTCAGTTCAACTGTGTTGTGTTTTAACCCACTGGTTGGGTTAATTTATGTATTTTCAGGTTGTCCCACTATTGTGCAAGGGAGAAGCAACATAGATTGTCACGTTGTGGGTTTTAAAATGGCATGTGATGGGGAATAGTTAAAAATCTCCTAGCTGTGTTCCAACACTTAGAATGTTTTTGTTATTACGTCTCTAACACAAACATTGAAGCTGATAGGAACTGTAACTTAGCAATGTTCTCTTTGCCGGATTGAAACATTTTGATTTGTTAAAAGAAGATATGAGCTTATAATTACACCAGCTATGTAATAGATTGACCGGGACCAATACAATACAGAGGAACATGTGTATAGTGCAATCTGCAGATATGGACTGTCTTTCATAAAACTCGAAAGTCAAATGTGATGTTGATGGCGGCAAAATAAAGTTACCGCGTGAGTCTGCATATAGTAGTTTTCCAGTTGGTGTACTTTTCAATGTGCCTTGAGTGAGACAAATATTTCACATTAGAATTGCAATATGGTCAAACTAAATCCATGTAGAATCATTAGCTGTTGTCATCCAGACTAAAGAGAATTACATGTTTGCACTGAATTGAGCTATTTACTGGAAGTTGATATGTGACAAGTGTAAGTTGTATCAAAGATATTTTAAAACCAAATGTGTTGGTATGTGCTAACCCCTTTCAGATGCATTGATAAATACTTTCTGAAACACTGGATATTTATCCTTATTGGATTGGTTTTTACGGTCTTTATTTAACACAGCTGTTCTCAGCCATAACATTCCATTCAATCTTTGCTTTACCCTCTTACGATTCAGGGGATGGCTTGTGCACTGCTGAGGTGCAGCGAGAATATGATAGGAAAGTAAAATATGAATTACTTCTTCAATAAAATATTTGATAACAAAGTCGGATTGTATGTTTGAATTTCATTTTACCCGCCATGGGTGGAAGCAGCCACCGGTAAATGACGTTCATCCATCACTGAGCTGCATGTCACGGTATTATGTTCTCCGGGACCCAAAGCACTCAGCTAAATTAATATAGGAATGGAAGCATGCAGTCGCTCTGTGAATTCCAGGAAGTCAATCCAAGTTTTAGGAAGGAGCCATCTCGCATATTGACTGATTTTTTAGTTTTTTTGGACTGCACTACATGCAACACTGGTATCCCATCCTAGTGTGCCAGAACACCTGCTGGATCAAACCTGGTCTACACACACACACTCACACACAATTATAATTAAGTATCTTTTAAAAAGTATGTCCCATATATTATTCGTCGTCATCAATCGGTCTTGATATTCGTAATATTTAATATATAATAAACAAAACTGTGTTGCATGGACTACAGTGCAGTCGGGTGAAAACTACAAAGAGAGGACCTCTTTTGATTGGTCGCAGTTCGGTGACGACTTTCGGACCGTTTAGATATCCTGCGGACAAAGGGTAGATTGTTTTAAGAATTTAAACGAAATTCAGATTATAAGCATATCATTCCGTTGAAAATTACTTATTGTGGTATGACACTAAAATGAGCTGTCTGTTATATGGTTGATTTAAGAAGTTGAATAAATAACAACAGGCATTGGACAAGGGCACATTCCCGCTTGCTTTTCCGCCACAGTTTAAACGGAACTTCCCAGGACTTGGCCATGTAAAACTAAAGTAAAATACAGCCTTGATATATTATCCCCTCTACGGTTTCTTAAGTTACGCCGTATGTTACAGCTCATTAGTTATAGTTAGAGACTTTTAGTCACAATGTCTCTGCCTCCAGAGAAAGCTAGCGAACTGAAGAAAACCATTCAGGATCATCTGATAAAGGTGAACAAGCAAATTAGACGTTATTAGGTTTTTTTGTATCATGTATTATAAAGTCCGACTTCTACGCAGAGTCCCGATACTGTATTGCAAGAGCTAGTAGTCATCTCAAGATGCATTGTCGTGTAGTTTACCAATACGAGTTAGTCAAATGTATAAGTTGTGCTAAAAAAAACAAATCAATAACCATGGTATCACATGCTTGGGGCATGTCGATCAGATGGATGTCCATGGGAAGATTCGAGAGGTGCTGTCCGAGACTCTGAAGGATGATCTGGGCTATGGACCGCATACTTTCTCCGAGGGGGATTTCCTACAGGCTCTACAGCGCAGGGGGATCATAGATGATGTCATGAGAGACCTGCAGTTCAGCCAGGTGACCCAACAATAGGACACATTGTTTGTTATGTACTAGAGTACCTTACCCGAATCCGCACTTGCCTACCAGACCCGAATATGAGATACATGTAGGCTATTTGAGTTGAGGATTAAATAATTAATAAGTAAAATACCTGTTGTCACGTACGTTTAATCCATTCATTGAGAAAGTATTTTATAAAACAGAATTTCAACAAAGATGACTTTCAAACACCCCAAAAATGTTGGCCTACTTACTCTGTACTAACTATTCTTTGATCTGGTAGAGTATACAGCAAGACACGGAGAGAAGCAGAGAGAAAGATTTTCCCAATAAGTCTGCTCCTCATGTTGCTGAAAAAAACAGGGTGCCGTTGAATAGAAGTGAGACAATTCACACCAACTCGACCACAGCAAGCATCTCTAGAGTTATCTCTCGACCTGAATAATAAATTAATTTGTTCCTTTTCTTCTTCTTCACTCCCCTTTCAGTGGACATTGACGTGGCCCGACGATACCTTCATCTCCAGGTACTTGGTGGCAAGGCCTTTCTGGATCACCTGCAGGAACCAGAACCACTGCCCGGCCAGGTGTGTTCCACCTTTAGGCTCTACCTGCACTTCCGTAATCAGAGGTTCCAGTCGAAGCCGGTTCCCTGTGCCTGCGAACCTGACCTGCAAGAGGGTTTCCTGTTGGAGGTCCACAGAGACGGAATCGGTGCGTAACTTCTGTTGGATTTCTGTTGGTTGTCATTGAGATGTAAATAATTATTGAGATCCACAATATGTGGCAATATAGCCAACCCACAATGTGTTTTTCCGTTTTCATATTATGTATTTTAGGGGAAGGTAGCAGAATGGCAGATTGCACCACTATGCTGTCCATTTGTGACCCGGTACATTTGGTTCTGATAAAGATGGACACCTCCAATGAAACCACTCTGGTATCCTCCTACTTCCTGGATTGGAGGAGTGTACTCAGTGCTCCCAGTGGGAGGACCTGCTTCAGTGTGGAGCTACTGGGAGTGGGTGAGCGGGTGAACTGGAATGTATACTTAATAAGCTGAATGGTGGCCAACATCTTTTTATTGTAATCATCGATCATGAGAAGGAAATCTATTCCTGCACTGCAGTGGGGCCATTAGCTGTCATCCTGGCTGGAGTTGACTTTTAAGACTAGCCAGCTAGTAAGACTAACCAACCCCAGCAGATCAAATGGTATAGATTATTGCTAAATTCATATTTTCCAAATTCATTATAAATTCAACAAACCCATGATAATAGATTAACAATAAAATGTCAAGGCAAACATAGTCACCCACTTATATGCATAAGAAATGGAAGAGAAATCCCAGAGCCCAGGACTGCTGTAGTTTCTGAGCCTGGTTCTGCACATTGCCTCCAGCTCATCTTCAAGTTTCTATAGAAGAACAGGTTTAAGAGAAGCATATATCTTCAGTAGGATTTTGTTGCTCTTAGGGACAGGCCAACAACTTTGTATGTGTATGTCTGTGTATGTGAGAGCAGGAAGTGAGAGTAAAGTACCAGCCGGTGTTCTGACCATCAGTCTTGAGCTCTACCCTCCACTGGTGGAGACTCTCAATGTGGACATCATCACCACACAGGTCAGCAGGAGCCCCGTCACCTGTCAATCTGAGTTGTTTGTTCTCCTAATCTTTCTCTATTCTCATACTCTGTAATGAAATGTTTACATTTCTCATGCATCACTCAAGATAGGTCTCAGTTTAGCCATTGACCTACTTAAAACCTGGTGTAAATATTTGTTGGTTGTAATCAATAGATGTTTTGTTTTTGTTTTTCACAACTTACTTGGGACATATACATTTAGAGAGTTAAAAGTGAGGTGGAGTGTTGCTGTTTAAGTTGTTTTACCCCTTATTTATAGCCCCTGTCATGACCATCTGACTTGTAACTGCATATCTTCAGTCTGTACTGTACACCTGTCCCTCTGGTAACCGTCTCTTGTCCAGCAATCGCTGGAGCGCCAGAGGTCTGCGGAGAAGGAGAGGCTGTTCCTGGTCTATGCCAAGCAGTGGTGGAGGGAGTTTCTAGAGATCCGCCCTTCACACCAGTCCAAACTGGTCAAGATCTTCGCACAGGTGTGTGCGTGTGTTGTGAACTCTAGCAGTATTTGCCTTCCCTGTGATGCTGTTACTGGCCTGTTTGTATAAGGTTGAGGCTTTTGGCTTGAATTTCTTCTTTCTAGTATTTATTTTCTGCCACCATTGAGGTGACGTGACTTCAAAGTTGCAATGCAGGTTTTCACTGTCCTTAAACTCACCTGTGTGTGTGTGTGTGTGTGTGTGTGTGTGTGTGTGCGTCTTTAGGACGAGAACGGGGTCAACCGGCCGGTGTGCTCCTATGTGCGGGTGTTGCGGGCCGGCCGGCTGCTGGAGAGCCCCCGGCAGGCGGCGCGCTTCGTCAGTCTTCTGGCAGACGAGAAGGCCCCCCTGGTGGGCGGGGGGGCGAAGCAGGAGCAGTGGTGCTCACTGCTGGCCTTCGTGTGTAGAGGCAAGGTAGGAGAGACCTGAACAAACACACGCTCCGACTGTTTAGCTCTCTGCCCGCCTTGGTTTGCAAATAGCCCTTGTGTAGAAGGCGTTTAGGGAACTGTGGGCAAAGCTGAGTTAAAATGAACCACAAATAAATGAAGTGTAAAAATGCACACAAATACGGACATTGAGGTTATGACGTGAGAGGCCCCACAGCTAATGATAGATTAAGATACATTTAACAGTTTTGTGCGGAAGGAAACGATTTTGCCAACAAAGCACACCAGACACTAACCGATTCCATTCAACAACAACCCAGTCCTGATTATCAAAACCGTGACTTTAGTGTAAACAAACATGTTTCACGACGGTCAGGAAGAATTAGCTTAGCTATTGCAATGTTTTTTTCTGAAAATATGGAAGTAATTAATGATTATATTCTATGGTAAACCGTGATTATTATTAGGCCTATATATCTAATAGTAGAAAGCATTTAAAACGCCTCTGGATTCTAATCCAAGGCTTGACATGGTGCCAGGGAGTCTGGGGTCAACCGTAAGTTAGAACTCGCCACGACGCCAGAGGCTATGGGGTCAAGAAGTGCTGACCTCTGCCTGGTGTTTAGATTAGTGTTGCCGGCTGCTTGCTTAAAGGAATTTATTACTAGCTTTGTACGTGAGGATAAAAAAGAGGCCGGGATCTGTTAACCATCAGTGCTTTGCAAACTACTTGGCTTTGTTGTTGCCTTTTTAACGATAAAGTCTTTTTGTCATACTTGCTCTGGACCCCTCGATTTCTTTTGCTCTCTTAGTTAGTTGAAGTGATAGAACTCGGTTATTTTCTACCACAAAAACAGAGAGGGCCCGATCGTTAAAAAAAAGAAAAACTTTTAACATACCCCACATACAGAAAAATCTGGATTTTGCTGACCGGAGTCGGAAGGGGGAAATCGGGTACAATATCGGGCGAATCATCCTGTAGTGGGTACTCAGCATTACCTCAGGATATGAATGACTGTTTGTGTGGGAGGGCTCTAGTCTGGGAAAGGGAAAAGGTTGTTCAGTGCATAGCCTGCCCCGCAGGCATATAACCGCAGTCGTGTTACTTTGAATCAAAGTGAGCAAATTATATATATATATATATATAATTATTAATATTTTGACCTTATGATCAGACATCTTTCATTTGCAATGTGTGAGGACTTATTGCTTTCCCTGGCTACTAAATATGGAAATATCGAATATAGTTGGACCACTGTATGAATTACATTCAGCAAAAGTCTTACCCCAACACACTAATGCAGTTCCGTGTCTTGGGCCAGATTTAGACCAGATCTAGAACACCACAGACCTGTGCTGAGCTGCACTGCTGATGCATACAGAAACGCTGCGACCCAGCTGTGATCTCTGAGATTCATTCCAGGGAAAATTAATTTAGCCATGTCACTCCCCCCCCCCCCCCCCCCTCCATATTAGCCCTTTCTGGGAAGCATCTATCGTTCCTTCTTCCGCGTAATCCTGGCTGGCCGGCGTCACACACATCACACACGCGCGCACACACAGTCTTTGTGTCTCCACTCCAATCGCTCTCTCTCACATGCACTCACTCACTCACACAAACAATACAACCACACACGCACATTAAATGAGGGGTTTTATTATTACAAGCGGTTGCCAACCTATCATCAGTCTGTCTCACGCATGTGATCAAGGCTTACAGGACAGGGAAGACTGCTTGTGTATGGGTGATGTTTATTTAGACATGTACACGAGGGTAGAGTCGGAGGGACGCCACAAGGATGACACGGTGGCTCAGGGTCTGTCACACTGAAGAAGTGGGTCCTGAGAGATGGGATTTCTCCCTCTTAGCCGTGTGACTTATGCAAAAAATATCTTTTGGTAATAGAAAGGTTTATTAAATTGCACTTGTTTCTGAAAGCAAGTGTATTTTTTGTTCAATCTATAATGTATGCGTATACATACAGTGGGGCAAAAAAGTATTTAGTCAGCCACCAATTGTGCAAGTTCTCCCACTTAAAAAGACGAGAGAGGCCTGTAATTTTCATCATAGGTAAACCTCAGCTATGAGAGACAAAATGAAAAAAAAAATCCAGAAAATCACATTGTCTGATTTTTTAAGAATTTATTTGCAAATTATGGTGGAAAATAAGTATTTGGTCACCTACAAACCAGCAAGATTTCTGGCTGTCACAGACCTGTAACTTCTTCTTTAAGAGGTTCCTCTGTCCTCCACTTGTTACCTGTATTAATGGCACCTGTTTGAACTCCTTATCAGTATAAAAGACACCTGTCCACAACCTCAAACAGTCACACTCCAAACTCCACTATGGCCAAGACCAAAGAGCTGTCAAAGGACACCAGAAACACAATTGTAGACCTGCACCAGGCTAGGAAGTCTGAATCTGCAATAGGTAAGCAGCTTGGTGTGAAGAAATCAACTGTGGGAGCAATTATTAGGAAATGGAATACATACAAGACCACTGATAATCTCCCTCGATCTGGGGCTCCACGCAAGATCTCACCCTGTGGGGTCAAAATGATCACAAGAACGGTGAACAAAAATCCCAGAACCACACGGGGGGACCTAGTGAATGACCTCCAGAGAGCTGGGACCAAAGTAACAAAGGCTACCATCACTAACACACTACGCCGCCAGGGACTCAAATCCTGCAGTGCCAGATGTGTCCCCCTGCTAAAGCCAGTGCATGTCCGGGCCCGTTTGAAGTTTGCTAGAGAGCATTTGGATGATCCAGAACAGGATTGGGAGAATGTCATATGGTCAGATGAAACCAAAATATAACTTTTTGGTAAAAACTCAACTCGTCGTGATTGGAGGAGAAAGAATGCTGAGTTGCATCCAAAGAACACCATACCTACAGTGAAGCATGGGGGTGGAAACATCATGCTTTGGGGCTGTTTTTCTGCCAAGGGACCAGGACGTCTGATCCGTGTGACGGAAAGAATGAATGGGGCCATGTATCGTGAGATTTTGAGTGAAAACCTCCTTCCATCAGCAAGGGCACTGAAGATGAAACGTGGCTGGGTCTTTCAGCATGACAATGACCCCAAACACACCGCCCGGGCAACGAAGGAGTGGCTTCGTAAGAAGCATTTCAAGGTCCTGGAGTGGCCTAGCCAGTCTCCAGATCTCAACCCCATAGAAAATCTTTGGAGGGAGTTGAAAGTCCGTGTGGCCCAAAAACATCACTGCTCTAGAGGAGATCTGCATGGAGGAATGGGCCAAAATACCAGCAGCAGTGTGAGAAAACCTTGTAAAGACTTACAGAAAACGTTTGACCTCTGTTATTGCCAACAAATGGCATGTAACAAAGTATTGAGATTACCTTTTGTTATTGACCAAATACTTATTTTCCACCATAATTTGCAAATAAATTCTTTAAAAATCAGACAATGTGATTTTCTAGATTTTTTTTGTTCATTTTGTCTCTCATAGCTGAGGTATACCTATGATGAAAATTACAGGCCTCTCTCATCTTTTTAAGTGGGAGAACTTGCACAATTGGTGGCTGACTAAATACTTTTTTGCCCCACTGTATGTATGTATACACACACAGGTGTACAACCTTGTCACCTCCAGTGCAGAGGGAAAGTCCCCTTGTGGCGTATGTTGCGTGTGTTCCCTCCAGGGGGACTGTGAGGACCATGCCACCCTGCTGTGCAGCCTGCTGCTGGGCTTCGGTCTGGATGCGTACGTGTGTGTGGGCACCAGGGCCAAGGGAGGCCCCCACGCCTGGGTCCTGACCCGCGGGACTGACGGAAGCATCACCTTCTGGGAGAGCCTCACCGCGCACAGGTGAGAGAGAGACACACACACACACACACGCACACGCGCACGCACGCACGCACACACGCACACACACACACACACACACACACACACACACACACACACACACACACACACACACACACACACACACACACATTGCCATGGCAGACAGTTGAGCTCTCTTTCATTGTTACGCTGTCAAATTGTTTTCCATGATTTTTTTTTTACTTGATATAATCTGTGTTGAAATTGTTAATAATTATACTTGAAGAAAACTGTTTTGTTTTGAGTTTTTGAGGTGTTTTTCCTCTGCTCTGTCTCCATCTCTTTTCCTCCTTCCATCTACTCTTGTGCATGTGTGCTTGTGCGTGTGTGCGACGGAGGGTCTCAACAGACTTGTCTCCTTTGCGTGTCAGATACCTGCACCAGGCTATTGACCCAGACGCCCCGCCCCTGGCCCCCCAGCCCAAGCCCTCGTCCCCCTATCGCACGGTGGGCTGCGTCTTCAACCACCAGAGCTTCCTGGCAAACTGCCAGCCCACGGACGCCGTGCCGCTCTGCGTCTTTGACTTTCAGGTGCGATGATGATGTGTTCCCTGTTCCCAACGTCCTTGACCCCACAGAAGTCCATACAACTGCATGGATGTGTATATCATTTAAATGGTTGTTCCGTTGATTCAGGTAGTGGGACACTTTAAGAAAATGTTTCTCATTTAAACCAAAAAAAGTGTTTAAAGTTATTCAGTTTTAAAAGACAAGTTATGACATGCTTATGATCAAAAGTATGAATAAGACTGCCTCAATGCCTGCGTGTGTGTGGCTGAATGTTTAAATGTAATGTTGTGAGCTCACTCTATGGCTCCATGGTGACAGAACCCGTCGCGTTGGAAGGCGATGAGCGAGGAGGCCCTGAGGTCGGTGTGTGCTCCGGGTTCCACCACCTCCCTGCCTCCCATCCCCCCCCTCTGCGCCTCCTCCCTGGAGCCCGCCGCCGCTAGCAACCAGCTGGAGCTGGAGATGCGCTTCCTGGTGGCGGAGCACCGCAAGGTGAAGTCCTGTTACCTGAACTTAATGTGGCGCATCTGTCAGGAGATGATGGACCTTCTTCCGCCACTGATCTATTGATTCGCTGTTTAAGAAAGTGGAACAGTTTAAAATAAGTGCCAGGCATAAGTGCTAGGCAGGAAAATAATGGGGAGGGGAAATGGGCATCTACCGTAGGAATTATATTTATTGGTCAATTTTACCGTTGTGAGTGCCTGATTACTGAAACAAAGACTAGCATGAAAGAATATGGGGAATGAAAATGGGATACAATAAATCAACTTCTTTATCGCCTTAGTTCGGGATGTAACGATAAGTAGATTAGTCCCATTTAGCGGCTCCTGATTGGTTTAAGCCGAGTGGCACGTGACGTTGGGGGTGTCTCGTGATCCGCCCAGGACCTGGAGGTGGCCACGGTGTGGGACGACCACCTCTCCTACCTGCTGTCCTCGGCGCTGGCCGCCTACGAGACGGAGCGCTGCACCGGCGTCTCCTGCGGCAACGAGGAGTTCCAGGATGCGGTGAGGCGGGCGGTGCCCGACGGGCACACCTTCAAGGGCTTCCCCATCCACTTCCTGCACCGCAACGCCCGCCGCGCCTTCGCCACCTGCCTCAGGTGAGCGGGAGGGCAACACTCGGCTCTGGAGAAGAAGGAAATGGTTTCCTTCCAGGCGCCATAGGGACGATGAGGCTGTGGTCAAGTGGGAGACCAGTAAAGAGCGGAATACACAGCCTAACGTCGGCACAACCCCGCTCTGCTCCCTCCCTCCCTGAGTTCCTCTGCTTCATTCAAACACATTGACAGGCTTTGTGATTGACAGGCAGTTTCAATTCATGCTTGGGCAGGAATGAGCCGAGAGCAGTCTAAAATCTAAAGAGGCGGGCACAGTCAACTAGGCATATATATTCTCACAGAGCATTTCCCTCACCAACACATTTTTTAATAAACTAAACTCGAGTCATAGCTCTCAAATCTTGCGTACAGCACCTTTTAATGCACTTGTCTCACAGGGCTATGGAAAGGACACGTAAATTGCTGACTTTGCAAAAACAACGTTGATGTTGTAACGTCAGTGTGCAGCACCAGTAGAAACGTCGTAGTCTGAATCAAGCTGACAGAGAAGTAATTTAAAACTGAAGCAGAAGTGCTGCCAGAGTGATGCAACTGTTCCGAGAAAGGTCAGGTATTTGCTCATGATGTCACCATTCGCACGCTCTTCTGAGCATCTTGCAACGCTATTTTAACCTGTGTGGAATGGTGTTTTACCTCTTTATGGGCTTGTATTTTTATGTTGTATTGGAAGTAGTCTGCCTTTATCAACTTATATTTTGTCTATCGTAGTCTTAAAGTATAGACTTATGTAGCTAATTTTTTGTAATTTTTTTTTTAATTACGTTTTTTAATTACGTTCTTCAGCATTGTACTTTTATATTTATATATAAAAATGTACAATGTCATGATTGTGCGTGTGTCATGTGTAAAAGAGCACCGCCTATTGGTGAACGTTGAGACTTCAGTAAGCTCATTTCACTCATATATATATTTTTTATAGATCCACAGGTTTTTTGTTTGAAGTGTGCAGTGCAGATCTTTTCGAATAACACAGAAAAAAATCATGACATTTTACATTTTGAATAATGTTATCTCTTGCATCATCACATTACGCTCAACGCTAATGTTTCGTCCCGTTGTGTTTTCATTCACACAGGTCCCAGTTCTGTGAGGAGATAGTGAGTTGCCGTGGCGACCATGTGAGGCTTGCGGTGCGCGTGCGGGTGTATGCCTACCCTGAGAACGCCTGCGCGGTCTGGATCATGTTCGCTTGTAAATACCGCTCCGTACTCTGAGCGATGTGGACTGCGGAATTCCCTCCCTCTGATCTGCAGAAACACTGTCCACATCTAAAGAGAATATATTGCTTTCTGCAATGTTTTTAGATTATATTTATATATTTATATTTTTTTAAATAAATAGATCCTTGCAAAACTGATGAACTGTAGTTTGACTCGTGCTTTCAGATATGCAATACTAAAGATCACGCATTGTTGCCGTTTCAAAAATGAAAACCCCTTCTGTTGCTGTCATGCTTTCTGCTTTTCTTCCTTAATGGTGTAGCTCTGGTCCACTCCACTGAATCTGGTGTACATTGGCCTTAAATGTTTTCAGTAGTGGCACACTGCGTCTACTGGTTCATTTTGCCGCTACTGTGTGGATTCATAGTTTAGTGCTTTATGACCTGAGAGAACAGACAAAAAATCCGCTCCAATGATGTCGTTAGACAAAAACTATCCTGGGAAGCCCGATATTTATCTTTCCCAATGCCGAGGCCAAAATATTTAAAGGTTACATATTATACCACCAGCTGTGAGTGTGATTAGCCCTTACAAGCCGTTTTGAAAATCTGCGTCTTCTGACATCAATAGTGGGCGTGTCCACCTAGATGTGTGCTGGATAGATCAGTCTACCAGCCTACCCAGTGGACTGAAGCAAACGTTGCTCGTCTATCCAGCATACATTTAGGTGGACCCACCAACTAGTGATGTTAGAAGACGCAGATTTTCAAAACGGCTTGTAACTGCTAATCACGCTCCCACCTGGTGGTATAATATGTCCCCCTTAAATACAGTGGTATCGGACGGCAAGTGCACAGGGGCTACGCAGTCATTGGCTGAAGGGCCCCTCTGGCTAAGAATAAGTGTAAACAAATATTTGGGTTATTATAAACAGTGAAGTGCCCTTTCATGTGACAATTGCATCCAGGAGTTGATGGAACAAATGCAGATGTTGGGAAAGGGTGAGTTAAGTATTCATTAACCCAGAATTACAAATATAATTGCTAATGTGGTAAATGTTGATGCTTCTTGAACATTGTTTAATTTTTGATCACTGATCTACTTGTCTGAAAGAACCACCAGCTTCACACTCGCAGCCAATCACAGAATGTTTTTTTCTCATTAGCTCTAAAATAAGTTAACACGTAACAGAACCCTATTAAGCCGCAACGAGGAGTGTTTGTGAGCTTGATTGTAGTTTTCAGGGCTTGACAGAACTCTTATGATTATGATGCAACGTCGCCGTTGCATCTTTTTTTTTTTTTGGCTTTGACTGAAATCCGGACAACCTATGCCGTGGGATCTTCAACGCCTCACTGAGAAACTGGTGGAAGTAGTTTGGATTTGCTTGGGACGCTGACCTCAGGTGAGCTGTATTGTGGATTTGTGCAACGCTCACTTTAAACTCCCTTCGCAGACAGACGCATGTTATCGCTATCCCTGTTCTTTTCCCTCCTACTTTAAAACGTGGTGAAATTAGTTCGATGTTGGATATTCGACAGATCATATTAATTTTGGATTTATCAGCGGTTCCTGCCATGCTTTCAGTCAGTCTTGACAGACAACCAACAGCGGTTCCTGCCGTGTTTTCAGTCAGTCTTGGCAGACAACCAAGGGACACCCACTTGTTCCTGACTGCTTGCTTATCACATAGGCACCGTCAATAAACTACTCCATTAATTTCCTATGGAAAATAACTTTTTGCTCAATAGCTTCCATGGTATGGGACCCAAACACCTCAAACCAATGCAGAACTGTTCTACTAGGTGGTACTAATTAGACACAACCAAGGATAATATAATTTATTGCACCTACTTTTTTTTTTTTTTTTTTAGATTTCTATTAATTTCCTATGGAAAATTGCTTTTTGCTCAATAGCTTCCATGGTATGGCACCAAAACACCCAAAACCAATCCAGTACTATTCTAGTAGGTGGTAAAGAATCCCATGGGATCGGATTGTTTCAAAAAAACGAATAATATTTGTACCAAAATGTGGAGGTCAAGTATGATAATTTTTCTTCTTGTCCAACAGCACTTTGACGTCTTGTATAATGCTGTGTGTCCTACACTACATCAATTGTTTGTTTGGTTTACAATTGCCACAGTATTAAATGAACCTACTGTGCAATGCATAATTGAATTTACTTCTGAGGTCCTTTTCTACTACCCACTGTCAAGCTGGGATCTGAGTGTACCACACTACTTCTCAATGGCTTGTTTGGTTCACAAACATCCAAAGTGTCTTCTTGCCAAGACAGCCTTCTGGCACAGTTGTAGGTCTCTTAAAGTCCAACCACGAGGACTCAATGGGACTCTTTCTGCAGACCAGGGCCGTGTGCAGACACTCGCGTTTCTGCCCTCCAGGACTCCACAAAGATTCACTTGACCTACCATGGCTACAGGACACTTTATTCGCAGAGAGCCCCCTCAACAGACACGTTTGCCTGAAGTGCCAAAATCTCTAGAGTTAAAGCCTTGAATACCAGAACAAGTGAGGTAAAGTTCTACCCAGACTGAAAGGATTTGTCCTCGTTTCTAAATGCATTCATTGCTTCCCCGCTGGATCTGTGGATGTCTTTTCGAGATGGAAGACTGCTAGCTACACGACTGACTGGGTTTATCTGCATGTCTTAATCGGTTGTTTTGGGCCTGGTTGACTTTTAGCATGCAAGATTTGCATGGATGCTGATTGTACACGTATGCACACTACTCGTAACACTCTGCTACTGCTACTGCTACAACTTTCAACACACTTGAAGCCGCTGTTTACTGCTGCTTGCCGTTTTGATGGCTAATTTATTATTTGCATTTGTTTCATTCTGTGCAAGGCTGTAGTGACTGTTTCGCTGTCTTGGTTTGCGGATTTTTGGTTGTGCTATTGTTGATTTGCATTAAGTTTCATAGAGTTGTTCCAACCCAACTTTGTTGTGAGCTTTCCATTGGTAGCTGAATATTTGCTTGTCTTTTCAGAATTGGGTTGGCCACCCTAACATATTCACTGGTTCCTTAAAACAAAGTAACATCCTTTACGAAATTCTACAATTTGATATTTAACATTTTGCCTATTTCATGTCCATAGGAAGATGCCTCCAACATCGGAAAAAAAGGCAAGTAAAGTTGACCAATTCCTTTTGTAGCAGAGATGGCTCATGCTGGGAGAGTTATTACTTTACAAAAATCTAAATGCTTGAATATGAACAGTTGATCACGAATCATACGAGTAGTTTGTGTTTCAAAACAGGCAGTTTTATTCAAGTGTGAATAAATGGTCCTTGGATAAACAATTACAGATTGAGATTGGGTTTCACTAGTCACTTGTGGTGGAGTGGTACGGTCAATAAATAATGAAGAAGGGTAAGAATATGAAATGCATTTTCTTTTATTGTTGGCTTAATTGAATTTTGGTTAGAATGACTCCTCCTTTTGATAATTCCGGACACTTAATTTGACACATTCAGCTCGTACAGTTTCAGTTGTGGTTTACATATGGATTGAAGCTGTGATCTCAGCACTATCACCATGAAGTAAATAAAGTAATCACCCAAATTACTGAATGTAATGACCTGAGTTTTACACTAGATGGTGATGACGCTGCATTTTGTGGATCACTTCATTGACTGATAGACATATTTTTTATTTATTAGCAGATTGTGTTTCAGTTATCAAGGGTTTTTGAAATCCTCCAGCACAAACTTTTACTGTGTGAAGCTTACTTGCATGGAACAGGTGATCTGCTACCTACCATCCTGAGGATCCTGAACTCCTACTCTCCAAATTACAGCAACATAATGAGAGACTTAAGGGACATAGCTGGCAACAAACCTACCATTACATGTCTAAACTTGACCATCTAACACCCAAACTTAACTGTCACATCTACTCCCTCAAAATTAACATCTGTAACCTAAACTCTCGAATTCTTAAATTTGAAATTACTTACTTGACTTACTTAACCCAATACATACGTAACCCTCCTTAACTAACTAATGCTTAAACTTGCTCTTTCAAACTCTATACTTATCCATCTTAAACGTATACCAAACACAAACAAAATGGCCTCAAACTATAGCTAACCAAATGTGTTCCTAGCCTTCCAAACATCGCCACACAGTGCAAATCTGCCTACTGTACCTACACCATGACTAACTGATTTGTCTACACATTTTTAATCTATAAATGTCAGGTATTCTTATAACAAGTTTATTGTTTCACCTCTCAGGGTTTAAGTTGTATAATGCTTATGGGATGATATTTAAAATTAAATTATTACGATGGTATTGGGTTTTGGTGTAACTTTATTTTATGATCTAATGGGTTGGAGATGATCACTATGGGTGAGTTGACTATTTTTGATATTAATCTCACTGTCAGATATTTTGGAGTGAGCATAGCATTCAAGACACTTTCTTAAGATTCGAAAAGTTTCATATGAATTAAATATTGTACCTTAAATTGACATCCACAAACAAAGATATTTACTGGCTGTGGCATTTGCTGCTGCCTCTGAAGTGTCTATGCTGGGCTCCTCTGACACACAGGACACAGGTAGATGTTGTACACATTAGTTTATTAACAGGTTGGCACAAGGCGTGCGTGTGTGTGCGTGTGCGCATGCGCGTGTGTGTGTGGTTTAGCCAATGCACCACACGTGAGAGGCCTCACGTCATCAACACCACACTCAACCGGAAACGTAAACATAACGTGAAAAAAAAGATGCATGTTCTGCTTCGGTGACTGTTAATCCCAATGGGGAGCCAGAATGGAGACTAACTAGGTGGTAATTCCTTCGGCATGTTTGTGCCTTTCCTCCAAATTTTCATAGTTTCCTTTGTATCAGGTTCCCTGCAATGTAAATTGGGATCCAAAAGTACATTTTACACAAACACACGTGAAATGTCATGTGATTTAGGTTTTTAACGTCAAGTAATATTTAATCGCTTAGTTCAGTGGTTATAAGCATCCGGTAAATGTATGTTATTGTAATTTAATGTACTTGACACTAGATGGCATGTGAGGATAGAATGTGTAAAAGCTAGTGCAAGGGTTTCAGCTTGCCGCCAAAACATCTCTGCTACCCATGGAAAATTAATGAGGTAATGCAAAAATTAACAAATTGCTCTTAGTAATCATCAGTTATATGCTAAACTACGGCCCTATTGATGTTGGTTCTCTATTTCATCAATCAAAACAATTAATCTGCACAGAGTTGCACATGATGGAAAAATAAAGGCTTAGGTGATCACACATGTATGAGGTTTCACAGCTAAACCAGTTTTAACTGATTGCTTTGGATCCCACTGACCTCTCAATCAGGACAACACCATTTTGTTTTAGTCCAGGCAAGTAAGGCGCTGCACAGATATCCAGGCTTGCTGAGCGACCCCCGATTGTTAATGTTGAATAAGAATTGATTTAGCTGAACCTGCATAACGATTTGAGTGAAGGAATGAATCACTGTGCTGTTCTGTGTGTGCAAAGTGTTGCTGTAGGCCACACACACAAGGCGGGTCAATTCAATGCCATGCTGGGTTCTGCTCCTTTGTTTTCTCTGCTTTGCTGCAGTGTTGTGCGGCACTGCCATTACAGTGCCGGTGAACCGTTGACACGTGAGCCCAAAGTTTGACGAGAAGCCTGTGAGGATGCCCAATTAATTCAATTTTTCCGGCAGCTTCTTTGCAATCCACCGTTATGCCCCGAAGTTGTTGTAAAATGGCAGGGTGTGTGAGCAGAGGGAGGAAAAGGAGAGCTAATAAATAATTCTTCAGGTTTCCTGTTCTCTCTCTCACACACACACACACACACACACACACACACACACACACACACACACACACACACACACACACACACACACACACACACCCCTTGGCAGAAGTCATTACGGTATGCCGCAGGACCTGGAGCAGCGGAAGTGTTTGATGCCGGGACCCCCCTCCCCCTCCTCAAGCGCTCAGGTGTAATTGACTAATAGGTCCTGCGGGACAGGCGCTACTGTACAAAACAGGATGCAGGTGCCAAGTAAAAAGGCAAGGGTATCAAACCGTCATTCACACCTTTCCTCAAAAGCCACCTACCTTATCCCTCAGCAATCATTTTCTCAGACAGAAAACCCTTCTGCTGACATGTACTGTTCTCAGTGAGGTGTGACGCGGAGACATTTGACAATTGCCGACGACAAATAAACAGGTTCACAGTACAAGCAGTTTGCTTCAAATCAACTGAATACAGACTGAATATTTGTCTGTGTGAAGAATTAATTTGGTAGTTTTCAGTCATGTGTACAACTGCACATATATAATCAGCCCCATGTTGGGAAGCACCATAACCTGTTAATGAGTATTTTCTAATCTTAGACAATTCACCTGCAATTTAGCGGTATTATCTGCCAACACTATTATCAGCACTATAATGGTGTTGACTGGAGAAATATATTGTAGCTTGCAGCTTTCTAGAGGCACTTATTTATCATGCCTCACAGTCAACAACCCTTCTAAAGGTATTTATTAAACAGTAGTCAATCACAGCAAGAGAGAGGAATTGCTAATACAATAAAATAGATAAAAGTTGTGTTATGTTTGCTCATATTTATTCTCTATAGAACATCAATTTGCTGTACCATATTCACCAGAAGAGCATTGTGGTCTAATGTAAGCTTACAAATAGAAAATGCATGAATCCTGAATCCATTTGTCTAGTGTACTATGCAGCATGCTTATCGAATAGCTCTCCGATATAAACCTGAACTAGGATCCTGGTGTCTTCATGAACAGTGCCAGGCCTAGCAGAACCAGTCTCTGGAGGCCATGGAGGTCACCCCATTCCTCATTTCCCAGGTTGTCCTTCGTATGGATCTTACTGCAGTGAATGGGCATGTGGACCGCAAGAACTAGGATGCTTGTCACCTAAATGAGAAGACTAATGGCACATCTCCTTATCGCTAGTGTTTCTCCGGTTGTGGTACTACATCTGCTGTCAGGTGCTGGCCAAGCAGCTAATTAACATGTTGCATCCATTACGAAGGGGGAGGAGTTGAAGGGATGTACCTACTCCCCCCCAAAAAAAAGATAATCGGTTTTAGTTTTGATTTAATCATCCCTCATCCACTGTTATATACTGGAAGAATGTCTGCTTTGTTGAATTTGATTGTTGTTTGTTTTTCTCTTGAGATGGAAGCACAAAGAACAAAATGGCATCAGTGGAAACTCCTCAGATGTCTACCATGTATGGTATTGAACTCTGATAGTCAGTAGCTACTGATAGAACTACTGATAGTCAGTAGCTACTGATAGAACTACTGATAGTCAGTAGCTCAAAATATGAGCTATTCTGTCATTCAGTCAGCATACTGGCTTGAGACTATGTCAGATTGTGTTTATGATCTAAGATAGAAGTGCTGATATCAGAGATGTGGATCAAGTCATTGTATTAGTAAAGCCTTTTAGAAAGACCGGGTTAACTCTTCTCCAGGTGAAGACGCATTTGCTCTCTAATATATCACTGTGAGACATGCAGTTCTGCAATGCAGTGATCTACATTGAGCAGGGAGATGCCTCCAGTGTTCATACAAAACAAGGATACATATAATGCTAAGCAGTCTAGAGATAATAAATATTTCTTTCAAGGTAATAATTACATTTAGTAATGTTCAAACCATAAAGTAATGCATCAAACCTTAAATCTGCAATCTAGTACATTTTGTATTTCTACAAACAAAAGTATCTCTCCCCACAATCTATCTCTGTCAACGACATGCAATCATACTCATTATCGCTCATTGCATGCATTAAGATGTAAAAAATATAATGACACTACTGCCACATCACTTTCACCATCTCCGCCCTCTATTTCCCTCTCGCTTTGTGCATCTCTAAGTCGCGTGTGTCTATTATTGAAATGTACAAATTCCTGTAGGGGGTTAACGAGAGGAAGAGGGAGGGCGAGAGAGACAGAAGAAGAGGAGAGAATGCACAGAGCAATGGGCACTGGAGAGGAATGTGTTGCATGGCCCGCAGCCTAACGGGTAATAAAGTCATTAATTCAGCTGATTAAGTTGGCCTTTGGGTGAAAGAAAAATCATATCCGTCTCCCTTTGAGATGTGACTGGGAAAGCACAGAAGAGGGAGAAGTCAGCTAATTAGTGTTGAAAAACAAGCGTGGAGGGAGGGAGAGAGAGAGGGAGTGGGGGGCATGGGAGGAGGAAACAGTTTTGGGGTGTGTTTGTGTGTGTGTGTGGGGAGGAAGAGTGAGATGAAGAAGAGAGGTTGCAGAAAGGTGTTTTGACTAAACTACTAATGAGGCATGTTTGGGGTGACCGAGTGACAAGCTCATCAAAAAATAGCCGCCTTGCCAAGCGACACGCCGCTCTCCAAGACTAGCCGGCTACTTTTGAGCCACGCGTTGCTGCTTAATGATGTGAGTTTAACGACACGGAGACAGAGACGGGGAGAGAGTCAGGGCGAGATGTCAGTTTGCCGGTGGTATAATGAGCTTGTTGTTGGTTGTTGGGTGCGAGAGAAGAAAAAGGAAATGAAAGGAGCAGCGCTGGAAACTATGACCCATCTAACGAACATACACACACACGCACACACACATACACACACACACACACACACACGCAAACCCCTTTCAACTTAAATGATTCCTGCTGCTAGTTATGCATCCTCAAGGAGATCTAGAATGCATGCAATGCCCCCCTTTTCCTGTGTTCACGAGGTAAGAGCTAGCTATTCATTAATATTTTGAATATATATATTTGTGTGTGTATATATATATATATATATATATATTTGGCTATGTGTATCCATTATTACAAATCATAAAATAACAATATTTGTATATAGATTTTAATATTTTGATATAATTGAAGGGAGGACTTGGCCACACTTTAGACTGGGTATTGTAGTCCCCTGTGACTCCACTTCGGACTTGGACTTGTAGTCCTCTGTGATGCCGGGTGACTCTACTTCAGCCTGGGCATTGTAGTCCACTGTGACTCCACTTGGGACTGGGTATTGTAGTCCACTGTGACTCCACTTAGGACTGGGTATTGTAGTCCTCTATGACTCTACTTCAGACTGGGTATTGTAGTCCACTGTGACTCCACTTAGGACTGGGTATTGTAGTCCTCTATGACTCCACTTCAGAATGGGTATTGTAGTCCTCTATGACTCCACTTAGGACTGGGTATTGTAGTCCTCTATGACTCCACTTCAGACTGGGTATTGTAGTCCTCTATGACTCCACTTCAGACTGGGTATTGTAGTCCACTGTGACTCCACTTAGGACTGGGTATTGCAGTCCTCTATGACTCCACTTAGGACTGGGTATTGTAGTCCTCTATGACTCCACTTCAG
>NC_136934.1:38436978-38475424 GCF_949987615.1 Pollachius pollachius
GTGTGTGTGTGTGTGTGGGGGGGGGGGGGGGGGGGGGGGGGGGGGGGGGGGGGGGGGGGGGGGGGGGTGTATAAAGTAGCATATTATGGAATGAATCAACAAAAAATGGGAAAGCATCAACAATGGGGGATATTTTCTCCTTGCGAATCGGATGAATGGAGAGAAAGCAATGGGGATGCAGGCAGGGGCGTGCAGGGTTAACAGAAGCTGGCGCTGCCTGGCGGGGTGACGATGCATCATGGCCAGGGGCAGCGGTCAAGATACTGTGTCACATGGAGTCTGCGGTTCTTTTCTTCTGAATGTGTGTGTGGGTGTGTATTCCAAAGATCTCCCTCCACACACAAGCAAGCACGCACACACACACTACATTATTTTTTTTGGAATACTAAAAGGAGATGGGAATATTGTGGCCTCATGTGAGGGGGATGTAGCATAAAGATAGACTTGGGAGGAGAGAGGAATGACCGAGTTATAGCTTAGCAACGGGAGATTGTGGGGAGTCCTTCATTACGAGGACGTGTGTCCTGCTAAACCTTAGCATCAGATAGGCTTTGATTGTTTTTCGCAGATACACTGTAATCTCGCAGATCTCACAGGCTGTAATTGGATTCTTATGGGAAATCAGAAGGAATGTCCTATTAAGTCCAATCTCTTTGTTTCAAAACAACACGACCGATGGGGAACAGATTAGAAATATTTTAAAGGCATGGACATTTTTTGAATATGCACACTAAAACCAACCGTTATTTTAATAAAAGAAGCAAATTAACCTCAAGCCATTTTATGAGTTATTGTGCCATTGTCAAAGATTGAAATATTTTCTAGAGAAAATACACATGCACACACAAATAGGCAGAAAGACAGACATAGACCAAACACAAACAGGATTTGCATACCGGAATATATTTCTTTTTAATTATGTGACAAGATATTGTACTTTGACATTTTTTCAAATAACCCCAGAGCAATTACTGTCACTGAAGGTGTGTGAAATTGCTGCAAAAAGTAAAAGCTGACTGTTAATTAATTCGTCCTTTGAAATTGCATTAAAACTCCCTTGAAAATATAAATCCCTAATTGGAATAAACTCTTACAGGGGATGGTGAGAAGGATAGGAACCACCGGAGCAAAATAACTTTTCCATAACAGCTTTATGTGAGGGCTTTCCTCCGTCAATGCTTTTCCCATTTCTACCCGGTGCCACAGGGACAGGAAGTGGTGAGGGGGGTGAAGGATGGCAGAACACGTCTAGATTTCAGTATCCTCGCAACCACAGCCTTGGGATTTTATTTCGC
Organism: Pollachius pollachius; assembly: GCF_949987615.1. Classification (NCBI taxonomy): domain Eukaryota; kingdom Metazoa; phylum Chordata; class Actinopteri; order Gadiformes; family Gadidae; genus Pollachius; species Pollachius pollachius. Next base: position 38,438,274 of record NC_136934.1, read on the forward strand.
AGGCAAGGTTTTGATTTTCATTCGTTTTTATTTTTTTACACACATACACACACACGCACACACACACGCACACGCACACACGCACAAACACTTCCTCCTTTTTTCCACTCTGACATTTATCTGACAAACAGTGGCTGACGGGGGTACTTTACATTTGTATTTTTTGCATCCATTTTATTTTTTAAATAAATGAGCTTTAAAAAAAATATACGATTCCACACACAAACACACCACATCCGCGCATATGCAGTAAGGGCGAGATCCTGCCTTGTGCTCTGTCGTTTCTCCATCTCTCTCCTCCACGTAGACCTGCAGCCGCTTGGTGGGGTTCTATCCTGTGGGACCTCGACGCCGCGGCGCTGCGAGCCACGTTCTTACCTCGCTAATGAAAATATCACAGGAGATGCATGGAGACCCGGTGGGTGGCGATGACCTTTCCACAGAGCGAGAGAGAGCGAGGCATTTCGCCTCGCTGCTTTGCTCTCCCACTCCCTCACTCGCTCTCTTGCTCTGTTGCTCTCTCTCTCAAAATCCCTCCCCCTTCACTCCCTCCCCCCTGGGGCGTTGTGGCAGAGCGACTGGAACGTATTGAGTGCTTGTAGATCTATACTGTGTGTAAATAATTTATCACTGAGGAGACCATGGGAAAGTGCACAAAAATGCACCACAAAGGACGATGATCATGGTGGTGTGTGTGTGTGTGTGTGTGTGTGTGTGCGTGTGTGTGTGTGCGTGTGTGTGTGTGTGTGAGAGAGAGAGAGAGAGAGAGAGAGAGAGAGAGAGAGAGAGCAAGAGTTTAGCCATAAATTTGAAAGGTTACATCTTAAATGTTGTGCATCAGAAGCCATGCCATTGTGTGGAAGCCTAAACCTTTTGAAAATATCAACTCACAACGTATGCCACGACTGACCCATTAACAATGGCTCAATGGATATCGTTTATAATTCCAACCGTAATGTTTAAATGTGCTCCACACAGGTTACCACACACACGGTCTGCTGTAGTGAATTTAGACCATTTCATTGTGGAATGCTGATTGGCTAGAACTGTGTTCATGTGATCCTTAGTTAACCGCAAAACGATAACATCGTAGTTTAAGCCCAGCCTTGACACAGTTCTAAATGAATCTAGGTCCTCTTTTCTCAGGCTACTACTCACGTTGTTGGTGTAAGCTATAGACTTGCAAAGACTATACTTTGAAATTCTGATGTCAGCTAGCGCTAAGCTAATGTGAGCACGTATGCTGGCCCAGATGTACCGATACACGGTTCAGGTTTTATTGATACCCTTATGGTTGTATCCGGTATGTAGAGAAAGGGGCGGAATAACGTCAGAAATTTAAGTCTAGATTAAAACACCAATATTTGAATTATTGGCATTTGGAAATGAAGACAAATATAAACAGATAAATCCATGTTCGTGTCAGGCTATAAAAATCGGGCTTAGTTCTTATATGATATTTAATGCGTGACACAATATGGATTATTGCTTGAAAGAAATTATGAATCCATGCTTTGAATCCAACATTAAAATCCATTTACGTCCCTGTGCAGATATGCCCATATAGTCGTTCGTGACAGTGTAATCAATGTGGTTATCGGCACATATTTCAAGACTTTTGCATAACTTAACGTGTTCATTCTACCCATCTATTTTAATTATTCTCGGGCTGAGCTAACCTTTTACGTAAGCCATCGCTCTGTGCTTTGAAGAGCGGTATTCAGAGTAACATATAACATGCAAACTCTGATTATTAATAATTTCTGCTGCCCAATGATTCATTATTATTCATTTGGAAAGGCAGCACCAAAGTTCAAAATATTATAATAGGAAAAGAAAATTGCTCTAATTACAGAGGTGATTTATAAATTGCGTATTATATTGGATCACAATGTCAATGCATTTTATACTCTTAGCACTAATAACTATGAAACTTTTGTGCAAACGTTGATGAGGTAACATTGGTTGCTTTTAGAGGCACTAACAACTGCATTGGCATACATTATTTATTTATTTACACAGTGTTGTTTATTCAATGTTTCGTATGTCTCACCCATTCCTGCTGACCTATAGGATTGATTGCAGCTGATCAATGTGAGTCAATGCGTACCAGTGCCCCATTAGCTTGGCATCCATTTGGCACACTTTTAGATACCGAGCGGAAAAATATATCTCATTTGAAATTGAGCGTTTTGCATATTGCTAGATCGTGAATTTCATATTAAAATCAAACTTTCCCATACACCCTATTATATGTAGAAGAACAGTGTATACAGCTATGTGAGGCTACACAAAGTGTAGTATGATAGATTCAACTATGCATAACTACATACAATGTGTGTACACAATATATACGATTATGTCTAACTACATTCTGTGTGTGTATACGATATTATCTACATAGTAGTTAAAATCGTATATGTAACTATGTATAACTACTTACCAGAAGTGAGATATACAAGTCTGTATAACTACATACAGAATGCGTATGTGATGAATACAATTAAATATAATTTCATTCAGTGCATACATATGCTCATGCATGTTTTAATGCATTAGTATGATTTCCATAGCGCGTCTTGTTCCATTGTCTGGCGTCCTGGTCCAGATTGGCCTGGAGAACCTATTATGTGATGCCTGGCTCTCCCTTGGTACTTATCCCCATTACTATGTAATGACATTCATGAGCTGGGCACGCCATACGGTGGCACGTGCTGCACAAGGCTCCTCACCATGGATCTAGTGTAGGGGCCGCCATAGTGTCCTCGGGCCATTTGGCTGAGGCCTAATGACCAATCCCGTGCCCCACCCAAGATCCCCCGCCCCCCCCTCCCCCCCCCCCCCCCCCAGGTCCCAGGAGCGGAGGGCTGCCGAAGCTTTGTAGGAGAGGCGCTGAGGACGCCTTTGAAGGAATGTTCCGGGGCGCGTGGATGTTTGTGTGGTCGCCCCCGTTGCGTTCGGAACTGTTGTGTTGTGTCGTGTTGTGTGGGGTGTTGTTTTCAGGTGGTGTGTTGTGTTGTGCTGTTCTTGGGCTTGAGTGGTGTGGTGTGATGTGTTGCCTCTGGCACATACTGCCCCCCCCCCCCCCCCACCCCCCCCGCCTGCACCCCCCCTCCTTCCACTGCCCTGCAGACATGTGCAGACACACCCAAGAAGATTAGCCTAAACACATATACAGATGTGCATACACAGTATACAACACACACACACACACACACACGCACACACACACACAAACTGGGCCCTCACAGTAGGGTCCTCTATAATAGGCCCCCTGCCATCTGGAGACCCTGTCCAGGGGGGCTCAAACAAAAGAGCACACTTATTATGGTAGAATTATATATTTGTGTGTGTGCGTATATGTGTGTGTGTCTTTGTGTTTGCGTTTGTGTGGTGTGTGTGTGTGTGTGTGTGTGTGTGTGTGTGTGTGTGTGTGTGTGTGTGTGTGTGTGTGGCTTGCATGTGTGTGTTTGTGCTTCCCTAGGGTGTGTGTGTGTGTGTGTGTGTGCTACATGGCAAGACATATCACCAGATCTGCTCCACCTAAACCAATGTTTTCTCACCCCCTGCATCCACCCTGGGGCTATTAGCTTATGATGTTTCTTAGCAGGCTAATGGGCGCGCACACTCTGGAGCGGAACCGCGTCTGGGACATCAGAGCTGGACATCCATGTTTGGCAGCGTTCTGTCTAGAATAGACAAGGGTAAATCCAAGTTGTATTATGGTATTCATGTATAGTAGTAGGTTAGTACGGTATAGTATTCCATCAATTACTAACAGTAGAAGCAATAGCAAGTACAACACTGCCATATCATTGCATATTTATAATATTCAATATTCACTGCAACATCGCTGAGCCGTTGACTTTGTCATCCAGAATAGATTTGATGCTGTGTTGTGATGTTAAAGATATTACTTAGGACTTGTGCAGTGATCTTAAGGTTTGGAGACCGAGTGGCAGCCGCTTTTGCCCGGACTCTTTGTTTGGGATTTTCCGTCGTTTCTAGGTATATATTTTGGAAAAACAACCAATTCTCATAGGATCTCTGCCGCTATATTGCTCTACTACATAAATGGATTTTTTTTTCTTGGCATTTCCTCCACACTAGAACGTTCCCCCTCCCCGCGAAGTAGCGGGCACTATTGTCTCCTGCGTCCCCGCCCTCTCCTTTCAAAGCGTGCCGCCGTCATCTTAAAACAGAATCAAAGGAGGATATTTTTGGGTGATTCTTTTTTTCTTCCCCTATTCAAAGCGTGCCGCCATCATCTTAAAACAGAATCAAAGGAGGATATTTTTGGGTGATTCTTTTTTTCTTCCCCTAAAACACGGAATACTAAGAACCATTTATCCTTTGTCCCTATTCCATATATGAAAAATAATTGTCATAACCACCCCTCCTCCTCCTCTTCCTCCTCCTCCTCCTCCTGCTCTCCCCTCCTCCCCTCTGCCCCCTTCCCTCGAGCCTTTTATGAAAATCAGACCCAGAGAGTGCCTAATTAGCCGTGATTCACGGTAAAGGAAGGGGAAAAGGGAGGAATGTGAATAAATTGAGGAGCGGGAAGAGGAGTGAGCGGAGCGACAGACTGGTGATTAATGTGGAGGCTGTGATGCACGTCAACGGGAGACAAATGGAGGGAATGGCGAGAGATTCTACTCTCGATCCACGACGCCACATTCAGACGCCGCTGAATTGCACGAACTTTGCCCTGTAGCCCGCAAGGGACGTGTGTCCTTCAGTATTTCTCTACATCTAACTTTTCTTTCTTTCTTTCTTTCTTTCTTTCTTCCTTGTTTTTTTTTTTTTAAGAGAATATATGTTTTGTATTCATGATCAATTTGGTTATAATAATATGCTAGAACATATTTATTTGAAAATTCAAGTCATGCAAAACATACTAATGAAATCTCCTGTGTGGGGCATATAGTATTAACAAGAAGGGTTGTAGGTTCAATTCCCAACGGGGCCATCCATGCTAAGAGTGCATGAACTCACACTATGGCAATTACATATGAATAAAATTGTGTCTGTGTGTCTGTCTCCCAGTTTGTCTGACTGCCTGCCTTCTGTCTGTGTTAAAGGTTGAATGTGTGTTTTATGTGACTGCATGGCTATCAGCCTCATTGGGGACTAACTAATGGTCACCCTGAATTGCTGGTCGCAGCGTGTTTGGCCCATAATAACCCATGATGGGCGGCAGGGTCTGGGATCCTGCCCTGTCCTGGCACACCAATGTGCCCAATTTGTTAGATTTCCTGAACAGGATGTTTTTGATTGGCTTTTCATTGGCCCATCTGGGCTCACTGCTGTTAACATGCGGCGGGACTAAATACAACTCAAACCCCCAAAATCCGCCCGCTAAACCGGCCTGTTGACTGATTGGCTGGCTGAATAATTGTGTGACTGATTTGCTTGCTGTCTGGTGGTGCTGGCTGGCTGCTTACAGCAGCGTCTCCAGTAATCAGAGCTCCGTAGGCCTGGCAGCAGCGCTAATTGACGAGGGGGAAAGCAGGAGTACTCTCCCCCCACTGCTAATGGAAATCTCTCCTGCAATCTCTCTCTCTCTCTCTCTCTCTCTCTCTTGCTCTCTCTCTCTCTCTCTCTCTCGCTCTCTCTCTCGCTCTCTCTCTCTCTGTGCATGTCTGTCTCCCCCTCTCCCTGTGTGTGTGTTTGTATCTTTCTCTCTCACACAGACACACACACACACACACACACACACACACACACACACACACACACACACACACGCACGTATGCTGACCCAATCTCTGGGTCTGATTCGTGTTCACCAAATTAAAAATAAAAGAGGGAGGAGAGTCTGTGTGAAGGTCAGAAGAAATGCCTCATGCAGGGTTGCCCATCAATTCTGTGCTCTCTTCGCTCTCCTGTGCATTCCAATGAGAGTGGAATAAATCACTGAGCATTCTGATGGCGGCGCTTCCATTATTTCAGCTGGTGCAAATGTTTGATGAATTGGATTATGCTGTAGCAATTACGCTATCTGCTCACGTGATGGAAACACTGGCTGTCGTTAATTACAATTGCCTCTGTGTCATTTTTAATTCCAAAGCTTTGTGCTGGCTATATGCTGGTCAGAACCCAGCAAACACGTTCTGCACTGGGATTGTGACTCAGCTTTGGCTTTCGTTATTTTATTTGCTTGCCTCAAAATCAGAACCCCAAAATACACGGTTAGCCGCAACGTCATGCTATGCGGTTTTACATACAGTGTGTGTGTTGTTTCGTATTCTTCGTCATGTCAGAGTGGCTCCTCTGCGCCTCCTCCTCTTCCTCCTCCTCCTCCTCCTCACTCGGGACACGCAGCGCGCCGCTCCTCTCTCCTCCCGTTGTCCCGCGGCGACGCTGTGTTTTCCTAATCGGCAGGAGCGGGAAGCTTCGGCGGCGCGTGCTCGTTAGGCCCGCTCTTCCTCCCCTGTCACTCGGGTGGGGTTGGGGGAAGGCAGGGGGGGGGAGTGATCAGTGTTCCTTTTCTAGGTCACTGGTTACGCGTGGCGCCTCGCCACCCCGGGAGCCATTCATATTCCGCGTTATTATCAGCCGCCACCGCATCTCCGACGCTCTCTCTCTCTCTCTCTCTCTCTCTCTCTCTCTCTCTCTCTCTCTGCCTGACAATGCCTTCCCCATCACCAGCGGTATCTGCTGCGGACCATCTCGCATTTAGACGCTGCCTCCTCCTAAGACCCTGGGAAGCCCGGAAGTCCCCGAAGATACAGCAGAGAGAGAGACAAGGAAAGATTGTTTTCGTGATTGTCGGCGGGAGGGGAAACAAAAGGGGTTGAGGGGGGGGACAGTGGGGGGGAGTTTTGAAATATTAACGTGGAAAGCGTCTCTCTGGAAGGAGAGGGGTTTGTTGTGTTCCATATTTGATGTTGGTAAACTACGGCGGTACACAGGGATCCCATTAGAATCACGGAGATGTCAGCGCCACTGAGGATTCACTGTGACTTCCTGCGAGGCTCTGGAGTTATTGTGACTGAGTAAGGATGGGGAGGGATGTATACATGGCATCTGCTCCTGTGTGTAAGTTGTAATTTATGCAGAGAGGAGCTGAGTTATTTAACGAGAGCGCAACATTCTCCTCGTTTTAAAACCAGTTGAGCCTCACTTCTCCGTCCAATAAAACACTAGTAATCAGAAATATAATTTAATTGACATTTTATAGATGATTAGGATAGATCTTTTCTCGATAGCTGTTTGAAAACTGCTCTAAAACTGCTGTGATGTGTCTCGGCAGCGCTGGCAATAAATGCTTTATTAGTGAATAAAAAATGCAACTGGTAGGGTTGTAAAACAAGGACTCAGGCAAATGCATGTTCCCATCAGGGAGTCTACGTTCTCCCTACCCTCTGTTCACCTTATAGCTCACCTGGAGAGAACAGGTGGCTCTCCTACGCACAGAGGGAGGGAAACACTGGTATTTACTCTCTTTTTAATTTTAATCTATTCGCTTGTTTATTTTGCAGTAACAGCTCCTACTACCTTGCTTAGCCTTAGTTGAGTCGTGTTTCATAATCAAAAACGACACATATTCTGAGGGACGGCACACATGGCTGTGCCTGAATGTTAACATGGATGTATGCTTCCAGATAGGCCTGCACAGCAGTGTGTTAGAACAAGCAGCCGGTCCTGGCATCTCTCCTGATCCCTCACCACTGACCATGATGAAACACCATCAGGGAAGTCTTCCTCCATCAATCTGTCTGTCAGTCCATCCATTTGTCCATCCATCCATCCATCCATTTAGTGTTGTGTAGGGGGAGGGGTTTGTGTGTATCAGCAACAGTGGAGTGGCAACCCATGAAGAAGGGAACTCATATAAATATTAATACAGCCACTGCCAAGCCGCTAGACTGGGCAATTAAATTATAAACAAAATGATAATCGTGCATGTGTGTGTGTGCGTGTGTGTGTGTGTGTGTGTGTGCATGCGTGTGTGTGTGTGTGTGTGTGTGTGTGTGTGTGTGTGTGTGTGTGTGTGTGTGTGTGTGTGTGTGTGTGTGTGTGCAAGCGAGCGAGCAAGAGAGCAGGGGAGAATCTAATTTAAAATTCTGTTATCAGTGCGGTATGAAGGCCCCAGCAATAAAAGCTGGTCCAGGTACACAGATAGCGCGGGGAGCCAGAAGTGGCCCTTGTCAGAGGCCTGAATAGAATGAAATTGAGCACAACTATTCATTTATAACTACTTACAGGAAGTGTACAACGCAGGAGCTGCCACTGATTCATTTGTTGGGGAGTTGGAAGGGGGGAGGGGGGAGTGGGGGTTTAACAATATTTTCTCACCCCGGCAAATAGCATTTCTATTTTCAGGCCACACACGTTGTGGTGAAATAACCTGCCTGAATATGTCAGGTAAGTGGATGGTTTTCTTTGGGGGGCGATAGCCTTTGTGTGTGTGTTTGTGTGTTTGTGTGTGTGTGTGTGTGTGTGTGTGTGTGTGTGTGTGTGTGTGTGTGTGTGTGTGTGTGTGTGTGTGGGTGGGTGTGTCTGTGTGGGTGTGAAAATGCATTTCAACCTAAATGGATACATGCTGGCAAAAGGGGCGGTGTGTGTGTGTGTGTGTGTGTGTGTGTGTGTGTGTGTGTGTGTGTGTGTGTGTGTGTGTGTGTATGTGTTTGTGAGAGAGTTCACACTCATTTCCTTGTTTTAGTACCTGTGTGAGACACTAGCAGGGCTAGTTGCCTCCGTCTTGTTTCCGGGCCACTGATAATTTATCCATTTACTAACTGGAAAATGGCTAATTAAAATCCACTGCAGCTAACAGGCTGTCTGGGACACGGCTAATGTCACTGTGTGCTAATGCGTGCACACCGCTCCTGCCTAAGCACGGCCTAATCAGTGACTGTTACTCACCCCTCTACTCTGCAGATAATGATTTGGATGTGGGAGGAGAGGGAGGGAGGATAGAGTGTAACTGTAATCTTAAGTGCATTCAGATATAGGACTCGGAGCGGCACTCAAATCTGGAACCGGACATTTCTGTTGTTCTTCGTTGTAATCGCCACTACAGAAATGCTGTTCCTTTTATGCTGTTTCTCATCAGGACGGCAAGAGCCTGTTTCTAAAGAGAAGTCTACGTCAGTCCAGCAGTACTGGACTAATGCCGCTCCCGTTGGTGCGTTCGGCCCTGGGCTGGCTCTTATCACTGAAGTCCTATCGCCTGGAGTATATGTAGTGTGTTTTTCTTTGAAAGCGTATCAAAATGACAGTATGGTGGATATACAGAGAGACAGGGGGATTGAATTGGTTATTTTCTTCAGTGCATGTGGGTGCAGTGCTCAGTACAGTATCAGATGCTGTGTGCCACTATCGTATCGGAATCAATTAGAATGTGTTCCCTCCAGGTGAACACCGTTTCATCACTACATAGCATAAATACAGACCTCGCAGAGAGCAAAACATATGGTACCGCGCTAATTTGCTTCCCAAAGAGCATATTTACCAAGCAATTTCCAAACGTGTTCTCGTCTTGATTTGCCTCTGAGTATTCGGCGCGCTCATTATGGCACACTCCAACGTGAACGTACATGAATGCAGTAGCTTGGAGAATATAGGAAATGTAAAAGTCAGGCGTGGCGTCTCGACCATTTCCCTGTTATGGAGCCCGGGCCTCGGGAGGCAGGGCGGGAGAAAGGCACGGAGGCAGCGCTGCCTTTGTTAATTAAACCTGTCAATCAAATATGTCCTTTTTGTTTTTTCCACATTTAGTTTCTATTTTGATTTGTTGAGAAGTTGTATGTTATTTTCTTCCTCCCCTGCCTCCCTTTGGATCTGTGGGGTGTCACTCTCTGATCAAAGCAGCGATGGCGGCTCAGAACCCTCCACTCTTCAGTTCTCCCTCTCATGTCTGTAAACGGCTTGATGCAAACCTTTGTTGTGTGTGAGTTTTTTTTATAATGTTTTTTTTTGTTGCCTGAAAGTATCTCTACTCTAATTGTTTTCTTGTCATGTCTTATTTATTTCTCTTTCTCTCTCTGCTCTCTGGCTGCAAGTCTCTGCTTATTCCTCATCATTACACGTTCACATGAAGACGTGTTTCCTGGTTGCAGACACTCCCTGTTGATCGAGCTGAGAGATGTTTTTTTTCTCCAGACATCAGAGCTGACATCACACCACAAAGAATAATTTAGACGTAATTGGATTCAAGTTTACTTTTTTCCTATGCACAATTTCAGCGTGAAATAAATAATGGAGAGCAATAACACGTGGAAATTCTCAGATTTTACCCTTAAGGCTTTTATATTTATCTACAAAATAAATATCAAACGGAAAGGAATTAAAAAAAGTTCAAAAGCTGTTTAAAACATTAATGAATGTAAACAAAGGCTTTGTCTGTGTAAAAGATAAAAGCGTGCAATATTTACAATACAAAAGTATAGAGCAAGTCACACAGGGTGACCGGCGATAAAACCGAACAATAAAGTTAAATCAACATGTGCATTTGGGATTTGCATTCTGTGAGCCTTCAATGTTTTGATGAAAGACAATCAAGCAGTCAGATGGATACCAGAGTTATGTTCGGATGCCTCAAAGTTATTTATAAAAAACAAAATTCAAAAGTTTATATTTGTCTAGGAACTTTTAAAGTGTATAGTGAATACCATAGATATTTGTTTCTTTGGAATTATTGCGTGAATTATGTTTATATTTATTTGTATAAAGATATTTTATTCAAAACATATGTGGACAGTGGTGTCATCAATATGTTCTGAGATGGAATTGAGAATGGGAAATCGGTGTGCTTCTGTGTGAGTGTGAGAGTGTGTGTGGGTGTGTGTGTGTGGTTGTGTGTGTCTCAGTGCCTCTGTCTGTCTGCCTACGTACAATGTGTGAATGCCTGCTTCTGTGTGCGTTTAAGGGCATGCATTCCCATAGGATCCAGACAAGCAATCATCTGCGATCGTATTCACGCACACACACACACACACACACACACACACACACACACACACACACACACACACACACACACACTCTGACACAGACTTGCCGAGGTTAGAATAACACAGCACATCCTCATGAATGGTAAGTCGGTGTTGTCTGTGTTCCCATCAGCTGGACAGGCCTCTAGACGCTTCAGGAGAGCTGCAGGAGCAGATATTACGCAGAGCCTGGTTCGGAACACGCAGCGTTCCAAGGCTGCGTTCCTCCCGAGGTGCTGGCTGGCCGCGATGTCGTACTGGGCTTTCTTTCCTGGTGCATGGCAAAGTTTTTTAAGAAGAATTCAAGGTTGTAAATTCGATTTATTTATGCCATTTATTTTGCTACCGAGGGGGATTGTGGCTTCAGTTGTCGTTATAAACATGAATCAAAATGCGGTTGATAGTTGATAAATATATAATGTACGTTATTACATTTTATTTACTCGAGCGATATTTTGAGGAATTACATTTTTTGTTTAAAGTCAGTCAAATGGAAACACAGGCAACAACAACAACATCTTATCTTTGGAAATAACTAAATGAAAACATAAAATACATAATTTTATACTTATTTAATTATTACTTATGGAATAGAACGTTAAACATTAGAGGCATCAAATAGATTTGAAGAGTGGTATGGTAATTATTTATAATTAAGGGTTTGTGGGCGATAAACAATGCCTTGGAAGTGGATAATTTATTTATTGATGGGACTGTGTTTTTATATTGTTCTAAAGATTGTATTCACAAATATAAATTATAATATCTGTTAAAAAACATTGATGCACCATCCAGATAGTGATCATCTTTGTCCTGCAAATGATGTAATTATAAAAAAAAATAAAAAATGTTGCAACATTATATGCACTTTTATAATTCTGATACAATGTTTCACATCTCTTTTTCATACTCTACTCCTTGGGAATAATTTAAAAAAATCAGCATTCTTAAGAAAATGAAAAATCCTTGTCGGGAGAAGATATCATATTTTGCTTAGCATTCTCATTGTCAAGGTAGAGAGAAAGGATTTCCAGCCCCCTGACCAGACACTGACATTGTCTCTCAAAGCGCCTGCAGGCAGACTGCTCCCTTCTCGAAAAGAAAGGGGACAATGGGTGACTCTTAAGCACCCGGTGCTGTGTTATCCCAACGCTTACATTTAAAGTATTCTTTTACTTTCCTGTAGAGGGGCCGTGGCGCCCCAGATAAGGATTGAGAAATGGCTGGGAGGGAGTATCAGGGAGGAGTTGAAAGGCCACAGAAATGCCAAGTCAGGCTTCTGTCTCTCTGGTGGAGTGTCTGATTGTTCAACACGACTCCAGGCAGCCAGGGCCTGACTCTGAATAGATAGAACAGTGTCTCTCAACAATACTTTAATGATGTGCCGTTTGTTCAGAAAATCCACTCAGCTCTCGGGAGTTAATTGGTTTTTCAAAAAGCTGTAAAAAATGAAAAAGAAGAAAAAAGTAATCCCATAGTAATAATCGTTTCTTGTAGACTCCTCTGTGTATCCCAACTAAACAAAGACCCTAATTGTTTTAGGGCTGAATGTGACTGTTTAATGTTCAGATTACCTATGTGAGCATGCACCTTGTGTGCTCGAGCAGAGTAGAAAGCTGGGCATTAGCTATCCTTCTGTGCTCAGATCAATACGTTCCCGACGCACTTTGTCGTTTAATACGCATTATGACAACCGCGTATAATCATCTCCTATACTCTATATATCAAATACCACATATTTCAAGCAATGCCTCTGTGTATTTTTCCGTTTGAAAATAATACATAAGTAATACATGAACTCATTATTAAATTAAAATCAAGCAATGCCTCGACAAAATGGTGAACCTCACGGCCAAATGTTCGTCTTCTACTTCATCTTCTTTGTCGTCCTCCATTTTCTCTTTGAGCGCATTTGATAACCCATTAAAACGGCCTTATCCGGGGTCGTTGACCTCTGTAATAATCCTTGGCGGGCCACACAATCGCGGCGCAGCGCTAATGCGTATTTCCACTGCAGGGCTGGGGTGGCTGCCGCGATTGTGTGCACTGACATGTGACATACGGGGGGGGGGGTTAAGGGGGTACAATGGTCCCATCATGTAAGGAAGTCACTGAGCGTGTGCGAGAGTTAATAGAAAGAAGAGAGAGTTGGCGGTAACGCTCAGCCTCACTTCGTATCTGGAGGGGGGGTGTGTGTGTGTGTGTGTGTGTGTGTGTGTGTGTGTGTGTGTGTGTGTGTGTGTGTGTGTGTGTGTGTGTGTGTGTGTGTGACTGTGTGTGTGTTAACCTGCCACCCTCTCTCGTTTGACTTCCTTATTGTATTATTTGGCCATAATGCCCTTTAACAATAAAGTGCGCTTACATTTCTGGTGATTTAGGGAAGGAAAGGGGAGGACATGTTGGACATGCTGGAGGGAAGGTTAGCTGTTTCTTTATTTATAATTCTTCTTCTTCTTTCTTCATTTCTTATTCATACAATGTTGTAGGCGAGGTAACACATGCCATGGATGTACGTGTTTTTCCATGTTGAATGAATAACAAATTAATAATTTAAGGCTAACTAACCTATAATAATACGGGTTAATTAAAATTCATTATCTTAATAGATATATCCCATCTAACCTACCCCGGAAAAATTAGATTCAAGCAAATCCAGAAGGAGATGCACAATTTGAAAGAAACATCCATCTAAAACACTGCTCAACACAAGTCACTAACCAACGGCCTAAAGTTAAAATACATCCAGAGAGATTTGAAAAAGTGCAATCTAAAGATGGCATACAGTGATGTTGTGCTTGTGAGGGTGAGGGGGAGTGGGGAGCTGGGAGCTGGGGACCGTTGCACAGCAAGACATATCACACACTGTTGGAGGTCCTTGAAATCAATTCGGCAGATATGAGCAGAATTAGCGTCGGATCAGACCGAACGCAGCCTCTGATGAAGGGAAGTCCTGCGTGGAGGCTGCGGCACAGTCCCAGAATACTGTGGCGCGGTGGTGGTGGTAGGGGGCACAGAGAGAGAAAGAGACAGAGAGAAAGAGAAAGTGAGAGAAGAAATGCACAATATGCCCAGAACAGAACAGTGGGATTTCTACTCCCGCTCCACCTGGGACACAGCGTGGAGAATCCCCTCAGACCAAAGCCCAATTAAATCCTTCACACACACACACACACACACACACACACACACACACACACACACACACACACACACACACACACACACACACACACACACACACACACACACACATATACAGACACACACACACATGCATACACATGCATATATACAAACACACACACACACCTACTGTACACATGCACACAAGCTTACACCTCTCTGTGTGGAGTGACCCCCTTCTATCATGAATATGGATGTGATGGCAGAATGCAAATACGAAGAACACTTCCCCCTACTGTGCTCTACACACACATGCACACACACACACACACACACACACACACGCACACACACACACACACACACACATACACACATACCCCACACCACACACAGGCACAGAGACAGAAACACACAAACACACACACAAGCTCAGAGACAGAAACACAAACATACATACACACACAGGCTCAGAGACAGAAACACACCACACACGCGAGCGCACAAAACCAAACACATACACACACACACACACACACAGGCGCACACACACACAGGCACACACCAGTACAGGTTCAGGGACAGAAGCAAACCAACGGTTGTGTTTTTGCACACACACACACACACACACACAGACACACAGACAGACAGGGACACACAGGTAGGCAGGAAAGCAGAAAGACAGACTGGGACAGACAGACGGAGATAGGCCGAGACAGACAGACAGACAGACAGACAGAACGAGATAGGCCGGGACAGACAAACAGAGCGAGACAGATAGAGAGACAGACAGGCAGACCGAGACAGACAGACAGACAGCAAGGCAGCTCAATGAAGACGGAGTGTGAAATCAGAACAAAGGAGCCCCTCAGATGGAAGCAGCGCGGATGCCTTCACTTCAGGCTGACACCAGACCCCCTCATCTGGATATCTGCCACAAGGAATTCATGTTACCCTGGCAATTTGTGTTTGTGTGTGTGTGTGCTCCTTTTCTTTTTATTAAGATGAGAAAAGACAAAACATATTCAGTCATATGTGTGTGTGTGTGTGTGTGTGTGTGTGTGTGTGTTTGTGAGTGAACCGCATGCATGACTGTGAGTGTGGCATACTTCTATGCATTTGAACCCTTCCTATGAAGGGGAAATATTCAGTATTGTGTGTATGTGTGTGTGTGTGCGCTCACATGCATTTGCGCACCCGCATCTCCTAAGTGCTAATGTACTCTGCACCACCGTGATGATAAAAATGAATAAATAAAAAAATAAAAGGCACAAGAGCGATAAACAACAACACAACTCACTCTGTGGAGCCATGGATGTCATTTAGCCAGACGTCGCCGGGTTAAGGCAGAAAGATGGATGCGGCTGCAAATGAATCACTCTAAATATGTTTGGTAAATATCCGCTCCTCTCGGAAAAGCGCGTTGGCTGTTCAAGCGAGCGTCGCGGAGACCCCATCAATATTAGATGAGTCGGGGGACGCGGCGACTGCCCAAAGGACCCCGGGATTCTGGTCGTAAAAACGGGAGGAAAAATAAATGGTTTGGATGTGGAGGGGGACCCTGTCGGCCATCTTTACTTTTAAAACAAAAGTAAATGGTTTGATAGCCGTTTTGTCTATTAGGGTCATTAACTTGATCAATTAATCAATTAAACTGCGCGCCAAAAAAAACGAAGGCAGTGAAAAATGTCTGTGTAGTATTTCATGTTTTTCTGTGGTGTTTCGGAATAAAAAGGGGAAGCAAATGAGAAGATGATGGGACCAATTCTCTGCGGTGCGTCAACGGAATAAGCGATAAAATGGATGGCTTCATGGATAGTGACATTTAATGCAGGAGAAGCGCCAGCCAGACGCGGCGTACAGGGGTCCGCTTGTAAATAATTAATCTTTGCTCTTCATGTCGTCTTGTCAGTACAGACGAGGGGCTTGTATCCTGGCAACGCGCCACGGTTCCCCACATGCTGCAGGGAGAGAGGGACCCTCAGGAGGGAGACAATCTCCAACCTGCCTGTGGCAGCATCGCACATACACACGTAGACACACACACACACCCAAGCATAAACGCACACGCACGCATAGACACATCCATACATATACACACACATAAACGTACACACACACATATACACGGACAGGCATACAAATACAGACACGCAATGCATTAACGCAAACACACGCGCAATAGCATGGATTTACTCACACACCCATACAAATACACACACACATACACACAAAGTTATATCTTCACACATACATACACATACATACACACACACAATTACGAGTATAAAAACACATACAGATCAGCACAAAAATGCACAAACTTATATATTTGAGAACTGGTGAACACATGCTCAGGCTGTCTCACTGTACACAGTCATGTATGACTATAATAGGCATCTATCTACAGCTAACTATGTCATATAGAGGTGTAAGCATTTAACTTTCAAAGATCCAATTTTGTACAGACAAAACAAACGTACATTGTCTCCTTGGTCCCTTTTCAACTCCTTTAACACACACACACACACACACACACACACACACACACACACACACACACACACACACAAGACTCACCAAGGGTCCAAGACATATGCCTGAATTCATGCATGGATGCAACAGATGAGAGCTCACATACACACACGCACACACACACACACACACACACACACACACACACACACACACACACACACACACACACACACACACACACACACATAAACAAACACACTCACAAACAGAAATATTCACCAGAGCACATGTGCATATCATGTTGTATAAACATAATGAACTTAAATAGTGAGGATCATGTGTTTGAATGTTGTATTTAAAAAAGAAAATGTTGAAGTGAAGTGATACTCTTCTGGTGTCGGTTCAGCCCAGGCCTCACTCTGATCAAATGAAACGGCTCGGACAACTTCTGAGGGAAGAAGAACACATTTCACTGAGGTTCAACTCTTCACTCTGGGTTAAACATGTCCCCTTAAATCTAAATCCTCCGGCAGCGTCCTCCATTTCACCTCCTCCATGCTCCCTTCCTGGGCCGCTCTGGTGTGCAAAAAGAAAACTTGGGCCAACAACAGTGGTCTACATATTTCTGAATTTGAGTGTATGTGTGTGTGTGTTTGTGTGCGTGTGTGTGTGAGTGCGTGCGTGCGTGCGTGCGTGTGTGCGTGCGTGGGTGCGTGGGTGTGTGCGTGCATGCGTGCGTGCGTGCGTGCGTGCGTGCGTGTGTGTGAGTTTGAGTCTGTCTGGAGGGGGTAACAGGAATAACAGCCTATTACTGGCCTGTGTTGCTGTCCTCAGGTGTGGTGGGGGCCCTGCTGTGGCTCAGATAGAGGTTTTCCTATTGCGGGGCCCCCACCTTTAATTATCATTGATAATTATTTTCTTACATTTTTTTTCCCTTCAATATGAACGTTCTCCAGACAGTCCGGAGAATCATACATTAATGCCATAATGAGGCTAGAAATTGGGCTTATTAGCATGTATCTGCTAAGACCATGTGATGTTGTTTTGTGTTGTTTTGTAACAGGATCATAGAGGGATTATGTGTTCATTGAATCAAGCTACATATTTTAGTTTAAATTCCTTTTTTTCTACTTCTAATGATTTTCGTAGGACTTGAAGACTGAAATGCTAGCCTTTTGCATTTTTGGAATCCACATACACATCCATGTCCGGTCCGAGGAATACATGTTTATGAAAATAAACATGCATGCACGCACGCACATGTGCAACAATACACACACACTCAGGCTCACCTGGGCAGAGAAGAGCAATTTTGAAACAATTATTTGTGCAGAATGATTGCAATATTTAGGGATAGAGGGATAATTGGTGACTTGAATAACATGTACGTCTCTCTCTCTCTCTCTCTCTCTCTCTCTCCGCTCTCGCGCTCTCTCTCTCTCTCTCTCGCTCTCTCTCTCTCTCTCTCTCTCTCTCTCGCTCTCTCTCTCTCTCTCTCTCTCTCTCTCTCTCGCTCTCTCTCTCTCTCTCGCTCTCTCTCTCTCTCTCTCTGGGTATATTGTTTGGCCTATGTCAGTCTCTGTCTATCTTTCTCCCTCTTGCTCTCTGGACATATTGGCCTATATATGTCTCTATCTCTCTCCCCCCCTCTCTCTCTCTCTCTCCACCCCCCCCCCCCCCCCCCCCCCCCCCCCCCCCTCTCTCTCTCTGGGTGTATTGGCCTGCCTGTGTCGGCCTCTATCTCTCTACCTCCCTCTCTCTCCCCCTCTGCTTGGTTCTTCTCCTGGTGAGGTGGATGCACCTCCAGGCTGGTGGCTGAGCTGGAGGCCTGGCTCATCCCTCTCTCTGATGGGTCAGGCTCATTATTATTCTAATGGACTCTCAGTCAGATGCAAATAGCTGTAATGGCAAAGCAGGCGCCTGGGCGTGGGGAGGGGGGACGAGGGAGGGGGAGAGGGAATCTGGGGTGGGCGGGGTGGAAGGGGAAGGCGTTGGGGGCGAGCGGTGGGGAATAACAGGGGGTGGTAGAGAGGAGAGATGGAAGTGAACATAATTAGATTTGCATATTTTTTTAGGGGGGCGTTTTTTTTTGTGAGTGTGTGTGTTTGTGTATGTATATGTGTGTGTGTGTGTGTGTGTGTGTGTGTGTGTGTGTGTGTGTGTGATTACATGCTTTTTCATGAGCGTGTGCGTGTGTGTGTGTGTGTGTGTGTGTGTGTGTGTCTGTGTGTGTGTGTGTGTGTGTGTGTGTGTGTGTGTGTGTGTGTTTGAGTCTTATTTCCCCGGACAGTATGAACTCCCTAGCTGTAGCCCATAGCAACATAAACAGTTTGAGAATATACATATTCACTCATTTGAATATAATATAATTGTATAAAAATGCCATTTGGAACTTTTTTTTTTCTCCTCTTCAATTTCTTTCTGTTACCTAATAACAAAAATGCTACTGGACAAAGACTAGAAATCACATTTTAATTCAAAGCTGTTGTAATGCTGTCAACTAAAAAATGATAAACACACAATGGCCCCAAAGATAAGTATTATTAGTGTTATTGCGAAAATACCCCAAAAAGTCACAGCTCTACAAAAACATAAAACTCACAACAAACCTCGCATTTACAAACACACACACACTGGCATTTGCGATTCCTAAATCCAGGACTAAAAAAGGCTAAACTATGCATTTGATCATCCCTGGCGTACTAGCATAAATTATGGCGGTTTGTGTTTGAAGCGCTACAACACAGGACCAAACTGTTTGGTGGCTACAGGCCTTTGCAGAAAAATGACCTTGCAGAGGCAATTAAGGCTGAGGAAGACAATGTCACAGCGCAACGAAGGGAGGCTACCCAGGGACCAGCAGATAACGGGGAGATTGTGGCGCCGACTCGGCCCCCCCTCTTTAATTCCTTCCCCCTTTTCCGGGAGCTCCCGGCCTAATCTCGGAGACAGGGCTTGTAATGTGGGTTTTTGGCCTGGCTGCCGGGTTCAAAAAGTGACTCTGCTGCTAAATGAGATGATCACTCCTTAGGAATCCCATTCCTGTGGAAGGCATCGGGGGGGGTCAGTCAATATTGTAATAGAGCGCTGGAGCTATTGGAGACGAGCTGTGCACAGAGCAGCAGCACAGTCCGGTTTCTACTGGGCGTGGCGGTAGCACCACTGCCTTTAAGGCATCTGTTAATGGAGGAAACGTGACCTTCCTCAGACACACGTATGAGGAGAGTCATAACAATGCAGTGTACCACTAGCACTAGAAAATAGGAGTTGTGGTGTCGATTTATAGAATGGGTATTAGTCAAAAGTTGAACTATATTTTTAGCTATTATTAGAAATAGATGTCAGGTATCAAAGATTAATTATCATATATTTAATAGTAGAACAAGATATTATTTACTGGTACAATTACAAAAAAGTTCAAACTGCACTTTGTATCTTTTTTACTGCCGCTAGTAACTCTAAGTTTATTTATTGTTTTAGAGAACATTATTGTGGCTAGCTGTATCTACAACCCAAGCCACTAGACATTTCTAATGGATAAGGTACATAGTGCAAGATTCATTGCTTTAATGTTTTGAATAGTATATTTACTTTGATGCTGACTACATTTACGGGCCTTCATTTTGTCTGCGTTTTTTCTCAATGTGTAGACTTAAATATGTGTGAATAGTGAGTTATCCATGAGATGCTGTGTTTTGGATTGGAAATGGCTCAGACACTGAGGTAGCTTTGAGAACTTTGGGTCTATCAATATTTTCCTGCTTTTTTTAAAGTCTGGAAACTATATATACATATATATATATTTATATATATATATATAAAATTGCAAACATTGAGTCCTTTTTTGGAGTGTGTGTTTGGGTGGGTGTGTGTGTGTGTGTGTGTGTGTGCATGTGTGTGTGTGTGTGTGTGTGTGTGTGTGTGTGTGTGTGTGTGTGTGTGTGTGTGTGTCTTGGATGTAGTCAAATTTAGTTAACCCCTTTGATTATCTCTGAGAAAAAGGCAGAAATTCCTTGAAAGTTCCAAGTAACCATGGTGAAACTGGGTCGGAAAGCAGTATTCTATTACTAAGTGGTATGGGAAGGACTTCACCACAGACCATTGATTGTTTATTCAAGTTTGGGCCAACATAGAATGCCAGAGAAAGAAAGAAAGAGAAGGGGAGAGAGATAAACAAAGAGAAGAATATAGGAAGAGAGAGAAGAGACTCTAGAAGGGGTGAAGAGGGGTGACAGAAAAATAAACGACAGAATTGAAACAACAGTGGTCAAACAAACTGTAAGAGTGGAACAGAATGTGAAAGGAAACTCGAAAGTGATGACGACATTGACGCTCAAAGATAACGTTGAATACAATGTGCCACATTAAATTAGAGGGTTGGAGTGCTAGTTGTTGAATGCACCAGAGAGGGAATATCAGAACGGCGACAGAGTTGGTTTCACACCCCGCTTGCCATCCTGAAGTAAAGAGCATATCTCCCTCTTCCAGCTCATCACCATTGAACTTTTGGTGGCAGAATTCAAGTCCTGTGGCTGTGACAGCTGCAGGGCCCTGAAGTGGCGTTTCCCAGAGTGCTAGCCAAACATTCCTCCCTTCGCCGTACCACACAATGGACACAATCGTGTTGGCGACAGAATGGCACTCCGCGGACGAGAGGAAGAGAAGTGGTGGCTTGTTTTCAGAATGTCAATTATCTTAGCCGGCGCTAGTTTGCTTGGCTGTTATTTCTCCTCATTTAATTCCCTCTCTCATCTCTCTTTCTCTTTCATTCTCACTTTGTGTGTGCGTCCATCTCTCTCTCTCTCTCTGCGTCTCTTTCTCTGTCTCTCTGTGTGTCTCTCTCTCTCTGTTTTCTCTTACCGTTAGCTTTGAAAAGCAATGCGCCGGCTCACATCTGAGAAACATTATATGGTTTTTGAAATGCAACACTTTTCCCTGTGTGTGGGGAGCTTGGCATGAGCTGCCCACGCATTGCGCAGTCGCTCCATTTCCATCTCGCCTCTTTTTTTCTGAGTGCCGCTCAACTCATGTGAAGAGGACGTTAAGACTGCCTGAGTGTTGGAAGAATACGGCTAAATGAACACGGACAAAGAGTACCGTCGAAACAACAGTGGGCTGGAGCTCAATGAAGAGACTTCAAACTGTTCCTCCCCACTCAGCCTGGGTCTTGCATCCTACTCCCTGCACACACACACACACACACACACACACACACACACACACACACACACACACACACACACACAGACACACACACACACACACAGTTTGAGACACACTTAACCTTCAGATCGTATATCAGGCATAATTGTATTTCCTTCCACATTTTCTTTCTTGTTAGTCTTTCAAATGTCACACACATAAGAATACATAAAAAGAAATAACAGCTTTCTATCTATCTATCTATCTATCTATCTATCTATCTATCTATCTATCTATCTATCTATCTATCTATCTATCTATCTATCTATCTATCTATCTATCTATCTATCTAAATGTTATAGCAATCAGTATCTATAAGTTAAAGGCTGTCTCTCTATAAGTTAATGTAGGTACATATGCCCCCACTTTCCAAGGTTTTTGTTTGTTTGTGTGTGCCTGTGCGCATGTCTTTATGAATGCATATAAAGACCTCATGTATGCCATCCATCAGCAGGAAGCTCGGAGCGGACCGTGTTGAGTGATGGGAGCTGTGGGGATGCAGGGTGTCATATTGTAAAGACGATGCGTGTCTCTGCTGGTTAGGATGCTGTCTCCCAGACCCTGACCCGTGTGGGGGAGCTCATATATCCCACACATTTATATAGATGTAAACAATCACACACCCCTTTGGTCCACCAGCTCACATGCAGCCACACACACACCCTGAGGAGGGCTGCACAAATACACTAGATCAATATATAAAGGGATACCCACATGGACATACACAAACAGACATGAACACACATGGACACATACACACACGCATTCACAAACGCATGCACACACACACACACACACACACACACACACACACACACACACACACAAAGTGAAAGCGAGAAAGATACAAAGACAGAGAGAGAAAAATCGCTATGTATTTGGTAATATCTCTGGACCCTAATTTATAACTTTAAGAAATGTTTGTGTTTGTGCGTCTGTGCATGTGTGTACACGTGCAGTGTGTCTTTGTTTGCATGCATGCCTTCAGTGTGTGTGTGTGTGTGTGTGTGTGTGTGTGTTTTTATTTGTGTGTTTGTCCTTTTACTTGAGTGCACTAATTAAAAGTGGTTCAGAAAAAGTACCCAATCCTTGTAATGCTGAGGATGATGACTCAGGTCTTGGCTGGGCTGAACATTGTCTGCTGAGTGCTTCTGCATTTCCTCCTTCCCAGCATTCACTCTGCTTGTTTGTGGACAACAGACCACTACAGACTGCCTGGAGGACCTCGCTACACTGCACTATCTTTTATTAGAGGAGGGTGGATGCTGATGGTGATGATGTAGTGCTTTTATCACAGAGGAAAGGGTTTTCCCTGAGATTTAAGTTGTTTTCCACATTGTGATTTCGGGGGAGAATTTAAGAGATTTATTGCAGTTTTAAGTGTGCTGAAAGCAAGACTAAAACATCATGTGTCTTAAGTTCATTTTTAAGGTTTGTTTTCTTAAGTTCAAGCTCAACAATATTTTATATAACAAGCCCTTGGCAGAGGAACAAGGAAAACATGAGTATATTGTTTAGAGGTGTACACAGCAGCAGCTTAAAGGTCTGCCGGTAGAGAGGCTAATTAACAGCAGCAATAGTTAGTAGATTCTGCTAATTAGAGTCAACGACGCGTGTTACAAATGGGAAAAGTACTCTATCTTAAGAGGACATTAAACAGGAAAAAGTAACTACTTCAAAATAATATTTTTCCACCTGGATCTGCTAAACAACTGGACTAAACGGTTAAAAGCATACACCCTAATTTGCCAGGAGAGCAAATCCTTGTCTAGATGAACTAAATAGAGGCCATGTAAGCTCTGCTTTGCCTCCTACTTGGTTTAAAGGATGCATCAATGCCAACTGAGTTGTCCTGTACTGACATCTGTGCTGCTTGGCTGGCTAGCAGTGTCTGTAATTTGTGTGTTTATGTAATGTGTGTGCGTGTGTGTGTGTATGTAATGTATGTGTGTGCATGTAATGTGTGTGTATGTAATGTGTGTGTGTTTGTGGCGAGCGGCACTGGGGGTTGAGCCGGACCAGCTGGCCAGCTGCACACGGGCAGCACCGCGACCCCCTGACCCCGGGAGCCGGTGGGGGATCGGGGCTATCGGTGGCACGGCCATAAATCCACCGACACAGAGCATGTGGAGGCGTTCAGGAGGCCGACACGTCACCTGCTGCCCGCACGCACGCCGCCACTCGGACCGCCAGCGCCACCACCGCGCCTTTGCTCTCTGTCAAGTGCAAAGTGTTCCCGGGGAAATAGGAAATGTCAGGGAGCGGAAGGGGGGGGGGGGGGGGGGGAGAGGGGGAGGGAGGAAGGCGTGGCGTGGGGGGGGGGGGGGGGGGCGAACACTGCTTGAAAGGTAAGGTTTTTCTAACAATAGAGTTGGGTTTGTTTGGCTGAAGTAGTGCACGCTGTGCGGCGCCGGGTTTCGTCGCCACGGTTACGCCATGGCGGCCGCACAAAACACGGCATGTGGGAGGAGGCGGTCTCTGTAGGCGAAGGGCAAAACAACGTCATGTGGACATCTTTTGTGGTAGACATATTTACTTTCGGTCAGCTATTCAGAATCAAACAATGGTTAATACATTTCTGACAGCATGAAAAATGTTTTTTAAATATTCCCATCAAGAAATTGTATTTGGTTGATGCATACAATGCAAGGACACCATTATCAGTCTTTTTTTAAATTTTAATTCAATTCATATTGGATGAGTAACACATTTACTCGTTCATTCAAGCATTTGACAATAGCAGTCATTTTGGCTGCACCATTTAAAACAAATCTTACAATCCACATTACGGCTCCCACAATCCCTATCAGTTGATTCACCTTCTTCACAACAACAGTAGTTCACTGCAGCTAAAGCTTTTGCTGTAGCTGTAGCTCACTGTAGCTGAATAGGTAGCTCGCTGTAGCTATAACCCGCTGTAGCTGCAGCGCACTGTTGCTGAATATATAGCTCAATGTAGCTGTAGCTCAGTGTAGCTGAATAGGTAGCTCACTGTAGCTGAATAGGTCGCTGACTGTGGCTGAATAGGTAGCTCACTGTAGCTGAATAGGTCGCTGACTGTGGCTGAATAGGTAGCTCACTGTAGCTGAATAGGTCGCTGACTGTGGCTGAATAGGTAGCTCACTGTAGCTGAATAGGTCGCTGACTGTGGCTGAATAGGTAGCTCACTGTAGCTGAATAGGTCGCTGACTGTGGCTGAATAGGTAGGATACTGTAGCTGTAGCTCACTCTAGCTTCAGCTCGCCGAAGCTTGCTGTAGCTCAATGTAGCTGTAGCTCACTGTAGCTGTAGCCCACTGTAGCTTCGGCTCACTGTAGCTGCAGTTGTAGCTCACTGTAGCTGTAGCTCGCTGTAGCTGTATCTCGCTGAAGCTTGCTGTAGCTCACTGTAGCTGTAGCTCAATGTAGCTGTAGGCCACTGTAGCTTCGGCTCACCGTAGCTGCGGTTGTAGCTCACTGTAGCTGTAGCTTACTTTTCCAAGGTGAAATTCCTGGCTGGGATCCAAGGCAGGCGTGAGATGGATCAGGACACACCCTGTGTGGCCCTGGTGTCGTTGGCCCTGGTGTCGGCAGCCCTGCTCATTATGTGACATTTTGGAGGGCCGCCCCGCAACGGCTTCTCTGATTCTGGTATTTAGACGAGTAAACAAACAAAACGCTGCCTAATTACAGACTTAATTAGCTCACTTCAAGTGACTGGATGATGGGGACACAGAAGTCCTCCTCCCAGCGCACCTTCAACTCAGCACTAAGGGTGAGAGTGTGTGTGAGTGAGGATGTATTAGTGTGTGTGTGTGTCTGAGTGTGTGTTCGAGGATGTATACGATTGTATGTGTGTGAGTGTGTGTGAGGATGTATGTATACATCCTCACGCACACTCACGCACACATACAATCGTATACGTGTGTATGTGTGTGTGTGTCTGAGGATGTTTAAGTGTGTATGTGTGAATGTGTGTGAGTATGTATAGGTGTATGTGTGTGTGTGTGTGTTTGTCTGTTTGCATGCGTTCATGTGTGTTTATATGCCCCTAAATATGTATCTACATCTATATAGATGTAGATACATAAATGTAAAGATATAGAGAACTATTTATTTTTCTTATTCATGGTAGGTATCTTCTGTTTTTTTTAAACAGATTGTGTCTGTGTGTGTAATGTAGACACACATGCATATGCACCAACAGAAAAACACACACACACACACACACACACACACACACACACACACACACACACACACACACACACACACGCACACACACACACACACACACACACACACAGGCACATAGGCACAGACACCAGAGACACACACACACTCTGCTACTCAAACAGGATCAGCTTGGCAAGGCCTCGACCAGATGTCACTCCGTGGTGATCAGGTCTCTCCACTGTTGGATACCAGTGCATATGTGCATGTTTGGATTTGCGTGTATTGGTTATGTTGTGTGTGTGTGTGTGTATGGGTGTGTTTTTCCGTGTATGTGTGTGTGTGGTTGATGTGTTGTGTGAAGATAATGTTCAGTGTATGCTGTCAGCTTGTATTTGTGTCTTTGTGTAAGTGTACAGTTTGTGTGTCAGTACTGTTTGTCTGTATGTGCGTGTGAGTTTGTGCATGTGCATGCTTGTGTGGTTTTGCGTGCGGGTGTGTGTGCATGCACAGAGCCTGGCAGCAGCTTGAGAACAGTGGTGCCACACAGCAGGAGTTGGCGTAGACAGGGCGTCTCTGTGTGACGAGGTGCTAAATGTTTGTTGTTCCTACGGATGTCTAATTTGTTGCCATAACATATGCATGTCTTCAGCTGTTGAGTGATGATGGCAATCCCAGCCTGGAAGACTCTGTTTTGTCATTATGAAGCGCTGAAAGCTCAAATGTTGGCAACTTTTTTAGTGTTACCAGCGCATACGTTCAAGACCCATGAAGCCTGGTGACACTGAGTGATGGGGAGGTGATTTGGTCTCTGAATGAAATATAGGAACGCGTGTGAGCGATCTCCGGAAGAGTCAGCCGAATGTGAAATGAATGTACGGCTTTAGTTATTCCGAACAGTTTACCGTGATCTTTCTCTGACTGTGAAATTTCACCAGTGGACTCAAATGTGGCACGAAATGAAGTTTGATTAAAATAGATGGATATCTCCGTTCATCCCCAGGCATACAAAAGTGGCTGAATTGATTCTCTGCTTTAAACACGAGCGATGGCTTTCCTCTACTCTTTCTCCGTTTTGTTATTTTCCCTTGGATCAGCTCACATCTTTACTAAAGCATATGCTATGTCATGATCCTGTCCCAGCCAAGGATTTATTATAACTACAGCCCTGGGCATCGTTAGTCAACTCTGAGTCCCCTGTGTTGATGACTAACTGTGTTGACCTGGGCTCCATGTGATCTATCTCACCCTGTGAGTTGGTTCCTTTAGTGTTTCCCTCTTCTAGTAACTTCATTATGTATCTGTATTTTGGGATCTCTGCATGTTACTGTTTCAGAATAAAAGTAAACATCTTCCACCTGCATTGAGTAATATTTCTCAGCGATAGGGTTCAACCTATTGTTACTAGTACATCTATACCAAATATAACCCTATCCCTTTGTCTATAGTTATTTTAGATTATAAATTATATAAAATATCATTATTTGCTACATGCCATACAAACAGCCACCAGGGACCAAGGTCCAAAGGTATTGGATTTGTGTGTGAGATGTTCAATAAGCCCTCAGATGGATGGTGTGTGATGGTCCTAGCTGGACAGCGGGAGGGAGCAGGGCCAGGAGTGCAGAGCGGCCCAGACAGTGACTGATGCTGGTGTCACCAGGGGACCGTTCAGACATGAAGGATCGCACCTGCATCTGCAGCCATGTTGACCTAACAACACACAGCCAGCCAGCGAGAAACACACACACAAATACACACGCACATGCATACACATGCACAGACGCACACCCACACGTGCAAACACATGCCCTGGTGTACAACATACACACGCACAGATGTACAACACACACACACACACACAAACAGACGTGTGCATCTCGCACGCACACACACACACACACACACACACACACAGACACAGGCACACAGGCACAAAAACCCACATCCACCTACACACACAGAACCAGGAGGTGTTGTCTGGGCCGGGTGGTGGTCCATCTGTTGTCCAGTCAGGAGGTGAGGCGGTGTGGAGGGGGGGGGGGCTAGACCTCTGAGGAACACCTCCTGGTCATCGCCCGTGTCCAACAGCAGGCGGTCCGCGGGGGGAGAGAGGGGAGAGAGGGATGAGGGAGTAAGGCACGTCTCTGAGACCTGAATCCTGAAGCCCAGGTCCTGGCTCGGACTCTTCTTGGGGTTGTTTTGGCTCGTAGTTCTGACCCAGTTAGCTGTTTATCAGGACAGGTGTTCAGCAGGTATATCGGCCGGACTGACCCACACCGCCAGAACACGCGGTGCAATAGGCTGTGTGGATATAGCCTCGATTGGGGAGGTTCACATATCTTTCCAAAAACAGCCACGTATGACATGTGCATTAATTAGGGAGTATTATAAGTGACCCTGCCTGGTCAAACATCTCTGAAAACATGGCCTGATTGTCTAACGACACATCGCTGCTCCGTGATTATCCGTGCCTTGTTAAACACTGCTGTCCAGCCTGTATACACACACAAGCATGCAAGGATGTTGGTGAGTGGCAGCTGTCTCAGACGCACAGTTATTCTAATCCAACTATGTGCGAACTTCTCCATGTGCAAATGAAGGGCGGAGGCGAAGAGAATTAGATGTGGTGGTGGTGGTGGTGGTGGTAGGGGAGGATAAGAAGGGGGTGTAATTGATCCATCAAAGGTCCCGGACCCCACTGGGGTCTCCCCCCACGAGGCCCGCTAAGACCCTCCGGGAGTTATCACAAAAGCAATTGATTAGGCATTTGGCTCACATCACCCCCACCTCGCTCTGAGGAGGAGCCGGAATGTGGGGAATGCATTGTGGGAATGCGTTGTGGGAACGCCCGCGTTACGCGCTGTATTATTCTTGGACTTGGGCGGCTTCCTTTGGAATGGATGGGAAACAAGGAGACATTCCTGGTGTTATGAGGTCCAATCTGGGACGGTGAGTCTGACCTGACAGCATCAGTGTTTCCGAGTGGATCTGATTGCCACTTTAGGGTGGAAATTGATTTGCTGTTAGAAAAAACAGAGAATCTTTATTTGCTAAAATGCTAATCTGTATTTGTATTGTCGATACCTGTGCACATAATTATTCGTTAAACCTCTTCTAAATGTAAATTACTGCTTTGATTAAAACAGAGTGGAGATCTGAAAATCTGCATGAAGGTTTTAGTTTTTTTCCAACTTTCTTCCGTTGTGTTACCTTCTGTTCTCCAAAGTGCGTCCTCCCCTGTGCTCCTGCCTCCCACCTGCCTGCTCCACTAGGTGCTCCCACTGATGAGGACTGCAGTCGTTGTCCCTGGCATCCTCCCAGCCTGGGACCAAAGGACCAACTCAGTCTCCTCTCCAACCTTTATCCTTTAACACAGCCTGCAACCTGGATGGTTGCACTTTTGTTAAAAATGCTAAATAAATCTGCAGAAGAGGCTGTATAACATCATGGGCGTCCTAAGCCACAGTGCCTGCACTGTGGCCCACGTCACCCCAAAGACAAAGAAGGTGCCTTTGGGGTGACGTGGGCCCTGATCCACACTCTGTGTCCTCCCCTCCTCTGACCTCTTCTGGGTGACCTGCTGCTATGTGCGACTCAAGGGCTTCAGGATTCGCTTGTCTCACCCAGAATGTTTCGGTGGGACCACACCCACCCTTCCTGCACCACCCACACCACCATCACCGCAACCACCACCACCACCACCATCGCCACCCACACCATCACCACCACCACCTTTACCACCATCAGCACCACAATCAGCACCACCATCATCCCCCTACCACCAACACCACCCATACCACCGTCACTACCCACACCACCACTACCAGAATCACCACTATTACCAACACCACCATCTCCATCAGCAACACCATCACCAGAAACACCACCAACATCAGCCCCCCCACCACTACTTTTAGCAACAACATCACCACCGCCACCGGCACTATGCTAAACACGACCATAGCCAACATCCTCCCCACCATCAGCACCACCGACACAACCACCACAACCTTCCTCCACTAAGACACCCACCAGCCCCACCACCACAATCTCCACCCCCACCGTTCTTCCTCCACCCTCTGTGGGCCACACTGTTGACACACCTCCCCTCCCTGGATCGTCTCCTTCCCATTAACTTTGAAGCAGATGGCCAGGCCCTGCTCTCTCTGTGTGAGGCTGACTGACAGAGGCAGATCACCAGCCTCCGCCCAGGACCGGTCGTATGCTGAGCCCCCATGTCTCTCTCTCTCTCTCTCTCTCTCTCTCTCTCTCTCTCCTTCTCTCTCTCTCTCACTCACTCTCTCTCTCTCTCTCCTTCTCTCTCTCTCTCTCTCTCTCTCTCTCTCTCTCTCTCTCCTTCTCTCTCTCTCCCTCTCTCTCTCTCTCTCTCTCTCTCGCTCCCTCTCTCTCTCTCTCCCTCTCTCTCTCTCTCTCTCTCTCCCCCTCTCTCTCTCTCTTCTCTCTCTCTCTCTCTCTCTCTCTCTCCCTCTCTCTCTCTCTCTCCCTCTCTCTCTCTCTCTCTCTCTCTCTCTCTCTCTCTCTCTCTCTCTCTCTCCTATATCGCCCTGTCCTCTATGCCCTCCTCTTCCTCCTGTCCTGTCCTCTTCCTCTTCTTCGTCATCTACGTTTGACCTCCTCGGTCACCACTTCTGTCTCTCCTCCCCCCCTGTTCTGTCTCGAATTCTAGCTGTTTTCTACCCTTTCTGTTTCACCCTTCTCCCACATGCATGCGTGTGGTGTGTGTGTGTGTGTGTGTGTGTGTGTGTGTGTGTGTGTGTGTGTGTGTCCGAGCATATGACCACCTGTGTACTCACGGGTGTGTGTGTTTATGCCCTAGCATATGTGAGGGTAAAGATTTGACATTGACCCGAAAAACAAAACTTTCTGCCCAGTTTTCGTGGCGATGCCGGAAAACTGTGTTCAGCATCCGCTGCAAAAACTAAACCGCCAGACTGCGTTGGATCACTTTGCAGTAAACTTATATAAATATAAACAAATATAAATATAAAACTATATATATATATTTAAGGAACAGCTCAAAGGCTCAGCTTGTTATAACACGGCTAAGGGGTATTTCTGGGCCCCAAGTGAGGTGGAGTGACAGTCCTGGAGAAGGGTCATCAAGTATATGACCCTTCATCAACAATATGAAAGTTATAGGGCCACTCTGATGTAAATCTTGTTGAAAATAAAATTGGGCTTCCTTGGTGCGAGGCAGTTGCTATGCGACGTACAGGCTTGCAGCTAGCATATTTATAATTAGTTTTCATCACAGGCATGCATTGATTTCATTATTAGGACAATTATTTACATTCATTTGTTGCCATTTATTGCGCATCCACTGAAAACTGTCCAGCGTCACTAGGATGACTTTGAAAACTGCTTGTTCCATGCTTGTATTTTTTGTTTCGGTGTGTGTTGCTCAGTGTTCTCGGCCCCTGAGTCCCAGGTACCAACAGTGCTGGAGGGAGGTCTGGCCCTTGTGGCCACTTACAGCCATACTCTCTCTCTGATGTCAGGACTGCGGTAGTTTCTGAATCGTGTATTTCTGCTGTGTTCCAGCTCGCTTGCATATTCTAGAAGCCTATCCTAATCTATCTTAAACCTGAAACAATATGCACTACGCCTCACTTAACAAACACCATTGACACTGTAGTCTGTTAGGTTGATGTTTATTCTCTCAGACGCGGAGCAATACTTTATTGTTGCATAGGAATTAGACATCACAAACCGATAACCAATCAGACTGCTTGATTTGAGCTATATATATGAGCTGTATATGTGTACTTAATAAACTGATATGGCTTCGGTAATGTGCTAAGTGTAGCATATGGCAAAGGCTCTGGAGACACAGCACACAGGAAGGAGTTACAGGCAGAAGGCCCTTGCTTCTTGTCTGCAATAATGCTGTCCCTGTACTTCATAGTGGAAGTGATTGATCGCTCACTGCAATCGATTTTCCCTCCATCTCTGGCAGAGAAGTAGGTCTGTGTACCACTGAAGACGGTAAAGTGGCAACATAAATAGACTGGCAGGATAGAGAGGAAATGAGCGAGGATCCATCTTCAACGCATCATGGAGAAACAGCTGTTTCAGGTCGCAGCCAAAGATAAGGCCCCTCCCCCCCATATCTCTCACTCTCTATCTCCCTCTCTCTCTCTTTCTGTCTCTATGTCTCTCTCTCTCTCTCTCTCTCTCTCTCTCACTCTGCGCCTCTCACTGTCTCTTTTTCCATCTGTGTC
Source organism: Pollachius pollachius (assembly GCF_949987615.1). Lineage (NCBI taxonomy): Eukaryota > Metazoa > Chordata > Actinopteri > Gadiformes > Gadidae > Pollachius > Pollachius pollachius. The sequence goes on from NC_136934.1 coordinate 38,470,413, forward strand.
TACCATTGTCTTGGTGTCTGTCTTGCCGACACTCCTCTCTTCCTCTCTCTCTCTCTCTCTCTCTCTCTCCTACTGCATCTCTCTCTCTCCCTCTCCCTATATGTGTGTATGTGTGTGCATCTCTCTCTCTCTCTCTCTCTCTCTCTCTCTCTCTCTCTCTCTCTCTCACTGTCTCCCTCTCTCTCTCTCTCTCTCTCTCTCTCTCTCTCTCACTGTCTCCATCCCTCTCTCTCTCCCTCTGTTCTCTTATTCTCTAGCCCAGCCTCCCTCCATCTTTAATCATCCCCGTCAATGGTCCTGTTCCCCTGTCGTCCTCGTGGCTGTAGGGATGTGCGGGGCTCTGATGGCAGAGGGCTCATTGTTCTCCTCCTCTGTTAACCTTCACGGTACCGGGACGTTCCCTCCGAGCGACGCACAGATGGGACGCCTTGATGACTAGGCAGTAAAATGTTTGAACTTAAAAGACGTTCTGAACATCTGGGCTCAGGCCCAAAATAACCAGACCAAAACGACCTCTGGAGAACGTAGCTGGCTTCCTGCGTACATGTCTTTAGTTGTTAATGAATCATATTATGTTAAGCATACAATGCCTAATGCAAGTATGTGAATGGAGTTTAGTTTGACGCTAGTAGAAATGTGATATTGTATGGCGATTATTGTTGTTTATCATATCACATGCATCATGTTATTATTAGAACGTGTGGGGAGAAAACGTGTGTGTGTGTGTGTGTGTGTGAATGTCTGTGTGTCTGTGTCTGTGTCTGTGTGTATGTCTGTGTGTGTGTGTGTGTGCCTGTGTGTGTGTGTCTGTGTGTGTGTGGGTGTGTGTGTGTATGTCTGTGTGTGTGTGTGTGTGTGTGTGTGTGTACTTCTGTGTGTGGATGTATGTGTGTACGTCTGTGTGTGGGTGTGTGTGTTCTTAACCGATCACATGTATGTTGCATCCCAGAAGATCAGTTCATCAAGGATGTCTTCAGAGCTCCAAGAGACATGACTGTGATTCTACTGCCTTTCTCAAAGAAACTTACGGCAGGGGCTTAGGGTGGAATTTGCAAATGTTGGTGTTGGAACCCAATCATTAGTTTGTTACTGAAAGACTTATTCTATTCAACCTCTGAATGTTAGTCTTACATTACGTTGAGCCTGATATACACTAGGCGTGGTCATGTTGCCTTGCCGCATCAAATCCCAGCTCACACAGATTAATGTTATTTCATTAAAAATGTTTGTGTGTGTGTGTGTGTGTGTGTGTGTTTGTGTGTGTGTGTGTGTGTGTGTCTGTGTGTGCGTGTTTGCGTGTGTGTATCTCCCCGGGACTGGGCAGAGCCACCCCCGACAGCTTATTCACGGCAGACAGATAGCAGCTGAATCCTTATCGTACCCCGCTCCTCCGATAGTGTATTGATGGGGCAATCTGCCTCGGACTGCTGGATTCTGGAAACAAAGGCGCTGATAAGTGTGCTGAGAGTGTGTGTGCACACAACTACAGTGGGTTTACAAAGTAGCAAAGGTCCCCCACTTGTATTTGTGTTTTGAAGGGCCAGGCCCATGAAATAATGAGTCTCAGGGTTGAGGCCGTAAAGCTTCCTGTTCGGGGTTCGGTGAATTAGAGGTTGTTGAAGTCTTAACTGTACCCACATATCTATTTATAATAATATATATCATCCTTATATGAGGAGTTTTTTTTTATAATTGTGGTGTCTTGCATCATAACGGATGCCAAGACAAATGGGTTTAGGATCAAGGATCAGACATTATTCAAGAAATAAGAAATAAAGAAACATCCCAAATAGAAAGGGCTTTTTCATCCATTATACATAAAACATTAACATGGAGAATCAGAGACGAAAACACAAGTGTAAGTCTAGGATTCATCACACCTCCGTGTTGCCAAGCACAGCTCTACGTAGAACCATGCAACCTCAAACCCACTCTACACATGGGATTCTCTTTCCACGCAGAGTTCGGCTATTCTCCTACCCCAGGCCTTTGAAATAAAAAATGCTGTTTTAAGAACCTCACACTTGAAGAGCCAACCCCATTTCTAACCATCATCTGCCCAAAATAGCTTGTAGCTTGTTGTTGTTCCATAACATCAAACAAAAGCACTTGCAGGTCCTCATAAAAAGTACAATAAAACATGAAATGAAAATCCTTTTCAATTGCATTCAGGTGCATGTCATTCATTGTGGTCTCTCTGAGCCGGGCTGTTTGGGAGGCTGACAGGCCCGGTGAGTCAAAGTGCTGCCGTAAGCATTGCTCTTTTCCCTGACATTCCTGTTTTAATTACGTAGGTTTTAAATGGCAACGTGATTAATAATTCGGTCTAATAAGGAGATGCCTTCATGCCGTCACCTGGGAGTTTGGTTAATAAATTATGAATGTCTTTGTGGGGCGGCTTGGAGGAGGTGCTGTTGACGCAGCGCTCCACAGAACCTGGGTTTGATGCCCAGCTCTGGGACTCACACCCCGGGTCTGCTCGGTACCTGAGGTGTGTTTTGGAATTTGCTCGCACCTCCAAATGAATACATGCAGGTTAGCCTAGTTAAAGCACCTTAATTGCTCAGAGGGTGAACGGTGTGTGTGTGTGTGTGTGTGTGTGTGTGTGTGTGTGTGTGTGTGTGTGTGTGTGTGTGTGTGTGAGTGTGTGTGTGAGGGGCTGTTCTCCGTTGCAAGGAACACCAACGAAACATGTCAGGATCTACACATTGTTAGGTACAGAGTGGTAATACATTGTTCTATTGATCATCGATAGGGTTCACATTGTCATGCAGGCCCATCAGCAGGTGTGAGAACGTTTCTGTGTCTGAAGTTATCCCTCTTAATTGTGTTTTGGTGATTCCGCCTGATGGAGTTAAAACCTCCCATTGGACCGCGGCCTCCTTTCAGGTTTAATTTTGGTCTCAGCAGTGTGTGGACATGCACTACTATGCATTCACGTACACGTACTCTCTCTCACGCACACACACACACACACACACACACACACACACTCACATGTACATGTACACACACATACGCACACACACACACACACTTACATGTACATGTACACACACATACGCACACACACACACAAACACATATTTCATATTTGCATATGAATGTTTTCTTGTGGATACGTGTGTAGTTGTGAAAAGACACACGTCTCTATATGTTTGTGTGTGTTGTGTGCACCATCATGGATGTGCCAGTGTACACCGCACAAGTGCTGATGTTTGTCTCGGTAAGCGTGCAAGTATGCTTGTTTCTTTCTGCTTTAGCGTGTGTGGATTTTGTCTCTAGGTTGGTGCTAACGTCCACGATAGGCGTGTGTGTGTGTGTGTGTGTGTGTGTGTGTGTATGTGTGTTTTAGTTGAGCGCAATAATTCTCTGACGTCTTATGATTAATTTATGTCTTACCTGCCTTTTTACTGAATTACTCGCAGGCCCTCAGGGGGTTGGCGCTGAACGCAATGCTGCAAATAACAGCTCAAATGAAAAAATGCAAATGATCCGGCTAGATCCAGCACCGTTCCACAGGGACCTCATACACGTCAAACACACACACACACACACGTATATATATATCAACTCACACGCGGATACACACACATAGACTCACATGCGGATACACACACATGGACTCAGACGCATATGCACACACATATATATAGACACACAAACAAAATGATAAAGACACACAAACACACACACACACACACACACATAGACACACCTACAGACACGCACCTTGGCTCTGATGCATACGCACACACATAGATTCAAACGCAGAGACACACACATAAAATAACACGCAAATACACACACACTAAAACGCATATACAGACACATGGAGTCACATGCACATACACAAATAAATACATACAGACGTGCATGCATACCTACACACACACACACAGACAGACACACACACAAGCATACAAATAAGCACACTTAGATTTCATGATACATATATATTTATATATATACACACACACAGACACACTACGCTCAAATTAGCACACACAGAAACACACCAAACCACCAATTTTATTTTCTCACTCAATTTATTTTCTCTCTCTCTCTCTCTCTCTCTCTCTCTCTCTCTCTCTGTCTCTCTCTCTCTCTCTCTCTCTCTCTCTCTCTCTCTCTCTCTCTCTTGCTCTCTCTCTCTCTCTCTCCTCCTAACCTCCGTCCCCCCGTGCTGGGGAGGGGAAGCCGGATGAACATCAGCAGGGGTCAGGGAGATGCTTGCAGTGAATAACAGGAATAATAAACACAAGCCTTCACTCAAATTATGAATGCTGCAATTTCGCACTCTCACACACACACACACACACACACACACACACACACACACACACACACAGCCATACACACACCCCACACAAATCCACACAAATGCACAGCTGCATTGACTCACATACACAAATACACACACATACACACAAATGCATAGCTACAGACACTCACACACACACACACACACGCACAGCCATACACACACCCCACACAAATCCACACAAATGCACAGCTGCATAGACTCACATACACAAATACACACACATACACACAAATGCATAGCTACAGACACTCACACACACACACACACACACACACACACACACACACTCGCACACACGTGCACTTAGCAACACACATTTCAGGCACATAAAGGCATCCAATCAATCAGCGAAGTTCCCTTATCTTCCGCATATGAAAATGGAACTTCAGAAATTAGCTCATTTATTTTGGACAATTAGGGTTATTGAAGTGTGACAGAGAAAATTTAGTGTTCACCGAGGCGTTGGCCTGGTAACAATAGCAAGCAGCCTACTGACGGCGAGAGGCATTTAAAGCTGTAGTTTTTACTTATCATTGTAGCGTTGATCTCATTCAAAAGCTCTTCCCCTGCATTCCTCTTAAGAGGAAGGGACGGAGAGACGGAGAGACATAGAGACAGAGAGAGGGCCTGTGAGGAGAGAGAGAGAAAGGAGATGAGACAAGGGCACTCATCCTTAGCGTGGATG
>NC_136934.1:38478124-38483124 GCF_949987615.1 Pollachius pollachius
TCTGTTATAATTTACAATTTGTTTTTAATTATTTCAAAAAACAATATATTTCCTATTTACAACCATGAATATTTTCAAAGGGTTTTCATGTGTGTCATTCCGCCTATGCTGAACGCATGCTGGATATTCAGCGCGCGTTCATTTCAGAGGAACAATTCAACCGTAATGGCTTATCATTTGTAATTTTCAAAATAAATATTTCACAAAACATAATTTAAAATACCGGACGATCTGTATTTTTCGACCAAAAAGTTGTCCCTTGTTCTGCGTGTTGACCTCCAGGGGTCACAGATGGGCGGGCTGTCAGAGGACTGATCGACGGACGCTGGGCAGCGGCCGGGGCGCGGCCAGCTCAGGATGAACAGGTGTGGGTAGAGGGAGGGCCCCCGCATGACTCTGTAACCTTGATCACACACACACACACACAGACATAAGCACACACACATGCTCAAACACACACTCACACATCCGCAAACACACACACACATATGCTCAAACACACACACACACGTGCAGATACACACATTCACGAACACGCACAGACACACACACACACACCCACACACACACACACACAAACACAGACAGATACATGCACAAACACATACACATTCATAAACACACATATACATTCGCAAACACACAGACACATGCGCAAACGCACACACATTAACGCACATACACACACATGGGCAAACGTACAAACATGCGCACACACACACACACATGCGCAAACAAACACACCACAAACAAACACACACATAGAAATGAATTTGTGTGTTCATTTATGCGTCATGTAAGAGTTCATTCGTGGGACAGTACATGTTTTCGGTATGTGTACTTTCAGAACCTGAGAATAAACATGAATAGGGTGTCAATTCAAAAAAAACAAGAGTGGGTGGTGAAGGCTTACATGGTATATACACTTTGAATCTGCATGTGTGTCCGTGTGTGTGGGCTGGGGTGTGGTGTGGTATATTTATACGCAGATGGAAGAGGAGAGGAGAAAATGTTGGTTGAGTATCCAGTTTGGGGTTACCAACACTGTGCCACAGCTGTGTTTTAATTAAGACAACCCAGGGTTAAACTTGTGGACACTGCAGTCTCTGTTATCACAAGAAGGGGAGAGAACAGCCAGAGTCTGGGCTTTTCTATCGCATAGAATAATACCGGCCACCGGACCACCTGAAAGAATGTGACACGCTTTTTTCTTCATTCCTCGTTTTCTTTTTTTCTGGTGGCTGTGAGTGACGGCCGTGTAGGACTGCTCTGCGGTGAAGTTATCACTTTTTTATCAAACTGTCCGTTCTCCCCATCAAAGCGTTTGAGGTGTTCTGTTATAAAAGCCGGGGATTGCCAAGCATCAATCATGTCACAGATTTCAAACGGCTCAAACTGTACAAATGTCGCCACAGGTTTGTCCAGGTGTCAATAAACTAAATGTTCATTGTATTCTGTAGTACGGACTGAAAGGGTTCGCGCCATAAGTCATGAGTGACATTGGCGTGGAAAGTGCCCCGCCGTGCTACACCCTCAGTAAACACACAGTTTTTCTAGAATTTCACACAAACACAAGGGACCTTCTCGGGACTTCTCGGGACTCATTGACCAAACACTTTCTTATTATTCGTGAAACCCATTTTGAATGCAATGGCCTTCTCTGTGGGCAAACAACAACAACAAGGAAACAGTAACACAGAATGAGGGGGAAGGTGATGCCTCCTCTGATCAGAGACCCTGTGAGTTGGACTCTCAGTTTGTGGGTGTATCCAGCCCCCCCCTCTCTCTCTCTCTCTCTCTCTCTCTCTCTCTCTCTCTCTCTCTCTCTCTCTCTCTCTCTCTCTCTGTCACTCTCTGTCTCTCTCTCTCTCTCTGTAATTTGCTCCCCACCCATGTGAATGCACATCAGTGACCCAAGGCGTTAGTTAATAGTGCTAAATACACAAATTCCGCCACACACCTGCACGGCGTCCTGCCTTGACGGGATGACTAATGGAGGCCCTGTCCTCTCAGAGCCACGGTACTGCACCTGCAAGTTGTTGAACTAGCTTGTCCTCCCTGGCAAAAAACCATTACAAGCGGTGGCTAACGCATGCTAGCCTCTTTAGCTCCCCTCCAACCTATTATTGTTGGTAAGCAGCAACTTGCTCACACTCAATAATTTCAATTTTTGTTATTCACGTTTCGTAAACTTTGGGCTACCTTGGATATTAAGCACAGCTAGAATATTGATAAATAAACTTGGTTGCATAAAGGTAATTCATGAAGGAAATACGATATAGGCCTACAGCCCTGTGACAGGACTAGCTAGAATGTGGGCCGTGGAAACTAAAATCAATATATTTTCACTTACAGTGGCCGGCAGCTGGGAAGTGGTCTCTGCTAGAAACTTCCTAGCAAAGAAACTACATAGAAATGGTTTTGAAGCTAAATTGAGTCCCAGAATATATTAAGTAGGCTATGCCGTGGCAATCGTTTTGTGTATTGTCTCTTAATTAGAAAAGAAAGCAAGAGTGTCGACATGCCGATCGTGAGACGGCTTGCTATTTGATAAATACACAGTGGCGCAGGACAAATATTTCCTTATTAGAAATTCAGAATTCCTCAAGGTAGAATATTGGCCACGATAAATCATTTACCGTGGCCGACTGCATTCACTAATACTGCCGCATCAGCAAAACAGAGGCAATTCTTATGTGACCATCAGTTATTCAGACGCTAACACATTTAGCATTTTCTGCTCGGCTAGCCAGCGAGGCTGCATTTGTGGAAATAACTTTGGCATGGCTTTACTACCCCCAGAGATCGATGGATAGATAGGTTGATACATGGATAGAGATATATGGCGGCACATAGAAAGAGACGGTGTGAATTTGTGATGAGAAGAGTGCATCATCACAGAGAGAACAGCATCGCAAACAGCATCGCAAACAGGGATGAATAGAGTGAGAAAGAAGACGATGGATGGATGGATAGATAGATAGATAGATAGATGGATGGATGGATGGATGGATGGATGGATGGATGGATGGATGGATGGATGGATGGATGGATAGATAGATAGTTAGATAGATAGTTAGATGGATAGATAGCTATGCCTTATAAATGCAGTTCTCCCATAATTCTTCATTTTATACCCTGACTCTTCCCTCTCACCCCAGCCACTAATCTGGGGGACTAACTAACTAGGATCTGAATGGAATCTGACAGATGGATTATGAGGTGATTATTTATGGAGACTTTTTAATTAAAAGAAAAACTGCTTATTAAGAATCCTCAGTTCCCTCATTAATAGCAGACAGCGGAGAACTTGTGTGTAGTCAGTGGGTTTGGTGGGTACTAATGAGAGGAAGAGAGCGTGCGCGTGCATTTGTGTGTGTGTGTATGTGTGTGCAGGCACGTGTAAAGGGGGTGGGGTGTCTAAGGCGGAGGACAAAGAAGATGAGGAACATAGGAAGAAGTATAGAGATGCAGAAAGTGGACCAGACAGATCAGGCAATCAACAGGGAAGAGAAGAGAGGCGAGAGAATCGATGTCAGACAGGAGACACGTCGGAGTGAGTGATTGTAATAGTGGCCATTGTTGAGCGCGTTTGTGCGTGTGGGTGCATGTATGTGTGTTTGTGTGTGTGTCTGTCTGTTTGTGTGTGAGTTTGTGTGTGTGTGTGTGAGTGTGTGTGTGTGTGTCCTTGGTGCGTGCATCTTTGCATGTGTGTGTGCCTGTGTTAAAAAAGTTCTTAAATGGGTCATGTCATTAAAGCCGTAATCCTGAAGATCGTACATCATTTCATTTTCAAACACAATCTGTTTTCAAACACACTATCACTTATTGCCCTGTCTTTCCTTTAACTTTTTCTGCATGTGAGAAGCTCCTGCGGTATTGTCGCTCGTCAGTGAGTGGGTCTTGTTTTGCATCTGTCGCTCGTTATTAAGTGTTTATCAAGTTTGCTATTGGTGAACGTTACAACAGGATATGGCATACCAGTAAGCCATGCCTCGCAGCACTGTCTCTCTCTGCGTGGAGTGCATCCACTACTTACCCAACAGCACACAACACTGTTCAGTTTGATAAAGTCAGAACACAAGCACCCAGGGCTGATCACCTGACGTCCGCCTACCCAGCCTAACGTACTCCCCCCTGTCCCAGTGAGGCATTTGAATATGAATGATACCGTGGTTCCCCCGCTTAGAATCCAGAAAGTCTCCCACACTGGGCCAACAAACTGTAGAAAACACTCTGTTGGGGCTGTGAGGTCAACCCCTCTCTCTCCCTCTCTGTCTCGCTCTCTCGCCTCGCAAACACAGACAAACACACACGCACAAGCACATGCAAACGCAAATACACATGACACACACACACACACACAGTAACCAGTGACTGCTACTGGAACACTCATATTGTCTCAGTCCAACAATACAGCAGCTGGCACAACCAGGCAGCTATTTAACAGCCACCAATTGATGCTACGCCACCAGGTGTTACTGTGTGCCTTTCCCATCCTCATGCGATGCATCAGCACAATTTACCTCTGCCTTCGCCTCTTTTACCCCCCGCTCAGACTCTGGAAACATGTGTTTTCTGGTGAATATCGATGGACCCGGACTGCAGGCAGCAGGCATTTATAGATGTAATTTTCAACTCGTTCATCTCTTTGGCGTTCACTCTCTGTGTTTTGTTATCTATATTCAAATTCACATATTTATGTATGAGAATTATCTTCACGTGTGATAAGGCTCCATTCTGTCTTCGTGCAACCCTACACCTATACACACACACACACACACACGCACGCACACACGCACGCACACACACACACACACACACACACACACACACACACACACACACACACACACACACACACACACACACACACACACACACACGCACACACACACACACACACACACACACACGCATCTTCCTGGGACAGTTTAAATGGACGCCATCTGTCTTCATCAGACAAGGCTTTGGGAAAACCATAACTTCAGCTCACATGT
>NC_136934.1:38490624-38528124 GCF_949987615.1 Pollachius pollachius
AGAGAGGGAGAGAAAGCAAGAGGCGAAGGGAGAGAAGGATTTCTTTGTCAGTTGTTTTCTCATTGCTCAATCAGACAGTCACTCTGGCTGTCAAGATGCATATATGTCTGTGCACACATAATGCCTTTGTGTATGTGTCTGTATGAATGGGTGTGGGCAACAATCTGTGTGTGTCTGTGTGTGTGTGTGTGTGTGTGTGTGTGTGTGTGTGCATGCGTGTGTGTCTGTGTGTGTGACTGTGTGTGCGTGTGTATCGGAGAAGCTTAAACCAATTGTGCACTTGTGTCGTTATTTGATTTCATGAACTTGCATTTCTCAGAGAAGACACTGAATACATCAAGATATGGTTAGCTCCCCAGAGTAATACAGTGTGTTTATGAGTGTGTGTGCATGATATGGTGTGTGTGTGTGTGTGTGTGTGTGTGTGTGTGTGTGTGTGTGTGTGTGTGTGTGTGTGTGTGTGTTTCCCTGTGTATGTGTCTCTCTCTCTGTGTCTGTGTCAATGTGTGCTGGTGTGTAGTATTATATTGTTTTCCTCCATCTGTAACAAGTAGAAGAATGCAATTAACTTGCCGGGGGCGTCTCTGGAGAAATGGCAGCACTCTGCTCTGCTTTACCAACACAGATTAAAAGGATCCTGCCTGAGGCACTGTTAGACACCGACAGCCTCCGAGGCCATGCCAGCCTCCTTGCCTTCCCAGCATGCCTTGGGACAGCCAAGTGGACAGCACTTCCTGCCAATCACTCAATCCTATTTTAATATGCTGCCTGTGTTTGTGTGTGTGTGTGTGTGTGTGTGTGTGTGTGTGTGTGTGTGTGTGTGTGTGTGTGTGTGTGTGGGGTGGGGGGGTGGGGGGGTGTGAGAGAGTGTAAGTTGGTGCAGTTCTTTAAAACTGCTCCTTACAGAAACCTTTCCACAACTGTGTCAAAAATGGCCTGTATGTCGAGGCATGTCCCTATATGCTTTGGCAGAATAAAATATGCGTATAGAGAAAAACAATAAACGAAAAGCCTCCCCCCCCCCTGCCAAGTTTCTTTAAACCAATACAGAGAGCTGTTATTAAAATCCCAGACCATGCCATTGGAATCTCCCCAGCCCGGTTCTTAAACCATGTCCTACAACCGTTCTGTTCTTGTGTAATCCAGAGGCAATTAATGGGGGGAAAACTTGCCGGGCACAGAGTTTAATCTCATTAATTGTGGTACGCAGTGTTTTTTAAGCCTTGTTATTTGTCTGTGCGCTCAGCCCGCTCTAGACAATATGCTGTCGCTTTCACAAGTAGACGCACAACAAGCTGTTTATGAGATCTGGAGGGAAAATGCGATGCTGCAATATGGCAAGCTTACCAATAAGCTGTGTGCCGTATAGCAGCAACTCAAACAACGATGACTCGGCCCACAGCCCGCAGGCGCTTTCTGGGTTTGTTGACTCAGAGCTTCTCCCTACTGCACTCAGGCATAGTTAGACAGGAGAGACAGTCTTCAGCTCTGCTCCTGTTTTCAATAGTTGGACAGGAGAGACAGTCTTCAGCTCTGCTCCTGTGTTTAGTAGTTAGACAGGAGAGACAGTCTTCAGCTCTGCTCCTGTGTTTAGTAGTTAGACAGTAGAGACAGTCTTCAGCTCCTGTACTCAGTGGTTAGACAGTAGAGACAGTCTTCAGGTCCTGTACTCAGTGGTTAGACAGTAGAGCCAGTCTTGTGCTCCTGTGTTCAGTAGTTAGACAGGAGAGGCAGTCTTTAGCTCCTGTGTTCAGTAGTTAGACAGTAGTGACAGTCTTTTGCTCCTGCTCTCAGTAGTTAGACAGTAGAGACAGTCTTATATTCCTGTACTCAGTAGTTAGACAGTAGAGATACCGTCTTTCTCTCTTTTTACTGCTGGTAATTGATTCTTATGACATGTGGACTTAATCTGGTGCCATGGTTTGTCATTTCACCTTGCTTGTATGATATGGTATGGGGAATGCTATTACTCCTGGATCTGTTCATGAACTACAGGAAGTCGTGGCCCAACAATAACATCTATTGTATTGTACGTTTGTTTTTTTTCTTTCTGGAATCAGACACCCAAGAAGTTTTTGGCACAAAATCACGGAAACCCAGATCAGACAGACTTGTGCATGTAAACGGCGCATTACCGAATCATCAAGGAACCAAATTTGGCAGCAATACACACAGTGAGCATGGCTGAGCCTAATTTACTAAACACACCCTCCAGTCTCATAATTACATGTAATTTTACCGGCATAATTAACTAATTTAATTACCACTCCTCAAGAGCATCAATTATTGATGTTACAGAGCATTCAGATGGCAGACAGAGCTCTCGACGTGGAGCGCATTCAGAGGGTGGTAAACACATGCTAGCTCTCCAAGAGTCTTGGCTAGCTTCCTGCTAGCGTGTGCATGTGTGCAGCCAAGGGGAGCGAGACAGAGAGCGACAGAGGATTTGCACTTGTGTGTGTGTGTGTGTGCGTGTGTCTCTGTGCTGTGTAGCCGTGTGCCTGTTCGTCTGCGTCTGTTTAGCCGTGTGTGGGTGCGTGGGTGTGTCTGAGTGCGTGTTTGAGTGTGAGTGTGTGCGTGTGCATCTATGGAGGTGGTTGTGCAAAGGCTGTCTGCGATGGCACAGCAGACGTTGTTAAATGCCCATGATGGAGAGAGAGAATGTGAGAAAGAGAGAGAGAGAGAGAGAGAGAGTGAGAGAGAGAGAGAGGAGAGAGAGAGAGAGAGAGAGAGAGAGAGAGAGAGAGAGAAAGAGCATTCCATTACAGATGGACAGGATTCCTCCACACACCTAATTAAAGCTTTGTTTCGGCCTCGTGAGGGTTTTCAAACATGGACGAATTACATTTTTCTCTCTAGGTTTATTTATACTGTGTTTGCAGTGGCTTGATCTGAAAGGTCTGTTTTTATACAGCTCGTGTATCACACTGATATAGGTTGTTTCAAATGTGCATGGCTGAGTTTGGTCATTTAAAATGGACACACATGCCAACATCTCAGCAGACGATGTCCTTTTATGTCTTGCTTGTCTAAACCAATTACGCCACAGGAAATAACTGTGTCCCACCCATTATTGAAACCTTGATAGGTTTTAAAGTGTGTTTGTCTGCTTGTTTTTAGGCCATGTCCTCTATAAGTATGAAGCACCTTGTATGTTATGCGGTGTCATGGTAGACAGGAAGTACACCCGGTCTGTGATTGGTCCAAATAAAACCTGTATTTCAGTCCTGATTGAAAACTAAACTACAAACTAAATACTAAATTATTATCAGTTTTAGATCAAATCACTATCTCACTATGTCAAATCACTACACCTTAAATAAAATTAAAATACATATACATATACTATCCTATGGAAATCCAGGTGTAAATATAATAAACATAAATAGTTATGTTCTATATTATGGGAAGGCAGGTGGAATCATTGTACTGACAATTTTCTGACATCTACTTATTAGCTGTTTAACCACATTTCTTTATACCAACATACTCCAGGCAACAAATGATATCCTCACTGTCGGCCCAAAAATAGTCCTCTTCAGATATTTGGGCTGCATGGCAAACTCAACAATACAGAATAACTGTTAAATGTAACTCTACAAATAAGTGCTGTATAGCAAAGTGAATAAATATAATGATATTGCATGTAAATTATGGAACCAGGTGTGCAAAGCAACACTTGGGGGCCAGCCAGGGTTGTAGGACCACCTTGGCTGTGTGGGCGTGTCTTAATCATAAAATAAAAAAACCCAGAGAGGACAGGAACATGTGGTGGATGTGTAGGGGTTGCTGACTATAGGAGTGAGATGGAGGGGGCGTGCCTTCACCGCCCGATCAGAAGGCAGGTGATTTGGCGGCAGGTGTTGTAAATCACTAATCACCTGTCTTGCATAAAAGCTGGCAGTAAGCTGTACCCGGGGGAAGGGACTGAGTTTGTATAGCTGGAACCCACACGGCAGCAGTAAATCAACCATCAGGAGAACGGAGCTGGCAACACTCATTTTGAGCTGATTATATCATACATTTTGTTTACTCAAATTAAACGGTGTACTTCGGGCTGCCAAAGAAAGGACCTGTGTCGATCTCTCTTTCCCATCCATCTTTTATTTGTAAAAAGAATATGGACAAAAAAAAAAGAAAATGGACCTTGTTCTGGCGTGGAGTCCTCTATCACGTGTTATCCAGCTCGCCATGGGGAACTGCATTAACGGCCACTTCTGATCCATTAGGCCCCTTAAGACCCGCCACCGCGCAGCACTTGCTACACAACACCCCCAGTCCAGGTACTCTGGGCTGAAGAACAGAGGACCGAACTAAACTAGTGATACATAAGTGGCCTAGGTTAGAGGAGGTGAACCACTGATAGACAGCGATACAGCAATTCATGCCTTGATTTAAAGACAGGCATTGGCTCACGATGCCATTACTTCAATTTCAACTAATCCCCATGCAAATACACAGTGACCTAGAAACAGACACACACACACACACAGATACACACACACACACACACACAATGTCCTGTTTTCCTTGGAAATAGGACATTATGAAAGTTAAAGTTAAAGCACAGTACGGCTCAGGCTCTGTTGCACAAAAACTATCCTTGTAGCGATAGTGATAGTTCAACTGCTGCTTCAAACTGTTCACTTATACATAGCCTGATCCTGACCAATCAGAGCTCAGCATGGGGGCCCCACAGGAGCTAACTGGCCTGTACATGAAGTGGAAAGCGAAGGCTAAGTGAACACAAGGGTGAAAATGAAGTGTCTGACATCAGGAGTGTGTGTATGTGTGTCTCATAAGACGTGTGTGTGTGTGTGTGTGTGTGTGTGTGTGTGTGTGTGTGTGTGTGTGTGTGTGTTTCTCTCTCTCTCTCTCCCTCTCTCTCTCTCTCTCTCTCTCTCTCTCCCTCTCTCTCTATGCCTGTGCATTATATCTGCTTGTGTCTATATCATGTGTTTAGTTCAGCTCTTTGTGTGTGTGTCTCTCTGGCGTCTGCAGTCAACAACAACACAATGTGTGGTATGCGCTTGAGTGAGCGTCAAGGTGATGGATCGGTTCAATACCCGAAACTACGGTCGCCATATAGGTGTGTGTTCAACATGTCTGTGTGTTCCAGCCAACACGCGCCTTCACACTTTTGTGTGTATACTTGACTTTCACACTTGTGTGCGTATATGTCTGCTTGTGTGTGTGTGTGTGTGTGTGTGTGTGTGTGTGTGTGTGGAAGGGGGGGTCTGTGTGTGTGTGTGTGTGTGTGTGTGTGTGTGTGTGTGTGTGTGTGTGTGTGTGTGTGTGTGTTTGTGTGTGGGTTTGCATGTGAGTCCGTATGTGCCCTGAACATATCTTTTGAGTTTCTTTCTTAATTATATTCATAACAGCAATCTGAATGTGCAGGGCCCATGATGAATGTGCCACCCAAGTGTGACTTGCTCCTAATAGGATTCTGGGAGACGGCAACGGACGACAACAGAGGCCCCAGGGTGAGAGACAACGCCCAGCACCTCAGTGTCACACACGCACACACACCCAGACACACACAAACGCATGCACACACACGCGCGCACACACACACACACACATGCAAGCACACATGCAGGCAGGCCGACAGACAGATGCACACGGCCACAGACACACACACACACACACACACACACACACACACACACACACACACACACACACACACACACACACACACGCAGGCAGGCCAACAGACAGATGCACAAGGACACAGACACACACACACATGCATGCACACAGGCAGGCAGGCAGGCAGACAGACGCACACACACACACACTGACACACACACACACACACACACGCATGCACGCGTACGCCATCGTTCAACGCTGTCTTTGAGTTCCTAAGTCTAATTTTCTCCCCTTCTCATTATCCCTCCTTCCTCCCTCAACGGGTTTGTACTCCCGCTCCTCTCTCACCTTGGGGGGTGGGGGGGCCGACCAGGGCCCCCTGCACGGTGGCGGCGTGCGGCTGACACATCAGACGACAGGTCGCGACGCACGGAGCGCGAAGGAAGCAGTGCAGATCGTGTTATATCAAACACCATCTAATTAAAAACGACCAAAACCACGCTTCTCCTCAGGAATCACTTCCCATCTCTGGGAAAAGGTGATGAGGGGCAAAACCTTTATAGAAAAGTAAAGTACAGGTTTAGTTGGACAGGGATGTTCATGTTACACCGATGTGTCCCAACAGCATGAAAACCTTAGTTTGTATAAAGAATGAGCCTCACCTCGGCTTAAATACGTTTTCCTTTGCCCCAGAAACCAAACTTGGTTTCTCCAGCCCGTATCAAGTCACGGCGCCGACACAACGCCACCCCACCCTACCTGGCCCCGCCCTGCCCTGCCTCGCCTCGGCCTGCGCCAGGACTCTGACGGCGAGGCGCCGCAGCGTTTCAGGGTGCGTGGCGAGAAGAGATCAAGGCGCTCGGCACCGGGAGCTGTGTTCCTGTGGGAGGCCATTACCAGGGTGAGAGGCAGTAGGAGCCCCCCACACACACACACCTCCCCCTTCTTGCCAATTCTCTACTTCACGTTCATCCGTCAAAATGTCAGAGGCGCTCTCCCCGAGCGCCTCTGAAGACGTTGTGTCGGGGCGAGGTCCCCGATCGCTGACTTGTAGCACCTTGAGCACGTATAGCGACAATATATATGTGTTGGTGTGTGTTTGTGTGTGTGTGTGTTTATATTGTACTTATAGACTTACAAGGGCTTCCTTCAAAGCCACGACTGTTTGATGTGTTGGAGCCTGGTCGGTCCCAGAGGAGTGTGTAGGCACTGCACATACGCTGTACTCACAAACAAAGTGCGAACACACACACACACCCACGTACCTACCTACGTATGCACGTACATACATGTATATCTACTGTATATATTATAATATAGGATTGCTGGCAGGCAGAGGCCTGGACGACCTCCCGGGTCCTCAGTCCCTGAGCAAGAATGTGATCGACTCTCACACTGATGGACCATCTGTAACTCTGTCACGTTGGATTACAGTGATGGAGGAACAACACAAAAGAAAGCAGGAGGAGGAGGAGGAGAAGGAGGAGGAGGAGGATCAAACTCTTTGCTCCTTCGCCACAACCATCATGCATCCCCTCTCTCTCTCTGTGTCTCTCTCTCTCTCTCTGTCTCTGTCTCTCCCAGCCCCTCTCTCTCTGGCTCTCTCTCTCCCTCTCTCTGTCTCTCTTCCTCTCTCTCTCTCTCTCTCTCTCTCTCTCTCTCTCCCTGAGAGACAGGGCTTTATCCTGGAGGGAAAATACTTAATCCCACATCCCCCTCTGTTTTCTTGCTCTCCACTTCACTTCTTCCTTCTTTCAATCCCTCTCTCTCTCCCTCTCTCTCTCTCTCTCTCTCTCTCTCTCTCTCTCTCTCTCTCTCTCTCTCGCTCTCTCTCTCTCTCTGTTTATCTCTTTCTCTAAATCTCCCTTTATCTCTCTTTCTCTCTCCCTGTCTGTCTCTCTCTCTCTCACCCCCGCTCTGTCTCTCGCTCCAGTGGGGTGTGGGGAGGGAGGGAGTTGAGGAGGGCGGGGGGGGGGACTTGTGGGACAGTTGTGGTGTCTCAGCTGTAAGGCTTTGTGTGTGTCAACCCACCCGCCCACGTTCTCCCCCCCCCACCCCCCCTACCCATGGGAACCTGGCCAGGACATTGATCGGCAGAACGTGAGGAGCACAAAGACTTACGGGGGAGGAGGTTGGGGGGGAGAGAGCACACAGATCTTCACCTCCCCCCCATCAGCAGCAGTAGTTGGAGGGAGAAGATGCACACCCACACCCACACACCCCGCCAGCGTGGGGGGGGTGCTCTCTACCTGTCTCATCGCATCACAGGGGAACGGATTGGAGGGTGGAGGAGGAGCAGGAGGAGGAGGAGGAGCAGGAGGAGGGAGGAGGAGGGAGGAGGAGGGAGAGGGGGCTTGGGGTGGGGAGGATTCGGTAAAGGGCTAGGGGAGGAAGGGGGGGGGGATGGTCTTGGACATGAACGGGACGGCAGTGAACACAAGGGAAGTGTGAGCTACATACTTGCCAACCCTCCCCATTTTCGGTTCCGATTCCCAGGTTTTCACTGTCCTCTCCCAGTAGTCAATGACAACGTTCTCCCACAGTTCTCCCGAAAAAGAGGAAGACCCGTATTGGTGTTTATATAATCTATGTGGCTGGTTCACAGGGATTGTCTGTTATAGTTTGTTATGAAGCTTCTGTCAAATCATAACGCAATGTGACCTGACCAGGATTGTTCTATACAGGCTAATAGTTAGATGAAACTACTAATCCAATCATAGCGCAACGCGATGAGAGGTTGCATGTTGTGATTGGCTCTCCGGCAGGCAGCAGTCCGTCAGGTGTAGAGGCTGCTAGTGCTCCCTCCACAGTGCACCACAGAAGAAAAAGGAGCCAAAATAAGAAGAAAAGCTTTTATTTTTCCAAGCAGATTTTTGGTCAGCTTCTTATTTTTGGATTCACACCCTTAAAACTTCCCATGAACGCAGGAGATGAGGTCTCTGGCACAGAATGTCTTTCTGGCGAAGGACACAAGGCCTCCTGTGGGGTGAACTCTCCCTGTCGCTGAGGGCTCGGGCCGGCAGGTATGGGGAGGTGTGTTCCATCCTCATTACTAGACCATGTTGTGTTTACATTTACATTTACATTAAGGGCATTTAGCAGACGCTTATCCAAAGCGACTTACAATAAGTGCATTTGTTACAATAAGTACATTTGTCATAAGAAGTGAAACAATATATCGCTGTCGGTACAGTAAAGACGTTCATAGAACCAAGTGCAAGTATTACAATCGCTAGGCTAACCCATTCCCCGTGTAAAGCAGCGATAGCAGCTACTGTAGATGCTACACAATTAAGTACCTTGAATAAGTGCAATGCACAAGTGCCAGGACGTACAACATTCAATGGTGGCTGTGCATTGGTTTCTATGCAGAGTCGAGATGAACTCTGAACAGGTGAGTTTTGAGTCTTTTGCGGAAGCTGGTGAGCGACTCTGCGGTCCTGACATCGGTAGGGACCGCAGGGAGCTCGTTCCACCACTGAGGTCCCAAAACAGAGAAAAGTTGTGACTTTGCTGATCGACCTTTTGATACATTGTGTGTACAGATTTATTTTGGGGTTCCTTTAATAAAGCTGTTCCTCTTTCCGTTGGCTTCCTCTGAAGGATTAAAGAATGTAAATGTGATTGAGCTTCAGATGAAGAACTTTATCAGTGGGTTGATCAACAACTTGAAATGGTGCCAACAGGATCTCTTCTCATAGAATAGAAAAAAGGAAACTTTGAGGACATCCCAGACTTTGATTGCTCCACTTTCTCAGAGGAAAAAACTTTTTTTGGTTGCCTTTGATTTTTTTTTCTCCCTATTGTTTAATTTAGATTGAAACTCCAGAGATTGTCCTCTTTGTATTCATGTTCGTAATGGGGTTTCAGCTGGTCTACAGGCGTACACCTTGGAATTGAATCCATGTTTTGTCTTACTGCTACCACCCACACACAGCCAGACACACAGCCCCACCCCCCCCCCCCCCACACACACACACACACACACACACACACAAAAACACAGCAACATACACACACACACACACATACACCGATGGCCAAATAATAAACAGCTCAAGGTTCCAATAAGGGTGCAGCCTTGGTGATGCATGCCGTTCATCATGCACACAACACAGTCACACACACAGACAACCCCCCCCACACACACACACACACACACACAACCCCTCCCCACCACAAACACACACACACACACACACACACACACACACACACACACACACACACACACACACACACAAACAGACACACACACACATGCACACACACACATAAACACACTTGAAAGCACATATACACACATCGCCTTGCACCGGATATAAGCAAACAAACAAACAAACACACACACACACAGACACACACATGCACAGACAAACACAGAGGCATAAATACTGTCATTGGGATACAAGGATACTCCCAATCATCACAATAGCATCTCAATCCTAACCTTGTGTATTTAAGGCTATTTGCTACTATCAAATCATTTAATAAAAGTATAATACATTTGGTTTGCAACTGGTTTGCGATGCAAAATGGAAACCATACTCTTCTATATATCTATATGGATCAAAGCCATCCGTTTTTGCATGTATGCATTATCGATCTGTGTTTACTCCTGCAAAATGTCAATATGAAGTCCAGAAAAAGCTACTACAAAGCCAATCTACCTCTACACTTTTTTTTTTTTACAAGACAATCAATCAAAAGGTAAAAAAAGGATAATATTTATGCTTTATCTTTCATCAGAAATATTTCTAAATTTGGTTGGAGGTTAAATGATAAAAGAAAAGAAAAAATCAACAATTACATTTTCGTCCTCACTTTGACGCGTCGGTTGTATCTCAGACGTGCTAAACGCTCTCATCTGCGTTCCAGCTATCTTCAGGTGGCATAGAAGAAACAGTCGGTGCAAGACGAAGCACAACCCAATCTAAAAATAATCATTCCTCATCTCCCTGTCTAAAAGGAGACATTAATCACGCCGGCTATCTGATAATGATACAATAAGCACCATCATACCCAGTAACCTACATAATCACCATTTCGCTTAACTCCGCGCCGCTTCTTTGAGTAGTTTGACGCAACGTACGCCGGCCGCGGTCTTTAATCAAACACGGCGCTCCCGCCCGCCGCGTCCCTGGTATATTTAGCATCTCCCAGGAATGCGTTCTCTATCTCCTCTTTTCAAATGGATCATCTTGCGGAGCGCTCCTATTAAAAGAAGTCCCAAGTGATGGAAGTTGGTGTAGAGTCTTAATGCCCGGCCTGGATCCGGAAACAGACACAAACGGATCTATGTGGGCCAGGGGTGCGATGGGGCGGGTGGGGGGGAGAGAACATATTACATGGAAGAGAAACAAGTGCTGATTATGCACGGAACCTCTGTGGCGCGCTAGTACAGATGCGCCGACTTTAAATCACTTGTAGTTTGATTGTAACGGCCCCCATGTTGACGAGTGCCCTCGTTTTCTACTGCTCTATCCCTCTCTCTCTCTCTCTCTCTCTCTCTCTCTCTCTCTTCCTCTCTTCCTCTCTCTCTCTCACACACTTTCTCTCTCTATCTCTTTCTCTCTATTTCTTGCTCTGTCTCTTTCTCTCTCTCTCTCTGACTCTGTCTTTTTCTGTCTCTCTCTGACTCTCTCTGTCTCTCTCTCTCTCTTGCTCTCTCTCTCTCTCTCTCTCTCTCTCTCTCTCTCTCTCTGGCTCTCTCTGTTTATTAACGCCAGGGTTTTTAAATGACAAGAGCGCAGTCACAAACACTCACTGTTTTTGTGTCCCAATTACTGCTTCAGAGATACGCAGAACTTTTAGCAGTTTTAGGACATATGGCGACGCACTGCCCTGTCCCACTTCAGTAGGACGCCTAGGAAACTTCCTAGTGAGGTTCCTTGGGAATCTGAGATAGGTCCTTGCATAACTTTTATGCATTTGATTCATCTATTCATTTGTAGCTCAAGTTTAGGTACTATGAATGGGCTATATGAATATTGTGCCTGTTAGCTTGCTGTACGTCCATGCCAGGGAGATCTTGGTTGGGTAAAAATGTGCTTGTTTACTATTGCCATGGGAGACAGGGGTTCTTCAAGGATCTACATTGAGATATTAACAAATCACAAGATCTTACCTTTGTAGGATCAATGAATCAATGAACAATCAGCTGTTAAAGAAGTATGGAGGCTTCCTTACAATTTGTGTGACTATATGCTACTTTGATATGCTGTTAAAGTACATGGTTTGTTTAGCATAATTAAGATTATATTACCGTTATTTATTGCCAGTCATTTGAACTTGTTTCCCTCTGTCATAGAGAATGTGACCTTGTATAAATATGAGTACAAAAATGGCAGGGGTAATGTCATAAACGGTTACATAAAGACTTCTCTCATAATGACACTAAACAGCACTTGTGTAACTTGTCCAAAGACATTGAGGCATATAATATAGGTAAACTCTTGATCCATCACAGAGTAATGGAGTGTGTTTGTATGGTGTGTGTGTGTGTGTGTGTGTGTGTGTGTGTGTGTGTGTGTGTGTGTGTGTGTGTGTGTGTGTCCGTGTGTGTGTCCGTGTGTGTGTCCGTGTGTGTATGTGTGTCCGTGTGTGTGTGTGTGTGTGTGTGTGTGTGTGTGTGTGTGTGTGCGTGTGTGTGTGTGTGTATCTGTGTGTGTGTGTGTGTATGTCTGGGTGTGTGTGTTGGTTTGTGTTTGTGTGCGTATGTGTCATGGTTATGTATGTCAGTTTGCATTTAAGCACATAAATGTTGCAGCTTCTCTTAACCATGACTCTCCGGAGCCTGCCCTTTGCAGCTGAGGGTGAATAATGCATGCTGGAGTGAGGCTGCTTTATGCTTTGTTTCAGTTTGGGACCGTAATGTGTGTTGTTCGCCTGTTAGATGTTTCAGTTGGGAACGCAGCGCTACTTTCTGCTTCTTATGGAACACTTTCATTCTTTCATTTGATACATATTTAATCGTTCAGATTCTCTTTACTCAGAGATAAAACACAGAGCATTTTGGGCCTTTGATTGCGAGCTTGGAGACTTTGATGTGTGTGGCAGCAATTGTGTTAAAGTTTAAGTGAAAAGTTTTACTTTTGACGGTGTTTCCATGGTGATATAAATATTATTTTCTAAGGTTTTCTAAGGTCGGGAAAGTGCTTGAATTTGCTAAACCCATTATGCATGTTTGTTAGAATTATTTGTTTTTGTTTGTATTCTCTCAAATGACGTAACCAATTATTTAATTTGCCTGGGCTATTTCTATAGGATATCAAAATGATGAACCCTTGTCAAAGTGAACCTTGTTTGTTGTTCTGTAGTCAGAATCATGAGAGTTTATGTCTCTCTCCTTTCTCATCCTTTGTTTGTTATGATTTAAAATCCTTCCTCAAGCTTTTTAAATGCTTTCCCAGCCTTACCAATTATAAAAAAGAAATAAATACATCATTTATTCACACATACACACACAGGCACACATTTAGTTTTAATTAAATTTAGTTTCTTCTAAAGTTAACATAGCGTTAAGAGTTATAGAATATAAACTAAGTGCTGCTTTGTATTATATTATAATATATCCTGAATTTGGGTAATGGCTAGTTTATATGATAAACGCCAAAGAAGTGAATCCTTATTCAGCCCCAGTTTTTCTTTAGCTTTTTATCCTACCTTTCCCTTTCTCCTTCTCAGTGTCCCCCCCCTCCCCCCTTTCCACTCTCCCCTCTCTCCCTCAAGTTCTCTCCCTCTCCCTCCCCATCCCAGTTTGTTTTTATCTCTCACTCTCTCTTTCTACTTATCTTCCTCTATTGCTATCTCTCTTTATCTCTCTCAGTCTCTTGTTATCTCTCTCTCTTTCTCTCTCTGTCTCTCTTTCCTTCTCCCTCGCTCTGCTATATAGGGAGACCCTTTCATCTGGTAAACAACATCTAAAGGATTTTCATGGTTGTTATGCTAACCTTGTGGAGCTGAGCCACGCCATTAGCATTTGAAGGAGCTAAATATTAGCTAAGAAAGAGAGCTCCCCTATTTTAAAAAAGAAGCATGGAGCCCCTTCCTTTAGGAGCCATTAGCCAGCCCTCTGTGCTCACATCTCCCTGTACTGCAAACCCAACTCTGAGGAGCCGTTGGACAGGAGAGGCCCCCCAGACACCATGAGTCTGCATCTCCAAAATAAGCCTCCAACCCACTCTCAAACATCTATTAGTTTAGACAGGGTACACTGCTCCGCTCTGCACGTCTGTTAAATAAAAGCTGTTTAACGTCAGGACCAAGAGAGACTATTCACTCTGACATGTCTCTTTAAAAATTGAAAAAATGAAAATCTCCTTGCGGTAAACATTTCCGTTGGATGGTTTGGAGGCACGGCGGGATATGTAAAGAGGGATTATTTTCAGCACATTATCACCACACTCACAAATAGACCCCCGTGTGTGATCTAACACACACACACACACACCCCCCTGTCTTGCTGCTTTACAACCAGCGAGTACCTGAATAATATGGAACATGTTTACACGTGATAAGGATTAGGAGTGGATCCTGAATGAGAGTGGCCTGTTTGCCTCTCTGGGCCCCAGATGGCTTCCGAGGCCATTCAGGGGAATAGCAGTGATGCAATGTGTGTGTGTGTGTGTGTGTGTGTGTGTGTGTGTGTGTGTGTGTGTGTGTGTGTATGTGGGGGGGGGGGGGGTGAGTGTGAGTGACCGGTTCTGCCAGCGACCCCCAGGCCGGCCCCTGTTAGTGCAGTAGCAGTAGAGGGCACACCTGCTACACCTGTTAGACTTCCCCAGCGCTGTTGAGGTGGAGCAGCCCCAAAGGCTGATGGTGCTAAACGTTCACCACCGCCGCGCACGCACACGCTCAGGCACACACACACGCACACACATACGCATGCGCACACACTCACATGCACATGCACACATGCACACACGCTCAGACAAACGCACTCGCGCACACCAGCAAATGCACGCATGCGCACACACGCACACGCACACATACACCAACACACTCTCTCGGACACATGCACATGCACACGCACACACACGCACGTGTATGCACAAGAAGACACACACACAAGCACATGCGCATGCACACAATCACACACACACACACTCAGACACATGCACATGCACAAATACACACAAGCACATTCACACACACACAGATATACAGCCACAAAGACACCAACATACGCACACATGGCGCACACGCACACACACACACACACACACACACACACAGAAACACACACACACACACACACACACACACACACACACACAAACACATACACACACAGTTGCAGGAGGGGCACCACACCAAAACATTGTCATTCCTTCTCAAACATTTCCCAGCTACCAGATTACACTCAAACCCTATGCCATAGCCACTAGTCCTTCTGGAATTTCCCTCTCTCTCCCTCTCTCCCAGTCTCTCTCTCTCTCTCTTTCTCTCTCTCTCTGTCTCTTTTGCTCTCTCTCTCTCCGTCACTCTCTTCCTCCTTTATTTGCACCAATTGAAAGGGAGAGGCTGGTGGTGGGGGGGGGCATGTTGTGTGGCTGTTGTATGCAGCGGGGGAGCAAGTTAATAGAGAGAGAGAGAGAGTCAATGAGAGAGGGAGGGGGAGAGAGCGAGAACGAGAGACAGAGAGAGACAGAGAGAGAGGGGGAGAGGAAAACCGCGGCAAAAGAAAAAAAAGGCTAAAAAACAATTGTGTCTTTCAGAACATCTGTTTTAAAGACAGAACTCGGCTGGTGCGGTGGTCTTTCAACCTTCAACTGGGACTCAACCAAAATGAATAATTCAAATCGATTGAGAGATTAGTGAGGGGGAGGAGGGGGGGGGGGGAGTTTGAGTGTCCCTTGAAGAGTGCAGGAATGAAGGGATGAGAGAGGGGACATGGAAAGAAGGAAAAAAGATGGGTTAATGACTGTGGGGGGGGGGGTGACCTGGGTCTCAATGGTAGACCCCCGGTTCTCATTATGTAGATCCAGGGGATCCTAATCCCATACGGCTAGCACAAGTGGCCTTTCTGTAGGAGCTAGCAGTGGAGAGAGAGGGGGGGGGGAGAGGTAGAGAAGAGAGAGAGATAGGGAGAGAAAGAGAGAGAGACGATATGGATATGTATAAACCATGTGGGTGGGAAAGAGCAACCACTTACATGCTGGTAGGTATCGGTCCTTCCAGCCAACAAACAAAACTAAATTCTGCTTCTTCTACTCCTCCTCCTCCTCCTCCTCCTCCTCCTCCTTCTTCTTCTGCTTCTTCTTCTTCTTCTTCTTCTTCTTCTTCTTCTCCTCCTTCTTCTTCTTCTTCTTCTTCTTCTTCTTCTTCTTCTTCTTCTTCTTCTTCTCCTTCTTCTTCTTCTTCTCCTTCTTCTTCTTCTTCTCCTTCTTCTTCTTCTTCTTCTTCTTCTTCTTTATACCTTATCCTCTCACATTTGTGTTCACTGTGAACTCTGAAAGGCATTCCTGGCTTACAGGAATGCAAGCCATGGTAGGTCCATGGTAGGTCCATGGTAGGGCCATGGTAGGTCCATGGTAGGTCCATGGTAGGGCCATGGTAGGGCCATGGTAGGTCCATGGTAGGGCCATGGTAGGTCCATGGTAGGTCCATGGTAGGGCCATGGTAGGTCCATGGTAGGTCCATGGTAGGGCCATGGTAGGTCCATGGTAGGTCCATGGTAGGGCCATGGTAGGTCCATGGTAGGTCCATGGTAGGTCCATGGTGGGGACTGTGGTGAGTCCATAGTTAGCCTCCTGCTGGGTCCCTTGCAGGGGACCCTGCTGGGTCCATGATGGGGGCCCTGGTGGGTTCATGTCGGGGAGTCTAGGGTCCCCACCAGCCTGACAAGAACCCACAAGGAACAGATGGTGGTCTTTGTCATCGCCAGCTCTATTCCAGCACGCCCAAGCAGTACCGGTGGCCTCTCTCTCCCTCTCCCTCTCTCCCTCTCCCTCTCCCTCTCTCCCTCTCCCTCTCCCTTTTCTTGTCCTCCGCTATCACTCCTGGTCGACTGTAGAGTTGGATAAGAGAGGGAGGGGAGAGGTCGAGGGAGGGGGTGGGGGCGGGGGGCTTAAATATGCCGACCACTCGTAGGTGTGGACGTCCCAGCTGACCAGATGGTGAGAATATTTAGAGCAATTAATTCTCCGGCAGAATCAGTGGGAATCTGTGTTTGCTGCAGAGATTTGTGGCGCGTGGTTGAATGTCTTGAATGACATTCCTCCTCAAAGTCCCTCAGAGGGAAGGAAGAAACACTCTTTTTAAGGGGGCGGGTTACTGGAGAGATGGGGTGAAAGAGGAAGGAGGGCTTTTTCTTTTTTCCAGGCATGGAATAAAAGCTCCCGTTGATTACCGGCACGGCACATGGGAACCTTTCTCCATGAAAGATGAAGTGAGTGTGGACTGGGGGGGGGGGACATTCCAGAGCGTGGTCAGAGAAAAGGCATCTTTATATCCACTAACATCTTGATTCATAAACGTATTGATTCAATCGGAAATAGTGATTCATGAAGAAACTTCCCTCAATGAACAAGAAAAGACAACTAAAAGTATAAATGTGCACATCAAATGAGATGTCCTCCTGTGAGACATCTCTATAGAGCATCTGAAGTAAGACTCAAACCTTCCATTAGACTCAAACCTTCCAAACGTCTGTCTATCATCCCGTGGCTGCCTGTTGTGCTACCTGGCAGCAGCGTACGGGATCTAATCCCAAATCTCACACCATCATGGACCCCTTAATGACCCTGCAGGTCCACAGGTCCCGTCCAACGTCTCCGTACCAATGTTTTGGTCATAAAGCATATGCATGTCAACACGCAGACAAATGCGCACCCAAAATGCAGAGAGAATATATGCAAAGTTCTGCAACGTTTTGAAGAGCACCTTTAAAGGTTGCATATTTTCTTCAGGAGTCAATCACTCCAAGCACACCCTCTGTCCATTGATTTCAACGTTGACCTTTCTGTCCCTGTCCTCGGAATAGAGGTTGTGGAGAAGTCACAGAGACAGCCCAGAATAGGAAAAGGTCACAGCGTACAGCATGTTGTAACTCAATGGTAAAATCCGGCCATATGGATCAGCATATGGATTGAAATAACTGATTGGTGTTTGTTCTCCTTTGGTCTTTTCCTCTGTATCAATTGTCTCCGTAAGGGATGTGACTGTAATGTTTCTGAAATACGATGAACAATTCGGACCGATATTTTATTCAGGAAAAATATGTTGACTTTCACAGAAAGTAAGGAAAGAGAAATACATACGTCTGCGTAAATAGGGCATTAACCCTCATCTATAACAATGCCAATAATAGCAACAGACACAAAGCTGGCTGGCAACGCACATCTGCAAAGGTTAGCAACAAGAAAGTATGACTATTCATATCCGTGTGCATGAACCCACGCGCACACATCGGCACGCGGGCACACAATGCGACAAAAATCTCTTCTAAAATAATGTTTTATTTATTAGCAGCTCAAAAGGGAGAATAAAGTTAAGTTCAGTTAAATGAACTAAAATGAGATGAAATCTTTCTTAATGCACACATGGTGCTGCTCTGTGCTGCAAATAATCTGGAGTTCACACACACACACACACACACACACACACACACACACACACACACACACACACACAAGGGACAGATGTGAAGGGCCGGCTCAGGAGTTGCGCATGTTGACCAACGGTGTAAAGAGAGGAAGTGAAAGCAGCAGCTGGGGACACCATGAGAAAGTCTCAGTGCCCGAGAGAGAGAGAGAGAGAGAGAGAGAGAGAGAGAGAGAGAGAGAGAGAGAGAGAGAGAGAGAGAGAGAGAGAGGAGAGAGAGAGAGAGAGAGGGAGAGGGAGAGAGAAAGAGAGAGAGAGAGGGAGGGAGAGGGAGAGAGAGTGGGAGAGAGAGGCAGAGAGAGAGAGAGGGAAAGGGAGAGGGAGAGAGAGAGAGAGAGAGAGAGAGAGAGAGAGAGAGGGAGAGGGAGAGGGAGAGAGAAAAAGAGAGAGAGAGAGAGAGAAAGAGAGAGAGAGAGAGAGAGAGGGAGAGGGAGCGGGAGAGAGAGAGGGAGAGAGAGCGAGGAGAGAGAGGGAGGCCTGGTCTGTGAATAACGCACTCAACTGTTGCCTTGTCTTGTTAGGGTCTGGCTGGAGTATAGCCGCTGTAACCGTGTTCCTGGGTGAAGAACAATAGGTTATGGTCACCACACATGAGCTCCACAGGTGGGCTGGCGGGCTGCCTGCTTGACAGATGGGGAGCCTGTCGGTGAACAGATTAAGTCAAGTGCAGTTCCTTTCCCTCCTCAATGGCTCTCTGTGATTCGGTTAAAGCGCCCGAAGCCAATGTTGGTTCGTTTTTTTCGTCTCATAAGAAATGTTCTTTAGTTATTTTCAAGTTTTGGGACATCCGGGAAAATCTTGTCGAGACAACAGATGGACGGCCATAGCGCAATCACGTGGATTCTCTTTAGGGGTTAGCTGACTTATGAATTTTTTCGAAGCTCGACAAAATGATCTGTGGTTAAATGTGGAAGCTAGTTGACCGTGTTGCATGACTCAAGACATGACTCAAGGCACACTCTTCATAGAGGTGCAACTAATAACGTTAAACAGTTAACTTGAAGTATATGACTCTATTACCTGGATTTATGGATGGAGGTATTCAATTAGATTACAATTTGGTATCATTCACGAATAAATGAAACTTATGTCCCTGGACAGTTTTAGTTCATGACTTTCAGACACATCTTTTCAGCAATTTATTTGTTACACATAATAACATATTATATTTCTAAATAAATAATTGGATGATTTATAACCAATACACGATGAATGCGTCATGACAATTAAAAAAATCCTTCAAATGAAAAGCAGCACAGTTCATGAATTCAATTTCACTTCAATGATTGAATTGGATAACAATAATTAAAATCCAATCCGAATTAGCATTTCAATGTAATCATAACTTCACAACTATCAACCCCTGGAATAAAACAATCAAGCCAACGAGCAAGTTAATAAAGTTCCTAAGAAAGTAGTAATGGTATTACTTAAGAAACATTTCATGTGACACTTTGTCATTGCATTGATTTCTATTGAATTGAATACTGGTTTTTAACAACAATCAGGCAGAACAAAACTTTTATCTGCTGACTTTTTGGTGGGTATAGTGCGGTCCCCAGCTTCTGGTTAAAGCCATTTTGTCTGGTAACACTAAGCTCCCAACACACACCTGCTGTACTATATGTGGTAGTGGAGTTTTTTTTTTTAAATGTAGACACTATTGTACTTGTAAATGTTGTAAATATTGACAATGTATTTAAAAGTTATTTAAGCTGATAAGGATTGCTTTTACAACCCTCATAGATGTAATGGTGTACACTGACATCATTAATTTGCTAAGGTTTTGTCTAGCAAATTACTGTTAACTCGAATCCTGTTTAATCTGTTAGGGTAATCTTATAGTGATGGTGGCCATGGATCAAATATTTATAGGAGATTCTATAGAATGGAACAAAATCAAAAATAGGTGCATCTTTTTGGCAAGGGGCAACTTCCCAGCATGCAATTATGCAGTAGTATAATCGGGCTAGAACTGAAACTGTCTGCGGCTCAGCTCATTGGCTGTCTACATGACCTTGTCCCTTTCATTATAGGTCAGTGGTTAAGCTTCCACATGGTGACAATCCTGTTCTCCCCCAGGTTGTCGATGCGTGTTTGTGTGCGCATCTGAGTTTGTGTGTGTGTCTGGGCACGTTTGGGTGAATGTGTGTTTGTGTGTGTGTAAATAGGTGTGCAAGGATGGTTACTCCGGTTCTAGGGTAAACATTGAATGCACCTGTGCAAATGACACACAGCAAGGGAAAGAGAGAGATGTTGTGTTTCAGCTGGGAGGCCGTCAGGGAATAAGACATGCTGTGAAAACGATGGCACCTGGAGAGAAGGACCTCTGTGTGTGTGTGTGTGTGTGTGTGTGTGTTTGTGTGTGTGTGTGTGTGTGTGTGTGTGTGTGTGTGTGTGTGTGCGTTTGTGAGGGGGTGTGTGTGTCTGTGGGTGTGTGCGCGTCTGTGTATGCGGGTGTGCATATGTTTGTATGTGTTTGAGAGTGTGTGTGTGTGCATGTGTGCATGTCTGTGTCTCTTTGGGTATACAAATGCATGTGTGCGGTTGTGTGTGTGTGTGTATTTGCATGTGGGCGATCACCTGACACAACCACAACCAGCCAGGCCACACAAACATTTGCGTGTCTGTAGCCCAGTGTGAACTGTGTGGTACCAGACGTACCTCAGGACGGCCAGTCAGAACACGGCCCACCTGCCATACGGTGGTGTCACAGGGGACGACTGGCATCCTCATCGGTGGAGCTCTGCCAGACATGAGCTACTCAATACCCAGCGCAGCAGCAGTAGCAGCAGAGCCACCGCTACACCTGGCCCTGGACGGATTGAGAAACCGTTATCTGTTGCCCACTAAACCACCCTTGAAGTGGGAACCGGCTGTGGCACCTGGATGGAGTGTGTGTGTGTGTGTGTGTGTGTGTGTGTGTGTGTGTGTGTGTGTGTGTGTGTGTGTGTGTGTGTGTGTGTGTGTGTGTGTAGATGAAACACTACTAGCACAAGCTACAACGGACACAAACACTGGTCTTATTGTAAGGTCAAATATGATGAACCATGCGGGGAACACAACTTCCCCGTGACAAACAACAGTTTGTCACGTTGTTGCCCGGCGTGTTGTCAGTAACAAGGTATTAACAACTGCCTTAAAACGGACATATGGCAGATACACAAGCCCGTTTTTTCCAAAAGCATTGAGTGGGTGTGGTGTGCTGGAGTACACCAGAGGGTGTGAACCAGGGGACATTTAGACAGCAGGTGCATCATGTCATGTGTGCGTTACAAACACCATAGTTTTGACACAAAAGTATTATGTTCAGGTATATAGAATGGTGTTGCAAGTGAAGATTTATGAAAAAGGCATTAATTATAACTACTGTTATTTCAGAAGAAGGCTTTAATTTCATCTTGCTCTTTATTTGCTCTTTATGTGATCATATTAATTCTAAAGTAGTGTGGTGGTATTACACTTGAGTATTATGGTGGCCTCCCAGGGACATAAACTTTATTTTAACGTGATTTTGTGTCCAAGAAGCCCAGACTTTGTCGACTTGCCCTCTTCAGGGGATTCCCAGCCTCCATCTTGGAGAATTTTCTATGACCCTGAAGATCTGGACAGTGCATGCACGGACAAACGCCATCACCCAAACTTCGGAACATTAGCCCAACTCGGCCGACTACAAGTAGACACTTCGTTAGCAAGAGACTTCACCTGACGACCGCCGACCGCCAACAACGGATCTGACACCCATGTTGGGGTTTGACCGGGGTTTTGGTAGATGTGCAAGAAACTGTACAGATGAGAGGGTACCGGTAGGTCGAAGTGACACATTCAACTAGTGACCCACTCAATGTGTATGTTTGTGTTTGCGTGTGTGCATGAGAGAGCGTGTGTGTTTGTGCGTGCACTTAGGTGTGTCTGTGTATTTACACATACATGTGTATGCGACTCAGAATGTGCATTTGTTCGACCGGAGCATTTGAGTCGACAGGGAAGAAACTCGAAAACGCGACACGCAAACCTATCCGATTGCTTTCTCGCCCTCCGATTGTTTAACGCATCCCATATTATCTTTCCTCGAGCTGAACAAATATTTACCAACCAGCTGGATCCAATAGGTGAAAGAGGAAGTCCCTGTAACAGTGGAGCTTTGTTATAGGATAGCGTAGCTGACCTCACCTGTGTCCCGGGCCAGGAGAGACGATGCACCCACCCATAGACCTGCGGTCTCCTGGGAGCTAATGCCAGCCTAACAGGTCACTTGCCAGTTCACTTTCAGTTAGTGTGTGTGTGTGTGTGTGTGTGTGTGTGTGTGTGTGTGTGTGTGTGTGTGTGTGTGTGTGTGTGTGTGTGTGTGTGGTGTTTGTGTGCATGTGTTTTGTGTGTATGTGTTTTGTGTGTGTGTGTGTGTGTTTGTGTGTGTGTGTGTGTGTGTGTGTGTGTGTGTGTGTGTGTGTGTGTGTGTGTGTGTGTGTGTGTGTGTGTGTGTGTGTCTGTGTTTGGTAAAGGTGTGTTGGCGTGTTTAGTTCTGCTTGCGGTCACAAGTTCCCTTTCCCTACATCATGTCTGCTGCTGTGCTACTGACGCAACACACACTTGACCCCAGAACCCCAGAACGTGACACGCCCCTTCCTTCCCGGCCAGTTGAGGAAACAAAGGTAGCCGTTTACACAAGATAGCATTCTCGCTAGGCACAGGAACAAGCAAAGTGTTCGCATTCTGATACCTTTCCAAGAAAAGAGAAACATGTTAAACACACACACACACACACACACACACACACACACACGCACACACACTGGTATAACTGGAAAGTAACGCATGCCAAGCGTTGTATTGAGGTGCTGATCACTGGGAAACCCTTAAAAGTAGAAAGGAAGTATCGCACCCATTGGCTCTGTATGTGTGTCTCTTTAATTTGGATGAGGTTTCAGCCCTGAGGCGTTCTCCCAGATCCCCCCTTCCCCAAACACACACACACACACACACACACACACACACTCTGGGTTGAACTTGATGTACGATGCGTTGACTATAAACGGCGCAGCCAAACTGGTTTGGGTGGTGCAGCTGGATATGCGTTTCTACGGGGGTTTATCTCACCTGTATCATCACAACAAACAGAGGGGAGGCAGAGGGGCCTGTAATGAGACTCTGGTTGCCATGGTGGGCTCCCCAACCAGCAGGCCCATAAAGCCTGTAGGGAAGTAGTGGCAGGGCAACGATTAGAGAAGTACCCACCGAGGGGAAGCACACGGAGTAGGAGAGGGAGAGAGACATATGGCATACAGTCATGCTTCCTCCTTCTGCTAGTGGTGGCAGCCGTGAAATATTGCAACTCTTCTGTAGAGTTAACCCGGTGTTGTAAGCCCACTGTCTGGCTGAAGAGATAAAGATGTGACACCAGATATATATATATATATATAAAGATACTTCCCTAAACGGTTGTGTAAGGTGAGTGGTGAGTTGAACTGAGGATAGGATACATGGTTGGAGGAATGCGCAGATTCACTTTTATTGATGGCTGAATGGATGGATGAATGATAACATTTAACTGGGTATCCCCTCTGTCCATATGGTGTTTTTATGGTCGGTGTGTATTTGTCTGTGTATGTGTGTGCATGTGTGTGTGTGTGTGTGTGTGTGTGTGTTTACATGCCTGTGTCTGTGTGTGTGCCTGGTTGTGGGTTTGTGTGTGTCTGTGTATGTGTGTGTGTGTGTGTGTGTGTGTGTGTGTGTGTGTGTGTGTGTGTGCGTGTGGCGCGTCCATGTGCATGTGAATGAGTGATTTGTACCACTGGTTCCATTGAAGCTACTTCCCCCCCTCAAAAAAACAACATTGTTTTGCACATATTAACGAAGACACTCCTTCCCCATGGCGACGGAGAATGTTTGTGTGTGTGTGTGTCTGTGTGTGTGTGTGTGTGTGTGTGTGTGTTTATGTGCGATTACGTATCCGTATGTGTGCATATTCGCCTGTGAATGTGTATGTGTATGTGTATGTGTGTGTGTGTGTGTGCCTGTGTCTAAGTGTGTGTGTGTGTGTGTGTGTGTGTGTGTGTGTTTTTGTGTGCCTGTGTCTAAGTGTGTGTATGTGTGTGAGAGCCAACGAGAGCCATCTTAGCTCCTCAATATTCATGAGTGTGGGGGCCCCCGTTTGGCCCCATGAAGCTGTGGATGTAAACGGCTGGAAAGGAGCCGTGCGGTGGCAGTCCCCGCATCGCCCGCTCTCTTCAGGGGCCCCCGAATGGGCCCCGGTTCACAAACACCCGGGACCGCCCGATGACCAACAGCGAGCTCGGGATTGTAAGGGCGTCCGCGTAACCAGGGCAACAGAGGGCCTGCCCAACGAAGAGAGAGGAGAGAAAGAAAAAGAGGAAAGAAATAAAAGAAAGTAAGAAAGAAGAAAGAAAAGGGACGTGTGAGAAAAAAAAAGAGAGATAAAGAGAGAGAGAGAGAGAGAGAGAGAGAGAGAGAGAGAGAGAGAGAGAGAGAGAGAGAAAATAATAAGGGGAAATAGTTGAAAAAAAAGCGAGGAAAAAAAAGCAAGGGAATGGGTCAGAGTGGAGAGCTGAATGGGTGACGTCACGGCCCGGCGCCAGGCAGTCTGTCCGGGTCGGCTGAATGGCGGAGCGGCGCAATACGGACCGCGGAGTGGAGGAATGCAAGAGGGGCACAATAACGCAAACAGCTGGCTAAAGGAATGGAGCGCGGACTAGAAGAGCAGCGCGCCATTTTGCTTAATGCGGATACTTTGCGGGCACATCATCACTTTTATTTACGCATTTATCTGCGTTATTTGTCGAAACTATCGTAGAGCCTAAGAAACGCACGAGTATAAAATCACTTTGACAACACCGGTGAAGTCATTTCAAATGGGCTAGCGAGGTCGACCAAAAAAATAACATCCTAAACATCTGTTTTAGGAAGAT
The DNA here is from genome assembly GCF_949987615.1 of Pollachius pollachius. Taxonomy (NCBI): domain Eukaryota; kingdom Metazoa; phylum Chordata; class Actinopteri; order Gadiformes; family Gadidae; genus Pollachius; species Pollachius pollachius. The sequence continues at coordinate 38,515,752 of NC_136934.1, forward strand.
CACAAAGCACTCGACCAGTATCACAATACTTAATAAAAAAAAAATATATATATATATATATATAATAAACAAAATAAGAATTCAACGACAAATATTTTATTTTAATGACACCCACACTTCCACACACACACGCACACACGCACACAAACACACACGCACACACGCACACACACACACACACACACACACACACGCACACACACACACACGCCTTCATACAGTAGGCTACTCACGCGCACACACACCTACATCGCAGCCCCAGCCCAGTCGGTACAGAGGGACACGCCTCCTCCTCCTCCTCCTCCCCGGCTGCGGCGGCGATGGGCAGCAGCGGCAACAGCAGCGGCAGCAGGAGAGGGTGGGCTGTGGTGGGTGCTGCTGCTGGGTGTGTGTGTGTGTGGGGGGGGGGGGGGGGGGGGGGGCGGGATAGGGGTTGCAGGAGGGGGAGTGGGGTGGGGGTAGTGTTTGGAGGGGGAGAGGAGGGGTGATTGACCAGTTTCTAGCCCAGAACTGTCAAGCTGCAGCGGCTGGCGCCTCCCCTTTCCTCTATAAATTCGGAGGGAGGTCTGCTCGTTCTACTCACGCCGTGGCTGCTGTAGTCAGTCCGCTCAGCGCTTTCCCAAAGACATGTTAAGAGAATTAGTATAGCCCTCATCTGACGCTGTCGTAGACCTGCTTACCTTCGAGTTAAGCTTTTTAAAAACCCACCAGTGTCATCGCCACATCCCACCTTGAACCTCTCCTTTAGAGACCTGTTTTTCTATTATTATTATTATTATTATTATTATTATTATTATTATCACCAACAGTTGTTAGGCTATCCTATTTTTTTTTTCTATTTCCTCTCGGTATCCGTAACTCACTGAATCTTTCGCTCGGTTTGTTGTGTTTTTATCGTACAACCAAAAAAAAAGAAAAGAAATGAAGGCGATTGCTCCCGTCCGCCCTCAGAAGGACTCCGGCTCCTCGGGTAACAACAGCAGCAGCAGCAGCGCAAACAGCAGCAGCAGCGATCTTTCGTTGCACTGTCTGTCGGACCACAGCCTGCACATTGCGCGCTGCAGGATGGAGGAGGAGGACCTGTACAACGGCGTGCCGTACGGCGACATGAACGACTGCTACAGCCGCCTGAAGCGCCTCGTGCCCACGATACCGCAGGATAAGAAAGTCAGCAAAGTGGAGATCCTCCAGCACGTCATAGACTACATCTTGGACCTGCAGCTCGCTCTCGAGACGCACCCTTCCCTCAGCAAACAGCCTCAGCAGCAGCGGACCTCCGGAGCAAACAACCCCACCCGGACACCGCTGACGGTGCTCAACATTGACCACCAGGTAAAGGGCTTGATTTTGATTACGAATAAGACCCGAATCAATCATCACACTGTTTTAAACATGATGGGGGTTGATTTCGGGGGGGGGGGGGGGTACTCCTGCTGCCTGACAAGACAGTTGGTCCCCTGCTCGTCAGGTTTTCCCCAAGACAAAGCAGACCCGGCGGTGCACGTTGTGTGTTGTTTTCATGACAGAGCTTCATCCGATCCGCGGTGATTCTTCCGTGTTAAAGCGACCGGGCGGGGTGCATTAAAGTAGTCCAAGTTGTAGTTGTTTTGGGGGAGAAAAACATGCACAAAACAGCGTTTTGCTCGGGTTTGAGATTGCGCACTTGATGGCGTGCTTGTGATTTGCATTTTAATGACTGGGAGAGCGTTTTGGCCGTGCGTGTCAGAGGCCCACGTTATCACGGGAGAGGTGAAGTATCCCTGTTGCAGCCCACTCCAACGTGCACAATGAGGCCCCTTTGTTATTCAATAGGCCGAGAATTTATAATGGGGATACGGACAGACAATCACTCTATCGCTTTGCTGTATTTCATTTGCTTTGTATAGGCCTGCGTATGGCCCCACCACTCATGTCTTCGCTGAAAGCTAAACCCTTTACCTGTGTGTGTGTGTGTATGTGTGTGTGTGTGTGTGTGTGTGTGTGTGTGTGTGTGTGTGTGTGTGTGTGTGTGTGTGTTTTCTTTCAGAGGACGTCAATAGTTAAAAAGCCGGAGGACTCAATTTTATGCCGTTGAGGTGGAAATACTGCATCGGTAAGTTGGCTTCAAAATTGACATTTCTTCCACTTAGAACTTGTGTTGATATTTTTCATGCAAGCCCATAATTTAAAAGAATAGAAATGTATTGTCTATTCGCGGGGGTTTGCTGTTAGTAGGGCTATTGGTGATAATGTGTGTGTGTGTGTGTGTGTGTGTGTGTGTGTGTGTGTGTGTGTGTGTGTGTGTGTGTGTGTGCCATCCCATAATAGCACTGGGCTCGTGATGGCGTTATAGACAGGGCCAGTAAGACATTGGGAAACACAGGGGCTGATTGGGGAACCTGAAATTTGCCACACCGTCACAGGCAGCTGTGCATTGCGCAATAACTGTCACCAGTGTAGCAATTTCCCACACAGCGCCGGGGTTAAAACGTCACGCTGGCCCCCCCTCTCGGTCCCGTTCATCTTGCTCTCCTCCTTGAGGAACGACCAAAAAGGACAGCCTGCTGGGGTCCCATTGGCTGTGTGCAGCTGTGTCTTGTTAGAAACCCACTTTGGAAAAAGAAAAAGGGGGGAGAGGAAAAAAGAAAAAAAGCTGAAATCCCGAGGAGCCGCCGCGGTTGTTGTGTGAGCCGGTTTGTTTTGGGTTGTTGATCAAGCGTGGCCTGTGTTTGGTCGGCGGCGCCAGTCAGTCTGGCGGCTCTGGGTTCACACACCCCCCTCTATTCATACCCCTTCACAGGTGCGCTGCAGGGCCGCCCCAGACGCTCCTCCGCCAGGGACTCTGTCACACTGGAGGCACGGGGATCACCAGGGGGATTTTTCAAAACCACTGGAAGAAATATGAAAAAAATGTAATTAAAACGCTATTTATAGAACTTTTTTTTTCATGTGTGCCGAAGCACTCCCTGTTTTATTTGGCATAACTCGTTTTTTGTTTCTTGTAACCGGATTTAATCAAACTAAAACAAACCAAGTTGAGGCACGGAGTCCCTCGCAGCTTGGCCGGAGAACTGCAGGCAACAGCTTCTGGAGAACTGTGTGAAGTGTACGTTCAAATAGCTCACAGAAGTCCAGTTTAAAGCTTTACTAAAACGGTGAACATTGTTAATGTTTCGGGCATCTATTGTTTAAAATAGGTGATTTGTGTTAAAAAAGGGTTTCCCTGGGATCTGAAATTGTTTAATATTGTAAAAAATACAAACAATTCAAGTCAAGGCAATTTAGATTGTACATATAGACCAACAAATGTTCTATAAATGTATGTGAAAGGAAATACTTATATGCTTCAAATAGACTATTGTAATTAAGATATTTTTATCAATTGTTTTTTTGTTTTTGTTTTGTTATAATGTAAATATTGTGTTACCCCGTTAATATCTTGCCATTAAAGCCCTCACATCGTCCTAATATTAGTTCACCCTTTGCAGTGTGTGGAGAAGTTTAACACGTAGCATGTCCGGCTAATTGCAAAGACGTCTGCACTGAAACATCCATTTTGTGTAAATATATCCTCTGGAGTTCAGCCTCACATGTCCCTCATTGGTGGTCTTTGCTCCTTCAAGCTCAGCTTTCTCTCTGAATGTTTTTTTTGTTTTGTTTTCATTTCGGACATTTCTTGAAACATTCAGCCTAAAGAGCCGGGCCCCGGGTTGTATCTTAAGGGGCCTGGTTGGATTCTGTTACGTTTCAACGTTGTGTAACAAAAAGTACACTGCAGCCGCTGCATTTCTGACCAAGTTTACAAATAAAAGAAAAAACACATCCTGAAATAAATGCAGTCATGATTATGTTCCGCCTTCATTCTTCAATAACGGCTCTTCCCTTGCCAGGTTCCTAATCAGAAATTGGTTATGAATTATGAGTGAAGCTGGGATCGATAACTAACAATTAGGCTCTGTTTGGATAATGCTGTTTTTGTTTTTAATATGCAAGGCCATTCTCAACAAAAAAAGCAGCCATTGTTTCTATCAGAAATAAAATGGTTTTTTTAAGTCATTGAACACAACAGTGGCACCTCAAGGTTGTCAGAGGTCAGAGGTCACCACGTAAGCCTGGACTTGACCTTTGAGAGAACTGCTCAAGAGTGCTTGAAGTACTCCAGGTGGAGTCTCTCAGCCCAAGCCTTGTGCTCCTCTCTCTAAGGGTGACGTTGTGTTCTTTGGTTCAGTGTGGACGGAGTCAGCCAAAGCGTAGGTTAGCCGTTCTTAAGTTAAAACATAGTCGGTCACCCTGGTGTCCTTGTGGGTTTTGTTTTAGTTTGTTTTTGTTGAGCTCCGCGCTGAATCACCTCAGGTGTTTAGATTTAATGCTGTCCTCTGGAACTGTGCAGGGCCCCTCTTCATAAAGAAATATCGTTATGGATTTTAGAAATTCAAATCTAAAATATTCTATTATATGTGATTTAAAGGGCGATGGTAGCAGGCATATTTGTAAAACTACCATTTATTAAAAAAAATATTATGAATGACTTATTTTGAATCAATCAATCAATTTTTTTTTTCAATTGTGGCATATTTATTAAGCATGCATGCATTTCTGCCTCAGAGCAACACTGATTAAATTGCTATGCATTAAACATTTTATCAGTAATAGTTAGTATTTAGTTTTTATGTAGTTAGAACACCGAGCAGGAATATATAATGTTGATTAATTACTAAAGCTGATCGATCAATTCACATAAAATGATAATGCTGCACATTCCGGTTAGACATATGTTCCTAAATTTCTATCTAAACTTCCTACCTCACAGTAATTGTTTGGTGTTTTAAATTTTACTAAATTGTTTCTAACCCTAGTCAATGAAATCGAGAGGAACAAAGAATATACATTACTCAAATAGTAGTGATAAAAAATATATTTAATCTTCATTCCAATAAAAAGAAAATAGATAATTTTTAAGGCTGTTAGTGTTGTGGAAGTTTAAGTAAATAAATTAAGCACAGACTCAACTAAGTAAATAAACTCTCGATATTTAATATTTTAAAAATGTGCAACTTCTTTTAAAATATCAACCTTATTAGGACATATTTTCTACACTAGTTTCTGATGAGGATTATCATATAAATTCTTTATTCTCTGGATTGACCTTCTCTTTAGTGTGTTGTTGTAGTGTAAAGACATCTTAATAGTCTCCTGGATAATAGGACATTGAATAATCCATACTGTTGCAGCGATCCTTAATATATCATTGATACCTCACAATGGCCTCATAAAATCTAATCCTACATAAAACAACGTCACAGATGTAAATAAAATGCAGTAAAATGCAGAGGCCTTGGACAGAGCCCTCAGACACGCTGCTGCGTACTGCCCTCAGACACCAGCCCGCCACCTGGGGGTGTTTACAGAGGGCCCGGCCCCCTGCCCTTGGACAACAACTGTCCTTGTGATGGGTATACACGTGTGTGTGTGTGTGTGTGTGTGTGTGTGTGTGTGTGTGTGTGTGTGAGAGAGAGGGAAAGAGAGAAAGAGACCAAAAGCATCAGGGAGATAGTGTTTGACCTGTATGCATTTACGTGGGCATGTGTGTCTGTTGGTGACGTGTGTTAGAGAGCGAGGGAGGGAAAGAGAGAGAGCGAGAGAGAGAGAGAGAGAGAGAGAGAAAGAAAGAGGCAGAGAAAGAGGGAGAGAGCGAGGGAGAGAAGGAGACAGGGAGTGAGGAGCCAGTGTAAAAGCGCAGGTGGCCATCTTGACAGTAAGATCTTCTTGATATAATTAGGGCTACGTACCAGACGCATGAAGGGCAAGTGCGTAGACCTTGGAGTTCAAACCACTTTCAGACCACAGCAGCCATGACAACACGGTTGTTGGGAACAAGCCAGTTGTATTTTCGAGAAAACTCAGCTTATTTTTAGACGCGTGTAATTGGAAAATAGCAAAGAATATCGCCACACGGATTTGTTCTTCAATTGCAGCAATTACGGCTGATGATTCAGGGTGGTTCCATTTGCAAATGAGGAAGATCTTTACATCTTCTATCATGTTAGCCCCATGCAAACAGATCCGACTGCACAGCCATGTGCACTTCATAATGATTTTCTGTTTTATTCCATTATTCAGAGTAAAAAGGTGAAAATAGCCGCGCGAATGTTCAGCAGCTAAATTGCTGTTGCACCCCGCCCCCACGCTCACATAACATTGCATTGAGCTCCATTATCCAAGCTATTAATTATTCATTCATTATTAATTAAATCCCATATTTATATGCCATCGAGTCTGTAGCTATAGCCTTTCCAAATCCTAGCTGCCTCGGGAACGAATTATTACAGCTCGGGTCGTATTTGTTCTGTATGCTGTGTACACACAGAGCTTTATAGAAGACCTTGTTTTTAATCACGCGCTACAATTTGTGTGCTTGGGGTCAGCATAGTCTGGCTGTGGTGGGGAGGTCACCGTTCCTGTGGATGTCTCCCATGCTGAGGTTTCGTCACCTTGAAGTGAGTGTCTTGATTTGATGGTTTGATGGTCATCAGGCTTGTAAACCACACAATTATGACTTCACTCTCTCTCCCTTCCTCCCCTCCCCCTCTGCCTCTCTCTCTCTACTTCTCTCTCCATCCAGTATCTCGGTGGATGAGTGATGAGTTGTTTTGTGCAGACCTGCTTGCATGGGTCTCCTGTAATATTAATTTGCAATGCATCTATCTTTGCTATGTTGTTGTCGTTCTCAAAGGAATTCAGTTTGTCAAGACAGGTCAGTTTTATTATTAGAGCCCTTCATCACAGCTACAGTCTCCAAGGGCTTTTTACAGGCCATGGTATGTATGACACCGCTTAACCATAGCACCCCAAAGGGCAAGAACACAATCTATTAATTATCAAGGAGGAAACCTTGAGCAGGAACCCAGGGTGGGGGATCCCTCTGTCTGGGGCCGGTTGGGCAGGCTAGCCCGCTCCTACTGCACACCCAGGACAGAGATCGCTTCTCAAGGTTTCTTGCTCTTCCTTTCTTCCTTCCCCTGACTCGTGGAGAAGCATCAGGACTACATATGAGGTCTGGGCCACCCTGTGAGACGGTGGCCTTTGAACACGTACATTCAATGTGGAACCATACTGTAAGTCAGATCAGCCCCGTTGGAACCTTGCTTCCAGTTCTCCACTGGTCAACTCCCTCCATTCAGATTGTGGGAAAAGCGCTCACATCCTGTTTGATAAGGGAGGCCCAAGGCTCCTATGAAACCTGTCTCGGTCCGGGAAGGGAGGGTAGAGGAGAGAGAGCGGAGGAGAGGGAGTGGAGGAGAGAGTGGAGGAGAGAGTGGAGGAGAGAGTGGAGGAGAGAGTGGGGAGAGAGAGTGGAGGAAGAGAGAGTGAGGGAGAGAGTGGGGAGAGAGAGTGGAGGAAGAGAGTGGAGAAAGAGAGTGGAGGAGAGAGAGTGGGTGAGAGTGGGGAGAGAGAGTGAGGAAGAGAGAGTGGGGGAGAGAGAGGGGGAGAGAGAGGGGGAGAGAGAGAGGAGGAGAGAGAGTGAGGAAGAGAGAGTGGGGGAGAGAGAGAGGGGGAGAGAGAGTCGAGGAGAGAGAGTGGGGGAGAGAGAGTGGGGGAGAGAGAGGGGGAGAGAGAGTGGGGGAGAGAGAGTGGATCCAAATGTAATCGCACCCCGTGACCACTCAATCGGTAATGCTCTTACGGACGCAGTCATCGTCTCGTTATTTATTATCCAGACGAGGGGCTGGCCATACTGTATACTGGCCCACTGTTTGCACAGGTGTGTGGGCGTACGTTTGTATGTGTGTGTGCGCCTCATCTGTATTAAAGATAATAGACCGATACCGTATTGATTTTCTGCATAAGAAAAAGGAGTGGTTTATATATTGAGTCTGTGTTTATCTTAGTCCTTCCTTCAAGATAATACGTCTACCTCCACCTGTCTCCGTGTGAAACGAAGGAGCAAACTAATCATTGCAATGTGGTGTTTGCCTCGATTCCCTCTGACGAGAATAACCGCCTTCTCGTACAGTAATTAGGCAAATGTGTATGGCACACACCGTGACACAGGCACTTCAAATGAGGGTGCAAACGATGGTCTGTGTCTTGAATTAACCCTGTGCATATGTTAAACTGCAATAACAGATTTAGCGGCTGCGCGTCCCCCCTCTCTCTCTCGCTCTCTTCGCGCACATTAGCCCGTTCCGCGGGGGCCTATATCCCCGTGAGCTAATCACCGCGCACGCCTGCGCCGCCGCCGAGAAATATATGGTGAGCCTTGCAGAGGAACACGAGGAGGACAAAAACGTGCTCGCTCTTGGACACTACTTGATTACAGACTAATTGGTCTAGAGTGATTAAATATCTCATGCTACTCGCTAATTGCAGCTATTTAAAGCAGCTATTAGCTTAAAATGCCTGCCACCAACAGCCGCTTACTCATAAACAAAAATGTGAGCAGTTTTCCTTACGGTGTGCTAAAACACGAAAACTAAAGGATTGTAAACCCAAAAGGGAGGTTTTACACAATTGAAGGGTGTTAATTTTTGATTCTTTTTTTGCCTATTTAAAGATTTTGTTTGGGGGGGAACCCCTTTGTTATATTTATTCTTCCTAATAGCGTTTTTGAATAATGACTCATCATTTATCATTCATCATCTTCCCTCCTCTTTCAAGAGCACAGCACCCAACAGATGTACAGTTTACTGATTCCCACTTAATCACAATTATGTTTCCCACCCTCTGATTTTTTCTGATTTTTGATCATTGTAATCGTTAGGATTGCTTAGTTTGCGTCCGTGTGGGGATGAGAGTGAGATGCTGCCGAAGAGAGAAAGAAATATGAAGAAAAATAAAGTTTTGTATTTAAAATGTTTGTTTTTTGTTAAAAAATACAAAAATATAAAGATAGTTACATACGCTCAAATTTTGTATTAATTCATCCAGCAAAGTAGGTCCGGCTGCTCCGCGATACCAATGCGTCTTTAAACCACGGAGCGTCACACATACTGGCACGGGCATGTGTGTCTACGCCCCACAGTTTAGTTCCAGTTAGTCCTCTTTCAGACCCACAACAAACAAACTGGCTAATGGAGAGGAAGTGGGCATAAAGACCATAGGACGAGACCGGGAATGAGAGAGAGAGAGGAGGAGGAGGCAGGGCCCTGCCACGGCCACTGCCAACTGTGGGCTCCCAGGAGACGGGCGATGAATTACAGAAATGGGATCGCAGACAAATGCCAGCTTTACCAAGGAGCAGCGTGGAAGCCGGTCCCCCCCGGAGGACGCAGTGATTAGAGGGAGGGGAACCAGAGGTCTGCCAACCCCTTTAAGGATCTGCATGTGGGTGCATTGGTGAGTATGTGTGTATTTGTGTTTCTGGGTGTGTGTGGGTGTGTGGGTGTGTATGTGTGTGTCTGTGGGTGTGTGTGTGTGTGTGTTCATGGGTGTGTGGGCGTGTGTGTGTGAGTGTGTGTGTGTGTGTGTGTGTGTGTGTGTGTGTGTTTGTGCGTCAGTGTATGTGTGCATATGTAAGTGCATTAGTGTGTGTATGTGTGTGTTTGTGTGCAAGTGCATATCGTGCGTCAGTGTGTATGCATATGTAAGTGCATTAGTGTGTGTGACTGTGTGTATTCATGCGTTAGTGCGTGTGCATATGTAAGTGCATTAGTGTGTATGTGTGTGTGTGTGTGCGCGTGTGTGCGTGCATGTGAGTGTGTTAGTGTGTGTGTGCATATGTTAATATGTTAGCCCATTAGTGTGTGTGTGTGTGTGTGTGTGCGTGTGTTTGTGAGTGTGTCTGTGTGTGTCTGTGTGTATTTGGAAGTGGATTAATGTGTGTTTGTATGTGTTTGAGTGTGTTTGTACGTTAGTGTTTGTGTGCCTATGTTAGCGAATTTGTGTGTTGGTGTGTGTTTGTGCATGAGTGTGTGTGCATATGTTAATATGTTAGCACATTAGTGTGTGTGTGTGTGTTTGTGTGTGTGTGTGTGTGTGTGTGTGTGTGTGTGTGTGTGTGTGTGTGAGTTTGCGTGTGTGTGTGTGTTACATGTTTAGGGGTGGCACTGGGACAAGAGCCATGTCACAGAACATGACCCTGAGGTGCAGCAGGCTGGCAGCCAGCATGGTGAGTTAAAGAGCTGTGTTGCATCGTGCAGACGGGCTGCGTCTGCCTGCGATCCAACAGGTTTCTTGCTGCCTAATGAGCTTAATTAATGAGCCTTTGTCTCGTCTTTTATTCCTGCTCCGAAAACAGTCGTCGGCATTCGCATATCACCCAAAAAGATAATGGCACATTTTCCTACATGAGGATGATCATTTATATGGCTCAGTGAGAAAACATATGATAGGGAGTGTATTGGATTCTTAAAGCAGCATGACATCTCGGGACGTTTCTAAATGTTTTTATATGTTATTATGTGTGCTCTTGGACAACAATGGAACTCTTCTGCACCAAAGGTAAGTGTCAATCTGCAGTCGGCCAGACAGACAACACGTTGTAGATTGACATTGATTTTTGTTCCTTTTATTGTAATGTGGGCTGTAAGTTACAGCCCACATTACAATAACAAAAATCAATCTTTGATGCTTCTTACAGCCTGTAAGAAGCATTAAAGATCCAAGTTGATTAAGAATTCCATCAGCTTGTCTACAGGAATACTGTAATTCAGTACAAAGAAAGATAAAACCAAACAATACAGTGACACAGACAGACAGTTAACAGACAGACAGACAGACATAAAGAGATGTGCCACATATGTTATATTCTTCTTCAATGCTTTAGGAGCAGCACCATTCTATCTGTCCTTCGGTGGTAATTTCTATTCAAAATGGAGGTTTCATTTCAGCAACTGCCTGAGGGGAAACTACATCAAACAAAAGGAGAAATTACAGAGTGGAAGATGACAAACGAGGACTGAGGATAACAGAGTTATGCCTATTATATTGCGGAATGGGAAAATTAATTTTGCCTCACTCTAATGTTGCAAATTCATACAAATTGTGCACCCAGCCTTCGGATTGCATTTTAAAATAGCTCAATCAAATTTTATTAGAAAGAACATTTGTTCACATTTGGCGGATTGAATATTTTTCTTTCTGTGAACCCTTCTGAACAGCCACAACGCACACTGAACTCCAACAAAAGCAGCAGAAATGTAGTGGATTGTGACCGCAGCACCCAGGTTGTTGTGTTGCAGAAATGACATGTTCCTGAAGGGGCTGAATGTGATATATTGAGACCGTAATTTCAGCTGTAGTGGAATAAATGGACGATGTCGGGAGTGTGAGGGGGAAGTCACGAGCAGCAGCAGCAGCAGCATTCAACAAACAATAAAACTAAATAGTTCTGCCGCTTCCTCTGAAATGAAATACCTGCTCGTCGCACTTAGATCCTGGAGTTATTTACACGTTCCACACACTTGTATAACAACAACCAAAGCCTCCCGCCCGGTCCTCCCTCCGCCAGAAGAGGATTAAAACACAAAGTGTGTGTGATGATCCCTCCATATGGTTCCATACAGATATCAAGCCATCCAATCGGGGAATGCTGTCATCTCCTTGGCAGCCATTAGCCTGCCAGGTTTGGCACCTAGTCAACAGCTAATTCACATGCTAATGGCTTCCACATCGGGTCTCGCCCCCAAACTGGTTTCCCTCATTGACTTGATTCCCTCATTGGACAGATGGCCACCGCTCAATATTCAAACGTCTGTTTTGGTTTAGGAGGCTCTGGGTTTGGTGTGTGTGTGTGTGTGTGTGTGTGTGTGTGTGTGTGTGTGTGTGTGGGGGGGGGGGCGGAATGGGTGGAGGGGGTCCCCCCAGCTTATGAATAACAACAACAACAACAACAACAACAACCATCTAGATAAACAGCATTATCTGGCGTCTGAACCCTGACGACTATCCATTACGGCCATTACTGTCACACCGTGTGCTACAGTTGTTTTTTTTAATTGCTCGTATTCACCATTCAGAGGGAGGAGGAGAGAGGAAAAAAACACCAAGCCTGACACTGTATCAATCGGAGCTTCTAATTGATTTGTCGTCCCCCTTGCCAAGAATGCAATTCAGCCGGCGAGCGCTGAGAGGTATCAAAGCAGGGAGACGGCGGATTCACTGGAACCAGCGAGGAGGGAGAAGCTCATGTCGGTGGAGGAAACCAGGAGGGGGAAGGAGAAGGAAACATAGAACATTCTCTTTGAATCTCTTCTCCGGTGTATCTCTGCTGCTAACCTCTTGTTCTCCACCTTTCGTTTTATTTTCTTCTCTCTCTCTCTCTCCCTTTCCCTTTCTCTCACTCTCACTCTTGCTCTCTCTCTCTCTCTCTCTCTCTCTCTCTCTCTCTCTCTCACCTTCTCTCTCCTCTCCCTCTCTATCTCTCTCTCTCTCTCACCTTCTCTCTCCTCTCCCT
>NC_136934.1:38530624-38728124 GCF_949987615.1 Pollachius pollachius
CACCACCAGACTCATATATTGTGATCGTCTCATTGTGAAAATGCCCTACTGGGCTGGCCAGCTGTTCCAGTGGCCGTAAAGTAGAGACAGGAAGGACTGTCTATAATAATATAGAGTTAGAATTTCATAGCATAGATTGGACACCTGAGTACTAAGAAATTAATTCACCTGTAAGGGTCAACTTGTACATTGTGGTTTACTGTTAATATGATGGGTATAGTCATTCGATGGCCTTATCCCAGAAAATCATTTGATTACCTCAACCCAAACCCGCCTATTATTTTATTAGCTACTATGATAGCCTTACTTTTTCTATGTAAAAACACAGTTACATTTGTGTTGTAATTTTGTATTTTTACAAATGGTGGTGGTGGGGGTGGATGTGGAGGGTGAGGGGGCAGTGGCAGCGGTGGTGGAGGATGAGAAGGTGGTGGCAGCAGGGTGGTGGAGGTGGTGATGGAGGAAGGCGTTATCGGACCCATATCGGCGCTCGGAGCCACAGCGGTCTCCAGGGCTGCTATCAGCTCCCCTATTATCTCTGTCTGAGAGGGTGGAGGAGGAACAGGAGGGCCTGGTCTGACTGGAGTCCCCAGCCTCCCCTCTCACACACACACACACACACACACACACACACACACACACACACACACACACACACACACACACACACACACACACACACACACACACACACACACACACACACATAAATACAAGGACACACACACACACACACACACACACACATTCACACACACACATACACACACGGACACACCCACACACACACACACCCACCCACCCACCCACCCACACACACACACACACACACACACACACACACACACACACACACACACACACACACACACACACACACACACACACACACACACACACACACACATAAATACAAGGACACACACACCCACCCACCCACCCACCCACCCACCCACACACACACACACACACACACACACACACACACACACACACACATAAATACAAGGACACACACACACACACACACACATTCACACACACACACATACACACACGGACACACCCACACACACACCCATACACACATACACATGCACATACACACACACACAAACACACACACTCACGCACACACACACGCTCACAAACACAACCATACATACACACCCACACAAACATACACACACATTTAAACACATACAAACACAATATCTCTATCTCTCTCTCTCACACACTTATTAAAGCACACCCACCGACCACTCCAGACGAGAGCGGAAATTAAAGTGTCGTCGTGACGCCTCACCGCTATGGCGCGGCCATGTTGGTCAGGAGAGACGCAGGAAGAGAAGAACAGAACGGAGGGAACAAGAGAGATGGAGAGAGATGGGGGAAAACATAATGGAGACTGCTAATTAAATGGGGGATGGGCAACATAAAGATAATAGGAGGAAGAGGGGGAGAAAAAGGAGTGATAGATAGATAGATAGATAGATAGATAGATAGATAGATAGATAGATAGATAGATAGATAGATAGATAGATAGATAGATAGATAGATTGATAGATAGATAGATAGATAGATAGATAGATAGATAGATAGATAGATAGATAGATAGATAGATAGATAGATAAAATATATATATATATCTCTATATATATATATATATATCTTGGTAGATATGTATAGAGAGATATAGATGGATAGAGAGATAGATATTAAGACGGATCTATAGAAAGATAGAGAGGGAGACAGACGGATAGTTAGACAGATTGGTAGGTAGAAAGAGAGATGGATTGGTGGGTGAGAAATTTAAGTGAAAGGTTGACAGATAACCTAGGGAACCAAGAGAGAAGGATGGAGAGAGAGAAATAGGGTACTAAAGAGAGTGAGCGACAGAGAGATGGGGTTGGTGGTTGTGTGTGGGGGAGAGAGCATTGCACCAGGCCAGCCCCTACCTCGAGTCTCATTAAGTTAATGGTCTCTGAGGAGTGTGGAAGGAGCAAGAGGGGGGTTGGGGGGAAGGAGAGCAGGCGTCACTCTGCGATGGACCTCTCCCTGCTGCAGTCACGATGGGTGTTGTGGACCTCAGCCCAGTCGCCACATTCACACTCAGGTTCAGCTTTATTGTCACATCACATGCTGACACCGAGGAGGTGGGAAATCTCCTGCAGCCCCAGGGTTTCAAATATTAAACAGAAGGAGAATATACCTCAAACGTTAATACAAAATAAAGATAAGGATTAGTAAAGCGTAAATAAATAACGGTTCTTATAAATCAAGACAATCATCAATACAATGTATAAAGAGGCAGATAGGGGTTTAAGATAGGTAAATATGCATATAATATGTGTATATATTAGCATGGCATTGGCACACTGCCAGTTCAGCAGTCTGATGTCTGATGTATTACACACATTGGAGTCGGACATGCACCGCGCACACACACACACACACACACACACACACACACACACACACACACACACACACACACACACACACACACACACACACACGCACACACAAACAGATACACACGCACACACAAACAGATACACACACACACACACACACACACATATCAGGCACTGCCGTGCATGATATGCATATGATATGTCTATACCCTATGATCAGTAGACAGCTATGAGCTAACGCGATGCTAGTACTGCTATATACTAGCATATATATATAGGGATTGGGGATAGGGTATGGTTGCCTATAGCATGAGCACTGGTGAATTGATGATATGCATGACCTAGGTACATGCATGGAAAAATCTCCATTCAAACGTCTTTATAAGCCCCTAGTTGGCAGCAATGAGACAGAAATTTGCACAGAGAATCCCATGCAAAGCGATTTCTCATGCAAATTATAACATACTTATAATTTAATAAAGTACAGCTGGGTCTCCTTCTACATTTATTGTGAACATTGGCATCGTACAGTCGTGCCATGATACGCACAGTGGTACTGTGCCATTCCCAGTAGTACTGTGCCATTCCCAGTAGTACTGTGCTATTCCCAGTAGTACTGTGGTACGTCCAGTAGTACTATGCTATGCCCAGTAGTACTGTCGTACGCCCAGTAATAATATGGTAGTACAGTAGTATTGTGGTATGCCCAGTAGTACTATGGTAGTACAGTAGTACATTGGTAGTACAGTAGTACATTGGTAGTACAGTAGTACTATCGTAGTACAGTAGTACTGTGGTATGTGCAGTACTGCGGTATACGCCCAGTAGTACTGAGGTACATCCAGTAGTACTGAGGTACATCCAGTAGTACTGTGGTACACTCAGTTGAACTGTGGTACACCCAGTAGTACTGAGGTACATCCAGTAGTACTGTGGTACACCCAGTAGTACTGTGGTACATCCAGTAGTACTGAGGTACATCCAGTAGTACTGAGGTACACCCAGTAGTACTGAGGTACACCCAGTAGTACTGTGGTACACCCAGTAGTACTGAGGTACACCCAGTAGTACTGAGGTACACCCAGTAGTACTGAGGTACACCCAGTAGTACTGTGGTACACCCAGTAGTACTGTGGTACACCCAGTAGTACTGTGGTACACCCAGTAGTACTGTGGTACACCCAGTATAGCCATGGCAGGTCCAGGAGTGCGGTGGTCCCCCAGCACTGTGCAGGTGCAGGTGATTCTGCTCCCAGCTGTTGACAGGGTATCAGTGCCTGTCGTCTGGGCTGTCCCGGGCCTGGCGCCACAACCCAAGTGTAACTGTCCCGCCACTGGGTCTGACATGGCTGGAACAGGAACCACTCAAATAGGACTGGCTCCTTGTAGCAGAGAGCGTCTAGAGATTAGAGGTCATTTATCTACAATGTTTATGGAGGAACACAGCAAATGTCTGATGCCCTTTTAAAAATCGCCCATGTTAGAGAATGAAAGGCAGGCCATGGTTCGGGTGACATTGTATTATGAGAATTTATATAGGATCTATAATGATTTGAATGCTGTATATACGTCGTATGAAAAAATACTGTTCCCCACAGTACGACGGTTGATGATCCGGCTTTTACCTTTTCAACCCATTACACTCCTTCTTATGACTTTGAGATGTCTGTCACTCCTGTTTTCTGTGTGAACCAGACAGGGTTCAGTGGAAGTGGGGACTCCTTTCATTTTCTCTTCCGAAAATACTTGGGCTGAGGGTTACTGCGGCGTGACGGGTCACAGACCCACAGGAGCACATGACATGGAAGAAGCTAACGTTAGAAAGAGAGAGAGAGAGAGAGAGAGATAGAGAGAGAGAGAGAGAGAGAGAGAGAGAGAGAGAGAGAGAGAGAGAGAGAGCCATAGAAGGAGAGGGAGAGAGAGGTGACAGGTTGGTAGCAGACACATGAAAGTGTCACACGCTGAAAGGGTGGAGTGACGATGAGGCGGGCGGAAGGACAGGAGGTGGAAATAGACAGAAACAAGTAGTGGCAAAGACAAGGCTGTCAGCGTTGATAAGGAGCATAAGGAAT
The DNA here is from genome assembly GCF_949987615.1 of Pollachius pollachius. NCBI lineage: Eukaryota > Metazoa > Chordata > Actinopteri > Gadiformes > Gadidae > Pollachius > Pollachius pollachius. The sequence goes on from NC_136934.1 coordinate 38,535,114, forward strand.
AATTCACCAGAGAAGCACTTTACGGGGAAACACACCATTCTTCTTCTCTGCTAAAAGCACCTTGATCACAGCTGTGTAAATCTAGAGGGTGGAGGAGGCCTCTTAAGAGAATTGCTTAGCCACCATTACAGAAACGCTCCGTGTTCAAGTTTGCAATTGTGTGTGCAAGGTTCTCTCTAAGTTAATGAGACGCAGACGTATACGTACATACGCACACATACACACACGTACAGGCAGGCAGGCAGGCAGCCTGCAGACACACACGCACGCAGACATGCACGCATGCACGCACGTGCGCGCACACATACACACACACACACGCACAATTAAACGCACAGAAGGACATAGGCACAAGTGCTTTCTCATAAAACATGCCCTTCTCTCCTTACAATCACACACATCTCCCAACTCCAACCAACACACACACAAAATCACACAAACACACAAACACACAGACACAGGCACGCACACACAAACACACACACAGGCACGCAGAGACGCACAAAGGCATACCTACACATACACAGAAATGCAATGACAGACACGCACGTGCAGACAGAGACAGACACACACACACACACACACACACACACACAGACGCGCTCACATAAAGGCTCCACTGCAGGGACCATCTGACAAGGCCAAAGTGATGTTGGTTCCAGGGGACGGGGATGCCAGTCCCTCCACAGATGGTCCTGGGCCCTGCACCCTCTCCCTAATGCTCTATTCTGCAGCTGTGCTAGATTAGCTAGGTACCATCAATGCTAATTTGTGCTGATACAACCAAAACTTTTATTGAGACAAGCGGGAAAAAAAAATAAAGGTGTTAAAAAAACCCACAAAAGAGAACCGGCGGCGGCGCGTTGAGCAAGGCTCCTTCCGGGGGCTGCAGACGCTGCATCTCCGGGCCGCTCGTCTCGGCGAGGCCAGGGTGTCTTTAAAGAGTAATATCATCAATTATTACTGTGTTTTTGTATTATGGTAATGTGCGGAAAATGTCATCTGCGTGCACCTGTTCACGCGTTTTATGTGGAGGTAAGATTATTGCACCTATACTTTGCTCTGGTGTTATTTAGTTTGGCTTTTATCCCTCATTGTGAAGGTTCAGTGTTCACCTGTAGTGTTGGATGTGCTTTCTCTTATGAACCATGTATGCTGGCTCTTTCAAGGGGTTTTCAATAGTGTTTCTAAGGAGCCCCCTCATGCTAACAACTCATTCATTGGTCTCCAGGGTTCTTCATTGAATTCCACAGTGAATAAACACCATTTTTACATTCCCAGAAAACCTGGGAGCAGCTAGAAGAAACCGTGATGGCCTCTGCATTCTTCCTGGTCAGAGAGGTAAAGTAGAGCATGTCATTGCTTATTGGTTGTGGCAGAATTTCACCAGCAGCAGCTCCACCGCCTCTATTTACGTCTATCTGCATGATGCATTTATTCATTTCCCTCCCGGGCCCAGGTATAATCTCAACACATACTCACACAGGCACGTACGCACACGCACATGCTCACACACACACACAAACACACACACACACACACACACACACACACACACACACACGCACACACACACACACACACACACACTCACACACACACACACACACACACACACTCACACACACACACGCACACACACACACACACACACAAACTCACACACACACACACAAACACACACACACACACACACACACACACATACACGGACACACACAAAGTCGATCACTCAATTGTCCACAAACAAATCCATGCAAGCATATACGTGCACATACCCACATTATACATACACTAAATAACAACATGAACCGGTCCGGCACACACACTATCCAACACCCACTAACACATACACACAAACATACACGCACATGCAAGCAGCACACACACACACACACACACACACACACACACACACACAGTATATATATATTTTTTTATCCTATATATATTTAGATTATTTACGATTATGGTTAGAGATTAGAAGTAAAAAGAGTTTCATCAACAGCATGACTGCTATAGTGCCTGTTTTTATGGTGTATTTAGGAAATAAAAACCTTGACCTGACTTGACACACTGCTCTCTCACACAGCACCCTATTGCTGTTGGCATCCACTGAGCGGAATCCATTATTTAAAACATTTACTAAATGTCTGCCAAACAGCAGCTAAAGCACATAAGTAATATACACTCTCCTCTTGACACACCCAAGTAACAGGGAGGTTCAGGGCCCCCTTTATGAAATCCCATTCATCACCAACCCAGACAAACCAATGGGATTTCTACCGTGGGTGATTCGCTAACCGAGATTTGTAGCGTTTTCATGGCAGACCGATACAGGCGCTTCACGCGAGTGTCTCTGATTCAATAATCAACATTCACGGTATACTTCATAACAATCAGCGGGCTCATTGTGACACAACTATGCGCTCCTTGGGCGTTTCTGCCGCCTCTAAATCACAAAAAAATAATTTCATGGAGCTATGGCAGCCAGGCTACGCACGCTTGGTGAGCTCCACGGTAATGCACCCTAGTTTCGCATTTCACAAAGCCAAACCTTTTATCCTAGTGCAGCAATTTCTTTTAAAATACAGAAACGGTTTCACAGCAAAGAATTCATGGCTTATGAAATTCATTGCTCCCATTAGATAATGTGAAAGTTGGATTCAAACTACAAATGCACTCCACTCTCTCTTTCTCTTTCCCTCTCTGTTTTCTCTTTAATTGTTTCTCTCTTTCTCTTTGCGTTACTTCCTCTGTCAGATAGGTTGGATGCCGAATGGCTGTGTGTGTGTGTGTGTGTGTGTGTGTGTGTGTGTGTGTGTGTGTGTGTGTGTGTGTGTGTGTGTCTGTGTGCTTATATAGACACATAATAAACTTGGAAGTCATTGAGTCTTAGGGCCCTATTATAACGGTCTGAAACGCAAGTGAGAAGGGCCAAGCGCAAGTAGCTTTGGGGGCGGCTCTATGGCGATGTTGCTATTTTACCGGGCGCATAAATGACTCTTGCGCCCGGCGCAAATCTAAAAAGGGTGACGGTGCCATCTCCCATCCCCTTTAAGAGCCATGAGCACATGAATTTCAAACTTCAAATGGCTCAGTTTATGGCCAAATAATATGGCCTAATTCACACATGGAATAGCGTTTTCTTCCACAACTTCAGAAACACTGAGTCCTCAAATAAATTTCGGCAAAGAAAACTTAACACACATATGATATGCGGTAACTGTGGTTCTATTTAATGATATACGCAATACATTAACAAACATCGTTTCTTACCAGTATTGTATGCATTATCGTTATCGACTTGTGTTCCTAATATGCATGTGTCCCCCCATTAATATACATTGCCATGGACTGTATTATGCATTACGTGTTTAGTTTGCGTGTGTTTAAACAGATGGACGCACACACGCGCGCCCGCTATAATAATTCTTTGAAACATACACACACGCGCGCGCGGACTCATTCATGCTTTTTAACACTCACTCGCGGTAAAACAATGTTTTCTCACGATCAAATACTCATCAATCCTAAAAGTTATGGGCTTGTACACGATGTCTGTGTCAAGAAAATATGTGTTTGCTGTACGGTGTTTGCAGATGCATTGATTTAAGTAAGTACAACTTATTACCGCTGTATCAGCTGTTCTTTCCCAAATAATTTACCAAGAATGTGTGGCTAGGTAGATGAGAGAAGCAAAGTGTATGCGCGAGGTGCAAGCAACATTATGCATGCGCCCTTAAAATAGCATCTGAACAAAGCGCCACTGACTTTAAACCAGGTATTTCCTGGTTTGTGGCGCAATTGTTTTCTGAAACTGCAAAATAGCACCAGGAAACGTTTGCGCTAGAACACGCCTCCTCCTTTCGCCGAACCGCCCCTCGGGGCGCAAGATCATTCCCTAACTTACAGGCGCGTGGCGGTGGTGGGAAAATAACACTCTGCGCTAGTTGCAAACTAGCAACGACACATGCGTCAGTGTAGAAAGTCAATTGCGCCGGATGCAAGATAGGGCCCCCAATGTCACACGTGTCTCTTTGACCTCCAGCTGTGTCAAAGCTCAGGGAACAGGAGCTGTGACTGACAAGGTTTGCCCTCCTCCCTAATTCAAACATAACTTTATTTTCACTTTTCCCCCAACACAAAGCCATAGTAAAATCTAATATAAAGACCAATAGAGAGCAGCAATACAAATCTCTAAGAGCTTGGCTAATCGTATTAATATAAGGTTTCAAGTTTGAATCTCTAGCAGCATTATAATGCTACATCCCAACCTGAAGCTGCCTTGATACTGTCTCACTCTCTACGTCTGTGTCTCTCCTTCACTCTGTCAACGCCTGTCAGTAGTACGTAGTCAGTGTCTCAGTCTGGATCTCAGTCTGTACTGACCACGTCTCTTCTCCCTCGCTCGTTAGTTGATCTCTCTCACGGCTCACTGTGACTCACCGTCAAAATTACAATTACAATTACAATTAGGGCATTTAGCAGACGCTTTTATCCAAAGCGACTTACATCTGCAGCGGATCCTGTCCACCCTGCCGGGTCTCTCCAGCCGCTCATCCACTGCCGATCAGAGCACGGGGGGGGGGGATTCGTCAGGGCTCCCCCCCCCCCCCCCAGGAAACTGGAGAGCAGCCAAGCAACACCGACGCCGCAGCCACAGCTCTCAGTGACTGTAACATCCACCCCCTCCCTCTCAGCACCCCTTCCCCGTGCCGCCGCCACCACCAACACCGGCGCCACCTCCACCACCTCCACCACCTCCACCACCTCCACCACCACCACTACCTCCACCTCCACCCCCACCCCCACCACGTCAGCCGGTGAGCCGGGCCTTGTTGATGAGTAGAAATGCACTAATTGTTTGATTATACAGATCTCCACGATAATGAATCGCTACTCCACGCTCCGGGAACATGGCGTGCAACCCGAATTACCAGCCCAACACTCAAGCTGTGAAAGTTGATTACTCATTAGTGGGTGAGTGAGTGGCGCGCACCACCATGCCCCCTTTTCTAAATGCCGCGCCTGGTTTTTATTTTATTTTACTGTATGTTACTGTAATTGGTATACTGGTTGCTTGCTCTCAAGGAGGATGGCTCTCAGAGCCAGAGTTGCATGATTTAGTTTTGTTCTTTCCGGCGATTGCAGAGCGATACCAAGTCGGCCTTCACATTGCATACACCAGTCTGAAGCACAGGCGAGGAGAGGAGAATTCTAAAAAGTGTGTGTGTGTGTCTGTACGTGTGTGTGTTTGTGTGTGTGCGCCCTTATGCGCTTAGACAAAACCGCTGCGTTCACATGATTGCAGGCGTGCATGTCCATGTGGGCGAGCGTCTACCTTCTACCTTGGGAGAATGAACACACACACACACACACACGTACAGGCACATTTGTGTGCGGTTAGAGTGTGTGTGCTGCAACAAGACAAAAGTTAATGAGGTTTGAAGGCAGCCCCTGTCTTTGTCTCCCCCCCTCCCCCACCTCGCTCTACCTCCCCCAACCCCTCTCCCCCTCCTCTCCCTCCTCTGCCTGCTTCCTAGCCGGGGTCTTTATTAAAAGGATAATACAGCGAGGGTCTTTAAGTGTGCAGCTGCAGATATAAAGACAGAAGGGATTGTGGGGGGTGGGGTGTCGTAGAGAAAGGGAAGGGCTGGGTGGGAGGAAGACGGAGACCGTGGAGTGGGATAAACTGAGGGTGAGAGAGAGAGAGAGAGAGAGAGAGAGAGAGAGAGAGAGAGAGAGAGAGAGAGAGAGGGAAAGAGAGACAGCCCAGACACAGTGAGGGGTTGGGAGGTGGGGGAGAGGAGTGAGAGAGCCCCCTGATTGCGATGGGCACACAGCAGAGGAGGCTTGAGGGAGGGAGAAAGAGAGAGAGAGAGAGAGAGAGAGAGGGAAAGAGAGAGAAAGAGAGAGGGAGAGAGAGTGAGGGAGAGAGAGAGGGCAGGAATTAATGATAGCAGCACAATGTGAGTAGGAGAGGGGGGGAAACTGAAAACAACTGATAGAGGAGTAGATGTGATAACATGATAAACATCAGAGAGCTGCATTGAGGGAGTTGGAAAGAGCGAGAGGAACAGTAGCGTTTGTAGGAACAAACAGTGCAGAGAACACCACAACACAACGGGTAGAACACGTCGTGGTGGCAGGCTGCTTGGCAGACTCCCCCCGTCGTCGAGGGCTTTAAAATGAATCGCAATAACAGAACCCAACAGTCGCTGCCTTTCATAGCTGTTTATTTTATGGGAAATATAAACGATTGCAAACACACCCTTTGGAACCCAGTTTAGGCGGTTATTGCACTCTGAGAGGTTGCGTGCTGCGACTCCGGTGCTACATGCGTGCAGCACAGCGCGCTCTGAGCGCCCAGGTGTTCTCCTCCAGCCATGTGTTGGTGGGACACGTCTCCCAGGCTGCAGAGACACACCGGACAGAGCCTGTTTTCCTCCATCTCGGCTTTGAAATGGGCCAATTAGTGACCTGTTAATTGGCACAGGTGCACTGTCTAAATGCGGGCCACTGTTATTTATCGAAGGATCTCAGTGGACCGCCCGTTGGCTAAATTTAGACCTCCTCTTGGCCAATCACGGGTCTCAGGTGTGGCTGCTGCGGCCGAGACGGGTGCCTGTTAGCGCGACCATGCTAATTAGTCCGCCTCTCTAATAAGTGTCCCTCTCTTTCCTTCTGTCCATCTGGTGGCAACCAGAGCACCAGGCCACATCATGCTGCCCCCCCCACCCCCGCTCCAACCTCAAACACACCCCCAGCATCACCACTACCCCCACCACCACAACCACCAGCACCAGCAACAGCACCACCACTACCCCAACACCTCCAACGCCACCACCCCCACCCCCAGCACCACCACCAGCACCACCACTACCCCAACACCTCCAACGCCAGCGCCCGCCTTCTCACTTCTTTGTCCGACATCATTTTCACCTCTCCCCTCTCCGTGTGGACGCTGGTCCTGCGTGTCGCAGCCCCAGGCTCTGTCATCGTCCGTAGCCATTGTTCTCACTGCTAACGTCCAACGTGGACCTGCTGTGCCTCCTCTTAGTCTGTCTGTCTGCCCTGTCTGCCCGTCTGTCTGGCTGGCTGTCTTTTCAACAGTCTGTCTGTCTGTATGTCTGTTTGTCTGTCGGTCGGTCTGTCTGTCTGTCTGTCTGTCTGTCTGTCTGTCTGGCTGGCTATTTATCTGTCTGGTGATCTCTATGTCTATCTGTTTGTCTGTCAGCCTGGTTGTCTTTCTATCTGTCTGTCTGTCTGTCTGTCTGTCTGTCTGTCTGTCTGTCTGTCTGTCTGTCCACCTGCATGTCCTTCTATCCGCCTGGACCTGCTGTGCCTCTCCTAAGTCCATCTGACTACTATGTGTATGTTTGTCAATCTGTCTGTTTATCTTTCGCTCCATCTGTCTGTCTGCCTTTACATCTGTCTGTTGTCTCTATCTGTATGTCTTAATGCCCCTCTGCCAATCAGGTCTGTCTTTCTGTGTGTCTGTGTGTCTGTGTCTGTATCTCTATGTGTGTCAGTGTATCCATCCGTCGGTTTGTTTGCCTGTCTGTGTCTGTCTCACACCACTTGGGGTCGATCCGTCCGCTAATTCTTCTGCCGTATTTGGATGTGTGCGTTTGTCTGCAGAGCTGTGGGTTGTGTGTCTTTCCTCCTCACTATCGATCATCCTGTTTGTCTGTCAGACCGTCTGGTCAGGAAGCAGACCAGAGACAGAGATGAACACACTGTGGCTAGGTCTAGATGATGGGCAGGTGTGTGTGTGTGTGTGTGTGTGTGTGTGTGTGTGTGTGTGTGTGTGTGTGTGTGTGTGTGTGTGTGTGTTGTATGTGGGAGGGGGGTTGGTAGGAGGCGTGGCTGTGTGGGGAGGGGGTAGATTTGTGCACAGCCATTAACCATGCTGAGGGGGGGGTTGGAGGGGAGGGCCAGACAGGGAGGTGATTTCCTTTGGAACGTGTGTGTCTGCTCGTGTAGGGGTGTGTGTCGGGGTGTGGATGTGGGCGTTTGTAGAGAACAGTAGTAGAGAACAGAGGACAGCAATAGCGAAAAGCAGTAGAGAACAGCAGTAGAGAACAAAGTACCCAGTACCCAAACACACACTCCTCTCCCTTTGTCCACAAAGTGATGGACCTCGGCTTGTTTGGTGGTTGGTTTGTGATTTTCTAGACTCTTGAGTCGAGGACAAGTATTCCTCTGGTGTCAATTTGTATTAGCACCTGAGAATTGAGTACCTGACTATTTGAGACATGGTGCCTGCATCCTGGCAAAAGTATTGATGTTCATAAGCAATGTTGATCTGTCATTATTGAATTTCGAGGCGTTTGAATAATCAATTGCTATTACTCCTTGCTATGAGGATTCAAAGTGTTTGATTGCTTTTGTGAAAGAAATGCAAAGGCCTGCAAAATAATAACAATTACTAAATGATATATTGTCATCCATAATATATGACCAAATAGACACATACACCTCATCACCACTCCATCCTTTACTCTCTCTGTCAAACAAAATACCTAGTCTTAATGTTACTCTTGTAAATACCGTACAAAGACTCTAAGGTTTTTAACCAGAAAAGCATGCATCTGAAATTTGAAGAAAAGTTGGCCTTTGATTAAACTTTCTTTCTGAGACTAACAAAGTGAAGATTACTTTTTTCACTGCACATTAATTATCTCTCAACACGAAGGTTAGTGTAAAATAGCCGTTGATGCACTGTTTTTTAGAATAATTCTCTTCTCATCTTCACTACAATAGTTGTTGATGTTTTGAAGTGCTTTTACAACTTTACCAGGTATTAAAAATAAACAGAAATTATGTGTGTTTTGCTCTGCAAAATACATGTAAACGATGTGGGGAAAACAAATTTAATGTCAGAGCTTGCACAATACATCAGGAATCATTATCAAGTTAAAAAAAAAAAAAATTGCTGGAAACATGACAGGAACAGAATTGATCCCTTTGCTGTGAAAATGGGAAAAGGGCGTTAAAGTATCTCTGGTAGCCAGCCTGCGAATATTCTGAAACAGTGGAGAACCACACTCTGCCATTAATAGTTGGGTCACATAGTGTCTACAGCAGTGTTTCAGTGTCCCTGTTTCCATACAGCTACTCCTTATATATAACAGTGTGCAAGTATGTTTGCATGCATCTAGACATGAACTCCTGTGTGTGTGTTTGTATGAGTGTGTCAATTTGTGCATGTGCATGTGCGCGCATGTGTGTGTGTGTGTGTGTGTGTGTGTGTGTGTGTGTGTGTGTGTGTGTGTGTGTGTGTGTGCGTGTGTGTGCGTGCGTGCGTACGTGCGTGCGTGCGTGTGTGCGCGTGTTCACTCGTGCAACACACGTAAGCGTCTCTGTGAAGCCGCTCTACTCTCTATGCGGACATGGCCTACATTCTCATATAAGGCACATCAGGCTGACACGCAGACATCTAATACTCCACAGAGGACAGGGCCCAACGCACGCGTCTGAGTCCCGGCTCTCCTATGGGCCATTGATTCACATCCATCACTTTCAGTTTGGGGCGTCAGAAGCCTCTGAGACTGGTTAATTTATTAGCCGGGCTTCTCCGCGGCGGCTAGGGAGCAAGGCCAGGCTCACCACTGTTTGAGGGACGCGGGCCACGGTGTGTGCATTCCAAACATAGTCCTCCATGACAGGCCCGGGGGAGGGGAGCAGAGGAAATACATCTACATTCAGAAAGAGAAGTTTCCTCTTTCACCTGACCGCTGGCTGCCATTGTTTCAACTCGAGCAAAAACCGAACTGAACACTAATAATCCCTTCACTCTTGCTCTCTCATAGTGGATTTCTGTATTCACTTTAATCCATTTATTTATTATTTATAAAAATAAACTGATAGTAGAGACAGAGAAGGCAATAGCGAATAATGATGAAAAAACAGCAATAAATGAACACTATTTGGGGGGAAAAATATGGGATTTTAGTGCATCCGGCTGAGGCAGAAAGAGAACGAGAGACAGAGATGAATAGAGAGAAGGACAGAGCAAAGGTCAGAGGAACCATCTCTTGAATAAAACAAGAAAGAGACTCAAGAATGAGAACAACACTCAGAGAGGATCATACCTCCTGTCAGATACACACACACGCAGGCACACACACTCACACAGTCACACACACATACACATATATATACACGTACATATACACACTCAAACACACACACACACACATACACAAACAAGCACACTCACACACACACACAAAGCACACACAAACACAGCACACGCACACACACAGCACCCACATGCACGCGCGCGCACACACACACACACACACACACACACACACACACACACACACACACAAACATACGCACACATATACACACACAAACATACGCACACATACACACACATATACACACACTCATACACACAACGACACACTCACAAACACACGTACACAAACACACGCACATACATCCATGCACAAACATATATACACAAACATAAACATATACACATACACACATACGTAGGAGCGCACGCACACTGACACACACACACACACACACACAAACTTAAACAAACACACACTCACACACTTTGTGAAAGCGAATATAAAGACCAACAACACCAACGAATAACACCAAAGGAGTATTAACAAAAAATGATTTTGAGCCACTGAGTGGTCACAGATTATTTGAGTGGAAGAGTAAATGGCCTGGAAAAAAAGCAGAGGAGGCTGTGATTTCAATGACACACCGTCTCTATCAGCCTTACCTGCAGCAGTTTGTTGTTACTTTATGGTTTATTTGCAGCAAAGGTTCTTGGTACGTGTTATTAACCTCTCGAAAATGCACGCCACAGCATGAAAAAGGCTCTCTGCCTCTCTTGAATACCTTGTACCGGGAGGCACTAGCCACATTGTGAATGAGAAGGTTTTATTCATTATAAATTGAGTAAAACTGGCAAAAAATATGTTCTTTAATTGATTTAAATATATTTCTGCTATGTAATTGTGAAAGGGGTAGAAAGGCGCGTAATAACGATAACACTATAGACCTATTGCTGTCACCGGCCACACCTTGTGTAGCTGTGTTGAGGTGTGTGTGTGTGCGTGTGAATGTGTGTACGTGTGTGTGTGTATGTGTGTATGTGTGTGTGTGTATGTGTGAATTTGTGTGTGCGTGCGTGCGTGCGTGCGTGCGTGCATGCGTATGTGTGTGTGTGTGTGTGTGTGTGTGTGTGTGTGTGTTTACCTCTTCCGCCATCCTCGCTCCGTATCACTAATGCAACAGACATTAGCATAGTGTTTGATGTCGAGTTAGGAGACATTTAGATGCTCTCTGCTTAACAACTGTGTCAAGTGTTTGCCGTGTCTATTTACTTCAATAACAACATCAAACAATACACAGGCCGGCGCCACAATGACAAGCAGGCCACGCAAGACGAGAACAGAGAGCGAATGAGAGGGAGACAGAGAGAGAGAGACAAAGAGAGAGAGAGAGAGAGAGAGAGAGAGAGACAAAGAGAAAAAGAGAGAGAGAGAGAGAGAAAGAGAGACAAAGAGAAAGAAAGCGAGAGTGAGCGAGAATGGCAGAGAGAGAATGGGAGAAAGAGGGAGAGAGGGAGAGAGAGAGAGCCAGTGAAGGAAAGGAAGAGATGAACCCCCAGCTCATTATTGCAACCTTGCTTTCCGAGAAAGATCTGTGACTATGAGTTGCAAACAGCAAACTGCACAGAAGAATGGTGTGGTCGTCAACGGCAACGCCAGCGGGCCTTCATTACCTGTGGGAGGAAGACAGCCAGAAAACAGAAAACTTGAGCAGTGCACACTTCATCTTCCTTTTTTTCCTTCTTCCTTCCTTTCTTTCTTCTTCTTCTTTGTGTGTGTGTGTGTGTGTGAGTGTGTGTGTGTGTGTGTACGGTGTGTGTGTGTGTGTGTGTGTGTGTGTGTTTGTGTGCACGTTGTCGACTACAGTACAGTCCAGGGAGGTTAGGTTAGAAAAGTGAGATAAGTGGACCCAGCATTAGAGCGAGACAGCAAGAGAGAGAGAATAGAAAAATGTGGGAGATTGGGAGAGAGAGAGTGAGAGAGAGGAAGAGAGAGAGGGAGGAAGAGAGAGAGAGAGAGAGAGAGAGTTCTCTGGACGAAGGGCGATAAGAGGTAAAAAGGTGAACAGCAACACTTGTCCTGGTGGCAGATGCTACTTCAGATTGGCGAAGGAGGAGTTGGATGGAATCAAGGCAGGGAGGGATGAAGGATAGGTCTGAGTTGAGAAGTAGCTTATGAAGCCACATACAGGAACAAAGAAATACTGGCCTGTTTCATTTCTCTCTCTGTGTCTTTGGGAATGCCAATAGTGCTACGACCATAATTGCTGCTATCCAACCAGAAATGCAAAAGGTCGGCTCGAAATCTTGGAGGAATGAGTTGGATCTGAGGAGAGGATGCTTGGTTTTACACATGTTTGTTTATTTGATTTGTTTTTGATTTGCGAATGCTTGCTTTTGAGCGGTTTTCAATTGCTGTGCTTAATCCTTTTCCTCTGGCTGCCACAAGTGATTAACCCCGCTGCACACCTGCAGGGACCTGGCGATTAGCTCTGCTGTCGTGTGATTGGAGGGACTGGGCTTTGAGGATTCTGGGGGACAGGGGGACAGACAGGTTTGAGGGAGAGATCTGAGGTGTACAGGAGAATGAATCGCTGTTCACATTGAAGAGCCTGCCGGGGTGAGACGGAGAGCAGACATTCGGCGAGGGAGACGTCAAAAGCGCTGGCAGATCCTCCCAAAACGTTATCATCATGCCCTATTGGATTAATGTCTGCTCTGTTAACTATAACTTCCTCTCTGTACATAGTGTTGGTTGCATTTGTGATGTATTTCATGTGCAATGTTAATAAAAGTACATACTTTTCAGCATATGGAAGTATTTTTGTAAGAGCAAACTATTTTCGTCAACATTCATCAATTTAAGCATGTTATTGTATTTTTCTGGAGTGTTATGTTTTTCCTTTGTATATGAATTGTTCTAATTTCTAAAAAGATCTGTCCTTCAACACAGTAAAGCACTCACGCACGCACGATAATTCACAAGTACTATTCTCTCATCTCAACGTAACATTGAGACATGAGCATTGATGTCAATGGTTTTATCCTGTACCATTGTACTTCATTAACTATGCCTGCTATGTGTTTCCGGGATCAGTCCCCGCCAAAGCTGTCAAATGTGAGACCGAGAGCATGTTTGGGAAGTGTCTGTGTGGTCGGGTCTGGCAGGTGCTCCACTGCAAGGCTGTCAAGGACAAATGGTGGGAGGTGGCAGGGTCACTGGTAAGTGATGAACAGCAATCTGGGAGGCATCTCCCCTCTATTGAATCAAATAGCCGCTGGCTACGTCAGGCTACAGCCACGCTGCTAACCATGGGAAACATCAAAATGACACTGTCAAAATGCATGTGTGTGTGTGTGTGTGTGAGAGAGAATAATGCAGCCAACTCAGACAAACATTAACCCATAATTTCTTGGGTGCCTGTCCTGTAATATTGTGTGTATGTCTACCGTGTGTTTGTGTGTGTATGTGTGTGTGTGTGTTTGTGTATGTGTGCCATGTAGGTTTGTGTGTGTGTGTGTGTGTGTGTGTGTGTGTGTGTGTGTCTTTGCCCTCATGTCTACAGCCGTGCCCTCTGCCATCTTCACTTCCTGTTCAACAACAATCCACTTCCTGTTCAACAATACGGCCGAGGAACGCGGGGGCTATGGGGTTGTCTCCGTCTTTGATATGAGGAGCCACCCGAAAGGTCCTTGGACCGAGGTTGATATATGTCAATCAGACCCTCTTCACCTCCTCACCCCCCATCCCCCCTTCCTCTCTGGGTAGAGCAGCAGCGACGGCGGCCGGTGGTGGTGGTGGTGGTGGTGGAGGTGGTGTTGGCTGAGGTGGCGATGGCGGCTGTCCTGTCTGCCTGACTCCCTCCCCAGTGCTGATAACGCGGGCAGAATAACAGGTGAGCGACTGCTGGCAGAAAGGAGATTGTCTGACCTTATTGTTTGCCTTCGCCTCCTCTTTGTTCTTCACAAATAAAGGGCTTTTTTTTCCTTTCTTTTTTTTAATAAACTGAAAGGCCCTTCACCGTGGCCCGCAGAAAGAATGAAAGAGGGCGAGCAGTGAGCTATGGTACAATGTGCTGGGCCGCGAGGAGGAGGAGGAAGAGGAGAGGGAGGAGGAGGAGGAAAAAAAAAAGGAGCAGCTCATCAGAAAATAACAAAGGTGCAAGTTAAAGATAAGGCGGCTGTCAGAGATTAATCCCAGCCCGCTTGATTGTTTTCTTTAATACCAGACCTGCTACGGCAAGCGATAAGTTTGCTGAGTAATTTGGTTTTTCTGGGGGGACGGGGAAAAAGGCGAGTGTGTGGCGAGGTGCTCCAAATAATATTCAGGTGTGCTCCATAATTGATTTATTTTTTTTCTCTCGCCGCCCTCGGTTCTCAAAGAAAAATGAGATGAAACTCAAAACTGCTTTGACTTGCCTTTCTTTCTGTTTCTCCCTTGTCTGGTCTCTCTCTCTCTCTCTCTCTCTCTCTCTCTCTCTCTCTCTCTCTCTCTCTCTCTCTCTCTCCTTCTCTCTTTCTCTCTCTAACTCGCTCTCTCACTCTCTCTAGTCTTTCTTTTTCTTCTTCCTCTTCTTCTTCTTACTCTTCTTTCTCTCTCGCCCCCCAACCTTTTTTGGATTAATAAACTGTCTTTGTTCAAGACAATAAAGGGGGGGGGGAAGTGTGCTTGAGAAAGCAGTTTTCTCCTCACGCTTACGGGTCCATTGTGGAGATTTCTGAAGAGAAGAAGTGTAAGAATTGAAGACGGCACAGTAGACAGACAGCACAATTTCAGCTTGTATTAAAGATATGTGTGTGTCTGTGTGTGTGTGTGTGTTTTCAGTGTCACTTTGCTTGTGAGGGTAAGAGTGTGTGTTTGTGTGTGTGGGTGTGTGGGTGCTTTTTCAGTGTCTCTATGCTTGTGTGGGTAAGAGTGTGTGTGTGTGTGTGTGTGTGTGTGTGTGTGTGTGTGTGTGTGTGTGTGTGCTTTTGTGGGTTGGAGTGTGTGTGCATGTGTGTGTGCGTGTACATCTGTGTGGGTTTCAGTGCTTGTGTCTTTGTATGTGTTCGTGCGGGTGTGGGAGTGTGTCTGTCTGTCCCATACTGATGAGTCTTAGGAAAATGAATGCAAAGAACAATAGATTAAAATCTATTAGTTAAGTAATGAGAAGGTCCGATACAGTCGCCGTATGGTAATTTGGTCTTCGAAATGAAATATGTAAATATGGTAGGGGAGTGGGGGGTGTGGGACTGAAGGAGTTTGAGGCGCATGAGTATGAGAAACGAGGAAGACTCTTAACTTATCTAAAGAGACTTTTCGTTTCCCAGGGCACTGAGCAATCTGTACTGTGGGAGCTGCACTAGGCAAAGTTCAACGAACAATTTGTTCTGTTGGTCGTAAATGTAGAAACCTTGAGATAACAGTGGAGTTAAGTGCTCCGATCAGAAATGGATGAAGGGGAGATGCACTTTGGAGTTACTTCTCCGCCTCTGTACCTTTCGTTTAAGAGCAGCAAAAAGGGTAGCTCATAAAAAATTCCAATATCAATATAAGTCAAATAATGTGTCATTAATATTATTTGATTCATTAATAATTTCATCATGCTTTCTTTGTCCTCACTGTGTTAACTCTCGGATTGAAAAAAACGACATTTCTTATTCATGGTATTTCCTCTTTTTATAGTGGAAGAGGGGATGCAATTTCAACACAGGGGAAAAAGATTATATATGGTTTATTTTTCCACCAAACTGATCTTTCTCTCGACACTCCCTAATTCCCTCATCTCCTCTGCCCTGCCTTCCAGCTAACACTTTCCATCTCTCTCTCCAACTCCCTCTCTTTCTCTCACTCGCTCTATTTCACTCACTCTTTCTGTCTCTTTGTTACTCTCTCTCTCTCTCTCTCTCTCTCTCTCTCTTTCTCCATCTCTCTCTTTCTCTCTCTCTCTCTCTCTGTCCTCCATCACAGACACTTCTGAGGAAGATGGCTCTCATACTCCAGGGCTGTTTTCCAATTACTGCACAGCCTTTCTTCATGGCCAGGTCATTATAATTAGAGCCCCATTTAGCTTTTCTCTGAGAGTGTTTGCTTGTGTGTGTGTGTGTGTGTGTGTGTGTGTGTGTGTGTGTGTGTGTGTGTGTGTGTGTGTGTGTGTGTGTGTGTGTGTCGCGTGGGTGTGTGTGTGCGTGGGTGTGTGTGTGTGCGTGCAGGCGTGCACGCGTGTTTGATTGGGTGTGTGTGTCTGTGCGTATATATACGTATATATTTATTTATTATTATTTTTGTTTCCTCCATTTATTGTGGTGCCTTGGAAAAAGAATAAATAAGTGAGGAAGGGCAATGTGGAGAGTGGCTCCATTATGACGTCTGGGTGGACTTGGGGTGCTGGCCATTAATGGCTGCAGTTGGGGGAGAGATTGGTCTTCACACATTACTGCTGCACGGATGGAGAGAGACATTTTGGAAATGGCTTTTCTAAATCGATAGCAGGGCCACTCCGTGTGTTTCTGCGTGTCTCTCCTTTGCCGGTGGATCCCTGCAGCACAAGGGGGACGTAATGAGTGCAGAGGAGGTTCACTACGTGGTGGGTGAGGGGGGGTCTGCCTGGTGCAACTTGTTTAACGTGAATGTATTCTTCTCAGGTTTAGGTGTGGACGCTGCGGAGGAGAGTTCTGCTTTTCTCTCTCTGTGTCCGTGTAAGGCCTTCACCCGTTGGACGCCTGGGTCGATGCTGGAGGACGACGCTGTGATGCAGATGTTGCATCATGCGACGGGCAGTATAGTGTCTGGTGTGTGTACGTGTGTGTGTGTGGTTGTGTGTGTCCGTTTGTCCACATGTGTGTCCTTGTACGTTGTAAACGTCTGCATATTTCCGTATCGCCATATCGCAGCTTGTGTGCCAACTTATCTTTTTGACAATGACAAACTCCTATCTGCTAACTCGCAGCCATAAATCCTGATTTCAGATATCCTCCATTGTTCCACTGACATAGGAAGTAGGGCTGCTCGACATACAGTACATCCACCTTAACATTATACTCCCTCTCTCTCTTTCTCTATCTCTCTCTCTCGCCCTCTCTCTCCACGCTAGAAACAGATGGCTAGGGACGATCTTCCAATGTGGTAGAAAACCAACTAATTGCTTTGAGGTAAATCGATACGGTGCTTGCAGCGAAACCCCTCCTCTTCCCTCACAGTCCATCAGTTTCGCTCTGCAATTACCCCATTGATTGGCCGGCGTTAATTGCGGGTCTCATTATTGCCTCCTGCAACCAGTTGCCACAGTCGCTGCCGCTGTGAAAGACGTGAGGGCGGAAGAGTGTGAGAGGAGGACCTACTGGATCTGCAGCCATCATGTCTTCCCTAGCTTGAAACAGTGGTTTCTAGAAAAAGTTTGGAAAAATGTGAAATGCTAGCACACAACCTCTCTATGTACTGTATATTGCCTTGTGATTCAAAATGATTGTAATTCTATTAATATGAAGAATAAATGATAATAGAGTTTTCTGTTTGATGAGAGTCAGCTTCACTCTCATTAAACTGTCTCATCAGTTTTTTTGTAATGTATGGGTCTTTGTAGAGGAGAGCAAGAGAGGCAGGGAGGTGTGTTGATGAGGAGAGGGTAGGATTGAGACGTGAGTCGCTCCAAGGCTTATCCCCAACATGGTGAACGGCTCCACTGTGCCAACACTCTCATTCCCTGAGTTGAATTCATCCAAAAATGTGTTCTTTCTTAAAGTCTGACAGCCTAGTGTATTCCTTACAACAAGAAGCAAAGGAACATGAACGCTACTGGCATTCACTGGCTGTCATACTACGCATGGCTGTTTCATGGTATGTATGCAGACAACTGGAAGCATAACATGCAGGATGTGTTATTATGATGTAATGGCTTGTAGTTATGGTATATTACACTTCTTGTTTTAAGCATACAGCTACAGTAAAGGTGTGTTCTTTTACAGCAATGTGTGTGCCTGAATGGAACACAGGGATGTAAAATAAATGCATCAAACAGGGGGAGAAGGGTTACTTGTTAATCCCAAGTCTGGAGAACACAAAGACACCAGCTTGAGCACATACCAGCTAGCTGATTAATGAACAACCTATTGACCAGACAAGACATAAGACATAAGACACAAGACGCAAGATGTAAGAGAAGATACTTAAGTCACCAGGCAGCAGGCACAAGACACAAGACACAAGACATAAGACACAAGACATAAGACATAATAAGGAAAGGCAGGTGTATTTCTATTGCAGCATCTAAACACCAAGCTATTTATAGTGCTTTTAAAAGGAAGCAATCACATGAAAAACACTAAATGGGACATAACCTTTCTGGAAAAGTGCTCCTTTCCATCATAAGGATTGCATTTAGATTAAAGCATTTAAAGACTGAAATATGAACATAATTATATATGAATATATGTTGAAAGTCTAGTTTAAGATTTCATGGATGATGGAATAGAAAAGTTGTGCATGATAATTTTCTTATGGAACCTTCAAAACAATAATGACTGAATTAGAATAGAGTTATCCTAGCATTGCTTTGTTCTTTTTCTTTTCATCTCTGCTTTCTGACATTCATCAGCCTAAAGTTAAGACCAAGAATCAAACTAAATGAGCCCACCAGGCTGTCTGACTATCATCCACCCACCACCTCTCTTTCTCTTCCCTAAAACAAACTAAACAAACAAAACAAAAAGTTCCAAATGGGAAAGGACGTTCCACTTTCCGGAGGAAGAAAAATAATTTGGTGGAAATGATTGATGATCGTGTATTTACAAAAATACACACAGAAAGGCTCACAAACACGCACAGACACACACACACACAGATTCAAACACTCTCCCACACACACACACACACACACACACACACACACACACACACACACACACACCCACACACATGCACAGATACACACACGTACACATACACACACACACGCACACACGCATGCTCACAAACACCCTCTGTCCCATGGGGTCTCTGTTAAAATTGACCTTTCCTCGTCTTTCATCAGAGGAAAATATCACCCTCAGAGAATAATGAGGACGCCAGACACATTCATTAGAGAGCATCTATCTGGATAAACTAAGACATAGGGGTTGCTATTAAAATGTTTCTCTAAATGTTGCCGTGTAAAATTCTTTACAATGCCGATTATAATTACGATTTGAATAATAAATATCTGAAAATATTAGCAACAATAGCTTATCTGCGGGGGCCTACGTTGGGCTCATCTCAACGCAGTTTCTCAGGTTAGATGTTTCATTTTTTGTCATTATTTCAAGTCACTTGCCTCAATAAAATGATTAACAGGCTACAGAGCATATATACGCCGTGAAGTAACTAAGGATTCAGATATCAAATTCGTTGACGCCTTCCACATTTTACCAAATCAATGATGTTAATCCAATCCAATCCATCAATTAAAAATTGTCCAGAATTAGAAATGTATCCTTATTTCTGTGACTATTTCAGCCAGACTTCTGATCTGCCATGGTTTCCGTGGCGCCGGGTTCACACATCTCCATGCCTCCTGTGCAGTTGATTGGGTCGGGCCCACAGCTGGGGGCGAGTCTGACGGAAATGATGTTAATTAAGAATCTGACAGTTCTGAAGACGGACGCGGTGCACGCCTCTCTCCACTCGTCTGTAGAGGTGGTGTGTGTGTGTGTGTGTGTGTGTGTGTGTGTGGGTGGTGGGTAGGTGTGCTTTTGAATTAAAGCGCATGCATACACACGTCTGTGCATTATTGAGTAAGTGTGGTGCGTGCGTGTGCGTGCATGGGTGCTTGCGTGGACGTGTGTGTGAGTGTGTGAGTGTGTGTGTTTGTGCGTGCGTGCCTTGCATGGTGTGTGTGCTCTCTCAGAAGTCACCTCATGGTGTGACCCTGTGCAAATAGGATTGTGTGATACATCTGGTCTCAGTCAGAACAGTTGGAAGCTGACTATGGCTCAATCAGTCCTGGTGATTGGTGTTGTTGGTGCCACACCTGTCCTTCCCCTTTAAATGTTATGTCCTGTTCCTTTAAATGTAACATACTGTGTACAAAGACAGAGGAGCTAGAACAGAAAACACACAGATGCACACATGCACACACACACTTCCCAAGGCAAGCGTAGTCGCCTGCCCATGTCTCATTTGCCTTTGTTTTACTTAATGTTTAAACTCTGTGTGGATTTTGCATCCAGCAAATTTGCTTACAGTTACAATAAAAGGGAATTCCATTGTAGATGCAAAATGAAGCTGAACAAAAGGAAAAACATTTTTTTTTTTTGTGTACGATTCCAAGCCTGGGCCCATTCACCGATTCGACAACAAAACACACAGCATACTATTCAGACTGGTGAAAACAGAGTGCTTCTGAGGTAGTGTTGACCTTATGGGCAAGGTGAAGGCTGCAAGTGTTCTATTATTTATGATTATTTATTATTTCTTGTCTATTTCTTGCCTGCCAGTATAAAGAATGTTCTCAAATAACTTATATTTTAATGTTTAATAGGTCAAAATAATTGTATTTATTATTTTTTAGATACTTGCATTATCCATCCCTTAAAGATAAATGATGTAACCAAAATTATATTTCTAAAGAGTGAGAGAGTGAGCAGGCTTTCTGACAAGAGTTGTTCTCCAAAATGAATAAACGCCTCTAAAAACACCCTTTGACCTGTGCCTCTGCTGTATTTCATTTCAGACGCACTGTGAATACAGTCTGGTCCCTTATATTTTTGCTCTCATGGTGATTAGCCATCAGAATGATACCCGTCTATGGATATAAACACACACGTTAGTATTTCAATGTGTGTGTATGTGCGGGTGTGTGTGTGTGTGTGTGTGTGTGTGTGTGTGTGTGTGCGTGTGTGCGTGTCTGAGACAGAGAGAGAGAGCGAGACAGAGAGAAAGGGTGTGTATGTGTGTGAGTGGATTAGACTGAGTCAGTGTGCGCACGAGTGAGTATGCGTGTGCAGGGGGGCGGGTGCTTGCAGTGAGGTGTGTGGGAGGAGGGGGCAACATGGTTGCCAAGGTGATGGAAGATTCCATCCTTTCCGTTCTGTTTCAGCCTCCCGGGAGACAGCAGGCAGCCTCCATCAACTTTGGATGACCCCTCCCATCACCCCCTCCCCAACCGCCCAGAAACACAGGTGCAACATTGTCCCTCTATATATTTATTTATTTGTTTGTATAACCCTTTGACACACGCCAGCCACATGTAAACAAATGCACACAAAGACCCCCATTCCACACACACACACACACACACACACACACACACACACACACACACTCAACACTCAAACACCATTTTTACGTATCACCCCGGGCAGCACCTTGACAAGCTGAATTAGCCCTTTGACATCTGCAGCGCTATTAGGTGACACCGGGTGCTCGAAGGGGTGAGGGGGATGGAAGGGTGAGAGAGGGAGAGAGGCGGAAAGAGGGACAGAATATGATTAAAACAGAAAAGGGAAAGGGAGGAATATGACACTGAGACATTTGGCTTTTAAGGAATTAAACCCGAAGGCTACAATGTGTATCAAGGATGGTAATGTGCTGTTATAGGAATCATACATCAGAATACATCATGGGATTTCTTGTTGGCAATGGCCATATTGAGAGGACTGAAATCCAAAAACCAACGTAAATATAAGCCTTCTGTAACCTAGGCTATTGAGAACTTAATTTTTGCCACTTCTCGCATTAGAAATGCTGGTTCAGTTTCAAACACAGCAATGACTTTTCATAATGACTAATACTTTTACGATTATTTCATAAACAATGACCAAAACACCATTAGGCCTACTACAAACAAAGCAACTATTATTCCAGTGCTCCTATGCTTTCAGAAAACGTTGTGACATAAAAGCCCTATAGGCTGAACTGTAAAGTGCTTTGACCCTCACTCGGACAGTGCACTATCATACAGCTAAATTTGCTGCTGGCCTGGCATTTGTTTTTTTATCAATATAACAAAGGAACAACAACAGAGGAGAGATCTTTGTATAAGCGGTGTCCTCTTCAGAGTGGAATTTGATTCAGAAGCCCCCGGATGGGATGAGGAATGATAGGCTGACATGTCACATTGCATTTATAATAAGACCTTTCCGGTTGCCACCTATCACGTCTGATACCTTCCGCCTGTGACAAAAACACAAGTTAGATAGGCGTCACCTTGTAAATGTCACATGCGCCTGACAGACAGAAAGGGCCAATCTGAGATGGATGCAAAATGACAAAAGAATAACAAAATGGGAGAAGGAATGGAGAGAAAAAACAGTTCATGAAAAATGACACATTGTGATGTGAGTACGGCTACATAGATAAGAGGAAGTTAGCACACTCCATTTCTCTTCCTGGTCTCGATCTCTTCCGCAGGAAGTCGCTGAATGTTTAACGCGCTGCCCTCAGGTTTGGACCTTTTCTTGGCTCGGTGCCTCATGAGTGTAATTTGGATGAGTGCAGTTCGCTTGCCTTTGGGCTCATTAACAACCACATAAACAGTAATTACTGTGATCGGCTAATTAATTCATTTAAAAATGCTGCACGGTTTAAAATGCATGAGCAAGTCTTTTCTGGAGATAACAATTTTACGGAATCATTGTTGACATAATTAGCAATTTCATGTTCCAAAATACAGCTAGAATAATTTAAAACATATTTTCTTCTGATTTCATTTGTTCACTCTTTTATTCATTTATTTCCACCACATTCCCTGTGTCTTGCCTTTTTTTTCTATTTCTATGACAGCTTTCTCTCAATGATCCTTGGCTCTGAGGCTGACTCACTCTGCATGGCAGCTCGGCTGTCCTCCTGATTAATGTAATTCTGTCCCCTGGATGCATCCTTTTGTTGGTTGGCCCTTGCAACACTCTGCCCTGGTCCTCAAGCCCATAATAGAACGCTCTGGCATCATCCAGTGTGTTTTGTGGAGGTAAAGAATGGTAACTTGGAACCCGATTCTCCATTAATCATATCAAACAGGTCAGGTAATTGGAATTAAAGACAATAAAGATCAGAACACTACTACTATGGCTAATACTAATACTACTACTACAATATTTATATATGTATAATATAATAATAATACAGAACAACAACAACAAATTAGTATATAATATACAATAATGATGATAATAATAAAAATAATAATAACAATAATATTATTGCCAATATGATAATACCAAGCATAATTTATAGAAAATACTATAATTCTTATAATAGTACTAATAATATAATTCCAATACTAATGGGGATTTTCTGCAGCACATTAAATGTATTCATTGCTAATATTCTGTGAAAGGAGGTTTGATTAGAAACGTTGGAGTATGCAGCCTGTACTTTTACCCTGTTGTACATGTGATAACGGTATTCACCGGTTCACTAAAGCCTACAATATAGGTCTGCATAAGGTGCATTAACGATAGAGATGGAAAATTGTCAGATTTTAGAACTAGTGGGTAGCATATGACAGTATGTTTTATGTCCCAGGCTTGGCTCCCTGACCCCCTAACACCCCAATTAGTATTCCTGCAGAATTTATGACCACGTCAAGCATCACTTCTGGTTGATTGCCCCTCTTCTTATTAAAGTGTGGATAGATTTATGGATGGGATGACAAGCATGGAGTAGGTTGAAGGGATTTGATTTTGATCCGCTGCCATTCTGGGGTGTTTACAAAAATACTGGACATCCTAGGTTTATTACTATGATCATATCAAGAATAATAACATTCTATATTAATATAGTGACACACTAATCACCATGAACCATAGAGAAGAAGAACCCCATCCTTGTGAATCTCCCCCCCACATACAAGTGTTTTTATGAATATGCATAGTGGTAAGATGGCTTACTAACTCTCGACAATATAAAATAGCTAGAGAGGTAGTGTGTATAGGGCATGTACAGAATGCATAATGGATTTTCTTCTTAGCAATACTCCGCCATTTTGTGACGACTTGATAGAGTTGTAGTACAGTATTCATTAATAAATATAAATATACCGTAAGCTAGGCTAAACCAAACTTGGTTTTGCCTAATTTCTAAGGAGAAAAGCTGTGGTTGTTATAAAACACAACAACGTCACCCCATAATGACAAATTATCTCAAGATTAATTTCTAAATAATTACCAAATCACAATTAATACCAATGACATTCCAATGCTCCCAAACTTCCCAAATGGCAGAGGTTATTGCGATGTGACGTCACGATGTAAAAGCCCTTCTGTACTCAGGTGCCAAGTCTTTAAACTGTAGATGCTGCTATTATAACTCTGAATGAGCATGTTCGTCATCTAGCGGCCATCACGTGTATGACTACATCAAAAACGGTTCAACCATAGACTGTAAAAAGCTCCAAACAGACAGACGGACCTACAGATAGTCAGACAGATATATAAATAGATATACTATTATTATCCTTACACCTATATTTATGGAAATAATAATCTTAGAATGAACCTCACTTTTTGGTGCAACTTTTCCTGTTTCTTACTATTTTCCACAAGATGGCGCTGAACTTCTTCTTATGAACTTTATAGGCTACGATCACAGTTTCCATTTTGTTTGATATCGGCTTTATCTAACGAGAAATCGGATGATTGTTAGATCATTTTTTGTTGCACTTGCAATGAAGGTTGGACCATTTTTAAATGTTCAGTTAAATGTTTAGCAGAGAGAAGGACGAGCTTGCCGGATCCCCGGACCCTTTTGTGCCATGACGCTCCTCCCTCCAGTGCTATGTTTACTTGACATTTGACAGCGTACACCGGTAATGAAGCATCCCCCTTCCCACAAACACTGAGACTTTATGGTGGTGATACATGTGCTCAACTTCCCCCACCAGAACAGGGGCCAGCGACCGGTGGTTGAAAACCCATCACTGCTGTTGGCGTAGTTGTGTGAGTTTCCAAATACTTTTGAATTAAATTTGGAGTTGAATGTAATACCTTGGTTCCTCCCTTCGAGGATAACCTGTCAGGACAACAAGCGTGTACTATGTTGTTAGGACCTTTGTCATATGATTGATTTATCTTCTGAATGCAATGTATTTATGTGTTAGTTACGGAGTTGTTAAACTAGTTAATAATTGTGAGTGGTCACTTGTAAAATTGTATGATTTTACAAGTGACCAAAGTACCCATATGTTAGAAAAAACGATATTAATGTGATGGACCTTGTCCCCATGCATTCTCTTCACGCCTGGCACGGGATGCTCCCAATTATCGTTATTGTATAGAAGTGGCGGTTCTTTCACTTACATCGACTAGCGACGAGAGAGAGGGACTCATATAAAGGGATATCCGTTTCCGTTACATGCTTAGGATATTGCTCATTCAGAAGTTTCGTCAAAACAGAATATTTACCTCCTTTTCGTTGTTGTTGTTGTTGTTGTTCTTCTACTTGTAGTGTTGTTATTCTGCTGGCTCCAAAGACTGTTAACGGGTTTACACAGTTCAAAATAAGTATGAGACCGGACATAGACCGAAATAACGCTCCAATCCAGGATCCTCTCGCAGCCTACTAATAGATAATGTTATACCGTTGGTAACTTACACTGCGGCATAAAATAGCTCAGTAGGTGTATGCCCAAACATTAATGTTGTGTAGTACCCTGATAGCTGACTGTTATAACGTCTTAACCGGCCTAATTCAACTTCTTCACCAAGTTCCTCAGACGCTAACTACAGCCCTGTGAGCTAGTCATTGGATAAGCTACCTAGTAGCTAACTGTAACAGCCGTTGGCAATCTGGTTTTGTTTACACCGTCTTTATGCACTCCTGTTACCCAGCAGACTGCTAGACTGGAAGAGCCAACTCATTGGGAAAATAATTTTCTACACACTTGGAACATTTCTCACCTTGTCTACTTGTTGTGTTACTTGTACAAAGACAGACGAGGCAACATCTGGAGAAGGTCACACATCATCAGGCAAAGTGATGCTCCTGTCAAATCTAGTCAGCGTCAACAGGCTTGGTAGGCTTTTACACTTGAATCGTTTTACTACTGGTAAGAGGTGTCTTCTGACACATGCCACTCGATGACAATGGCAAAACACTTTATTTCCTTAATGAAAGCATTTATAATTAAATTAATATGTCATTACTTCACACTATTCACAGTAAAGCAATCCAATGATGTGATTTGCGCTGACTTGCTAACATAACCTAGAATTTCCATGCATGCTGTTTTCTACTTCTCAGGTTGTTTTGTAGACTTTTCTTTGAAGAGGCTTATAAATCAATATCTTTTTGTTGACGGGGACAAAGAGATTCAACATTGGTCGAATTTTTGTGACTAGCCCCCGCATGCAGCAGTAGGAACCGTTTTAACCTTTCACAAACCTTTGGTGTTGCTCACGTCATTAGACAAATGAATATGGTCTTCAGCTGATGAATCACCACTCAGTATTGGAGCAGAACTGACTGCTGGGGTGAGTGATCATTGTATGTTACGGGCAGCCATGTCGTTATTCTGACACTTCTTTGGTCGGTGACTCAGCAGTCAGTGTTTTAATAGTTTTTCAAAGATTTGACTTATACTATTATACTTTTGTTCAGTTCACCAGCCTACAACTTCAAATAATGTACTTTTATCCATCTTATTTTCCATCCATTTCTCTCCAGTCCTTTGGGAACTCTGTGCACTGGGCTTGGTTCTGCAGCAAACATTACTAGAGTGTACAGAAGCCTCCACAGCTGGTTGAACCACATAACACGGTTCAGCTTTAGCATTGGCACAAGTTGTCCTGGAAGGGCTCAGAGTTTTGGGGCCATGTGCTAAGAGAGTCATTGTAACACCAGAGCCTTCCATAAGATCAGGGGGGCACTGATCCTGAGTGAACTAAAGGAGTTTACAAATGGATTGAAAGAGCCTTACTTAATCACTAGCCTTTAGAAACCAAGATACATAAGATAACAGATGCAAAGAGACACAAAGAGGAATGTTGTTCTAAAGGTCCGTTGTAGCCCATGTTAAAAGGCTGCGGCAGCCAGGTGGCTAATGCTTCATGGTTATCATTATTTGCGTAGTTATTCATATAACTACTTATGAATAACATATGACTTTTCTATAAGTAAAGTCATACATACTCCATATGAGCGTCCATATAATTCTACTGACTACTGATTTTTTTACAATGATATGTGTCACATTTTTTGATTCCTAAAAACAAAACGCCTGACAGGAAGCATTATGTGAGGTATGAAATGTAGTCTTTACAGGTAATACTACCATTTTCCCAAATGTATTGATGCCATCTAAAATTGTTTATTGTGAGTGTTATATTGGTGATTATAGTACAATGTCTGCACCCATCTGTTCTAGGTGGCGTTCAAATTAAGGTCGGCCAAACAGCCCATCATTTCCATATCCAAATAATTCCATCATTTTGGATTTTACGCTTTAAAGCTACATGCAGGGGCTTGTGAAGTGAAGTCACTTCTAAACACTTCTAAACGTGTCAAACATCCGCTGCTACTCTCATCTTTTCTCTAGACTTTGTCTCAACAATGTGTAGTAGTAACGATTACGCATTGGGGTGTGCCTCGCAAGAAAGAATGAAGGCATGTGTTTTTACAGTAAACAGCAAAGAGACCCCAGCTTAAGCAGAGAGATACATCTACTAAACACCACAGAGCGATCAACCTGCAGGTGTCCTGCTACATGCTCAGTGAATGGAGCTCATGGGAAATTCATGAGCTTTTTTTTTTTTAAACCCTCCTGTAGGGGCTTCAATAAAGAACACACAATGTATTGGATTTGTATGTAAGCACAATCGTGCCGTAATTGACTGAAATGAAAGTGCAAAATGGGGCAGCTGCGTTTCAGCTAATGTATGAAATCCAAAACCCATGACGTAATTGGAATTCAAAAGCCCTGCATATTATTATTCAAGTTTAAATATAAGTGCATTGTCTTCTACCTGTAAAATGGAAATGCAATTGCCATGCTTTCAATGGCACAAGCATTTAAATAATTGTTATAAAATGTTGAATTGTTTGAAACTGCACGCTCTTTGTAACTGCATGTACAGTGACACAAATGGAATGCTAATTCAGTTGGGCATTAATTCGCTTATTTCACTTCGATGTTTCTTTGACCTATGGCTGACAGGCTTTCAGTGACCCTGACAGAGTTTAAAGTCTTACATTTGTTTTGAGCACACAGCAGCTAAATCAACGAATCAGCAAGCTAAGGGTGAATGTGTCTGTTGTGATTAAATAGCCTGACAGTAAGTTGCTTCATAATGGTGGTGTGACTACAGCCTCCTTTTCCGCTAGTCTGTGTATTACTCAATATGCTGCTGCTATTAATATGCCAAAGACACAGCTGATAATGGATGCTAAATATCAGTTGTTGTAAGCAAGATAATGCAATTGATGGATCAGCTGAATCTATTTTAATTCAGCAAAAATGCAAACATTCAAATGCTATTGACTGCATATGCAAAGCAAGAGGTCACTGTATCCTAGTTATATTTTAATAGTAATTATGATGAAACTAAATCAGCACTGACTACTGATTTAGGCCCCGTTCACACGGAGCCGATTTTTGGTGAAACCGCATAGTCTTGGGCCGACCCTCCAGACGGGTCCGGCGGATCCGGTGCCCGAAAACTCACTTTTCTGAAACCAGGTCCCAGGGTGGGTGCAAATTATAACGCGATGTTAGAGATGTGTTGAATTTTTTGTATTGTTTTTGCAGCTTTAAATACAGCCCCTTGGTACATTTAATTACTAACTTTACATTATAAAGTATTTCTGCTCAATTTAAAGGTTCAATCTCCTCCTCGACTGAATGTTTGCATACAGCGCGCAGGCTGGATGCGTGCAGGCTTGATGCGCTCCACTTTTTGTTGTGGAGAACCAGCGCCTTGATTATTTACTACAGCGTTTCTACAGCGCGATGCTTTTTTGCAATCAGTCCGTCTTTACGAAGATATTCCCTGAAAAGCATCAAAGGAAAACGGAAGGCAAACATCGTTTTCGCCCGTGTGGACGGGGCCTCAGTTTCAGAATAGACTACTGTGCTCTATCTAGACCTATTGGCTGCCTGGCTGTACGGTGTTAAAAGTATGCTAGCATGTTATGTTAGCTATCACCAGCAGAGGTGTTGATGGTAGACGATTTCACACTGATTGGAGCTGTGTGTGAGGTCATATGGACATCCAATCATTAAT
This sequence comes from Pollachius pollachius, assembly GCF_949987615.1. Taxonomy (NCBI): domain Eukaryota; kingdom Metazoa; phylum Chordata; class Actinopteri; order Gadiformes; family Gadidae; genus Pollachius; species Pollachius pollachius. The sequence goes on from NC_136934.1 coordinate 38,564,377, forward strand.
GTCTGCCTTTTTGCTTCAAACTATTCAGTCTTTATTATTATTTTCGTCATATATTTCTAGAATGATTCGACTACTTTTGAGGATGCTGTAGGTAATAGGATATTCAAGAGCTATAATTGAGGGTATTTCACAGAAATGCCATAGCCATCCATCGGCTATTAATGAGTGAAGTGCTCTGTGAGAAATTAAAATACGAATTCTGCTATTTTCTGCTCACTCTTTGCAACTCAAACCACAGTTGCTTTAATGAATGAATGAATTATAAAGCAAAGCATGCAGTTCCATCCATTGTTTTTATCCTGCTATGCTACCATCATCTATTTAAGGGAACTGAAAAAAAAACATGCTCCAATCCAAACGATACCTTCAGCATTCTAAAAACAGACCTCACACGAGGTTACCCCCTGGGGGTTGACCACCCTGTTCCCCGCTTCCGCCACCGCACCCCGGCCCTCTCAGCTAAGAGTGAACTCCGAGACTTGGATCAAACGGGATCATCAGCTGTCAGCCTCATGCTTCCCCCGATGGAGATGTATGCCGCTCCCCCCCACCCACTCACACACAGCCATTGAAGTTATTGGCCTCACGTTGGTATGTGTGTGCCTCGTATAGTGCACGCACGCTCACACACGCACTCACACATATCACACTAATCTGTTTCCCCCATGTTTTTATATCACCAAGACCAACAAATATCTCCCTCATTTTAAACCTGCATGACAGAATGTGTCCCATTTCTGTATTTTTTTGTTGTCAATGCGGTCATTCATTCAGTGTGTAATTTTAAACTGTGAACTCACACTTGCGCGCAGGCAAGTGCACTATTAGATTTTAGAAAAACTGCTGTTGGGCAACAAGCTCTAAACCCTAGTTGAACTGCCTCAGAGCTGAAGGTGGTCAGAGAACCAAGAGGAGAATAAATGGTTTCTCTCCTAGTGGCTGGGTGGAGGATTAGACGAAGATTAGAAGACACCTGTGCGCTTCTCCAGTAACATGTTGTGACATTGGTCTTTTTTTTTAAAATATATTTCACTGTCTTTAAGATCATTGGATGCATTCTTCTGAGTTTGACATACTCTATCATAGAGGGTTTAAGCTGACTGTGTCAAACCTGCATTTATTGGGCGGGTAATATTATGGTAAGAGCTGAGGCCGGCCTTTATGTAATACTGATAGAATGGATTATGCAAGACATATTTTAAGATAGAAGTGTGTACCAGTCTTTATAGAAAACAAGATCATACAATACAAAAATCTGGATTATAGTGTGCCAAAATGTTTTAGCCAAAGTTAATAACTATCAATGTGTGTTATGCAAGCTTCTGTTGCATTCTGGGTCATAGTAAACTAATAGCACACCTGTCATTTTGCATATGGGGTTAGGTTACCCATCTGTGGCTTTGCTCCATCAGGAGGTATTAGCCTGTTTTTCCATGTGCTGACCATGTGCATGTCCCTTCATCCCACATGAGCAGCTACTTCTCACGCGCCTTGTTCCATATGTCGGGAAAGGATCAGGAACAGAGGCAGCGCCAGGGAGGGGCTTGGGTTCCTGTAGCTAGTGGCTACCTCTAGGATAGCCATAGCAACCCCTCTGGCACCCCCCATAAATAAATAAATTAATACATAAATAAACCAGCAATTTAGACTGACATGGGCTGGCTTGTGAACCTTACATCTATATACCATGAACTGAATATCTGGACTTGTGTTTAACACAGAAGGGCATTGCAACTGTCGCGGAGCGGCCAGCTGGAACTGCGTATGTGTACGTGTGTATGCTCTCGTGTATACGCATGTGTGCACGTGGGCCAGGATGTTGCAGTAGAAATTACACATGTGGCAACTGCCACATTAATGGGAAACCCTACATTTCAGAGCACCCTCACTGAAAAAGTCTAGCAACCACAAAGCACCAACAGAAAAAGATCTGCTGTCTCCCCTGAACAAGGGAGTAGAGGCCTATCGCCTTTCTGTCTGTCTGTCTGCCTGTCTGTCTTGTCTGTCTGTCTGTTTAGCAATCTCTCTATCTGTATCTATCAGTCTATCTATTTGTCTGTCTGTCTCCCTTGTTTTCTTTCTCTGTCTTCATTCGTATGTCTCCATTAATGTTTTTAGATGTCTGCCTTTAAGAAAAGATGAGATGTTCTTTATTAATCCCAGATTGAAAAGGTCTAGTCTAAAATGTTATTTAAATAAGGAAAGATATCTATATTTTTAAAATCTCAAATCTCAGTGAACGCACAGAAATAGCACAGAAATATGTCGATAATGGTCTAGATCCACCTGGCCATGTGATTAGTCAGACTATTCTTCTACCCATGAGTCATGATGGCAACATGTTTCTGACCAATCAGCCACCAGGCTTTGTCATCGGTCTATAAACCTGTCCAAGAAATCAAGTTGGAACTCCTTGCACTCCAGCTAGGGCGCTGAGTGTGTTTAGCAATCTTAGGGTCATGTACAGCATAACGTCTTGTCTTATTTCTGGCATACAACCATATGAGAAACACTATTGAAATGAGCTCCTTTGGTGTGTTGGTTGTTTGATATACAGGGGTGTATTCTAAGCCTTTTTTTGACGATCAAGTCTTCAAATAGCAGTCACAATTTAGCAGTTTCACAGTCAGGACTGGGCCTCTCCGCTAATTCCATGCTGTACGATTGAACAATTCAAGCTCTTGTTCTTGTTGTGTTTGTCAGACATGGTATTTGTGTTGTAGAGTAAAATAGATGGAGGATGTCCATTGATGCTATGCGTGCTTGACTGCACGGCACGCCACACTGCTGGTAGGCCTGAAAACCCACATCCCTCCCTGTGGCCTAGTAGGATGCATAAACTCAAGTTCATGTTGGTGTGGGTATGCATTTGCGTGTGTGTATGTATGTGTGTGTGCACACGCACGCAAGCACGCACGCACATGAACTAGCTTTCTGGGATGACTTTCCACTTTTCCCAGAAGGTCAGAGAGAGACCAACTGCCAGTGTTTGACAGCTTAGCTTCATGGTCCGATACTAAAAAGAGTCATCATCATACGGCTAGGCATCGGGTTGAGTTCTCTGCTGCCTCAAGCAGTGGCGCTCAAAGTCTTAACGTTTCATGACAAAGTCGATTCAGAGTTAAAGATGATTCCGAGAATTGTGCCGAGCAACCGATTAGCTTATGCACCAGAAAGGGATTTTCTTTATTAAAAAGAAAAAAAAGGAATAATTCACTCTACCAAAAGCCGCATACACTGGGTGATGGGCTGTGGAAGTGAACGATTAAAGTAGCCTGTGACTGCTGGCGTCACAGACACCTCTGTCAACATCGGTCAGGTGCCAAAAGACATTATGGAACATCTACCCTGGAGACAAAGATTCCACTGTCGTTGTTTCCTTTTTATCTTCAAAGGGGGTCAGAGAGGGGCACATGACCATCTATATATAAAGCCAAACCGCCCTTTTAACGTCAGTGTTTCCCATCGAAAGGGGGATCAGTGTGCAGTATAGAATACAATAGCCTAATGAAATTTTGATTACACATTCCTCCTGGTGTCCATGGTAAAGCGGGCTTAAAGAGAATGTTTCAGCTCATTCCCCCTGTAGTGCAAATCGTTGTGCACTACAGTCATTTGAACTACTACAGTAATTTGCGATCCTGCCTCACAGTTAGCAGCCTTTCTGCCGACCCAGTCCCGTGTGCCTACTAGCCACTTGGTTTGAAAGACCCAACTCCACCGAAGCTTGTCGAGTAGTCCGCAATCAACAAATGCCGCCAGTGTGATTAAGTAAATATCAGCAGCAGTTGTTTTCGCTCGCTGCTGTTGCTAACGTCCGATATGTGAGTAATTTTGTATAACAGCTGCTAGGCCACAGTGTGAGGCCTGTTTGGTCCACACCCAATCCCAAAAGAATCTCCAGTCCAGACATAGATGTTCAGTAACACAGAACATGAACACACGCACACAGACACACAGACACAGACACGCACACACACACACACATACCTAGTTGTTGCCTCACACAAAGATTGTCAACTATGTTTTTCTGGATCATCATACAAAGATAGTTTGAGCACATGCATGAATACCACCATATCATATAGATTTACCCTTTTCTATTCTGGCAATATGGCAATAACATATTTATTGAATGGCCTTAGATAAGTGATTGGAAGAAAAAATTGTGTAGGTACTCACCTCCAGCCTTTGAGGAGCCCCTGCCTAACCGAGGGCCTAAAGCCGGCTAAACACACAGCTGGGTTAGAATAGACTAAGTAATGTTTTAGAATTTTCAAAGTTAAAACAAACTTGATTCCTATACAAAGTCAGTGGCAAAATACAGTCCCGCTACGTTAGCGCTCCTTATACTTTGCTCCTTTTACAACGATATGATTGTATCGTATTTGTTTTCAGGTTCATGATACTATGCAAAGCGAAATCTGCGCCCTGTGTGCGTTGAGCTTAACCTTCGGAGATGTCGGCGTGTAAAGCAACAGTAGGGGTGTTAGGGAGCTAAGAGGACAAACTAAGCTGCTATGACAGGCATCGTCTTCACACCCTGTCCGAGTGATGCAGGACACGAGTCCACCGCTGTGTCCTGATTTAGCCCAGGGCTTCCCCAGTGTGGGGAATGCTTGGTTGGCTGCAGCAAGGCCTGGTGCCTCTTTCCTATATGGAAAGTTCACCTCAGAGAATGTATGTTACCAAGAATTTCCTTGCCTCTTATATTCAGGTAATAGAATCCTCAATTAGCATCCAATCATAGTAAGTAATTGAGCCTGTTGGCAGAAATAGCGAGGGCTCAATGAAAGCAGTCCAATATGGAACAAGTTAAATGGCAACAATAACTACTGTCATTGAAATGCAATCGCTACAAATATGTACTGAGAGCCTTTCAAAGATTGCTTTGGAAGGGGTTGAAAATTACACACACTCTGAAGCTCTCCGGAGCTATGCACTTGATCCCTAACCTTAACCACATGTAAATGTACTTTTAAAAGTCCATTCTACGGAGATGCAAAGACATGCAGTGCATTGTTTATTATAGAAGACAGAGTTATATTATTGAGTTCAAACACCCAGGGCGATTCACTCGGAATATCAATGCAACAACCCAACTCTAAATCATTAAATTTGATGTTAAAAACAACTTGAAAGCCAATATAATTCCAAATGTTTTTATTATTAAAATGCTCTGTATACCAGAGAAAAATAACATCCAATTTTTACATTCCGGAGGTGAATGGAGAAGCCCGCACACACGTGCGCGCGTCTGTTACACCTACACTCTGCATTTTTATATAATGCTCCAGTTTGTCACCTGGCGAGCGGCTGAGGAGAGGCGGGATGAAAGCATCTCTGAGTGACGTCTGCATCGGCGGTGTGCTGATGAGTGGGCAGGGAATCGTGACAGCCGGTGTACCGCGAGGAGGAGAGATAAAACACAAGGACGGAGTGAACGAGGAGGTGGGGAGGGCTGTTGCGTGCAGAGTTAAGGATGCAGTAGGCAGGCCCACGTTAAAGGCACGGTGTGAATGTCGGTGCTGGAGTTAGCGCCTCTTGCAGGGGCTTAGATCTGTTGGGAGCAATGGTGACTTGGACATGTCTTCTTAAGGACTAATTGAATCCACTGGCCAGTTCAAACAGGCTGTGGGGAGGCTGGTTCTATGTGAGATAAGATGTGTTTTTTGAGACTTGTGTGTGAACGAATATGTCAATATGATTATAAAATGATACTGTGGTTTGATTTATTGTTTATTGAAAAAACTCAAAGAGCAGTCCCTACACTGAGGATGAAAGGGTAATTATTTTTTTTTATTCCCCAATAGTAAGAATATGAATATATATATGAATTCCCCTCCATGATTGGACTGTGTTTGGTAATCTGATGGTGGGCCTGATCCAAGAGCTGAAACTTTTAAACAAGCCTTCTATAGGGAACAGATCTCACCGAAATCACGGAAATATTACTGCTATATAATAATAGTATTGCTTTTTGTGTATTTCTGATTGCATGAATGCAGCGTCCAATGGAAAAGGTTTAGGGGTGAATAGTTCCTGGTGGACTTTCAGAATCTTTGCTCTCCAGACCCACTGGAAGAGTTTCTACTGGCTTTCTATTTGCATCCCTTTTCAATTGTGATCAGCTCAGTGAAACGTATTTGAGATCCTAACTCACTTTCCCTACATGGTAGCCCATACTATAAGATAAATTGACTACTAGTCTTACTGTAACAGATAATATGGGCAGGGTAATGTAATACCTAGGCCCCAGTTACAGAGGTCCAGCCTTCTAAACATTAAAGTGACTGTGAGTGTTTTACAATACAGCCAAAGATTACACTCCATATTGGGATGTGAAACTAGGAGACTTCCCATAAAAAGGGTGTTAAATATGGTTAAGCCAAGGATTTGCAAAAGCTGTATATACATGCAAGCGGTACTGCACAGCCTCGTCTCATGCTAGTACCTACGAGCCAATCTAGGGAAACCATTGCCAATGGGCCAACGTAGTTGGTGCAGCTGAATTCAAGGTTGGAATTGCATTTGTCCGAATTTACTTTTAAACGAATGACTTTTTACCTAAGTTAAATTGGTGCAACAGGCTGTAGAGATCCCACGAGGGAGCAGGGTAGTGATGGAGTGCAACAGATGTAGGGCACAGGAACAGACACCTTTGCTGCTAAGTCTTTAGAACAGGAAAAATAAGACATTACTGACATTAATGTGTACATTAATGTGTAATGTGCATTACTGACATGGATGTAATGGATGGGCGGTAAGGGGACCTGTATTCCCACTGCATTCAGAAGAGAGCCTAATGACATATTGAGTCATTGTTAACGGCTCGGGCAAGGATAGGCTTGAAGAGGTAGTGTAAGTCCTGGAATCAGGTTGGTTTGTTGTCAACAGGCATTTGTTTGTGAAATAAAAAGTGTTCTCCTGTGCAGCCATTGTAGATGTGTACGTCAAATGTGATTTCTTCCCTATTTGCAGTGTTACCAGTTTCATTACCTAAAAATGAGGTTACTCAGAGGAAGCTCACTCACCTGATTGGCAGGGAAATATAGCAGTTGTCAGGCTGACACACTCACATTTTTGTTCGGTATGTACCTTTCAATTTAGTAATTTGCTGAGAACGCACTCTCTTCATTCCTTTCTCTTTGTGAAAGCCTGCCATCATATAAGGCTGTTGGTAGGATATTTTACAATGTGTGAGACCATAGCTTGCTCACCCTGCAAAGGATGGTCGGTGATTGGTCCTTTGGCTCAAATCAATACTCCGAGAGCTACATACCCCTTTTGCCGGTCGATGGCTTACGTGTACTCGAAGAAGTGCAGTCCTGATGTTAGCAATACATTGCCCGTCTCTGCAGAGGAACGTGTCAAGTAATCGCTGAGTGGTCGAACCAGGCGGGATGTTTTGTTTTGTGTTCGACGGCCAGACATGAGAATAAAACAAAAACGTATTTTCCGTTGGTTGGGATTCACCAACTGCTCTTCAGCAGTGCATTTTAATTATTTTGCAATGTCTTTATCACATTGATATTTCAACATAGGGGGCACATGAGTACAGGGATATGCAGAGCTGTGAATTCAGCCTCAAAGTGTCAAGGGACTTGACTCTGGATCTAGGCCCGCCCCTCCTAACTGCTCCCGATGAGCTGCTTGTCAGATGATGGTTTGGCACTGCTGTGTGAGCGTGTGTGCATGTGCGTCTGCGTGCAGGCACACCCGTGTAATGGAAAGTGTCACTAGAATTTCCTTAATGCAGTCCATTTAGTTGCCATTCAATCGTGGATCAACTATTGAAAGCTGTGAAAATGTGAGCTCAAATGTACATTAAATATGGTGGCTTACAAGTAATACATCAATCAAAGTAAATCATATACATGGTTAGAATAGATTTTAATCGTTTTGGCAATAACGATTCACTGCGCCGACAAAATCACTTACGAATGAAAAGTATTTAATTTCATCATTTTATTCTTTCCTTTTTTCCAGTTCACATTGCTGATCTGAAAGCATAGAAATTGGTCCTCCATTCAAGAAGCAGCCGTAGTTCAACCTACAGGTTGGTGACCGGAATCCTATTCATTTTAATACTGCATAATAATTCTTCTATTGCATTGCTGCATTTACCTGAACAGGGAATTCATCTAATCCAGTAAAAATACAGTTTTATTGTCTGAACAAGCATTACTGTTGTAGATTTATACATCGCATAGTTGTAACTGCCTATTCAGCTGAAGCCTGCGAGTTCTCAACTCTCCTGGGGACATCTACTTTTTCCATTTTAGCAAAGTCAATTTGACCCTCTTTGCGAATACAGGCCAGAGTGTGTAGGAGTTGCTCGGGATGTGTGCTACTGAGATAGAGAGAGTTACTCCTTGGAATTTCTGTAGCCTGGCTGTGACTTTGGAGAAAGTTGAACTAAGCACACTCTTCCCAGGCTCTCTGGCTCTCATAAGCATAGCAGATACACACATACATCGACCCTCCCAGCCCCAAACCAAGCAAGTCCACAGAGCCACACACGCATGGTCCTTCAGTACTTGGTACTGCAGTACTTGGGCTGATGGTTCAGGAGTTTCTCTGAATGTGCAGTTCAGCTCCTGTGTATGAATAAGGAACAAATGGCAGCCCACACACCGATGCGCACACACACGCCCACACACACACACACACACACACACACACACACACACACACACACACACACACACACATTATATTTTATTCTGTTAAATATTGGATAAGATTATACCATTATACAAATTTTCTGTGTTTTTTTATCTTGGGACCCAACGTACAGTCTGAGCACTCTGGGACTGATGATCCCTTCGTGTTCTAGGTCTTCGGCCGCAACCCACCTCCAACTGGAGGTGGGTCAGGACCCATTTTAGGTCCTGACCCATATCAAATAAAGCTTTGGTTCTTTAGAAGGGTTTAGAATAAGTCTTGTGCCAACCAATACTTCTGAACAGATCTTTGGTAAGTTTCCTTGGACTTGTCTATCGGCTCTCTGTCTGTTCATTTGTTTCTCCATCTTTCTTAAGATTCCGTTTTTCTTTCTTACTAAGAACTATAATTGACAGGAGACACAAAATGAAAACAAACAAATAAGGACTCAAAATAATAGAGTGCTTCAGTTTAATCTATGTGAACCTGTTAATGCTTCCTTTGCATATTGGTTATTTATGCTGTTGAATAATTTAATTGTCGTTTTGGTAAAATGCAATCATCCCAATGATGCATTCATGGCCTTGTTACCTTTTTCTAAATAATAATAAGGATGTGATTCAAAAGGGACATTTATATTTTATGTCTCAGCAGAGGGTCTTTAAACATCTTTCTTCTCATCGTTTAATATATCTCCATTAAAAATAAGTGCAACGTGACTGTGCATGAGTGTTAATTCGGCACAGAATGCGATGTATGAGACTCTCTGACCGGTCAGCGGTCATCGGCCAATGATCTGTCAACCGTCCAACTCAGGTCACCGGCCGATATATCGGCACATCTATACTCCCTTCCCCTGACAGGCCGCAGGGGTTCACAGTTGTAAAGTCTGCTGTTCCCCGGGTGTTTTTTGAGGGGTTAAAAAGCTGGAATGGCACATTTTCTCAAGTAGTGAGCAGTGGAAAAATCCTCCTCCATCCTATTTTAAGTGCCATTAATTTTTTTGCTCTTACTATCACGATTTAGTCATTAAGCAGCTGGTTTGATCCAGCGATTTTATTAAATTACAGATACACTGCAGGAGATGAACTACCACAATCACCTTTAGCCACCATGTCTCACTCTGGCTCAGTTCAGGTTACAGTATGCAAATAGACAACGATATCGAAACATCGAAGGTCCTACAAGATGTAAATTGCCTACTCATTACCCAGGAGTGTATTTTTTTATAAATCCATATTATCAGGTTTCCGGTTCCCTTGTTTCTCAATAACTTATCACTTATTTATTCAACTTGTTTTGCCGAACTAGAAATATGGCTCCCACCTTTCTCTGTGGTATTAGAAGAAGAAGAAGAAGAAGAAGAAGAGGAAGAAGAAGAAGAAGAAGAAGAGGAAGAAGAAGGAGGAGGAGGAGGAGGAGGAGGAGGAGGAGGAGGAAGAGGCAATGATCTGCGTGTTGTCTGTATTGGAATTTATTAATGAGCTTGTGTGTGTGTGTGTGTGTGTGTGTGTGTGTGTGTGTGTGTGTGCGTGGTTGTTTGGTTTAGAAGAAGGAACAGGCCACCATGACTCGTCAATTGCGCCTTTCGCTCCATCTCCAAATCTGCTCCTTGTGATAAGGGAGACACTGAGACGGTTGGCCGTGGCTAATCCTTGCTCCACATTGGACTTGTTGCCGACCAGCGAGACAGACACAGTGGAGTGTTTTGGGGTGAGGGGGGGGCTCACCCTTCTGCCTTGGCATCTGTTCATAACTTCTGAATCATGGAGGGAAATCGCGAAAGCCACCGAGACAATCTTGAGACCTTTAATAGAATACACAGAACCCCTTTCATGGGCTTCATTTCCGAAAAATCCAAAAATACATCACTGCCGCTATGGAAACATTTGTTAAGTAAATATGCCGCTCAGGCAAGACAACAGGAACCTATTAACCCGTAAACAGTTCACTGTTGCATACTTTATATGGATCTGTGTTCACCGTTGTCGTGGTTCGGTCCATTTTCCACAACGACAATGAAAACATAGAGCTACTTTTTTATCAATTGGAAGGATTTAGCTTGTTTATATTTTCAACCGTCATCCACATCTAACTGTTGCCTCTGCCAGAGGAGTATCGATTGTTGCTAGAATGATAATCGATCTTCCCGCTAGTTGGCATTGTGTGTGGCAGCCCTCATCATGTCAAACCACAGTCGGAGCCACAGTGTTGTTGTGTTGTTGTGAGAGTTGTTTGATGTGGAAGAATCCCCACTGTGCACCTGTTCCAACCAAATAGACTGCAGTGTTGCAGATTTCACACACACACACACACACACACACACACACACACACACACACACACACACACACACACACACACACACACACACACAAAATCAAAGGGATCTTTGGCAAGCTGCGTGATACATTCGATCAGCGTTCTTGGCCGCTAGTGCAATACTCATCTACCTTATTAATTGGAAAAGCACAATACACAGCAGGCCAGAGTTTTCATCGTTACTTGTTCTACTATTTCCAGAAACGAATGAGTCAACCGAGTGCAATAATGAACGTTTGGAGATTTAATGGCACCGCGTGTGTGAATTTATATCCTAGTGACAAATGGCTACAGCAGTGAGCCGGAGAACACAGATCAGTTATGATACATTTCTGTTCTTTGTAGCGTACATGGTAGGCTTGAGGTTTCCTAAAGCATGTGAACGAGCCAATAACAGTGTGTGTGGGTAGAATGACCATGCACTCTTGTGATGTGATTTAATGTGTCCATTTGCATACTGTGCAACTTTCTGTCACTCTCTCTCTTGCTCTGGCTCTCACTCTAGTTCTGGCTCTCACCCTCACACTTTCTATCCTCTTCTCACGGGCCCTCTGGGCAGAACATTGGTTACCATACGGCATGTGGGTGGTGAATTTAATTCTCTGTCTGCCTGCCATCTTCCTGCTGATTCTGTGCATGCAGTCAGACATTAAATTGCACTCGCCTGCCTAATTGTTTAGCACTGCATCACATGCACTGAGAGTGACAATCGTGCAGTGTCTAGACAGTGTTCCACATGCTGCATTTGAAGCATTGCAGCAGCAGAGTACATCAACCTGTCTGTCTATGCTCATTGTTTGTGCACTACACTAAAGTCCTGGTTAAGCACTGTTGATCGATGCCTCATGGTTTGAGGGTTGTCGTGTGTGTGTGTGTGTGTGTGTGTGTGTGTGTGTGCACGCATGCTTGTGTGATTGTGTAGCTGCAATGGTTAGGGGATAATGAAACTCCCCGTGGAAGTGTATTACCTCCAAGCCTATAATCTATTATTATCTAATACATCACTCCAGACCCACATTGAAGCTCTTTGAAGTGAGGGAAACCTCAGAGCTCTGCAGTCTGATCCTGTATTCGACTACAGCTGCACACATTCGTAAACAAAGCTGTTGAATTGTTACTGTTGCCAGCAGAACATCATCCATTGGCTTTACAGCAAGTGTTAATAACGTAAATGATGAATGGTAAGCCGACTAAATCATTAAATATTTTTTCTACACTGACATTGACACACACACACACACACACACACACACACACACACACACTTAATTGTGTTGATTAGGCCTTCTTTCAATACAGTGTTGTTTACAGTGTTGTTTACATGAAGACCTTACTGTGTGGCCTGCTGTTTATTCCTCTTTGAATGTGCCATACTGTGTTCTAGTAGTTCGCTTGACGCCAAAAATATTTTAGGGGTGGTTTTTCATGAATAATTAGCATAATTTTGCTCAGAATTAAACATTAATCAATCAAAATACCTCCCCTGGTATATTGTACTTTTTCTGCAGTTTATTATTAAGCTGCTGTTAAGGAGCCAACATTGTAAAACCTACCGTCGCTAGTGATTAAACAGGTTTTCTGTGTTCACCAGCACACTTGGATGCAGGCAGAATGTTGAGTAACTTCCACTCCAAACTATTTATACCGAATACCTACTTCACCTGTTCTAACCTCACGAATATACTTTACAATCTGCATTCGAAAAAACATCTTATAGCTGAACCTATTGATACACAAAACCATTGTCGCTAAACCCATCCACTGGCTGTTCTCTAGGAATGCAGCTGGATATGATTAGTTCTGTGTCTAGACGGAACTTTACGACTCTAAACCAAATCCTGGAATGTTTTGATGTGTCTTAGTGTCTTGGCTGAGCCTTTGCGAATTAAGCCATGTGATGTATTCAAATGTGACTTAATATTAACAGAAGTGCAGGCAACAAGTCAAGTACCAAATGTACACACAGAATGGAAAGTATTTCCTTTTCAAGAAGGAATGACGACAACTCTAAACAGCCTCATTGCCTGGGAAAGTAGACCTTGTTTTCTCATCTGAGTTTTCGGCAGAGAGCAGCCGTTTCCCGCAGTGCCTGTTGCAGATCTTCCCCTCCAGCATGCCCAGTCTCTGTTTACCACACCTACACATACATGCACCCCGCACACATCTGTATGAGCACATAAGCACACACAAAGACACTGGAACACTCACGAGGCGGTATGAAAGCCAGCTGTTTTTCCGAGCCTAATGTCATAGACTAAATAATTTACTTTTTATCTAACCATCCGGCAGGCAGTAGCTACTCTGTCCAACTTGTTCTCTTACAGAGCTCTAGGCCCTGAACTGGGTCCCTGGCATCTCTGCACCTTGAGTTGTGTTCTTTGCTTGTCAATAGAAATCATGGTCTGCCAGTATTTCTACACTACAGCTCCTTGTTAAATTCCTTCACACACGGCAGTGTGTCTTTCACCTGTTTTCCTGCTTCTCCAAGACTTTCGGCTTTGAATTTTTGAAAACCTCTTTAGTCTCTTTCGCTGTTCCTCTTTCCTTGGGGAGTTATTTCATGATGTCCTCAACTGCCCCCCCCCCCCCCCCCCGCATCAATCCAGCCGTAATAGCTCCAGTGAAAGGGGCTCGACCACCTCTTTCACTTGAATCCTCCCCTTTTCCTTTCCTCAGCCTTGTTCTTCTACTTCTCTTCTTCTGTGGGCTCCACCCTACCCCACCCTGTGGTGTTCAGCCCCGCTCTGGCCCCACCATTTATCGGGGGCCAGCCCACGATATTCAAATGGCCGTGTTGAGTTTGAAGTTGGACATACTTCCAGCTTCAGTTAGCGGGGGATGGAACGCTGGAGCCCCCAACCCGGCCCCCTCTGCACAAAACAAAATGGTTCCCTTCCTCCATGAACCCCCACCCCCTCCCTGTGGAGTCTTCTTGTATGCTGTTGGGCAGGAAGAATGGTTATGTTTCCTTTCAAAATCTGAGCTTGTAGAATAGGGCCAAACTGCGCTGCCCAGCCTTTGTGGGTGTATTAACACAGACAAGCGCATCTGGATAACTGAGAGGGAACCCATCAGTGGCTGTCAAACATTGTGAACATTAAGATAGTTAGTTAGCTTTGGGTTTGAGGAGATCTTTCCCAGCTCAACTTGAGGAGCACCCAGTGTGTTCCTCTCGTAATGTGGGTGGCAGCAATGAGAGCGGGGACACATTATCAAGATCTCATTTGTGTCAGATTCTTCAGTCCCTCGCCTGCGTGTAGATTATAGATTATAGCGTCTGCTCCTTCTTAGATCTGAATCTAATCTTCTGTGCGTTTGGAGTCATCAACTCAGATGTCCCCAAGTTGTAATGCTCAGACAGAACATCTTGTACCATCCAAGTCATCTTAAAGTCTTACTTCTTAACTTGAGTCTTGACACTCGGTTGCCTGCTCAATAATGCTTGTCTGGCTGTTGTTTAACTCTGCTCTATAGCCGCTAATTAGACCCGGGAAGAAGTTTGTACTAGACATAGTTTCTTAAGGCTATTTGAATAGAGGTATACTAGTCAGGCCAGTATACTGGACATACATTGGTCCTTTATAATATTGAATTTAGCCTCTGTGAGAAGGGTCATGGAGTAGAACCGAAACGGGTTGCTCATTTTGTTTGTACATGTAATTTTCTTTACTTTCTTACATCCACTTTCTTTCTTTTTATTTTTTGCCTACTAAATCTATCATTGTCTGTAGCACTAAGCTCTCAAGCTTGTATTGAACAAGTAATGCTTGTGTGTGTGTGTGTGTGTGTGTGTGTGTATGTTTGAGTGCGTGTGTTTGTGTGCGTGCACGCAAATGCTCGCGCATGAGTGTCTCTGTGTGTCAGTGACCTATTGAAAATAATTTCGGCGCAGTGTGGCCGTTTCCACGGCAACGTAGGCTTCACTCTCTTTTTCTCTCTACTTCTCTCCCCCTCGTTCATTCTCTATCTCTCGCACACAAACACACACACACACACACACACACACACACACTCACACTCACTGGCTCTCTGTCTCCGCTCCCCTCCCCTCCGTTCATTCCCCCCCACCCCCCTCAGCCGGAGAGGGGTCATGTGACCGTGCTGACGTCAAGCCGGGGAGGCGGCCGGGGGGAGTGGGTTAGTTTGTTACTCAGCAGCTGAGATCTGAGAGCAAAACCTCCTCGTTGGCTGGGAGTCGCCGGGAGTAGCTCAGTCTCTGCTCGCTTCTGCCTGAACCAGTCGTTCAGCCAGTCAGTCAATCCAGTGCCTGTTGCTTCCTTTCTTATCTCATCTCCTTCTGGGGTTTTCCCTCTTGTTCCCTCCCTCTCTTTCTTTCTCTCTCTCTTTTCTCTCTCTCTCTCTCTCTCTCTCTCTCTCTCTCTCTCTCTCTCTCTCTCTCTCTCTCTCTCTCTCTCCTCCTCATCGGTTGCTGCTGCGTCTGAGCCGTTGCTCGCCTGTTGCTTGTCACATTTGTGCTCAGACTTTAGAGGGAGCGAGTGTCGGGTGATGGGCTGCTGAGACTCCTTTTAGACAGAGCCAACAAGTAAGGTAAGCTTGCTTTCTCTCTCTGTCTCTCTGTCTCTTGCGCTCTCGCTCTCTCCCTCTCTCTCTCTCTCTCTCTCTCTCATGCTCGTTTTCCTGTTGTGCACTGGGGCTGTAGCTGTTGGGTTTCTCGTGCTGCCGTTTCTCTGTGAGCTTTCACCTTCTGCTGCTTTTCCTTTCACATTGTTGCGAGAGTCACCGGCTTGTGCCAAAGGGAAGTGGGGTCTGTGCAAGATTCCTTGACTTGTGTGTGTGTGTGTGTGTGTGTGTGTGTGTGTGTGTGTGTGTGTGTGTGTGTGTGTGTGTGTGTGTCCTGGTAAGGTCAGGGGAAAAGTGAACTCTAATGACTTTATTGATTCAGAGCAATGACAACAAGAAGCTAACACAAGCAGTCTCATCTACCTTTTGCTACCCTTTTCACAGAAGAAAAACACACGTTTAGTTCATGACATTAATTATGGGTCTGTAAATTATTGGCTTAATTGGATGCAGTGCATCCAACTGCACTGCATGATAATGCTGTGACATTCATGAATAAAAGCAACCCTATGTTAAAATGACAGAAACAGGAAGTAACTTTCCCATAATGATGACCTGTGGAAGGGGTCCATCACAGACTCATCCAAGTTAAATGTCCTCACCGTGTGAAGTAGGTGAACGCTAAGAGAGACCTTGAGAAAGAGCAGGCACTGAAGACAGTGTAGGCTTGCTTAAGGGGGAGTGTTGTGTGGGTGTTGGACTGATGGGCAGCTCTACATCCACACAGCCCCGAACACACACATACTCACATAGCCAAAAGCATTGGTAATGTGTGGGGTAGAGTTGTGGGTTAGGTTTGGTTGGTGGTGTTGGTAATGTTAGGGTGGAGGTGTGGGTTATGTTGGGGTGGTGTTGTGGGCTAATGTAAGGGTGGTCGTGTGGGTTATGTTAGGATGGAGGTGTGGGTTATGTTTGGGGAGGTGGTGGTGTGGGTTAAGTAGGGGTGGTGGTGTAGCTGGACACTGCCAAAGCCACAGCAGTTGATCTAAGACGATGGAGTGATGACTGCATAGAGGAGTGGGAGGGAGCATGGGGTCAGAGAGTGTGGGTGTTTTACTGGTGGTGGCTTTGGAAGATGGAGTGGGCTGGACCTCCCCCCTTGCGTTCTGCATGCGTCAGACAGTATGCTATTCCACATATATGCCAAGCATTGTGGAGGCTATGCTTTGGGTTCTGAAATATTAATCAAATATCTTTGACTGTCTCTCTGTCTCTGTCTGTTCTCTCTCTGGCTCTCTGGTTCTCTGTCTGTTTCTCTGTCTCTGTCTGTCGATCTTCTCTCTCTTTTATCTCTCTCTGGCTCTGTCTTCTTTCTCTCTCTCTCCCTCTTTGTATATTTCCCTAGCTATCTCTGTATCCCTGAGGGCTCTCCTTCCTCCTCCAACTTAATGATGCTCAGACCAGCCAAGAGCCTGGTCCCTATCATGACAGCCCATGCCTTTTTTATTTCCTGCTAGTTACTCCTGTACTACGCAGCAACAAACCATCCTAGCAGTAGTGGTAATGTACTGTATCAGTCAGTTGGTCTCAAGGCCAGATTACTTGCTTGTTTATTATTGAGTTTCCAGTGGTGTGTCAACGCATCATCACAGACCTTTTAAAATCATGTAAACACCGGGTCAGATACAAAGGTCAGGAAGTTATGTAATGCAAGAAGCCAGGGAAAGTTTCTCATCAGTGGTCATTAACATTACCCATGTGTGCAGTGACGGTTGTGAATAGCGCTTTGGCACGGTACATATTCTGCCGGTTACACGTGAGCCCCGAAGTATTAAACGCTTAAAGTGCATCTCCCAGGTTTTTGTGTTCCTGTCAACCCATCTATTAGCCAAAGCTACAGAAGAAAGCAATTGAGTTGTGTGCATCTAAAGGAATGGCATGCTTCCTGTTGGGAAATGAGTTGCATACAAACTACAAAAGGCTATTTTGGTAAAAGAGAAAGGGTGGAGCATTATAGAGCTTATGTCTGTCTTTCCTTTTTTATCAATTTAAAAGGACTGTTATTGTTTATATGCATTATATGCATCTACGTTTTGCTTGTATTTCTCTGTTTTTGTGTGAGGATTAACGTGTGTGTGTTTATGTGTCCATGCTCACCAGTGACCATATCCCTAGTTCCTTGTTTTTGTCGCTGTGGACCGGATGTGTACAGACACCATCTGCTGTGAGGAACACAGCTCTCCGACGTTACAGCTCATCCAACAACCGAGCATACACCACTTTTGTCCATGTGTGTGTTTCTTGTCCACTTCTAAAGTTGTTTTGTTTGGTCCGGGCTAAGTCCGAAACGGAGAGTAGTAGCATTTAAACCAAGTTTTGGTTGGTGTTGACCTCTAACTCTTCTGCTTTCATGCTGACATTTTACACATATTTCAAAACACTGCTTGATCGGGCGGGCAGTTTGGTTTGCATCATTCCATCAGTGTTGCATAAGTCGCTGTGAATGGTGACGTTGAAATGCGTGTTTTTACCAGGATTAATTCATTTAACGCAAATCCAGATGGTGACTAATCCTGGCCTATCAGCGATAATCCTTGTTATTTGTTAGTGTTACTGTAGTGTATACTACGTCATGCCCACAGTTTATGAATGCAACTTCTAAAATGTTGGCTCCAACCATAGCTAGCGATTGGCTATACACTCCAAAACATGTCTTGTGTTTGGTCTGGGGCTGATGCGTCTGCATTGACATAACACTCAAACCAGGTGTGAAATCTACGCTTTGCATCTGAACCCTTGGGCGGCATTTGTCGTTGCTAGAGGAGTCGTTGCGGTGTTCACACTGGCGTTTACAAAAACAGATCACAACCAAACCATGCTGTTTTTGTGTGTGTGTTTGTGTGTTCTGATACTGATGGTGATGTGTGTGTTATTCTGGGTATTTCCCCATGTAATGTGTGTTCTGATACTGGTTGTAGGTTATGTGTTCTGCTGGTAACTTTGTGTGTGTGTATGTGTGTGTGTGTGTGTGTGTGTGTGTGTGTGTGTGTGTGTGTGTTATTCTCATTTACATTTACATTTACATTTAGGGCATTCAGCAGACGCTTTTATCCAAAGCGACTTACAATAAGTGCATTTGTTACAATAAGTACATTTGTCATAAGAAGTGAAACAATATATCGCTGTCGGTACAGTAAAGATGTTCATAGAACCAAGTGCAAGTATTACAATCGCTAGGCTAACCCATTCCCTGTGTAAAGCAAAGATAGCAGCTACTGTAGATGCTACACAATTAAGTACCTTGAATAAGTGCAATGTACAAGTGCCAGGACGTACAACATTCAATAGTGGCTGTGCATTGGTTTCTATGCAGAGTCGAGGTGAACTCTGAACAGGTGAGTTTTAAGTCTTTTGCGGAAGCTGGTGAGCGACTCTGCGATCCTGACATGGGTAGGGAGCTCGTTCCACCACTGAGGTCCCAAAACAGAGAAAAGTTGTGACTTCGCTGATCGACCTTTGCTTGCTCTTAGCGATGGCGGTACCAGACGTCTAGCTGAGGTAGTTGAGCGGAGGGATTGAGCTGGGGTGTGTGGCTTTACTAATGCTTGGAGGTAGGCAGGGGCAGTTCCATCGACGTGTGTTCTCATGGTGTGTGTTCTGGTTCTGGTGATAGTGTGTGTGTGAGTGTGTGTGTGTGGGCTTGTGTAATTCTCATGGTGTGTGATCTGGTTCATGTGGTGGTGTTTGTGTGTGTGTCCAGGCAGGAGCGGATCAGCCAGTAGTGAAAGAGCGCTGGAGCAGCTTGTGTGTGTGTGGGAGGTGATTAGCTGTGCTGTGCTGCTGCCATTGTGTTTTATTTTCTCTTATTACAGAGAAAAAAAACGCTGCTTGTAGATCAGCTCTGTTCAAATCGTACTCGTGCATGCATGTGCATATGTGTGTGTTTGTGTGTTGGATAGAAATCTTGTGTGTGTGTGTGTGTGTGTGTATTTGTGTATGCCAAGTCTCAAGGTGGGCGGATGTGTGGGTGGCACAAGTGTGTGAGTGTGTGCTTTTCTATGTGGGCACAGTAGTGAATGTGAGTGTCTCTGGGATATTTTTTCATATATATATAGCAATAGGACATCTAGTAATGTGTGGGTTTGAATACCTTTAAAGCCAATTTACTGAGTCAACGTTCATGCGGATTGTGAATTAGGAGTTCACATGCTGACGGTATTATCGGCAGTGTATCAGGGAAGGGATGCTGAAACGGCTCCATCTTAAGATTGTACTGTGCCTCTGCATGTGTGTGATAACGTCAGCTCCAGCATCTGTATGTTCTACTGCCAAACACACACAGACACCTACACAACTGAGTCCGGGTTTGCTGTATCAATGATCAGCGTACTCTGGTATGTACCAGCAGCGTACCCTGGTATGTACCATCAGCGCACCCTGGTATGCACCAGCAGTGTACCCTGGTGTGTACCAGCAGCATACCCTGATATGTACCAGCAGCATGTGTGTACCAGCAGCGTACCCTGGTCATGGTCCTTTAACATCCTGTGTTATTCTGTGTTATGGAAGTCTCATGGAACCCCAGTGGAAAATGAACTGAAGGCAGTTTATGTAACTCCTGATTGATGACATTACTTTCAGGGGATTGCTGGTACAAAATGAAGAGGGAGAAAGCAATGTTCTTTTTTAGGTTCTGACTCTGGAAACTTCTTTTATCAGGTGCAAATAGCTGCCCTTCATTCTGTTACATTTTCAGTGCCTGCTGCTCTATATCAAGGGGAGAGTGTTGTCCATCTCCCTTTGATGTAAAGGATTCTTTTTTTTTCCAGAAATATTTTTATTACAGTTCAAACAACTTAAAATACAGTCTGTCACACTCATACAGTATGAAGTACAATCTTACATTACTGCAATAATGAAACAAAACAAAAAAGAAATTTAAAAAAAAATAAGAAAGGGCTTTTTCTGTTTTAAAAAGTGGTTATCTTTACAAGGTTGAGTAAATATAACTCAATACTGTATAGGCAAAATACAGCATGTTTTAAAACAAAAATAAATTCTGCTAGTCTAGAATCTGCATTAGCCACATTTTCACAATTACTCATTTTCTTGATCCTCTGTTAAATCTAAATCTTTAACATAGTTCATGAACGGTCTCCAGATATTTTTAAATTGTTGCTGTTTAGCTTTCAATATGTAAGTTATCCTTTCTAAAGGGAGGCATGACAACATCCGTCTGATCCATTGTGTTGTGTTTGGTTTATTAACCTTTTTCCATAACATTGCAATACATGTTTTGGCATACAGCAAGCCGAGGTCTATGAATGCTCGTTCATTTTTACTATAGTTGTGTTTTTCTGCGTATTTACTAGAAAAAGCTTAGGGCCTAGTAAAATTTGTTTTGAAATGATCTTCTCAAGTATTTCTCGTACCTCTTCCCAGAACGTTTTGATTTTTCTGCATTGCCATATACAATGAAACAATGTTCCTTCAAATTCCATTAAAATCCACAGGTGTCACATATGTCCTCATTAACAGTTCATTCTGTATCAGTTTAAGACGTACATTTATAGACTTAGTGTGAGCACCAGCACAAGCTTCAATCCAATCTTGATCGGAAAGATGCAAATTTTCCCTCCAGGCATTCAACTTATACTGTGAACTTCCAGGTGAGTAAGATGTCATCAATTTGTAATACTCTGATATAATACCCTTTTTCCTTTTTTTACCCCTTTGTCTTTTTTCATCATTTTTTCCAAATCTGAGTGTAGGGGTCTAGTAAGTGCATTGTCCTGATTTACTTTAACAAAGCTTCTTAGTTGTAGGTACTTGAAAAAGTGTTTTCTATCAAGATTAAATTTAGACCTCAACTCATCAAAAGACATCATTACACCCGAATCTGTCAAATAAAGATCTTTAATCATTTTGAATCCCTTAGAGTTCCATAATTTAAATTTTGCATCCGATCTACCTGGTATAAAGTGCTGGTTACCCCATATTGGACTATATAATGATAATGATTGTAGTTCTTTTAAATATTTTTTTACATCATACCATATCATATGTTTTACAATTGGATTTTTTGTTTGTTTCTGTTGTTTTTTTTTGTGTCGGAGTATATGTATAAGGGAAGAGGTACTTTTAGACCTTCAGATTCCATTTCACTCCAATGAGGGGTAGTGGCAGAGGCAGAGGGGGTAGTGGCAGAGGAATATTTTGGAATAAAGGAATTTTGGCAATATAGTCATTTTCAAAATATAAATCCTCCCAATTATATAAACTGGTAGCGACGTCCATCTCGCAATCAACTCACTCATTTCATTCATTAACGGTTCATAATTTGCATTAACAACATGTTCTAGCCTAGACAATGTCTATACTCCTAAATTTTTAAACTGTTCTACACTATTAAATTGGGTTACCTCAGAAGCTGGGTTCCTTCTGTCCTGTTTATTAAGTAGTAATATAGAAGATTTTGTATTATCCACTTTATATCCCAAAATATCACCAAATGTTTTAATTAGCTGTGACAAGGCCGGAATTGTTGGATTTAGTTTGGACATGAATAAAATAACATCATCACAATACAATGAAATTCTGTGTTCTATCGGCCCTACTCTTATTCCACAAAATTGAGGGTGTGAACGTACTGCTATTGCTAGAGGTTCGACTGCTAATGTAAACAGAAGGGGAGAAAGAGGACATCCTTTTCTGCAACCTTTACTGATTTTTATTGATTTTGAAATATTTCTATTTGTTAAGATTCCCGCTGTAGCCTTTTTATATATTATCTGCACCCATTTTATGAAGCCAGTTCCACACCCAAATCTTTCTAAAATATTGAAAAGATAAGGCCATGTGACCCTATCAAAGGCCTTTTCAGCGTCTAACGTTAGAAGTGTAGTATCTGATATTTCTTTCTTAGCATAAATTATATTCAGTACTCTTCTTACGTTGTGGAAACCTTGCCTTCCTGTAATAAAACCGTTTTGATCTTTATGAATGATATTTGGTAATAATGGCTGTAATCTTTTTGCTAAAAGCTTACATATTATCTTCAGATCAAATGACTCTAGAAACATTTCAAGAAGTGGTGTTAGTAATTTGTCCTTAAATTTTATATATAGATCATAGGAAGACCATCTGGTCCTGCACTTTTTCCGAGTTTCATACTATTGATAGCGTGCCCAATTTCTTCTTTATTAATTTCTAAATTCATATCTTCTTTTTGTTCATTTGGTATAGCTAAGTCATCTAAAAACCTATTTAAATTTTGTACATTGGTTTCATTTATTGTGTCATACAATTCTTTATAATAATCTCTAAAGGCATCATTAATTTCTACAGGATCGGCCACAGTGTGCCCGTTTGATATAATGGTGGTGATTGATGTTCTAGTTTGTAGTTGTTTAATCTGCCATGCTAATAATTTACCCAACTTATCGCCTTGTTCATAAAAAGATTGCTTCAGTCTTAGAAGACTAGATGCAGCTCTGAAAGCAGACTACTTGTCATATTCAGCTCTCAAAATAAGCAAATTATTTTCCATTTGTGGGTCACGTTTCTCATAGATTTGTTCCTGAAGAATCTTTATTTTATGTTCCAATTGTAACCTCTCCTCACGCACCTTTTTGGATTCAGAGCCTGTATAACTTATAATATGCCCTCTAAGAAAAGCTTTAAATGCTTCCCATTTTATACAAGCAGATGTTTGTGTAGTATTAATTTCAAAGAATACTTTTATCTGTTTTTTTATATATTTTACAAATTCTTCATCTTGTAACCATTTGTGCTGAAAGTGCCATCAAGGTGGATCTTTTGCCATTTGTTTATCGACATACACTAAGCAACATGGTGCTTGATCTGAAACCACTATATTACCATAGTAACAGTTATTCATTTTTGACTGCAGTTCTGAGAAAAATTATCAATTCGAGAGTATGTCTGAAATGTGTTAGTGATAGGAGTAGGCTTTAGCTTGTGATTTCAATTCTCTCCATATGTCTAGCAGATTCAATTCTTTAATTCAATGGTTTATAACTGTTCTACACCTGTTGTGTAATTGATCTACTCCTGTGGATCTATCCACACTGGGGTTTAATGTGCAGTTAAAGTCTCCTGCTATTATGTGTTGTCCTGCAAATGATGGGATAGAAAGGAACAGATCTACAAAAAATGTAGGATCATCAATGTTAGGACCATACAGATTTACTAAATTTAGATTTACTGATAACAAAGAGCCTTGTACTATCAATTATCTTCCCCCTCTATCTTTGTTTTCCACTTGAAATGGGACAGTATTATGAGTAAGAATCATCACTCCTCTAGCCTGGGATGAGTAAGAAGCTGTGAATACACTGCCTTGCCACCTTGTCCTGATTTTTTTATTGTCCTCCTCTAGAAGATGGGTTTCTTGTAGAAATACAACTTTGGAGTCTATATCCTTTAATCTATTCATGACGTGTTTCACTTTTTTAAGCTTTTGCAAACCTCTGCAGTTCCAAGAAACAAAATTAAGTTTTACTCCTTGAGACATTTACAAAAAAAAGAAAAACAGATTACCTTGCAATGTAAAAATAATTTACAGAGAAGCGTAACAAACCTGGACGTTAGAACCCACATCCAACACACTGAACATGAACAATTCCCCTCTACCCTCTTTTGTGGAAGCCCCTCCCAAAACATTCTGACTTCTGCTATCGCTGATGACCGTTACACACCAAATGAGGATCAGTCAGACCACTGTTTACTTTTCACTTACCAAACAACCTCTTCTCCTGCATATTTTGACTTCAATAAACACTTATCTGCAACGTCTGTAATAGGTTTGCTCTAATATGTAATTTTAGCAGTTTGAAATTTATAAAAATCTTAAATTCTTCTCTTCTTTTTTTTTATCTTTCTGTGCCTTTTATATTTCCCCACGTGTAGGCCTAAGTTACCGTAAGTTTTATATATATATATATATGAGCTCAATGTGTATAATGCATATGTTTTGCATGTGTATGCATGTCGGCCACACTACAAGGTTTGTATGCGTGCAAGCTGGATTTAGCCCACACCATTGTCCATCTGAATCTTCTTTATGAACTCTTGTACCTCGGCAGGGGTGTTGAAAGTGTAGGTTCATTCTTCATGTGTGACCAGCATCTTCGCAGGATGAATCACTCCAGGTCGGATCCCTAGATTGCGCAGCTCCTGTCGGATCGGGTCGAATCTTTTCCCATAGTTGGTGTATTCCCGTAGCAAAGTCCGGGTAAAACCGTATTTGCTGGTCCCTGTACCAAATGTCTTTTTTTAGCCCGTGCAGCAGCAACAACTGCCTGTTTGCCCTTGTAGCTGAGAAACTTCACGATCAGAGTTCTCGGCGGCATCTTGGAGTCCCTCGCTGGTCGGATTTGGTGCGCCCTCTCAATGACCACTGATGATTGTCGAGCTGCATCAACCAGCACCTCCGGTATCCATTTTTCTTAAAAGGGGCACACATCCCGTCCTTCGGCCCCCTCCGGTAGGTTAACTAGTCGCAGGTTATTTAGTCGAGACCTGGTCTCCAAATCCAAGAGCTCGTCCTCCAGCGTTTTATTTTGTGACTCCCGCGTGTGCACTTTAGCTTGCAAGTCAACGACATCATCCTCAGCACCTGATATACGCAGCTCAGCCTGCGACATCCGTTCGGTACAGTCACTCATCTCCTTCCTCATATTTTCTATCGCCTTCAAAACTGCATCAAATCTTGATGAAAACTTGTTTTTCATAGAGATTAAAGCAGTCCGTACTGCGCCTTCATTTTCTCCCACAAGTTCACCTTCTCCGCTAGCCTCCTCGGCCTCCTCCGCTGCCACCACCGCCATGTTGTCTTTGTTAGCTTGCTTTGCTTCGCTACGTCCACGGTAGTCTGTTAACTTCGGCTGTGTAGGAGACGCTTGGCCTTTGTTTTTGCCATCCCTCGGCATCGTGGCATACACTCCAACACCGTTCGATACAATTTGGTTGCAAATGAGAGAGTTTTCATTAGAAATTAAAATAGCAAAAGCAGAGCACTGTGAAACTCGTCTTCCTACGTGGCTGCCATAACCGGAAGTCCGATGTAAAGGATTCTGCTCTGTATTTTATACAAACCTATTAATTGAATATACATAATTTCTGCACAGGCTCTGCACACATAGTTGCCCACTGCAGAAAGACTTGGGTTGGTTTTAAGTTGGAGGATGTGTAAGCTGAGGGGCTCTAGTCTCTAGAACATATATCCGTCGTTAAAGGCTAAGGGCTTTTTAAACAAATGTTTAAGTCGTGCTTCAGGAGGTGATTAACAGGTTGGGCTCGGTGTGACTCTATGGACTTCGAGTTGTGAGGTAGAGTGTGAGGAGTGGAAGGCTCGGAGGGACCAGGACCAGGATCTATCATTACGCAAACACCCATCCACCAGATGACCGTTACCTGGAGTTGAAGTGAAGCACCCGACCGGTCTGCACCGGAGATCGGAAGGCTTTGCTCACTCGGGTTCAGGACGGTCATGACAGGGGGTTGTGATTGCTGTTTTTGAGAACCACAATGGGATTTCCTTTTTTGGGTAGTCATAACAACGTCTTGGTTGCTGCGTTAGTATCGGGAATTTTGCATTCATTCTACATGAGAGCCTGTCTTGATTGTGGGGGGTTCTGAGGTTATAAACAGCGCTCAAGCAGCAGCAGCAGCAGTGTCTGAGAGGTCGGGCCCCACGTGGCTCTCGCTGATGTGAAGCAGAGTGGAGCCCCGCATGGCGCACAAAGACATTAGCCCTGTTTCAGAAAAAATACGTCAAACATAATTCTTGACTGGACATTGAACACATTGTATGGCTGCCCTTTTTCCCCTGTTTAAATCAGAGTTAACACGCCTTCACATGACCCTGGACCAGGAGTGTTCCCTGCCTTTTGGCGTGCGGTTTATGCAGATGGATAGATGGGACTTGCACTGGTTCTTCAAACTATATTTTACTCAAACCTTTATTTCCTGTGTGCCGGAATAAATTGAGAGGCAGGAGAGAGGTTTGTTGGTATGCATAGGCGAGGTCCAGGCCAGAAGAGTGAGGCGGTGCCTCAGTCTGGGGGGATAAGCCCAGCTAGGGAGCGATTCGCAGGGCCTGTCTTTGGCAGGGCCTGTCACTGGCAGTTTGAGTGGACAGCTGGTCGGCCGGACTCATTGTCTTCCCCCCATTGGCCATTTCTATGTGAGGGTCAAAGGTCCCCCAACTGAGCCCCAACCCCACCGGGGTGGACCGGACTCTTAAAGGATTGCCTCTATTGTGACTATAGGGTTTCATAAATAGTAGGGCACACACACACACACACATTGGGCAGCGTTGTGAGGAGCAGCTCCCATGCATTGGTTTGAGAAGCAGTGGGAAACAGATGTTTTATTTTTAGCCTACACAGAGGAATGCACATTCACAGTGATGTCATGGAGCTTTTATGTGCCCTGGACTATGAACCCACAGACTGTTCAAAATGAAATATAATATCGGACAAAGAAAAAATGTTTATTGGTGCATCCCATGAAAATGACTAACAAAGTTATTATCATGAGCAATATATAACAGAAACGTGGATGGCTAATGTAAGTTGCCTTTCTCGCCAGTAGGAATTATGCTCTGTTACTAATTCCCATTAATTCACATGTATTTTTTATGTTTTTGGGATACATACAGATGTGGAGATAAAAAAGGATAAAAGCATCAAATCCAAACATTGATTTTAGCAGTTACAGTCTGAATACAGTATTGAATATACCTGTAGCAGTGTGTTTGAGGAATACACCAGCTCTGCAGGTATGCTAACTTCATCACTTAACACTCCTTAATAACCTGCTGATATGGGCCCAGAGGGATTTCCTATTCGGAATTTAATCTACAGATTGTAAGAGGCAGTTAACTATTTGTAGTAACATATATATTTTAGCAATTCTTTTCCATCATTCTCTTCATCACTTTTTTATTCAGTGGCAAATGAATATCTTGTTTCTAATGTGTGTGTGTATATATCGGTGAATGCATGTTTTTTTGTCCAGTTGCATTCTTACAAAGCTATGTTGCTCTCCATTTACGGAACACTGATCTTATTTATCTTTGGGTATTTCCGTAAGGAAATCTTACTTGTTACGTTTTCATTAGTATTCATTCAAACTACAAAACTATGTATAAATTCCTGCCTTCCTGCAGTTTCCCTTACTCTCGATTCAAGCATAAATATCTTTATTTTCATGTTCCTCATAAGAAAAAAGGCATGGCAGCTATCACCACGCTTGCTGCGACCAGAACGTTTCTTATAGTGTGGGTTCAGCTTTGAATCGGTCCTCTGAAGCTGTCATGAGAGCTGTCATTAATGAAGAGGGTATCTGCGGGAGAACCAGTGCTGTATCTCATACCTCCAAGTTTTGCCGTTGTTGTGCTCTCTTGTGATACTGTACTTGCTGTGCGCTGGGGATCCATAGCACCGCCCGTGACGTGGGCTTTTAAATAGCTCTGCTGGCTTGGTTTGCAATGGTGCAGGCGGATGGAGAATAATGTAGGCATGCTTTACAGAAACAAAAATAAAAGCGTGTACATGCTCGTACCAGGCAGCATATGAGATGTAAGTGTAATACTCCTACGAGCGTATGCTTCTATACTGCCACCCTCCCGTTTCCTCCCCCCAGACGCGCCTCATCCACAACTTTTTTTTTTATTAAGATTTATTTTTGCATTTTTATAGAGTGAGATAGAGAGGAAGGTATGGGAGATAGAGGGGAGGACATGCAGAAAATCACAAAGGGCAGGATTCAAACCCGGGTCGCTGTGTTCAGGACTGAGCCTACATGGAACGCGATCTACCCGGGGAGCCACCGGAGCGCACAACTTTTTAACTGTTGGAATCAGGATTTCTTAACCCCGCTTGGCAGTTGGTAGACGATACGTTCGCCAGACCAATGCCATGTCAGTTTCGCTTGTGTTGCCATGTGTTTCAAATGTGATGCAGCTAAGGTTAAACTTGGTCAGCTGATTTCTGTTTGTATGGTTCACCTTATGACACCCTCGTAAAATCCCAGTTTCATTAAACATTGCGGAGAAGCAGCATCCATGCATGCCAAAAAACATATATTCTTTTCTAAGAAAAACAAACTGAAGGGACTGAATGTGAAGAGTGTGAAGGATGATGAAAGTTATTTAGTGTTTCCTCTCTCACTCACTCTCTCTCTCTGTAATGTTACCATCATCACGTGAATACAGAACGCATCGTACATGAGCCGCGCTTGCTAATAACTAAGGTTTGAAGAAAACAACCCTGAATGTAGAGCGCAGCCGTGAGCGCTCTATCTGGAAACACGACCCAAGTTCTAATGAAGACAGAATGCTTTGATCATAAAACGCTGAGCTTAAATTAAATTGCACCGCAGCACTAGCTCAGTTCAAGAATAAATGCACTATTCTGGATGTCGTGATCACCAGAAATGAAAAGAATCTGTCATTATCAGTAGGTAACCTGTTTGTACCAGTGGGGCATCACGGCAATGTTGTTTGTGTGAGAATTCGCGATTTTGGTCGGGAATTGTCACTTTTGTCCACACTCGTTGCGTAATTACGGTATTATCTCTGGGGTGGGTTCGGAGTCACGGAGGGGGGAGCGGTTCATCACCTCGTCTCTCATATTCACCCCGGCTAGGGATGTGTTGTCGCAACGCCCAGGGGGCCAAGAGACGGTTCTGACGTGGGAGAGACGCTGGGATTACTTGAATTGAGAGCGCGGGGGGTGGGGGAGAAACTGTAGGAAAACAGCGATAAAGCTACTGAAGGAGAGGAAAGATGAATGGCTGGCAGATGGAGGTGAGAGAGAGGGGGAGGAAGTGAGAGGGATGGAAGTGTGAGGAGTATGCACGGTTACAGAGGCTGTAATCAGCCAGTTAAGTGAGACTTCTACACACTAATGAGGTGTCAGCGCTCTCCTACAGAGAAACATCCAAACGCATCCAAAGTGTGTGTGCTTGTGTGTGTGTGTGTGTGTGTGTGTGTGTGTGTGTGTGTGTGTGTGTGTGTGTGTGTGTGTGTACAGCTAATATATTGTTGCTACGTCGACAACATTTCTGGGATATTGAAGACAAGACCAGGGCCTCCATGCAGCACATCTAATCGGAACATCTAAGCGGATCTACGGGTGGGCCTGGTTGGTACAGGCCCACCCAGATTGACAGTGGGCCCACCCAATCAGATTCATGGGAAAAAAATAAATAAATATGTATATATTTTTTAACGTTTAATTGTCTTTTCTCATACAATATAGGTTTTTTTCTTGAATACATTTATAATTTAAAATATTTACAGTAGCTACCAAAAAATAATAATATTCAGAAACCCCTCTCGTTAGTTCTGTCCAGTGACGTCTTTACGCAACATCATGGTCAACGCAGACAGCGGATGGCGGTTTCGTGCGCCATCAGATAGCAGCCTCAATTAGCAATGGCTAAACAGCTCTCTTTGAGTCACTTATGATGACATAATCAACTTTTTCAACTCGAAACCTAGGAGACTCCGCCTTGTGTAGAAGCTCCGGTTAGACCGGGTTTTTGTATGCTGGTCCGCCGTGGCATTATTGTTGTTTCTGAAAGTTTTTTCTGAATATTAATTCATTCGATTCGTTTGATCCATTTATATTCATGTAGGCCTATGGGTTTTAGTCACTATATAACGTGAGCTATGAAGTGTTGGATTTGTGTTTTTATTTTGTTATTATCCTACATCTGCCTATGTGACATGAGTGCCTATGTGCCTATGACATGAGTATAAGGCATATTAAAATACTACAGATTTGCAAGTTCTCTCCACTTAATAATTTTATATAGGTAGGCTATATAAGACTCCGCCTTGTGTAGAAGCTCCGGTTAGACCGGGTTTTTGTATTCTGGCCCGCCGTGGCATTATTGCTGTTTCTGAATGTTTTATTCTGAATATTAATTCATTTGAGTCGTTTGATCCATATTCATGTTCGGGTTGTAGTCACTATAACGTGAGCTATGCAGTGTTGGATTTGTGTTTTTATTATGTGATATTCTGACATGAGTAAAAGGCATATTAAAATGTACTACCGATCTGGACGTTCTCTCCACTTCATGATTATATATATATGTTTGTTTAATCTTTGAAAAAACCAAGGCCCATCCAGATATTCCTAGGCCCACCCATAAATTACGTTCTGAATCCGCCACTTGCCTGCACATGGGATAGTTTCACGTTGAGCACTGGAGAGCAGCTTGGTGGTTCACCATGTAAGTCCCCACGTTTCATAACCCTCGATTCCATCCTGTGGTGATTTGCTTTATGTCATTCCCCCTCTCAACCCACTGTCCATCTACCCATTTCTGTCCATGAGGGCAAAAAAAACACATTCATTCCCTTCACAAGTTTCGATATATAACCAGGTTGCTTGTCGGTGGTGATCAGCAGAATGACAAGTGACAACTTGTTCCTTTTTGTTGTTTGTTCCATTATGCTATTTCCTGTTTCTAAATGTCTCTCTGGCCACAGGATGCAGAGTTGGTTTGTGCACATCCCCTGGGGCTCTACTAACATCTTTGAAACTATCTGGAGTCTGCCCTCAGACTTCTTTTTATTCAGTAGTCCACTTTATCTCTTTCTCACACTATTATTACTGGCTTCCTGTTATCCTATATTGCTATATTTAATTCTCTGTAAGCTACTATCGGTGCTCTCTGCAAAAACTTGTTCAGCCCACAGGAAGCTCTGGTCTAGGTATCAGACGTTATGATGTCATCTGCCTAGTCACCCGAGCTTGCAGAACACTTGATTTCCTTCATTTGCAGCCAGGTGGGCACGTCAGTTTGGCAAAAGAGTTGTAAAGTGATCATGCTGATGCTGATAACCTCAGCAAGCAACGGCTACAACAACAGACACAGATATGTATTTGTCTCCTTCCGCCTGTGCTGTTTTACACTGCCTGGCCCCGGGTAGTGTGTGTGTGTCTGTGTGTGTGTGTGTGTGTGGGGGGGGGGGGGGGGGGGGGTTAGCCGTCCGTCCAATTAGCGTGGTCCAATGATCCGGTTCCAGGCCGGCAGAGGCTCCACCCACCCAGGAGCAAGACAGACGGGGAGCCAAACAAATTAGTCACGACCCAGGAGTACAAACCCGGGGTCACATCCTGTTGGACAGAGAGAGAGGGAGGGGAAGAAGAGCAGAGACTCCACACAGGAATGCATCCAGGGCCTGGTTCTCACATACAACCACCAAAATAGCTGTCGCATTTGCATCGGTTGAATGGAAAAAATAACATACAGAGCGTTTATCGGAAATTACTACTTCAAGGGGATTAATGGCCCTTCTCTGCTCCCTGAGCCTCATGCGTTGGATGACAAACAGTTAGGTTGGATTATACAACTGCTGCACTGATAACGCAAAACTTTGATCGGGGAGAGCCAAGCCTTTGGTGGCTTGGTCTGACAACTCCTAGCCTTTTTCTTGCGGGGGATTTTGATGGTTTGTTGGTCTCAAAGGATCGTCGTGCATGGCTACGGCCCTCATCCTATCTGCTCTGTTTCCATGGTAACCTAACGAAGCGATACGCAGGGCGGTTATAAAAAACCCTGCATGTTCTTAATATGTAAGATAGATTTATATGCTACCACGGCCATGGCAGAGGCTCGTCTGTCGCAAGAAGCAGACAATAACATAATAAATAACTACAAAACACCCTCTAGTGGACGTTTCTATGGAAACGTGCTACTCTGCGTATTTTACCTCATCTTGTTAGTCTATTGGGAATGGCTTAAAAGGTTGATGTAAAAAAGGGTCTGGGAGATGAATGGCGGAGGAGCACTGGAGCAGTGTCCTGTTGGGCGGCCTGTGGTCTGCAGGCTGTCAATGTGGCGCCGCATGTGGATCCGTTTAGAAGCACAGACCAGGGAGAATCAGCACAGTCGTTTCATAAGTCAGCATTCATAACGTCTCAACTCTTTTCTATTGTGTCTGGGCTTTCTTTCTTTATTGTTGCTCTCATGCACAAACTCCTTCCTCGGTCCACCACTCCGTTTTTGCTCCTCTTTTGTTGTCCCTGGGCTCCATTGTTCTAGAGACAATAGACACCAGCCAAGCTGCGCCACACAAAGAATACTAATAGGAGGACGTATTCCTCACGCACAGAGAGGAGAAGAACACAGCACAAACCCTTAGGTTACCCTCACACACTTAAAACTGGTGTTATTTGTGCCCTGTGCCCTTCCACCATGGCCCCTGTTCCAATCCACTTAAAAATGTTTGCTTCAATTTGTTGTATTTCAACGTTGAGAAGCAATGCGCCACACAATGACAAACGCTGGGCTATTCTTAGCATTCAATGAAGAGCCAAGACTCTCCTCCTCAGTCCCATGGCAGTGAGGAGGAAGGATCTTGTCCCACATCTGGAGCAGCCCTGCAGGAGTGTTCAGGACTGTGCTAATGACAGAGGGCCGTCCCGGGCACCGGTGTGTTGCCCTCTAAGCCGGGTTACTGCTCATGGTTCATCACCAAGGGGAGCCCGGTTGGTCAGGGGCCAGTAAGAAGTCACGCTGAGACAGCACAACCTTAAACTCACTGTCCCGATCGGGCTGGCGCTTAAACATTTTATATATATTTAAAAACGAAAATGTGCATGATAAAATCAAAGACCTCCAATGTTCATCCATTGGAACAAAGCCTGTGCCAATGATGGCTTGTCATTGGCACGTGCCATAATATTGTGACACAGGCAGCTACAGAGATGGCTGTCAGCATGGGAGAGAGTCCGTCGTGTTGGTTTGAATAATGATTAAACATGTCAGTCAAAAAGTATTTGGTTTTGTGTTCTGACGCTGATAAGAATTACTTTGAACGGTGTCAGTCAAAATGGTGGTCAAATGTTTTACTAAGATCCCTGCTACCCATCGATGCCTGTGGCTTGGAAACAGGGAACCATTCTCTGGTACAGCACAACTGTAGTCACCACCGAGGGGCTTTGAACCCTTGCTGGGTTAGCTGTGCTGGCTGTGATGTTTCTTCATCACAAAGAAAGGACTATTGGACAGATCCTGCCGTGCCCATAGAGAAATACACTAGAGGCTAAAGGAGGGGAGGCAACCCGTCTGGGGTGGGGATCATTCCCCAGAAAATGTTGTGTGTAAGATTTTGGTTCTTCTTTCCACTCCGCAACCACTGCCGTGTCTCTGTGGGCATCACAGGTGTTCACAGTTGTTGGAGCTCTTGATGCAATTTCTTCCAGGGGATTATTTACTTCATTATAATGAATGATCACAATGATAGCTATGCAGTGTATATGTATAGGGTTTATATATATATGTACATTAGATTAATTTATTTATTATCCTTGTTCAACAGAGTTAACAACGAAATTATGTTTAGAGCATCACCACCACCACTGACATACAAGTACCTGATAGCATACATATTTATTTATATATATATGTATATAAAAAAATCACAAGAAAACGAGACAGTGGGCTGTTCATACACAGGTATACATGTGTTCAATGTACAATATTTTCTGAAGAGTGCATTCACACGCGTTTGCGAGTGCTCGCAAACAGACAAGCTCATCAACGGACCAGAGAGTCTTTGCAGGCGGTTTCCATGGTAACTCTCGTTTCAATGTCCTGACTTGAGACTGAATCGGTTGTCAGTGGGTGCTGCAGGAGGAATGGGGAGGGAAGGTTGAAGGAAAATGTAGGGGAAAAAAAGCATACAGGGTATAATTTAGGTTGGCCTTGGTTTGTTGATTTGGCAAATTATGATGCAGAAGGAAGCCGGTATCTTGAAAAAAATACAAGAAGCAAGAGGAAGTGTTAAGCCTTGGCGCCGAGACTGAGCCTGTGTGGTGTGTGTGTGTGTGTGTGTATACAGGTATGTTAAAAATAACTGACTTGAAGCTCATTTTCTATTGTAGTTTCTACTGCTGAGA
Source organism: Pollachius pollachius (assembly GCF_949987615.1). Lineage (NCBI taxonomy): Eukaryota > Metazoa > Chordata > Actinopteri > Gadiformes > Gadidae > Pollachius > Pollachius pollachius. The sequence continues at coordinate 38,598,837 of NC_136934.1, forward strand.
AGTAGGTGTTTGTGTGGGTGTATTCTGTGCAGAGGACAGCTACATGTTAAAGGTTTACAAATGCTTTGCTGGTGTTGAAAGGACTCATGGAAATAGAAATCAGTCACTGGGATTGGATAGCTTCAGCATCGACAGGACAGTGGTTCAGTCTGGACCACGTTGTACAGCTGGTCTCATTGGTCAACAGATTTATGAGTCGACCATGGCACTTCCAAATAGGCAACCAGTTCTGTGATTTACTTTCGGTCATGATTTCATGTTCAGGATTGAAAAAAAATCTACATATAATAAGATATGTATGTGTATAGATATATAGATAGATTTATTTATTTTTAGGATTTTGTTTCCCGTATCTCATCTTCGTTATTGAAGATCGAGAAACTGTTGGAAAAGTAGAGGCTTGCTGCGTGGGGATATTTGAGAACCAATACTACTTCCTTATTGCCTCTTCTCAAGAACTGAAGTGCCTTAGGAGCTCCGTTATTATATGTCAACCAATCCCCTGCCGACGGTTGAGCAAGCTGTGCCTACACAGCTCAACCTAATGAACCCATTTCTTTGTCTTCTCATCCTCACTTTATTGGCCCTGGAATGAAGGTTGCCCACAGATTAAAAGCTTTTACGTCATGTTCTCGGCAGCTTTTCAAAGAATCCAAACCGTCCCGAACCGTTGTTAATATTTGATATCGTCATATCTCCTCAGAATGTTTCCACAGACAATTGGCAGCAGTGTGACGTTTATGTTTAGTTTACGCAGATAAAGACAAGGCCGTTCATCGTTCTTGGATAGGAGATAACGGCCTATAATTTGATCCAAATAAACAAAATAAGAAGGGTTCCTCCCATTCGTCCTGTGAGTGTATACAGACAGTACCCTCCCCTCGTCCCAGTGACGCTGATCCTCCACGTGGTTGCACTGAGGGCTTCCTCTGTTGCCATTGTTTACCAGGGCTAAAAATGGACCGGTCATGTGGCATTAGGCTCAGCTGCCTGTTATGTGTTTTGTGTCTCTCAGGTTTTTCTGTACTGATTTCAGATGCAACCCCATTGATAAGCTGTAGCGGGTCCTCTGATCACCGCAGGGTGTCTGTCGTCTCTCTTTCCAGTGGCCACCTTGATGGCATCCAGAGAACGAGAGGACCTGATCCTATCTCGTCTTTCTTTCTTTTCTTTTTTTTTTACCTTCCGTTATGTTTCCTGTTTTTTTTTCTATGTTAAAGCTGCAGTGTGTAAGATTCAGGGGTTGTAAAGAGAGAGCCGAAAAGGGGCTTTGGAGAAAAGATTTTGGGACTCAAAACTGAAGACGATGCATAGGGGAGAGGCTCCAGTGTATAGAGAACACTAGAATATACGTCTGAAAGGATACACAGAGCCAGCAGAATGCATGCAGCATAATACATCCATTTATTTTTTTCCTCTAAATCACCTTGAAGAAGAAGGAATGATTAATACTGACAATGATTTCAACGATTCATATTGTATTCTACTATACTTGTTATTTGAGCCATACTGTATAGAACAGTGATGTATAGAGAGAGCATACATGTTTTGCACACAATGGCAAGATAAGCTGTTCTATGAGAAAGATTAATGAGATTATGTTACAGAGAGCAAATGTGCTCTCGCTCTCTCTCTCTCGCTTTCTCTTTCTTTCTTAGTTAATTTGCACATACACGGCCTTAAGAAGCTGGTTAGCAATGGTGCCCAAGAATCCCCCAAAATTCCCAGAGCTAATTAGTTGTCACATTGAAATGCCCGAAACAACCAGTCTGCCCTTTCACAAGTGTCAACTGTTCCATGTGTATGTATAAACCATCCCATAGCAACTTACAAACAGCAATGTGTTATTGCAGGACATGAAGACAGTTGTCTGGAATGTTTTACAACCCGGGTCATTAAACCATGTCTTCATCAAACCATGTCTTTGATACAGCTGATAACGGTGCCCAGAAACACCTCTGACCTTAAAAGAGAGGCTTATCTTGACAGCTGGCTAATAGGCTGGTGATGCCAGACTTCTTGTTTTGTTGGGGTTTTTATGGGATCATAACGGTTATACTGTCATAGAATATACATTTATGTAGGTACTCTATGAGTCTAACGCAGTCACTGTTGCTATTTAACCTGAAATATTCATCCGTTTTTCACACATGAGAGATTCACGCACATTCTTCAAGTTTAAACACTGCAACACCACATTCATTGTTACGATGATTGTCTAAAAAGTGGTTCAAAGATTTAACATTTTCTGAGGGTTTGTTCATGAATATAAAAAGGAATACCACTTTTTCCAGCCTGACAGCAAGCAATTCATCTAAAACTTGTGAGAGTGTACGGAAGTGTTTTCATAGACCACTTAAATCCATGGGTGCCATATGGTGTGAAGTGCACTGCATCTGCCACTTCCATGGAACATGGAAATCAGAAAGGTTTTTAATTGAGTCTCGTAAATTTGTTGAGGAAACGTTTGAGAAGGAAAGTTGTGTACATCCTTTATCCATACAATGGAACATCTGTTGACGTTACGAAGATTTTTAAAGATGTAAAATATAGGCTGTTTGGTTGGAGTATACTTGTGACAAGTATGGGTGTATAATGACTGATAATCGTTTAGAATTTTGAAGAGTAAAGTATCTAAACCGGCAGTATGAACGTATTCTCCTTAGCAGCCTCTAGGGGCTTGAGTTGTAGCTACAGTTATGGTATCATTTTCCCTCCATAAAACGATTAATAGAGGAACATTCCCTGGATGGGCACCTTTAATCCTTGAGGAACTTTCCAGTGCCTTTATTGATTTAACCCATTTGTACCGGCTGCTGCGCGGCGCAACATTGTATCTAGTAGATACAATGTTGCGCCGCGCAGCAGCCGGCACAAATGGGTTAATGGAACAAACACGTGCAGTCGAAAAGGGACAAAAGTGCAACTAACCCTTAGCAATGAATTGTTTTCCGTCTCCCGCTAACACAACTAACCCCCTCCTCCTCCTTGCCCCTCCAGCTGCCAGCCGAGCGACCGACATGGGGAAGCAGAACAGCAAGCTGCGGCCCGAGGTGATGCAGGACCTGCTGGAGAGCACGGACTTCACCGAGCACGAGATCCAGGAGTGGTACAAGGGCTTCCTGCGGGACTGCCCCAGCGGCAATCTGTCCATGGAGGAGTTCAAGAAGATCTACGGCAACTTCTTCCCGTACGGCGACGCCTCCAAGTTCGCCGAGCACGTGTTCCGCACCTTCGACGCCAACGGCGACGGCACGATAGACTTCCGGGAGTTCATCATCGCGCTGAGCGTGACGTCCCGCGGCAAGCTGGAGCAGAAGCTCAAGTGGGCGTTCAGCATGTACGACCTGGACGGGAACGGATACATCAGCAAGGCGGAGATGCTGGAGATCGTGCAGGTGAGGGAGTGGGGCTGGGTGATCTCTGTTGAAACACTGTTTATCAGTCGGTTGGGACGGGAGTGGGCCCGGGGGCTCACGACACCATATTGCGATTTGTGCAGACAGGGGTATTGTGATACTCTAAATCTTCAGATTCTGTTAATATTCTTTATTTGATTTTTAAGATTTGTTTTGTTGGATATCTTTTTTTGGTAACGTTGTACGTCAGGGACCACCATTGTTCTTCTACAAAATTTGCTGAACCAAATAGAACATGGTTGATGCGGATCAACCGTAGGAAAATATATCATGGAAAATCTCTCACAACAATGTATGTGCACATACATGAGTTGATGTCCTCAACTCATCACATTAAGGTATAATCATAGTGCTCTCTTATTGTTTTTGTTATGTACATTTGATAGAATTTTGGCATCATATCAAGCAGGTTGTAAAATACAAGTTTTGTCCATCTGATGAACAAAACACCTTTTGGTACAGAGTAATAGAGTACTTGTGAGTGCGTGCACTTAATGAGTAGGGGGCTTGACTATATTTTAGAACGACCAACACAGTCAAACTGCTCAAAACCCCTCAGATCACGTGATGTGTTGTACATGTTTGACTTCCTTGGCTGCAAGCTATGGATAGAGACAAAGGTCAGGATGGTGCTTGTGGGTGCAACATCATTATAGGCTTCATTCAATTATTGTGAAAAAACTATTCTGGGGGGGAAAAGTCGCCTTTTAATGATAATTTTTGACACTGCAGTTCTGATTATGAGGGAGTTTCCCATGACTGGACTGCCGTACATGAAAGTAGCTAAGAATAAGCTCTATGGGTCTTGTGATGAATGCAGTGTTGCAGCTACTGGGGTAGCCCTGAGTCATTTTCTATTACATGACACACACACATACACACACACACACACACACACACACACACAGTCCCACAGAAGTCTGTACCACCATCCATGAAAGAATTTATGACACACTGGCATATAAACAGTATCACAACTGTATCCATAACACTCTTTATGAGACGATGTGCCAGCCTTTAGCACAGAACGAGGAAGATGAACTAGAGAGTCTTGGAGCGTTTTGAGTGTTCCTGGTTAATAAAATGGACTAGTGCAGCATGATGGAGGGTTTTAGTCTGGCAAAGCATTAATGCCTGGATTTGCAATGCCAGCAGAGTAAGAGAGGCGTTTGGATTGTGTCTGGATATTGCAGTACGCCAGACTGATGCTTAAATGCCTGCAGTGTGGAAAGATTGACTTTTCTCTTGGGTTTGATATGAATACTATTGTTTAAACGCCAAAAGCATTACAGACATCCTGGAAATAATCCAGGCTTAATCCTCCAATCATTTTGGATGAAAAGATATTGAATGGAGAACAGTACATTTTTCATTCACTACCTATTTTTGAAGAATTTAGGATTTTCTAGTATCTAAATGCACAGTGAGTCTCCTTAGGTTGCTCTCCTGCAGCAGGCTCACCTGCGGCAGTTTCACCCCTGCGGTAGACTCACTTCCAGCAGGCTTAACTGCTGTATGATCATCTGCATTAGGCTCACCTGCAGTGGGCTCACCTGCTGTAGGCTCACCTGTGGCAGTCAGACCAGCTGTAGGCTTACCTGTGGCAGTCTCACCAGCATTAGGCTCACCTGTGGCAGGCCAACCAGCAGTAGGCTCACCTGTGGCAGTCCAACCAGCAGTAGACTCACCTGTGGCATTCCAGCCAGCAGTAGGCTCACCTGTGGCAGTCTCACCAGCAGTAGGCTCACCTGTGGCAGTCTCACCAGCAGTAGGCTCACCTGTGGCAGTCTCACCAGCAGTAGGCTCACCTGTGGCAGTCTCACCAGCAGTAGACTCACCTGTGGCACTCCAACCAGCAGTAGGCTTACCTGTGGCAGTCTCACGTGCGTGAGGCTAACATGCAGTAGATTCAGCTGCAGTAGGCTCACCTGTAGTAAGGTTAGATAGCTGAGGGGAGGGACGGGGGGGGGGGGTGCTATTTGAATGGGATGATGGAGTCCAAATCCCCCCTGAAAGAGAGAACGCTGGAGGGATGGGGCTTGGTAAAGTGGCATTTCCTGTGATGTTGTGCTGCATGTAAACACTATCATATTCCTCTGTGCGTGTGTTTGTTCATTCCCTTTCATTATATTTCTGTCTTAGGCTGAAACTGTTGGTTTGTCCCAGTTCAGCTCCAGTCTTCTCTCTGGTTAATCAGAGAGAAGGGTGGCTCAAATTAGGCTCATTCCCCGGGCCTGGGAGGAACCGTCCGCTGGGAGGACCGGAGGTCGGATAGAACCAGAGGAGTGTTTCCTGTACAGGGGAAAGTAGGAAATTACATGCAGGGAAGGAAGGAAGAAAACTAAAAAGGAAAGAGCATTTGTGGAGGAGGAAGAGGGCGTGTGCCGCATGGCTGGATAGGGGGAAGCGTGCGTGCGTGCGTGTGCGCTTGTGCGTGCGCGCTTGTGCGTGTGTGTGTGTGTGTTGTGTGTTGCTGGGTTTGCACACATGCGCATAAACACGGGAGTGCTCAACAGTGGTGTATGTTTTGCCAGCAACAAAGAGAAGCCAAGAAAAACCCCAAAGCAGGTCCCTACTCCCGTGGGGACAGTAACAACAAGTGATCAACTAAAATAGTCAGGAGGAAACCCCTCTGTGAGTCAGCAGTCCAGCAGCACATTGAGAACTGGACCATTGTCCCAGTAACGGTACAGAAATCAATCCTTTTTTGGCAGAACATACACTTTCTTGCTCAACGGTTGTAGCTCAGCCCCCTCCAAACCATTACAGTGAATGGAGGAGAAGAAGTTCCAGGATAATGTCCGCATTCACCATGATCCATGTGTCCTAAACCAGAGGATTGCAAGGCGTATAAGCTTGGTGCTGGAGGCTCCTCCATTATTGAGCATGATTCTCAACTCAGACAGTTCCACTGGCCCATTAATTCCTATTCAAATCAGGACATTGATCTATTTCACCGAAAACCAATGCCATAATGCTGCGGTAACACACAGCAGCTACATTACCCAGCGTGCACTTTTGCATTATAAATGTATAACTCAAAGGACAAACTCGCGGCACTTTGTTCCACAAACCATTGGCAGCTGGCAAGCAAGCAATCTGCAGAGCCACTCAACGGTGTGTCTCATTCAGCTGGCACAGCGAGCCCACAGCCCTCCCAGGTAGCTGTGATTCAGTGCCCGGCCTTTCACTGCCCTCCACTGATGCAGGCACGTCTCTGTCCGTTGACAAAAGCAAGGGAGAGAGGGAAAGAGACTGCGGAGCAGGGCTGTCAACAGGGCTTATTGTGATTCGAGTGGGTAAAGGGATAAGGGGACACTACAGAGGTGGATTTGTTCCATAACGAGGACAGCGTGTTTATCAATGTAGGGGGTCTGTGTCTATCTATCTGACTGACTGACTGTCTGTCTGCCTGTCTGCCAGTGCGTTGTGGTGGAAATTCTTTGAACGGTTTTGGCAACGATACCCAGAATAAACTTTGTTTGTTTAAGAAAAGGGTATAAATTATATAAAAGAAAAGTTGTCTCTGCGCAGAGAGGCCACTCCGGTGTTAAAGCAGGGAAAGGTCCTTGAGGGCACAGCTGTAGATAGAGATGCCACTACTCCCCTCTGCCATCCAAGGATGGAGCTCGTGGTATAGCTGTGAATCAGCCAAGGCTGACTCAGTAGCCCCCCAAGGCCGATAAGCGCGGTGCAACTCTGAAATGGTCACTATAGATAATGACTGAGAGCTTACATTGTCTTTTTGTATGTCTGTGTATGTGTTTGTTCAGGTGTGTGTGTATGTGTGTATGTTTGTGGTCTTTCTTTACATCTGTGTTTGTATTTGTGTGTGAGTGTTTCAAAATGGGTAATTCTTTCTTTGCAGGAGGTAAACTAGGCTAGGCTAATAAGCTCTTGAATGTCTGCTAATTCAATATCTACAGGCCATCACAGCTGCAGCTTTAAGGCTGCTTGAGCCGGTCAATGCTCAACTTTCACTGTAGCGTGAAATTGGCCAGATGCTTTTAAAAACCATTTAGCAAAATATATTTGCTTCTGTTTGTTGGCGTGTGGGTGTCACAGCGAGAAAGAAAACAGAGATGGAAATGAAGAGAGGGAGAGAGAGTGAGGGAAGGAGAGAGAGAGAGAGAGGGAGCAAACAAGGGGAAAGGTGACAAAAAGCCTGCTGTGCTGAAAGCAATGACTTTCAAAATTCCTTTGGGAGACGGTGAGATTAAAGCGAGCGAGGGACCGGAGCAGCGGGAGGCGGGGTCCTGGGAGGGAGGAGACGGAGCGGTGACTGGTACGTGCCTTGTCCAGCACGGAGGACCAAACAAACGGCGGGTGGTGGCGCGTGGAGGGAAGCGTGCATGCGGGATAATGTGCGGCCTGACATTTGAAAGGTGGCTTGGTAAAGTGGCAGCAGCGTGGACCGCCATAATGTCACAGCGACCCTCCGGAGACACGGCGTCTCTCGCTGTCTCACCTTCTTGTTCGGATGCTTTATTTGAGTGTTTTCTCCCGAGAGCGCCAGGTGAAGAATGTTGTAGCGTAACGTAAGGTCAAGAGGGAGAGGGGCGCGGCCCGCGGCGTGAAAGAGGTCTCAGAGGACTGAAGGACGATGTGTACCATTTAAACCACTTGTACCGCTGGACTATTGACATGCACTGCAGACACACACACACACGCCGAAGCACATGCACAACCACACGCATACAAACACACACTCATTTAAACACTCATTCATTCAAACATTCATTCATTCATACACTCATTCACGCACACACACACGCATGCACGCACGCACGCGCGCGCGCACACGCACAGGCTCACGCACGCACACACTCTCACACACATATTGAAACACACTCATTCAAACACATTCAAACACACACACGCACTCGCACACACTCATTCAAACACACGCACACACGCAAACCCACGCTCACCTCACAAAGTTCAATATTGCTTATCAGTACATGTACAGTACAAAAAGGTGGGACTGCGTGCGTGTCATGCACACTTTCTCCTGGCCAGGGGGCCCCAGAGTCTTTTCCCAACTCAGGTGTAACAAGGGTCGTGGTGGGCCTCACAGCTTATCCATATAGAAAATATAAAATACAGAAACACAATCTTGTATATATATTATTGTTATTATTATTACCAGCAAAAAGCTTCAATTTGAATGTATTTGAAGAATATTTCTGTTTCTCAGAAAGCACCTGATGTGTGCGCGCGACAGCGCAGAGATATTTTTGGAACACTTAGTCCGCAAATGAGTGACATCTGGCGAAGCCTCGGCGAGGTGGAACAGGTTTCTCATCCGGCCTAATGATCCAAATGACGGCGTAATAATGGCGATGCACTGGAGCACAATGGAGCATCCAAATCCATTCTCTCTGTTGCTGTTTCCAACATGGTTTAGGAGGGAAGGATGGGATGGGATTATGGTGTAACTGGCTAGCCTACAGGTGTGTGTGTGTGTGTGTGTGTGTGTGTGTGTGTGTGTGTGTGTGTGTGTGTGTGTGTGTGTGTGTATGTGTGTGTGTGTGTGTCTGTGGGGGGGAGGGGTGTGTGTGCACATGTGCTTAACGGTACCTGTTCTTGTGTGTCCCCCTGCAGGCCATTTATAAAATGGTTTCGTCCGTCATGAAGATGCCTGACGACGAGTCGACGCCAGAGAAGCGAACGGAGAAGATCTTCCGGCAGATGGACACCAACAGAGATGGTAGAGGTCCCACGGCCGCAGATATTTTAGATAGGAAGTCATTCGTTGAACATTGATTATAAAGCCCGGAAAATGGTTCCTATTATATGTGGGTGGGGAACAGTACAGACTGTTCCCTATCTGTAGCTGTTCCCTCATCATATCTGTAACAGATCTGTGTTGTTGTCACCTGGCCTGCCTTGTATGGAGGTTATTAAATTAATCAATGGGGGTCATTTTCCTTTTCATTAATGGGACTAATGTGGTGTACGAAAAATATATTTGATGGAGAAAATTGCTTAATGGATTCAAAGGAAGATAATCAGGGGTATGATGTCCATGATGCGCTGGGGAGCCAGAGAACGGTGTCCAAACAGACGGTGAAGGCATAATGTGTTGCCCATCCTTGAGGGCCACAAATACATACATGATGTGAATGTAGCCATGGATAATCAAACACACGCCAAAACAGATGCATACCTGGAATACTGCATAGGTCCCAGGTATGCAATCCTACTTCAAAAAACTTGGATTTAATTTCGGCTGGCCGACATCTAAGAAGACAAAATGTTTTCATGCTCAACCTGGTTTCGGTTCGGTCACTGAGCGTTCTACTGGTTAAGACCAGCGGAGTATTCATGGAGACGGAGGTAATCAGATCAACTATCTATCACAACCGCCTTGCTTTTCGGATCAAACACACACAATGTTCGCATTACCGACAACCGCAGAGATTCAGGCAAGGTATAACATTTTGGGGGTGCATCACATGATTTAGTCCTCACGACCTCGCCGTGCTTATCTTCCACGTGAATAATGCTGAGGGCTTTACCCTGAGGGGAGAGTGAGTGTGAAGAGGAGGTCAAAGAGGGTTAGAGGCAGGGAGGGAGGTCTGGAGGGCAGGGCCACACCACGGAGGATATTGAAGTGCACTGCATCATATCGACCCACACTGAGCTGCTGTGGAAACAAGCCTCCCTTTGAGGAGCGCCACGGATTTGAGTCACGAGTACAGTATGGGGGTCTGGGTGTGTGGGTGGGTGGGTGTGTGTCCAGGGGTGGGGGGGTGTGTGTGGTTTGTGGGTGTGTGTGTGTTGAGGTGTTGGCGTGTGCGTAGGATATATTCTTGGCTTCATTATACATTGCTTTGTGAGATTGAGTCCCATCTCTCTGGCTCTCTCTTTACTGCCATCTGTTGGTGAGGAACGGATCTTAAAAAATATATACACTACTCTACTTTAGTTTTTTAAAAACACAAGAATTACTTTGAGCATACATTTCCTACACCTTTTCTCTATTTCAGCAGTTAAGCAAAATAAATATGGCAGATTCCTACATACAAAGTATCCTGTGTGTTAGCTTTACCCTTTATCCTATGTGTTAGCTTTAGCCTCAGATGGCTATTCTAAAGCAAAGAGCAGAGTCTGTCTCTCATGCTGCACCCCTGACTGTCTCTCATGCTGCACCCCTGACTGTCTCTCATGCTGTCCCCTGTCGGTGTCTGTCTCTCATGCTGTCCCCTCTGGATGTCTCTCATGCTGTCCCCTCTGGATGTCTGTCTCTCATGCTGTCCCCTGTCTGTCTCTCATGCTGTCCCCTGTCGGTGTCTGTCTCTCATGCTGTCCCTTGTGGGTGTCTGTCTCTCATGCTGTCCCCTGTCTGTCTCTCATGCTGTCCCCTGTCTGTCTCTCATGCTGTCCCCTGTCGGTGTGTTTCAGGCAAGCTGTCCCTGGAGGAGTTCATCAAGGGAGCCAAGAGCGACCCCTCCATCGTCCGTCTGCTGCAGTGTGACCCCAGCAGCGCTGGACAGTTCTAGACCGTGCCTGTCCACTCTTTATGTACGGCTCCTCTATCTGCTCCTCTCTCTGCTCCTCTCTCTGCTCGTTGTTCCTGTCCACTCTTTATGTACGGCTCCTCTATCTGCTCCTCTCTCTGCTCCTCTCTCTGCTCGTTGTTCCTGTCCACTCTTTATGTACGGCTCCTCTATCTGCTCCTCTCTCTGCTCCTCTATCTGCTCGTTGTTCCTGTCCACTCTTTATGTACGGCTCCTCTCTCTGCTCCTCTCTCTGCTCCTTGTTCCTGTCCACTCTTTATGTACGGCTCCTCTCTCTGCTCCTCTATCTGCTCCTCTCTCTGCTCCTTGTTCCTGAACGCTCCCAAACTAATGCGAACCGGGGGGTCTTTAGAATGAAAACAAAAAGCTGGATGTCACACAAACAGTTGCAAGATGGCCTAACCGGTCTTCTGAAAGGGTAGATAGAAATGTACATTAAAGTTACTTATAGAAATGTACGTAGATGTTACTGATAGATACTGTATGTACGTAGAAGTTACTGATAGAAATGTATGTAAAAGTTACTTATAGAAATGTATGAAAAGTTACTGATAGAAATGTACATATGTAGCCTCAAAACCTATAGTCTATAAAGCCTATAGTAGGAGATACCAAAACCCAGACGTGATTAAGTAATAACATATAGCATCTTCCATTGCTTTGAATTGTGTTTTACAACAACGTGTTGTCTCTGGGTCTGCGTCAAAAAGGTCACAAGGCCTGCAGATCAAACGATAACTAGTGAAACGATGAGCCTTCGTCCAAACCGACCAGGGTGTATCTCCCTCCTCTCTGCAGTGCGAGTACGGGCGCCCCTTCTCCCTCCACTCTACGAGGAAGACGGACGGTGAGGATTATTTACAAAACAAACACACAGAACAAGGTGATGATGAGGAAGAGCGGCCTTCAAACACCTGCCGGGGACGACGAAGAGAGGGGCCGGAGGGGCCAGGCCTTCACAGCTTCACCCGGTCCTCGGCCCGTTGTCCCACAGAACACCGTCTGGACCCGTCGGCCCGAGGCACCACCCCAACACCCGCCCTCGGTGCCCAGTCGACGAGGATATCCTCTGTTGTTTTCAATAGGCATGTCATACGGTTTGTGTTGTTTATATATATATTTATATATATTTGGACTCTGTATCGGTGTTCCTTAGTGCCCCGTACGGCCCCCTGGAGGGTCAGCCCACCAACTGTGTATGATGGACAGAACCTGTGTGTGATAGACAGCCTGTTTGTGATGGACAGCCTGTTTGTGATAGACAGCCTGTTTGTGATAGACAGCCTGTTTGTGATAGACACTCTGTGTGTGATGGACAGCCTGTTTGTGATGGACAGTCTGTGTGTGATAGACAGTCTGTGTGTGATAGACAGTCTGTGTGTGATAGACTGTGCATGAAAAAGAAATGGAGTGAAAGAAAGAGGATGATTTTTAAGATAAAGTTGGTAAAAGGAAGTTGGTTATCTTGAGGCAAAGGGTTATACTGTAGTGGATATTATTTCATCTGGAGAGAAGACTTCAGATTTTTGTCCTTCAGAGAAAAGAATAGACTTGCGTTTTAGCTTCTTTTTTTTTTTATACTGTGAGAATGGATGTGTTTGTGTGTGCTATTCATTGTCAATACATTTCCTCCTCCGTGTGTGATGTCACGTCATGAGGAGATTGTGGTCCTATGCACGTCGGTCTCCACTGACGCCTGTTGTGAGGTAGAACAGGCATCACAGAGGATCAGATGTATTCCACTATTTTTCATCCTGGATTTTTGATGTCATTGAGATATTTTGCAGTTTAAGTTGCTACAATATGTCATACATAAAAGAAAAGAAAGCCTGAAATGGTTGTTTATTCCAGTAATAGCTGGTTATGACTGTAGTGTAGACTGAACTACGCCTACATTTGTAAAGCTTAAAACACTTAACACGGTTCCAGTATATCAAAAGTGCAGTTTAGAATTTGTTTTTATGAAATGTGTTTTCGTATATCAAGCATGCCAATTATTTCTCTCCTTGACATTCGTTGTGTAAAGAACAAAACCACTCTTCTTTACGTTCAGTGTAAGACATTTGAAATGCTGCATGTTGAAACCATGGACTCCACACGTCTTTCTCCAGTCAATTAACAAGTACTCAGGCGGACTGTGTATGTATTGGGGCCTTTGCCTGCGCTGTCTGTGTGTGTGTGTGTGTGTGTGTGTGTGTGTGTGTGTGTGTGTGTGTGTGTGTGAGTTCCTGCATGAGCGTGTGTGTGTGTGTGTGCGTGCTTATCAGTGGCCACCGCTTGATGGCTCAGCCTGCCTGCGTGTACGGGCATCTGTACATCAACATCACCGCTGCGTGTTACTCTCTCGCCAAAACTAGCGACTGACGGTTGCATTTACAAGACTTCACCATACAACAACACCACTGAATAGCTTTAAAATGAGAAAAGCACACCTAGTACTACAATGTGTACACACTGATGACACAAGCACATGTCAACGTGTACATCTTAAAATAGATGGGGGGTATGTTATGGTTTTTACATGCGTGGTGTTAAATATCCGAGTCGTGGTCCATCCTATATCTCCCCATCGTCCCTCTCCTCACTGTAGGAGATTTAGCCATAACCTGCCCTCCTCCACAAGCACAACTATGACTCTGCCTTCCCGCGACTCGCTCTGTGCACTTAACCGTCCCAAATGAATACACCAGATCATTTGGGCGTAGTATTACGCACATTCATTCAGCAGGAGTCAAAGCATATTGTGTGTCCTCGTGGCCCATAGTACTGTGGTATCTAATGCCTACGACTAGTTGCTGTTGTTAAGCAAAGTCACTCAATCCCCCCTTTGGTCTACTTCACTAGTCATGCTAAAACACGGTCTTCTATGAAAGGAACAAAATAAAGTCTCTCCCCGAATGAAATCCCCCGAAGCAACCCAGGATCTCTTGACTATGACTGGGCATGTCATACCTGAGCGGATACCAGTTTTAGTCCTTTAAAATGCTGTTTATTAACTGCTGTTTTGTAATGACAAAAAAAAAATTAAAAATTGTTGACACAACAAAGGATTACAACTACTGTAACAATATTGTCGGACAGCAATGCTTTCATTGTTTTTGTTTTCTACCTTTAAAGCGTCCGGTGTAACCTTACTGTTAAACACAATAGAATCTTGTGGTCAAGTGCCAAACGATGACAAAATCGGTATTGTATAAATTTATACTGTAAAATTGTTATGTTGAACAAAATGTTTGTAATTGTTGCATTTTGTAGGTTTTGTATAGTATCTTGTATGTAGTGATTGTAGTTTTTTAACACAAATGTTTTGTTTTTTTTGTCAACTTTAAAGGGCAAGGAATAAATCTGCAACTTTTGTGCGCTAGCACTTTGATGTCTTATTTAAAAATATATATATTTATGGGTGTTTAATTTACATCTATCTTAAAGTGGGTTGAAAACATCCTTGGTCTTTTGTATCGTGAATGTTATACATAATGCTATATCGTTATCTAAAATAGACAGCTGAGAACTTAGGTTGAGACATAAAGTCAGTCCTACTCCTTGTTTTAAATGGTTTAAACAATGTTGAATCCCAATCAGCCGATAAGCTTGGCATGTAAGGACCAACTAAATGGACCCCTGATTTTACAGCAGTCCTCCATCCACCAGAGCCACGTTTTGCACCGCAGGAACCAGAGTTCTACCTCATCCAAGTGAACCCACATGACCAGTTAACACAAACAAATTGATAAAACTTCATTTAATTTAACCCTGTGAACATATACGTGTACAAAACCACAAGCAACAAACAACTGCATATAAAACTATATTTAGTTTCTTTAAAGAGAACAAGAAATGAAAGGTGACAACGCTACAGCACTTGAGGTTTAGTAGCAGGGATCAAGGAAACAGGAAGTGGCTACATCCCTCCAGCCTCAGCGCTGGCTTTCTGTAAAACAGATCCATTTCTTGGAACATCAAAAAATAAGAAAAACGCTAAAAAATAAGGTTTGCATACAAAACCAAAAGGCCAGTACCAAAGTCAGTGAGTGCCGACCACGTTATCGAACGTCCCATCACAAACCGGAGGGTTCTCCAGATCAACACCTGACAGGTATAACCAGCAAGAACCAAATATTACAAATTCCAAATGGATCCAACTTTCCATTTCATCCTCAACTTTCCTGAGCAGTTGCTCGTCCCCACATACATTATATCGCTGCTAAGTTCAAGAATCCTGCTGAGGAAACAATGGATTTCTCCAAATGAAATGTGAGAACCGCCACTAGATGCTTGGTTGTGTGTTGTGTTTTTAGGGGGGGAGTGGGGGGTTGCAGTCCAATTCCTCGGTGCCCTGTTAGATCTCTGACAGAGTGACTTGCAAGGAGTTAGCTGAGCTTTCGATGGCTAGGATGAAGGTGTCCTCATTGGAGTAATTCTGGATGATGTTGTTGTCCATGTTGACCAAGATCCTGATTAAAGAAACCAATAGAAAGCCAGTGAGCTAGTGAGCATATCTCTCTTTTGGTCTCTCATCAAGTGTTGCATGGATTTAATACGGGACTGTGTCGATCTTTCCTCACCCTTTTCTGCTCTTTTTGTAAACTTTGGCCATCTTGTCCGAAGGCAGTGCATATTTCTCCGATATCTGGAAGGATTACAACGGCAAAGGTTAGGATGCAGCCTTGACGTGGGTATGGGTCAAGACCAATCAATGGGCACTTTAAGCTTTCGAGTCAGGAGATAAAGTGGTCATTTAGTAGGAGGGAGTAGCTGTCCGCCATTCCACACCAGACTCACAGCTTCCATCAAGGCCTGCAGCGTTGGGGAGCGCAGCATCAGGGCATCGAATACTTCGTCACACTCCTTCCTCACATACAGCAGGACTAACGAAACAAGGGGAGACGCGTTCACCATTGCAGTAATGACTAATTTTGGACAAGTGACAAGTAACACAAATTACAGGGAGATGAGAAATATTTTTTTTTGGTATTAAAACCAAACTCTGGTAAAAAACCTTTTCTCTCAGGTTCCACCTTGCCCGTCTTAGCAGCTGGCGGGTGGAAGTCTTCTTCGGCGGGACACGGGGGCCTCTTCAGTGAAACGCTGCTGGTAATGGAAGAGGGAACGCGGTGAATATCCTGAATAGTGAACGCTCACTGTGATGAAGCCAACGCAGCAAGTTGTGTGACTATATACTGTATATTGTTCAGCACTCAAGTGTTTGGTTAATATTGATCTCGACATTATCAATTCTGTCTAACAGCAGCTTCTACATCACAGGTTATTTTTAATTGCAACATCAAATATGCCACCCCCATCAAGTCCTACGGTGGAATGATCAAGGTATACCCTAATCTGCATGGAACCACATCGTGGCCTGAAGAGAGTTTGAGGAGCCATTACATGATGCTAAACATGTATCAGTGCGTGAGCGACGCCTGATTCGTCTGGCTACACACTCATCAGGAACATTTTAAACAGACACTTCGGGGTCCACCAGAGACTTTGAAATTTAGCAAAAATGTTCAGAATATATCCTCACCCATCTTTGTCCGTCTCCTCGGTTTTGAAGGCGAAGACCTGCACACGAAAGGGAACAATAAGCTCATCTTAAAAAGTGTGTTTGCATGTAGTATGCAGGGAGCACCAGGGTGCTGTGTGTCTGTCCAGGTGTATAGCTCAGTATGTTCAGCTTCACCTGTCCGGCTCTCTGCAGGTTACCAAAGTGGACGTCAGGGATGAACAGGACGGGCTGGGAGTCCAAGTCTTTCAACACTTTAAACAGCGTGCTGTCAGCCTTCCTCATTGGCAGAGCCGCACATGGGTTGCCATTTTTTCCTGAGCCGGAGAAAAAGAGCTGGTTCATGTGGTGTTGCCACGTCAACCATGTGTTCATCGCCACTGTTCAATCGGATTGGGTTTTGAATTTGAAAAATGGGTTTAAATTAATCGACTGATATTCATTTAAAAAAGGTATGGGAGATAGAGGGGAGGACATGCAGCAAATGACCAAGGGCAGGATTCAAACCCGGGTCGCTGCGCTCAGGAGTGAGCCTATATGTTACATGTTCTACACGCAGAGCCACCGGGGCGCCCCATGGTTGACTGTTTATTTCTGTTGTGTGAGTGGATTACTGGCTCACCTTTTATCTTCTTTCTGAGCTGTTTCTTCTCCTCATCACGGATCTTCCTCTCCGCCCCCTGAGACATACAGACAGACAGACATACGGACAGTGTCTTAACGGCGATGAGCTGCATGAGGCTGCGCTCAACCAGCCCTGTGCAGCCTCCCTTTCCTCCATGTTCTTCAACAGTGCTTTGGGGATCGGTAGGCTTCTCTTATAACGCCTGACGTTTCTCTGAATGTTCTACCTGGCTCATTATCCACCCACCTTGTCGCAGAACACCTTGATGTGGGCGGAGGCGCGGTGGATGGGCCGGCTGCTGGAGCACTGGTAGCTGTAGGTGTCGACCTGGATCCTCAGTGGGGTCCCCTTCACCCCCTTCTGGGGGGAGAAGTCTGTGCTTAGGCTGTTCACCGAGATAAAGACCTAGGGGAGTTGAAAGAGGCACGGCAGTGATTAGAGTCCTAACAGAGTGAGGAATGGAGAGAGATAACATATTAGGGAGGAGATCCAAGTGCTGCCAAATTTGTGACTACTCTGGGTGATTCCAACTTAAACTTGTTTCGTTTTTTTGTGCTCACTTTGAGGTCGAAATCTATGGAACCTAGGATGTTGAAAGCAGACTGTCGCCAGGAGTCTGGACCAGAGCAATGAACACCAGTCAAGTACGCACGTTGAAATCAGCAGGAACCAGTTTCCCACGTTAGTGCTTTCTTGCTCATTGAAATAACTACTCTCTCAACATTGGGAAAGGGTTTAAATTAATTAAATGAGCTACTGTAGTTCCCCTTTTAAAACTTTAATGGAGGGACTGGCTAGAGGCTTGTTGTATCGCTTCAGGACCGTTGGTGTTAATGACGACATGAAATGAAAGAAGCAGGATATGAGCGTGGGACAACATGTGGGAGGAATGTGATCTGAATCTTTGGGATTTGATTGGCTCGTTGGAGAGTGACAAAACACATACCCTTGCTAGCCAGCTCACTGTTTACTGTAGAAGGCTTAAAAATGAGGTTGAAGGAAATGTTCTGCTTGCCAGCAGAGACATGTTAACCTAATCCACAGTGCAGTTTATGATTGGACTTGGATGTAAAATGACTAATAAACAGGATTCTTTATTGTCGAAGAACAATCTGCCAAGGGGCTGAGGTAACAAGACTGAAAATTGGATTTTCATCTAGTTTTTTTTTTAATGTCTGCCTAGACCATTCCCCAAATTAGTGTGATTCATTGCAGCTACATGCCCAAATAGCACCTTTCCTTGGGTCCGATACCGTCCTGAGAGTTGGATATAGTAGTAGAACAACACTATTGAGCATAAGCCCAGTAGTGTGTGAGGCACACATCTCTCTCTCTTTACAATAATATGTACAGCCTCATGGCAGGCATACGAGATCTTTACACTTAATGCACGCACACGCACACGCACACGCACACGCACACGCACACGCACACACACACGCACACACACACACACCAGGCTTTCCAGTTGAACAGGAAGAACAGGGTGAGTGGGGGCTGTGTGGCGGTGATAACGGTTGATCCGTCGCTCTGCAGAGCTGGATGCATCGTGTCTCAGCCTGCAGCCGCCATGGCTCATTCCTGCCAACCAGCCTCCCACACACACACCCCCATGCACACACACTTCTACGCACACACCTCCACGTACACACCTCCACATCCGCTTGCCGCTCCACACTGACCCTTCATGAGTAGCAGAGGTCTACACAAACCATCAGTTAAAAAGTAGCACAAAACAAACAAATTAACTAAACAAACACACACACACACACACACACACACACACACACACACACACACACACACACACACACACACACACACACACACACACACACACACACACACACACACACACACACACACACCAAACCAGCCCTCCTCCTCCACCTTTAGGATTACAAAAAACCCAAACACACACCAACAGGCGCAATCCTTTTCTCCCTACAGCAAGGATAATGACGGTGGTGGTGGTAATGATGGTTGCCGGGCAACTGCAGTGGCCTGACAAAAATCATTACCACTAAGTATGTTTTTTGTACCCCAAACAACAGTACCTAATTGGATGAAGGTGGGGTGTGGGGGGGGCGGGGGGAACTCTTCAGAAATGGAATGGAGTGAGACGCATACACAGCAGAGAGTGAGACACAGACATAGCAAAGAGTGAGACGCAGACACAGCAGAGAGTGAGAGACGCAGACACAGCTGAGAGTGAGACGCAGACACAGCAGAGAGTGAGACACAGACACAGCAGAGAGTGAGACACAGACACAGCAAAGAGTGAGACGCAGACACAGCAGAGAGTGAGACGCAGACACAGCAGAGAGTGAGACACAGACACAGCAAAGAGTGCGACGCAGACACAGCAGAGAGTGAGACGCAGACACAGCAGAGAGTGGGAGATGCAGACACAGCAGAGAGTGAGACGCATACACAGCAGAGTGAGACACAGACACAGCAGAGAGTGAGACACAGACACTGTAGAGAGTGAGACACAGACACAGCAAAGAGTGAGACACAGACACAGCAAAGAGTGCGACGCAGACACAGCAGAGAGTGAGACGCAGCCACTGCAGAGAGTGAGACGCAAAACAAGAGTGAAATAAGTGCTACATTTGGCGGACAGCGTCTGCAGCGTCTAAATAAGACGTGTGCCGAGAAATAGAAAAGAGATCAAGAGGGCTATAATTTCCTCGAGAGCGAGACTAGATGAGCACATCAGTTTGACTTCTTCCTTTTCCTCTACTCCATTTTGTGTGTCTTCGTCACAAAATGCAACTGTGCTAACACTAATAAAAGCCAAAAAACAGATCCAATGCCTTCTTAGCCAAATTGCTCCACTCTATTCAAATAAGAACTGCACCCATTATTCTCCCTAGGCTTAAGGGAGCCGTGTGGTTTGGGTTAGGTTCATTATGTCTAGCCTCGGCTCATATCAAAGAACCATCTTTACTTTGGTTCCACTTTACCTTTGCTTCTTCGGCGAGGTCCCATGTAAAGGAAACTGCATTGTAGGCGATTTCCTCTACATTCCCGATGGTGTTGAAGCTCTCTTTGTAGTCGGCTAAAAAAGAAGACAAAAATCACAAATCGTCGTCAATAGGCGTCTGATTTAATAAAAAATAAAAAAAAACATCAAATACATTTGATACCCTGAATGGTGTCAACATCCGACCAATCGATTTGAAACGCTTGGAATCAAAACATGCTTTCCTTTAGTTTTGCCTCTTGCTCTAGATAATACACACATGCATACTACATGTGTGAATTATCTACACCCCCTCACTAAAGTTGTATGAAAATAAATACAGACCGCCATTGCCTCCTATCTGTAATGCTTTAAAGACGTAATTTCCGCCCAGCAACGTCAGCCCATCGTCTTGGCACGGCCACCCATAATGCCTGTTCGACACCCCTCGCTTCATTCCGAATCGTTATCACCACAAGTTGAGGCCCGTCTCGCCCTCTCTTTCCCCTTAAGTCATACAGCACTTGGTCCCCGCCCGTTTCTCTTGTCAACGTCTATTCAAATACACAACCTGGTTCCTTCCCCAGGGCCGCTGTGGGAACCAGGAACAAACCGTTATTTAAATGGGCTCCCCTGTGTCAGGTTTCACCCAAAGAGCCTCATTCGCCCCTTTGAACTTTCTTCACGTTTTGCCGCCTGCTACGGTCGACGTATGGAAGGTTTATGGTTGATATTCAACACCTAAGGGCGTTTTGAGTCTTGAGAGGCTACGTTTCATTACAACCAAATTGGTCACCATCGAATATCCTAAAAGGGAGGATTTCTTAATGTTGCGCCATTACAATCCACAGCAGAGTGAGGAAGACTTGGTGATCTTACCAATGTCCAGGACCCTCTGTTTGGCCGTGTGCTGGCGAGAGTGCCAATACTTCCAGTTATTCAGCTGCTCGTCTCTGCACTTGTCCTCACCGAAAACCACCATGACGACACTCTAATGTGGAGACAGAACCACCAAGATATGAATCACACCGGTAAAACAGACCCCAAGGACACATCACAATGTCGCACGGAGTCTGCCCCCGAATATGTCCACATTAAGCCACTCTGCGAATTAACAAAACATTATGGTTGTTGCTTATACGGCACAGCCTATTCAAAACGCTCACTGTTTCAGAGTGACTCCAACTCCTCCATCACACCCTTGGCTCCCCCTCACCTGAACAATGGTGTGCTGCGGCAGCTCTGCGCCCCCCGCGGTGCCCTGCCGTCCGCGGGCCGGCTGGGGTCCGCTGGGCCGGGCCTTGGACCCGGGCTGGCGGAGGCAGGAGCTGAGGCCCGACTGGCGCAGTGTGATGGCGTAGAACTGACCACGGTTCAGGTAGACCATGGGGCCCTCGCCCTGGCGTTGGCGTAGAGACATGCCGGCCTCCAGGGTGTACTGGAAGGAGTCGCTGCAGGGAGATTCACACACATGTGGGACCTGCTGTGAAAATGAATGGGTGGCTGCTGGGGGTCCTTTGTAGCAGCTCCTATTTGTGCTGTCAACGCAGGACAATGGGTAACAGTGGAGTGTTATCCAGGCGAATGTAATCTAGGAGACTGAATGATATTATATTCTGTTGTTGAATTCACGAGATTGAATTGCTACGCATGCGTGTGTGTATTGGACCATGCGAGAGGAAAGACTAATCAAAATAAAACACTTTTTCTTTGCATGCCCTAAGAAAACCGTCTCAGAAAGACAGCGAGCAGCATGCGGTCCAGTTGATCCTTGGTTTTGTAAATTGTTTTTTGAATTGGAATCTAAATGACACTGACTTACATTGGTTGGCTGTAGCAGGTTTCTGCCACAGCTTGGAAAGGACTGGACTCGTAACTCTGTAACAAAACAATTGAGAATGAAAAACAAACTCACTGAATTTATTAAAGACAATCCACAGTTGGTCATGCCTTTTTAAAAAACAATGTTTTGCATTCCTGATTGGAATGCACCAACATTTCAATAAAAGCTCCACATATATAAAGTATTGAGTATAGAGTATAGAGAGGGGGGGCTGGCACCTCTTTGTCGTCACAACACGAGTCGTCATACGTGCTGTCCGGGGGGCTCCTCTCGTCCTCCTTAAGGTGGGCCAGGTAGCTCAGATCACACCTGCTCTGTTGGTTGTAGTCCATCCTGATCAGCTCGCTGGGATCCGCTTTGTACGAGCCTCCGCAGCAGGACTTCAGGAGCTCTGTGTTTGACATCTGACTCTCGCTTTTGACCAGCGCTAGAGGAGCCATGCCCACGTCTCCATCCCAGCCCCCACTGCTGCACACACCGCCCCGGACCTCTGCTGAGGCGGACCCCATGGAGCCGCACTTGGAGCCCAGCTGTTCAGCCGACCCAGAAGGGGTGGTGTTGTTGGCGGTGGTTGTGCTAGAGTTCATTGAAAGATTGACGGGCATGGAACGTAGAACCTGAAGATGGTTCTCCAGCAGCTCCAGGTTGGAGGAATTATCCCTCGTCGCTGTGGCTGACAGATCGGTGGGTTTGACAGCACTGGCGATGTTTCTCCTCTCCCTGGGAACCTGAGAGGATTCCAACCATAAGGTAAAACGGTGAGCGTGTGAGTGTGTGGATGATGGGTGGTGTAAGCAGCCTCACCTGGCCGACTCCAATCACACTCAGACACCAGGTGAGGCTGCTAAAACCACCCATCATCAGCACATCTGTCAGGTTTCACCCCTAGATGCTATTGATTTGACAAGGATCGAGTCTGATTACAAGATAAATGAATGAAAGGCTCTGATGAATATAACGCTAGTGGGGAGCACTCATGTCTTACTACTAGCTGTCCAGCCTCTGACATACCTTGTAGTAGTCATAGAGCAGACTTAGGGCCGCAGCACTGTCCTCGTCCCCGTTGATGCTCATCATGGCCTTGGTGGCCGCTGTGAGGGGGTTCTCCAGGTAATTCTTCCACGCTTCGTCCTCATTGTTGTAGGCTTTTCGCTGAGGAATGGAGGCTTCATTTGGCACCACCACCAGCAGCCTTTTACTGGTGACAGAGACAGTAGTCCGGACAGAATGAATCACTTAGCCAACTTGTCAATGGCAGGCATGTCTTCCAAGCCACCAGATCTGCCTCAGGCTGTTTCTCACCAAACTCGAATATAATAAAATATGTCCTGCACCGTTTGTTTATCTAATAGGTTATTTACAGGACATTAAGAAGCTTTTCAGCAAAACATTTAACAAGACAAAAAAAAAAAATTCAATAACTTATAAAAAATCTAATTGAATAAAATGTATATGTCTGGTTATAGCCAACATTCTGTAAGATAATGTCATGATCAAAAGATGCTATCCACCAAATTCCTTTTTGAAGACCTTTAAGAAGGAACCTTAAATATGGATAGTTTCCAATGTGTAGCTTAGATAGTAAGGGTAAATAGTCGGTATATTATAGCTCATAAATCACACATTAGTTTTAAATAACTTTTGCTTCAAAATTATTGAGTTGCCAGTTTTAACAGTGTAATTAGGCAAACAAAGTAACAAAAACAGTCCAAACATGATGAAGTGTAAATAATATCAACGATCAACCTAATTTGTGTCACTTACCTATCCATGTCCATGTTGCCCTCGGATCTCTCAAGTCTCGTTTGAGAAACTTGCCTTTCTTGTTTGCGCAGGTGAATTTATGAGTGAGTCTGACGGAGAAGACACAGAGAATATCCAGGGCTTTGTGCAACGTGTTATCCAAACTCCGACAATTGATTAAACTATTTGAAGTAACACCCACCATATACAATGACCTTAAGTTACCAGCCACGAATATTACGACTGCCGCCGATCCCAGGTTTAGTAACCTCGTTCCGAGGCGTTAACGTCACGAAGCAACGCCACGAACGGGATGCTGTAAATCGGCGTTATTGGCAAGAGAGAGGGCGGGACTTTACGAGAGAGAGAGAGAGAGTGAGAGAGAGAGAGAGAGAGAGAGAGAGAGAGAGAGAGAGAGAGAGAGAGAGAGAGAGAGAGAGAGAGAGAGAGAGAGAGAGAGAGAGAGAGAGAGAGAGAGAGAGAGAGAGAGAGAGAGAGAGAGAGAGAGAGAGAGAGAGAGAGAAAGAGAGAGCGAGAGAGAGAGAGAGGGACAGGGTCTTTGATAGAGATCCGTTTCCGTTACATGTTCGGTTAATGATTCTTTGTCAAATTATTCGTCAAAACTCAATCTTTATTCTCTTTGTCGTTGTGTTCGTCTTCTTTATGTGATTACGTTCCTTCTAGCTCCGGGGTACTTGGGTACACAGATAATAGGAAGTACATTGTCTGATATTGCGCTGCGGTAGACCGGGATAACGCCACAATCCGGATCCTAGCTAAGCCTACAGGTTTGGCGTAAAATCGAGGAACATTTCGTGCGCCTCGGGAGAATGTAAACAAGGAAACGAATATCTCGCTATTGATTGGATAGACATTCGTTGACACATTTGGGGCAGGTCCGCCTTTGAATTACATCGATGAGTAGATTCCAATATAAAGTTACATTCACGTGCAGTGAAGGCATATAGCCCCAATTGGGGTAGAGTGAGAATACCTCAATATGTCATGGCAACATGAAATAAATGTTATGTTCATTGGAATATTAGTCGAAAAACGATATTACAATATTTATAAGTTAAAAAAAAAACGAGTTTCTGCAAAATAATCCCTTTTTAAAACTTAAGCAAAATATATAATATTATTCGGATTTAGTTCAAAAGGCTATAACATATATATATATATATATATATATATATATATATATATATATATATATATATATTAATGCAACATATCCTTTGAAAATATAGAGGCTATTTGTCTCAATTAGAATAGCAAAACACAACCCTACTACACAACTAGAGCCGCGAGACGGTGTGCTTTTTGTCTTGTCTACACTGACACCTTGAGGCATGATTGATTTAACTATAACAGAATGATGAGGTAGTTTGAACTTTCTTTTGAACAGTAAACGGTGGAGGTGTGTGGGTGTTCATGTAATTCTGTATGTTTCCTGTTGTTGACATCCAAACAAAGCCATGCAGCACTTTTTGTCAGACGAGATGAGTCTAGCCCTAACCCTAAAGCACCCACATGCTGACATGCGTAGGCCTACTGGAGCTTTTACGATGGTCCTCAACACCAGTTTGCCAGGACCGGGCCTGGATCCGCGGGTTCTGCTTTTAACTGTTGTGTTTCTATGAAAAGACAGCTTGTTAGCAGCAGATCCTGACTGTAGCCTGGACCACAGCTTCCTACGGATTTGATGAGACGGACTATGAGGTATCAAGGGCGTAGGTTTCGTTGGAACATTGGGGCGGGGGGCGTTGCCCTCTTCATTCTAGCCCATCAATATTGGGAGGGTCTTTACTTGTTTTTTCGGTCATTTGGTTTAAAAAGTTGATTCTCCTGCATTAACTTTTCTTATTTAATATTATTCAAAAATAACAATTCTCTGCTTCTTTCATGTTTTTATTGTGTGTCTGTGTTTTTTTTTTTTTTTTTGGGGGGGGGGGCAACATTTAAATGTGATGGTACGTGTATCATTTCCATTGATATCTATGTTATCTCTATATTTTGTATGTGATTCCCTGTTCCTATACATTTCTTCGTTAGGTTACACCTTCTGATCCTGCCCTGCTTGTCTTTTTATTGTGAATAGAAAAGTTAAATGTGCAATGGTGTGTTATAGATTAAAGCAACAGCGTGTCTTTGATATCACATTATCATTACTGTCTATTTCCAGCTGTGGGACTTTGCATTAACTTGTTAGCAACTCTTATTATGTCAAGTGAAAAGTGGACTGTATTAAATTCCCTTAATATAGGTGCAACCGTTTGCATCCATTTATTATCTTCATGTGATTAAAATATTTAATTTGTAGTAACACAATTTTCTATGTTGAGCTTACTCTCATAACCAGTAATGATGAACACAATGTGATCGCTAAATAATAATGATAACTGGCACTTATTTTTTCGACTGCATTCCCCCACACAATGTTATGTAGAACCTTTTAATAATGGTGTGATGTGTTGCACTTGCACTTCTTCATGACCCAAATAAATCATTCATTTATTATAATGCTTTTATAGAACATAAAATAACATTTCTCTGCTACTAACATAATTCAAGTCTACTCAATTTTGTTTTAAGACAAATGAATAGAGATAGTTCAATCAATCAAAATTGATACCTGTGACTTCATCTTATAAATGGCATAATTGTCAGCATTTTAATTTAAATTGTTACATTATGGGAACTGTCTGCATTTTTCAAACAGGTCTGCATTTTTGCAGACCTGTTTGAAAAATGCAGACAGTTCCCATAATGCAACCAATCTCCGATCTACCACTAAAGAGGTTATTGGCTTGGAATCTGGCCTTAGGGGGAATCATGTGACAGAGCAAGAAATAGCTTCACTTTTTCCCTTGGAAACCAACGATACTACCGAAATAGGATTTCCTATTAGGCAAGACGGCGCTGTGTCCCGCTCTACTTAAGATGCGGTGCTCTCCTCGTCCCCTCAGATTGAAGAACAATTCAGCAACAACCTCAACTTGTCATTGATGTGCAGATTTTTTTTTTTGTTGAGTCAAAAACCCATTTACCTGTGATTTGTACCTGTTTTTAGAGAAGACGTATCATTTAACTGACAAGAAGTTGTGTTTTACATATTTACTAAATGGTGAACATAATATAGTACTTTATTGATCTTAAACGGGAAATTTGTGAAATGCCTGGTTCTGACACCGAATAGAACTTCCCTGGTACTATTCGGTGCTGTCTACCTGGACCACAGCAAGGTGATACAAAAAAGAACTACAACACCCATAGGGTTGTGTGCTCCGTTGCCGTGGAAACGTCCAACGTCAGGCTCTTCCCCTGTTTTGCAATGCTGTGATTGGACGGAGACGCAGCGGCTTGTAGTCACAGAGAGACAGGCAGTGAGGGAGTCAGCTGTACTGCTCGACTGAGATTACTACCGTCTCCTCCTACCCAGGTAAGAAGACCTTTATTTCCCAGATCTGCCATCGCGCGTGAGTCTAAATCATTGCGCTGTTCTTCACTTATGTTAGGAAGTGTGGGGGGTTATTATGTTGGGTTTGCTGTTTTACCAGCGTTGCTGGCGACAGACATCCTAAAAGAACAATAGACATTTTACACCGTGGGCTCGTCTAATGGCTGGCACCACATGAACGTACCAGACGGAGAAGGCGTGTCAGGTGGATGAATGTTCAAGCTTTAACACTAACGTGGTATTTTTGATACAGAATTGTTTTGATAGGTAATTTTCTATGGTTTCAAACTCATTGTAAAAAACGTAATTTTATCAACAAGGGTTTTGTCAATGATTGGATAGCGTCGGGCAAAAAAAAAAAAAAAGAAGCTATTTGCAATATTGTGTTCATTACCATGTAGTTGGCTTGGCAGTCTTGGTTTCCTTTCGTTACAGTGATGTAACTGGCAGTAGAACATCATCAGCGTTCATCTGTTAGGTATCAAAAATGACAGAAACACACAACACACACACACACACACACACACACACACACACACACACACACACACACACACACACACACACACGCACACACAGTAAAGCATTGCGTAAACACTGCACAACCATTCCTATAGCTGTCACGCATGAGAAGGTTTGGCTTGGGGAAGTAACCAGCGACATCGTGGAAGGGGTCGTCACTAAGGCCACGGTTGAGGCTTCCTGATGAATGTAATTGGTAAATAGAAACATGTATGTGGCTAACTAAATGCGAAGCACTTTACACCCGAGAGCCTCATAGTACTTTAAACGGATCGTGTTCATCTTTGCTAACTAGTTCAGCATTGCAACAGGTAGACCTACAGATGGGTGTGGTGGGTTTAAACAAATGCACACATTCCTCTGTGTCTTGGCATTGACATGACACACATTGTTTTGGATACAGAGAAAAAAATAACTTTGCATGTTGAACTATTAATGTACCACTTTAAAATACATTTGTTTGGTTTAAGTACCTTTCCCGAAATTTTCCCGAACTTTATTTCCCTTGGCCTGGCTTTGATATAGCTCCTGAAAATGATTGTAGTTTTGTTAGGTTATCCACTAATGCATTAACCCATCATGTGGCCAATTTCTCACACAAGCCCTCTGATTGAAACCATCAATCTCCACATTAAAGGGTTCTTTATAAACGTTTCCCAAGTCTTCAAAGGTGAAATAGTTTAATTTATTGACCCATGTTAATGGTTGGACGTTTTGTAATCACAGCTTCGGCTATACATTTCCTAACTAGAGTAGATAGTTTAAGCCTTATATAAGCAGACAAGATAGAAGATAATTTTTTATTGTTATTGTTAATGTCATCAATTTCTGATGAATGAATGGCATTTCAATATCTATTTTAAAAAACATATCCAAGCTTTTGGTAAGAAACAAGGCGAAAAGAACAGTATCGTTGGTAGATGTCAGATGTGGAATACAATGGACACACGTCCTCTGAAATGGAAAATTAGTGATTGATTGACTGAAAGCCTGCTGGCTATGTGACACCCGCCACAATGCATCATGGTGTGAAGTGTACGGCTTGGTCTGGATCAAGCAGAGCTGCCCGACTCTTACCCATAAAAGTTTCCCAACCTCACTATAAATGTTCCTAGAGACACTCTGAGACGCCATCTTCATTTTTCCACTATTCCATGTGTTTAACAGTGAACTGCCAAGTCGTTTTTGTGTGACTGCCATATCGTGGTCGATACTGACACCAGTCCCGTCTCCTGGCTGCTCTCCCTCCTCCGTCAGCGAACCCCCCCAGCGAGCAGCCGCCATGGAGAAGAGCGACGAGGTGGAGCAGACGCTGGTGCAGAAGGCCAAGCTCTCGGAGCAGGCGGAGCGCTACGACGACATGGCCGTC
This sequence comes from Pollachius pollachius, assembly GCF_949987615.1. Taxonomy (NCBI): domain Eukaryota; kingdom Metazoa; phylum Chordata; class Actinopteri; order Gadiformes; family Gadidae; genus Pollachius; species Pollachius pollachius. Next base: position 38,627,815 of record NC_136934.1, read on the forward strand.
GCCATGAAGACGTTGACGGAGCAGGGGGCCGGGACCGAGCTCACCAGCGAGGAGCGCAACCTGCTGTCAGTGGCCTACAAGAACGTGGTGGGGGCCCGGCGCTCGTCATGGAGGGTGGTGTCCAGCATCGAGCAGAAGGCGGAGGGCAATGAGAGCAGGCTGGTCATAGTCAAGGCGTACAGGGAGAACATCGAGAAGGAGCTGAAGGAGATCTGCAACGCTGTGCTGGTGAGAGGATCAAGTCGTTTTTGTGGTATTTCATTAGACAAAAAGATTTACATGAATCAGGCTCCGAGCATGAGCATATCTGACTTTCTGATCAGAAAGGATCAAAGGAGGAGGATGTTGCATTACAATATTTTGTAAATATTGTATGTTTTAGTTTGGGATTCAGAGGTTTGAGTGACAAAAAGTATCAGTCAATATTCAAGTACTATACATAGTCAAAATAGCGTCATGTTATGGTCAACGTAAGGTGTAGGACCTGTTTTAAGTAGTGGGTTAAGTAAGGACGTCTTTAAACGGAAACCAAAACTCTGGCTAGTCAGGATTGTCTCGAAAAAATAACAAAACTTACTTAAAAAGTGTATCATAACAGTATTTTAATCGCCATGTTAATTTAACGGAGAGTACAGTTTAATGTTGGTAACTGAAACGGAAAACGATGGCTTCCCCTGAATTCTGACATAACATATCCGGTTAACCTGGAATTCCGGCTTCTTGAAGCAGGACCCTGTTTGTCTCACCTCCTTGCTGCAACACCTGTTCTACCCCCACCATATAAATATGCTGTTATTACCTCAAGCCGACGCAGATGGTTATCACATTCCACCTCCCGTTTTTCCTCCTAATGACTTTTATGGACCGGTCGTTCCTAAGGACCTGTAGCTAGTCCCAGTGGGGGTCAGTGTGGTGGGGGTGGGGGGGTGGGGGGGGGGGGGGGGTCAGGTGAAGGACTTGTTGTTGACACAACACATTGAATGTTCTGGACGAAACCCCCGTCCTGGTTTGCAATTTCAAAGGACATTAATTTGTGCATGGCTTAAAAATTTGTCCTCTCAAGAAAGATGAGGGGCTTGATCAATTTATATAATGCCCTAGCATAAACATCCACATTTTGAGCAACATGGACACAGAATCAGGCAGGGGATTGTAATTCATAGCTTATCACAGTGTGGTGATTGGGCAAAATGCCCTGGATCCGGTTCTGGATTTCTGAATCTGTTTAAACAAAATGTGGGGAACTAAAGTTCCAACGTTTAGGCTGGAGAAACAAATGGTGCAGACCACCCACCTGCCCTGGGAGACTATTGTAGATGTCACACAACCCGTATAAAACAAGAATAGCAGGTTTATGAACATTATTTTACTTTGGTTGATTGATGGCCACCAACTGTGTGTGTACCTGTGGTCCCCCTTTTTATCTTTGACTCAGAATAGACATGTTCTCTCTCCCTGATCGTTGAAAGGCGGTTTGGTCTGCTCCATGCATTCCTGTCATGCTGATCCGCAGCCGTCAGTCCTGGCCCTCTCACTGCGCCAATTCCTCAACAAGCTCTTAAAGCCACTGGCTCATCCACATTGTGTAGATGCCATGTTTACCTTGGGTTTAGCACCCCCACCTCTACTTGGGCTACTGTGAAGAGTGCTGCATTTGGAAACCTATATTTTATCGTCAGACTCATCCGAATCCACAGTATCAGGAGGGTTATGGTGAAAATATGTTGTTAAGAAAAGGATTGTGTGTACTCATATTTGCGATCCTGTCACTTCATAAGAATGCAAAGTACCTATTTTTCAAGACTGCCTTTTCCTTTGATTCATAGTTGCGTTTTAGGCCTAAAGCAGTGGTTTGATGCTATATTCTGTGACGTCTGGGTATGTGTGGGTGTGGCTGTGTGAGTAAGTAAAGACCCAGGGCTGACTATGTGAGTGACCTACTTCCATTAGGGAAAGCTCATTGGTAGATCAGCTGGCTGGATTTCTTCTGCACCATATGCCCTCCCCAATGTCCTTCACCCAAGCTCCTGTCCACATTAAAATCCCCCAGGCCTCACCTGTCAGTCGGTTGGATGTTCCTCGCCTTGCTAGTATGAGTTAGATTTCCTAAAGGTTAAGAAATTGCATTTTTGGATGGAGGGGGATTAATGAGCAAAAGACAACCTAACCACTTTGATGAAACTAAAACTTGAATCATAGACCCCTTCGCATCATTTGGAGCTCATGTTGTAAACTCCTAAATGTTAAATGCTGCATTTCAGCTACTCTAATAGGAGGGGCCTCCTGCTACCGCAACACACACCTTCATGTGAGCTATATTATGCCATTTATCAGTTAATAGTCCCTGGAGCAAGAAGAAGGGGAAGAGGAGAAGAACTACAACAACGAAAAGGAGAATAAATCAGCATTTCGTTGAAGAATTTTACAATGCCATATTCAAAGCATTAAACGGAAACGAATACCGTATCTCCTCCTTTTGTGTTTGTGCCCCTCATCACCAGGGCCTCCTCGATAAATTCCTCATCCCCAACTCGACTCAGGATGAGAGCAAGGTGTTCTACATGAAGATGAAGGGAGACTATTACCGCTACCTCGCTGAGGTGGCTGTTGGAGAGGAGAAAGACAGTAAGTGTGTATGTAAACGTGGTCTTAGGATATTTCATTTATTTCTTTGAAATTATGTCTAGATATCAATATGCTATTGAACTTCCCACCTCAAGCTGCCGATTTGGTTACACCTTGACCTGTGACCTCTTCAATATTTATACTATGCTGATGGGAGAGACATTCTTTGTGGTGAACTGCTCTCATGATGTTGGATAACCGACTTCTTCAACATACCCCGGTGACATCCCTCCTAGAAATGTGTGAATATATAATATATATAAATAAATATATGCAGAACCTAAAAGGGCTGAAACCCAAATATCCCGAGCCAAGATGCGCTCATTTCAGAATGTTCGTGACTTTAGAATAACTCTTTATGTTGACTTATATTAATTGAAAATTATTTAATTATTTTCCTCTAAATATAAATGCCGGTTCCTGAGGGGGTTAAAACTAATATAAAATGCTCACCGGATGAAAAGAGTCTACAACTCTTCAACATTACCTGTAGCTCACAGCTTGTATTTCTCCCAAATACTTTATATATGATGTAGTTTAGTACAGGGGTTAAATATCTGAACAACCCACTATGTAAATTTGAGTGCAGAGTAGTGGCTCCTACCCCGGAGAGTACTGGCAAAGAAAAGGGTGTGGTCCTTGGCATGGCAACCTGTGTGCAGTAGCATGGCTACAATAGTTCATGGCTATGGACAGTGCCTTTAATGAAGCCACATGTGGGATAACCAGAAAACGTGTTAAGCATATTAGTATTGGATCTGTTACAATGTTTAGATTTTTTTAGATTATGTTCAAGGTTTGAGTGAGAGAGAGAGATATTAATGAGATCTGCTCTTCTGTCCTCAGCAATCGTGACTTCCTCCCAGAAGTCCTACTCCGAGGCCATGGATCTCGGAAAAGAGAAGATGCAGCCGCTGCACCCCATCCGCCTTGGCCTGGCCCTCAACTTCTCCGTCTTCTACTACGAGATCCTCAACTCTCCTGAAATGGCCTGCAAGCTGGCCAAGAACGTAAGCACACACCAGTCACCAGTAGGGAGTTTCTCCACTTTTGACAAATCAAAGGAATTGCCTGTTTTCAAACACAGAATGTCAATGACATTAAACAGCTGCCACAACAACTATGAGATAAAAATTGGTAAAGGCGGCCACAATAATTACTAAAAGAAAAAAATATTTCTTCAACTTCAGACCACTGAGACCATTGTAAGGGTCCTCAGAATGAACCTTTTCAACACACAAACAACAGCCCTGATTGAGCATAATTTTTAACAGCCTTCATGTGTTCTGACGTGTGCAGGCCTTCGATGAAGCCATTACAGAGCTTGACTCCCTGAAGGAGGACTCGTACAAAGACAGCACGTTGATCATGCAGCTACTGAGAGACAACCTGACAGTAAGTGTTTGAACTTACACTCTATAAGCTCTAGTATCTCTGATATTGGGCTGGCGAGGGAACAAGTGGAAGTAACCAAACATTCAGTTGTGTTTTCCGCCTCTCCTCATTTTCTGTTCTCTGCATAGCTGTGGGCCGCAGACAGCCAGGGTGACACGGAGGACGTGGAGGAACCCCAGGACTGAGGTGTACCCCTTTACTCAACCACAGCCTCTCATAGACCCCCTCTTCGCCATCGTCTTCATCCTCATTCATACTCTATGATCACATCGTTGTCATTGTTTGTGTGCACCTCTCCCTCTTCTCTCCCCCGCTCTCTCTCCCCCCCTCTCTCCACATTCATTTTTTAAATTCTCTTTCTGGTAGAAATTGAGAAAGGGTAAGGTTAGGTGTTGATTAACAAGGTCCAATGGTTTACTGCGAGGAGTGGGTGAGGGTGGTTTAATGCAGACTCGTTTATGTGTGCAGGTGAAACGGGGGCAGTGTGTTACATGCATGGTGGATGAGGGTGAGACTCTTGGCTCAGGCCAAGTCAGTACTTTCACGCAGCGGGAAACCCGGTTTGGCAGGGTAACTAGGTTACGGTCGTGATCCAGTTGAGGGATTAGCATACCATTGTCCAGTTTTACATGCCACTACGGTGACTGGGTTACAGAAGCAAGTTGAAGAAGTGACCGGCAAACTTTATCCAATGACGGGTATCACATTTGAAGGACTCAACAATTGTTCACGCTCTGTAATAATGCCATCCGAGTACAATGAGGGCTCCAAGTCACGATGGGTCTTACACCCTCTAATGCTGGGACCTGATCAGGGATCTCTTCTTTACGAAAAGCCGGATCAGGGTGCGGACAGGGTTTTTCCTCCTTATGTAAACGTACTGACTGGCAAGTTGGTAATGTTATCATACTTGGGTTGCTGGTGGGAGGTGAATGGAAGTAGATGTGATTAAAGTTGGGAACCATCTGGCAGGATTTGATTGATTGGAAGACACAGGGCTCACATTCCTGTCACAATCTGAACTTCATCTATTATGTTTTACTGAGTGACCATCATTTGTATTTCTATATCAATGACGAGGGTCAAGAAAAAAAAAAAAAAAAGCACCCGCTTTTTACCTTACTTTTGTTTTTTGGTTGTCTATGTTTTATAATGTTAACCCTCCCTATGGTTGGCTATCTAGTTCCTGTTTTTTGTACTGATTATGTACTGATTTTCTTTTATACTTGCCTAATTTGACCTTGTGGCTATAAAAAAGGTCAAGGGAGGGTTGGCTAGCATGTCTTTGAACTTTTCATAGAGAGAACCTGAGCATTACTGTTATTTGGAGATAAATATGTAATTTCATGTATGTGTAATAAAACAAGAATAATCCAAAAGGTCTGTTTTAATCCAGGGTTTGCTCTGCAGATTACATGATGGCACATGTGATACACACTTGATGGAAACCATGAAACAAAACTGCATACATGGCTTGTATTCTGGAAACCATTGTGTTTGTTGTGACTTCTTACTATTTTACAGTTTGCATGCCAAAATAAAATAAAAAGTTATGTGTATGGATTATTAAGGCAACATAACCAACAAATATCGTCCACAAAAAAAAATGATGTCCCTGACAAAAGACACCTAAAATGTAATGTATGCATTTATGTCATGGCTTGAACGTTTTTTATAAATATTACTCAGGCCATTGACATAACCGACATAATGTAATTATCCGTTAAAAGCTTCCTTCGAAGACGGTCTTTAATTGTATTCTCTTATTACCAAAATTGGTGACATGCATATTTCTGTGGCCAACCTAGCCCATTATTCAAGGCACTACCTGGTAGAACGAGACGCGAAACCCCTTTTTCTTGTCCATTTAGAGACTCCGTACTTCGGAGTTATGCAATGAATTTAAAAAATGCATGGCTGTTAGTGGCAGTACGTTGGTTGCACTTATTTTATACTGTGTTGTTGCACTACCTTGCACCAACCTCATTAGATTTGGTTTTTCCCAGCCACACTTAGGAAACAAATTATAATATATAGGCTATATATATAGTTATAGAGTACATCGTTTGTAAAGGTATTGATTGTAAGAATTATTTTTTATATATATTTTTTTACAGCCCTATTTTATGACAGGCAGGATTTATTTTCCAATTTATAAACGTACTTGATACGTTACATGAAACGATTATTCCCAGAATCATCTCCTTTTAATAAATAAAACCCATAATTTAAATAACTTCTCTGCTCTGTGTTCATACATAGTTCACGTGGGTTGCGTGTATCAAAATGCAAACATTACATGGGTGGCGACTGATAATGGGACATCCTTCAAAGTGGGACCAAATTAATTCAGACAGCAATGCGGTGGTATTTCCATTTACCTTGATCGAATCACCCGTGGGAGTTGTGACGTCACAGGCGGTCGTATCTGGTTTCGGTCGCCGATCAGCGCGTGTTTCCTTTCCTTCCTATAACTCGTCTGCGTAGGGTGTGCTCTGGAGCTAGTCTCGGCACACATTTTATTATTATGAAACAAACCAAAAGCTAGAGTACAAACGCAGACATATTTTTATAAGAAAAAAAAAATCGGTGAAGCAGGATTTGATTTGAAGACCAAGAAACGACAAGAAGACGCAGGATTTTGAAAGCGACGCAACGAGAGGAACGCTAGCAGGCTAATCAGTTAGCATTATTGTTGAAAGCGTGGGTGACTATCGAAAGCCACTATATTGTTAATCAATTTTTTTCACTCTAAGGACATTGGCATTCCATTATTGTAACATTTATTGCTTATATTGGCTACGCATATTGTAACTTGTAGCAGTGAAACGTTTGGATTCCAGTATTAATTGTCGAGCTAACTCGGGCCACACTCCGACCCAGTTCACCAAGCTAGCCAGCCCACGTTGGTAAGGTAGCGGTGTGCTTGTCGAAATACAGAATCGAGCAAGGGAGCGCGGCAAGAAAGAAATTGATCCATATCAAGGACAATTGTAATCGTATAGTCAGCAGTAGATATTTTATCCCGATTTTTGGCGACTGAGAAGACACATTATCAGTCATGAATCCCAGCGCGCCCAGTTACCCCATGGCCTCGCTGTACGTGGGAGACTTGCACCAGGACGTCACGGAGGCCATGCTGTACGAGAAATTCAGCCCGGCCGGGCCTATCCTCTCAATCAGAGTATGCAGGGACATGATCACTCGGCGTTCCCTTGGTTATGCGTACGTCAACTTCCAGCAGCCGGCCGATGGTACGTTTTTCTTCGTCTAAATGTTGCATTGAAATAATGTGCACATGGACATATGCTACATGATCTGACTCCATTTTGTCGATTTGCAGGTCTGTGACTAAATTGTTTGCGTGTTGGTTGAAATGCAGTGTTGCCATTCAAGTAGACAATTAATTGGCATGATTCAGTTCGATAATTTGATTTTTCGTTCGATATACACGGGACGTTTTCGTAAGTAGCCGGTTAAATGTCGACGGGTAACTTAAAGTAAGATCTATATTCTAGAAAATGTTAAGTTATGTAATGCCTATATAGGTGTCGTAGGGCAGATTATTTCAAAGGCCTCAACCCTGTATTTCTTCTATCTTCAGCCGAGCGTGCCCTGGACACCATGAACTTTGATGTGATCAAGGGTAGACCCCTTCGCATTATGTGGTCCCAGCGTGATCCCTCGCTGAGAAAAAGCGGGGTGGGCAACATCTTCATCAAGAACCTGGACAAGTCCATTGACAACAAGGCTCTTTACGATACATTCTCTGCCTTCGGCAATATCCTGTCCTGTAAGGTAAGGAGGTTGCCCGGAACTAATTGTGTACTGCATGTTTCAACATTGCACTTGTGTGGATCAGGTGGTTTTAAGTTGGTTAAATTGAGTTGAGTTTGGTTGCATGTTTGTTTTGTTGCTCATGTGCTCCAATGTCCTTTTCCCAAGGTGGTATGTGATGAAAATGGCTCAAAGGGTTACGGCTTTGTGCACTTTGAGACCCATGAGGCGGCAGAGCGTGCCATTGAGAAAATGAATGGCATGTTACTTAATGACAGAAAAGTGTAAGTGGGTCTACATTCACCCTTATACACATGTTTTTGCCTGTTTGATTAACCATACTCACACTTTGGTATAACTGCCCAATGTTTTTTTAGCCAAATTTAACTGCATCTTGTGATTTTTTTTTTTCCCCCCCCCCTTTTTAGCGTTAAATTGAATCTGATTTGAGTTTGATTTTCATAACAACCAAAATACTTTGACTCATAACCACAGAAACCAAGTCACGGCTGCATAGATTATTATGCACATATGTGCCATCTCCTAATTTGTCCGTGTCTGGTAAACAGGTTTGTCGGACGATTCAAATCCCGAAAAGAGAGGGAGGCTGAGCTGGGAGCACGCGCCAGGGAGTTCACCAATGTTTACATCAAGAACTTTGGAGAGGACATGGACGACGAGAAGCTGAGGGAGATGTTTAACGCATATGGTAAGACAACTACCTGTCTATAACAAGAACAGTATAGTTAACAATTGGCTGGCACTTAGAAATAGTACATGGCATTGTTAAGCATCTTATCCTAGCAATCTTGTTGTATACAGGTAATGTTATCCTAGCGATTGTAGAGGCTTAGCACTTGTTTCTATGAATATCTTAACTGTACAGACAGCGATACTGTTTTTCTTCTGACAAATGATATTATGGTAATTCGCTTCAGATAAAAGCGTCTGCTAAATGTAATGATTACTGCCTACTCTTCCATGTAGTTCATGGTATTTGTGTTTAGTCTTTAAGACTACTGGCTGCTTAGCAATGTGTTATTTGGTATGGTTTACTTCCACGGCTCCAAGGTTAATACACTTTTTTTTTTCTTCGTGTCTTCATGTGCAGGACCGGCCCTCAGCATCCGGGTTATGACCGACGACGGAGGGAAGTCCAAAGGATTTGGCTTCATCAGCTTTGAAAGGCATGAGGATGCACAGAAGGTGGGGAACGCCTGCTCTTGTAACAGTTTTATGTTAACCTTTTATATTTTTAATTTATATTGTAGCCTAGGCATGCAAACATTATCAATCGTTAAATTTAGAATCAGGTATTCAATTCACACAGGCCTATACACAAATAGGCTCTACCATTGGGTTATTTTGTATATTGAATAATATGTATTGAATTAAAAGATCGCCAAGCTTTAGAAATGTCTTATTCTACCATCAAGGGGTATACATTCCCATTACGGTTTAGGGTTACTACCATGTTTTCATTGATCCTCAAGCCTTGTACGTGGAGCACTCAAATGTTTATTGCACTTTTCCCTCTGCACGACTGCACATGTTTTTGGTGGTTTGGTTTTTAATTGTGCTTTTGTTGTATTTTGCAGGCTGTGGATGACATGAACGGCAAAGAGCTCAATGGTAGACAGGTTTACGTGGGTCGTGCGCAGAAGAAGGGCGAACGTCAAAATGAACTCAAACGCAAGTTTGAGCAGATGAAGCAGGACCGCATGACCAGATACCAGGTCAGTCTGCTTTATGAAGCCTTGCCTGGCAGTCATGCAAACATTGTCCTCGTTAGATAATGGTGAGACGTTGAAAACTTAAATAACATATTTTTGAACCAGGGTGTCAATCTCTACGTCAAAAATCTGGATGACGGTCTGGATGATGAGCGTCTGCGCAAAGAGTTCTCTCCCTTTGGAACCATAACCAGTGCCAAGGTACACGCCCAAGTCCGAAGTCTAACAGACTGGATCATGTAACCATTTATCTTTATCAAAGCTGGCATTATCACTTTTAGTTATGGTGTTGAGTTTGTCGCTTTAAGTGCTTTCCCAGAGGGTCCTGATCCTCCGCAGCTTATTGACAACATGCTGAGCTGACTGACACAGTCCTTCCTCCCAGGTGATGATGGAAGGTGGCCGCAGCAAGGGCTTCGGCTTCGTCTGCTTCTCCTCCCCGGAGGAGGCCACCAAGGCCGTCACGGAGATGAACGGTCGCATCGTGGCCACCAAGCCGCTGTACGTGGCTCTGGCCCAACGCAAGGAGGAGCGCCAGGCCCACCTCACCAACCAGTACATGCAGCGCATGGCCACCGTCCGCGCCGTGCCCAACCCCGTGCTCAACCCCTACCAGCCGGCCCCGCCCTCGGGCTACTTCATGGCCGCCATCCCCCAGGTGAGAGATGCACCGGCTTAAACGACTCGTCGATCCGAATGAGACGGACATGTTTGTTTGAGCTTCTCATTTTACATGTTTTAACCAAAGCTGTCCCATGTGCCCTCCAGGCTCAGAACCGTGCTGCTTACTATTCAGCCAACCAGCTGGCCCAGCTCCGCCCCAGCCCCCGCTGGGCGACGCAGGGTGTGCGTCCCCAACGTGAGTAGCCCCAAACGATGCACGCATTTGATGCGCCCGTTGAAGCGGGAGTAACGGCTGTGTGCACCTGTGTTGACCGGGTCCCGTTTGTTCACTCTCTCTCCGATTGCTTTCTTCCCCCAGACTTCCAGAACATGCCCAACGCCATGCGCCCGTCCGCCCCCAGGCCCCAGACGTTCAACGCCATGCGGCCCACCGCGGCCCAGGTCCCACGCATGATGACCTCTCAGCGCATGCGTGAGTGTTTCCCTTCTCCCCTCTCCACATATAGGAAGCACTCTGATTTGGACCAGAATGTAGGTGGCGTCGGTCAACATTCAGGCAGTAAGCCATTAGAGGCTGTGGTGAACACTGTAAATCAAGGACGCCCCCTTTTTTTTAACTGTTACTGGAGACTACATGGTAGAATTTCTCCAAATAAACACGGTAACATAACATTTATTGAAAACAAAACGTTATTCTAACGCCAAGCAGTATAGTACCTCAAAACTGCAAAATTGTTGCCAAGCAACACGGAATACTTACGTTTGATGGCACATTGATACCAAAAATGTATTGCGGTCATGCAGTATTTCTCAACGGCCTGTAGCCAATCAGAATCGAGGACCGGACTTGATGCCTGGAACTATCTGTTTTATAAGGAGTGTTTCCTTTCTGTCCCCAGCCACCCAGGCCCTCGGCCAGCGCCCTGCCGGTGCTTCAGCAGCAGGGGCGGCACCGGTGCGGGCCATGCCCCAGTACAAGTACGCCCCCGGGGTGCGTAACCCCCAGCAGCACATGGCCTCCCAGCCACAGATCCCTATGCAGCAGGTAAGGATGCTTTAGCAAACCCTTTATTGTAGATGCATCAACCAAGCATGAATCATCATAACAAACAAATAAAGAGTAACCGTTTGCGATTGTGGAGAACTGGTTTGCTGCATGCGTGATAGTATCTCAACTTGAGATGTAGACTTGAATGTGTTCTTTTTCTCTCCCCATCAGCCTGCTGTACATGTGCAGGGACAGGAGCCACTGACTGCCTCCATGCTGGCCGCAGCCCCGCCTCAGGAACAGAAGCAGATGCTTGGTGAGTGTTCTAACAATCACCGCAGACAATACAATACATGGGACACTTGGAGTGTGATTGCCCTTCTTCTGCTTGGTACGTTACTGAGGGAGTGCCCGTCACTGACCCTGCGGTGTTTCTCCTTCTCCTGCAGGTGAGCGTCTGTTCCCTCTGATCCAGAACATGCATCCCAGCCTGGCTGGCAAGATCACCGGCATGCTGCTGGAAATTGACAACTCTGAGTTGCTCCACATGCTAGAGTCTCCTGAGTCTCTGCGCTCAAAGGTCAGAAGCTAGTGTTGTGAGGCAGCCGTGGAGCTTTGTTGGTGGGCCCGCTGTATTGGCTGAAGTGTCTCGGGGAGGATCAGGTGGTTAACTCGATGTCTTTTTGTAGGTGGACGAAGCTGTGGCCGTGCTCCAGGCACACCAGGCTAAGGAAGCTGCCCAGAAGTCCACAACCCCGGCTGGGGTACCCAGCGCCTAAAAGGTAGGTGGGGAAAAGCATACTGTCACTGTTTGAATAGTTTTAACTTTATGACTTCCTCAACTAATCCGACCTTGTCTTTGTTCTTTACAGATTGCTCATTTTGAAACCTGCTTCACCGATGAAAAAGATAGAAAAAAAAATTAAACATTGAAAAACCTAAAACTCTGAAAACATCGAAAAATGATAAATTATTTCTTAAAAAAGAACACAATTGACTTCGCCGGGTCTAGGAATGGTTTGACTAGACCTTGATAATAAAAAAGTTTAAAAAATAGCAAAATATAGAAAAGCTGAGATAATACATTTTGAATGCATTCCTGTTTTATGTCATTTTACTGTGCCAGTGCTCAGAATATCATGCGTGTAAAATGATAGCTGGGCACTCTGAAAGGTAAATTGTTTCGTAAAGTACTGGCTGTAATAAAGTCTCGAACAGTATCCCTGCCTTGTTTCGTCTATGGCTTTTTGCAAATCTGGTATTTTTTTGTAAGAGCTGCATTTTCTTCGATTAGACTAGTATAAATTAGATTAGGGTACTTTTGGACGACATTGTTTCAATTGCTCTTCAGATTATCTACTCACTTCAGTTGAAATGGTATTGCAAGTTTACTGCTGGATTATACAGCGCCATCACTAGATGTCGCTAAAACGTAAAAGTTGAAGCATGTTTGCCCTACTTCTGCTTTATTAAAACTAACTTGGTGAACAACATATCAGTGTATATAAATAAATATGCCGTACAGATGCACATGATTTGTTCTTTGCTCTTAAGGAAGCGTTCTATTGAACTGAGCCCACCCATCAGAGTTGTACAACTTTGAAACATGACAGAAGTATAGGCCTACTGCATCCTGTTGCTAGCACATTTGTTACTCCATTCTGGTTACTGTTGAATTCCTGTTCTTTGAAATCAGCTGCTTTTTAGTTTTATCCACCACTCAAATTCATAGATGCCAACGTTGATGGACATGATGCAATTGCATCCCAATTAACTCAATGCCCTTCCAATCTAAATCCTGTGCATAGATTTCAAGACTAGCTTTAGAGAAGAGTTTTAGAAGAATAATGCATCACTAGATAGTGTTTGACTATCCTGAGCAGACTGCAGTAATGTTTACCAAAATTTACCCAAGGTTACTTTTTGGGTCCACTGTGGGCAAATTTTTTTTATTTATTCTGAAGTGCATGTTAATGCATCTTGAATGTCGCATATATAATGAACTTGAATGTGTACTTGAGTAGCCTTGCGTCAATGAAGGAGACACGCAGCCTCTTTTAATTCATGAAATGTTATGAGGAACACTAAGACCCACTGTCATTTGTAAATTAAATAAATTGCAACCATGCCACTTTGTGAACAAGCATTTTTAGTGGAAAAAAATATTTTAAAATTTGATGCAACACCAAAAAAAGTTTTGTCAAGATTTATGTGCTATTCGACCCAGTAACAGGGCTCTTCTTTCAGAGAGCGGACTGTTAATTGTATTACTGTCGTGGAAATATTAATAACTAATATGCAATTATAAACATTACTTTAACCTTGTTTGTATATTTACTAATAAATCAAAAAGCAACAGTTTACATTCTCCTTGGACCTAAAGATACCTCCCTTCCTCTCTTTAACAGAGAGGTTAAGAGATAGTTCACATTTGCATTCCCATAGACAGGAAGTCTGATACTCAGGCCATTCCAATCGACTGACTTCTTTGTTGTGTAGATTAATTTAACAGTGTTTCAACCTTGCTTGCAGATTTGCAGACATGTCCACTTCCCCCACAGTATATTGCAGTTTAACTGGGCCTCTCCAGCCAATCCTAGTCTCTCCACGATGGTCACTCCCACTCGCCTTTGTTACCTGTATATTCACTACCCATAATTCAAACGTTTCCCTGTAAGAATCTTGTTCACCTATTGTCTCACTGAATGTGTCCTTGGTAACTTTGCTGCCTGTACTTCCCCGTGATCATGCTCTAATATTAAATCTAATAATTTGCTGGCCGATGTGTGCCTTACCTTATTGGGGTTACAGGCCCTGTCTAAAGTCGAAATTGAAGTCTTATTTAAACGTATAAGTCTGAACAGATTTCAATATTAATACAATGTGACCAAACCAAAACATATTTTGGACTTCATGAGATTATCCATGTTACATTTTTATGGGAGGGAGGCATATCAGTAAATCTTTTTTCCTTCTCGATTTGGTCATAGCCAATCAAGCAAAGTTCTCCTTCAATTGTTGCTGTAATAAAATAGCCTACCCTTATATAGAGCTGCCCGTTATCAGTGACTCTGTAAATATAAATGTTATGGATTATAATGTTGACTAAATGAAAACATACTATATTAATAGGCTTTGAATGTTTTTGAATTATAGGTACGTATAGGCCTACATAATTACATGTTAAGGCTAGCTACATTAAGGCATTTAAAATATTTAGACATTTAAATTATATGACGTAGGCCTATAGGCCTTCATAATTACAGGCGTAAGATATTTTTGTTACGGATTTCTTTATACGTTTTTATAGCTCCATTTAAATATTATTATATTATTGATTATATTTTGACTGGATAAGTAAAGCAAAATGTACAGTAAGCTTTGCGGTTTATTCAGATAATACATACAAATACACAGTGCTTGTTTGATAACCTAATGGCACGAAAATGTGGTTGGGTTAATCTTGTCAAGTTTTCCGTCGCTTAGATCTCGCGATTTATTTTGAATTCAACCCCAAACCTCGTTCCCAGGCGTTCTCAGCTCAAGTAGAAACTCCGGGAACGAGATGCCTCAAATAAGCGTTATTGGCGAGAGAGGGTGGGACTTTCAGTAACATTGGTTTAGCATCAAAAGGCGAGATAAAGGGTGGACTTCCGATAGACGGATATCCGTTTCCCGTACATGTTTCGTTGAATGAAAACTTCGTAAAAACGTCAGATGTATTGTCGTTGTTGTTGACCTTCTCCTCACATTTATGTTCGTCTCGTTCCGGGGACTGATAACTTGCATGCTCCGGCGGTCATAGGAAATAAGACACCGGAGATGATGTTGCTGTGAACCGGGATAACACTAAAATTCAGGATCCTCTCTCTGAATATAGACAACCTAACAACAGAACCAAGAAGGAGCTGTTATCGTTCAGAGCGCTACGGAAAGGTGGGACCGACTACTGAAGAAAATAACTCCTGTCCACCGCTGGAAACTGAAAGTAACTATATAGCTCGCCTATAGGAAGGATTTATCCCACTCGGACTGGAAAGTGAATACATTGTTGTGTTGATGACGTACTGAACGAGTGTCATTAGCAACAGACGGTACGTTCTCATCGTTTTTAGCTCCTCTAGCTAGCCGCTAACGACCACTGTCTTTGCTAACGTTAGCTGCCTAATGTCTTGATTACTATGTTAAATGTAAACTCTGTTTTTGTGAAAATGTTAAAATGTTTTATCATAAATGCCCCCTTAATCCGACATTTCTTGACCTCGTATTGTATTCCTATCCGATGTTAAATGAGGGCACACAGAGCGAACTTATTATCTTAAACAAGCGATAACATGAATAAACTGTTAGCCTATTGAGCTAGGAGAGACATCTAAACTATAAACGTGTTTGGATTTATTCGCAACGCAATGCCGTATTCAATCGCTTTGACTGCTGATTCACATGGATTGCATTTCCGTTCTCTCTGAAGACCCCACATGTCAAATAGTTGTGTGCACCTAGGTTTCCCGGCATACGTGGGCCAGCTTTCACAGACAGTATCAACAATATTTGTCCCCTCTCGATTTTGCACATCATTATGGCTTGGTAGATAATGGCCAACTGCAACTCATCATACATTTTACACCAGATAAGCAGGTTTCTTTATTGCCAGTAGCTCAAGGACGGCTGTTAGAATTCAGTCGTCCCAACCTAGAGTCCGTGACCTATAACTTTTGGCGCATAGATGTGAGACATTCCTGTAGGTGTATTTATGTCGTATCGAACGGATGATTCCCGGGGCATGTGAACCCTCTGTAACATCTGTAATCTGTGCAATATGGGCAGCTGTAAACCTGAAGCGTGTATGAATCCGACAGGCCCTATTTTGACACGTCCCGGCGATTTCTGAAGTAGTACAATGGGTCGGGATAAAGAGGATGTACAGTGATGTGATCATAATTGAACTAATGTCAGCATTTAATCTTCATGAATTACAATAAACACTTGGCTCATGTCATTACGAAACGCATCACCATGATGTGCTTTAGTCACGGGACTGGTTATTTCTACTGGGGACCGTACATGGAAAGACTGCAGGATTATATGTTAGAATCTCCAGCATAGATCTGGTCATGGAAAGGTAGCTGGTTCTATAGTTTTGTATTATTTAACTGAATGTAAATCTAGTAGGTTCTTTGTTTTGATGGGAATGGCCTGTGCCAGGCCATTCCCATTTTTCAAATGTATAACTGCTAAGTTTCTTTCTGTGTGTGTTTGGAGTGTAGACATGTTTTGTATATGCCTTGCTTATTGTTTTGGGTATCCTAGGGATACACAGTTACCTTGTGGGTCAAGATGAACTCTGGCAGCCATTTTTGCCAAGTAAATGCACAGACCTTGTGCAGCAGAGCGGCAAGTGTGTCCCACTTCTCTAGTAGCCCTCAAGCGTTGTCCTTTCTCTTGGCTCCAGCCCCCCCCGTTCAGACTCGGTACCCTTGGCTGAAAAAGCACTGAAGGACACTTGATACGTAGCCCGTATTTCATCCATCTCAAAAGTAATGTAACAGGGTAACAATTAGTTTGAAATGTTTTCTTTCGGTAATGGACCACTTCTGTGTGAATGGTGCTGATGATGCATACAGTGCAGATGCAGAGATGCAGATAGTGTTTTTTAACTTTCCTTCATTGCCACATAACGCCTATAGACCATTTGTGTACTTTCAATGGAAAGTTCATTGGCCTAGTATGAAGACCTGGTCTGTGCTCTCCCTTTCTGTCTGTTTGTCAGTGCCTGTGTGTGACCTCCATTTCCTTCCCTAAGGTAAACACAGCTGCACGGTGGGCAGTCATCTGGCCATGGGGTGGGTGCCAGGGGGCCATCATTGATGACCAGCAAGCAAATTTGGTCACCTATCCTATTCTGTCCATGCCTCAATTTGTCCCTCCCTATCTTATTCTTCCTTTGTTCCATTCGGCACACATATTATTTTCAAAGTTTCTGGTTTCAGCCTTTTGTCCAGTCCTGCCCTAATCTCTCTTCTTAATTGCCATTTGCCCTATTTTAACAACCCTTGGATCCCTGAAGGCCGAATGCCTGGGGTTGGTTTTCCCATTGGGGGTGGGAAAACAATGACTTGGATTCCTGATCATGGTCTCAAGGTGTCACTGCTTGTTTTGAATAGGCTCTGCATCTGCCTGTTTCTTGTGTTTCAGCCATTTGGAGGTTTCAACAGACTTCAATTCACTATATTATCCAGAAGCAAGCATTGAATACATTAGCTATTTAGGGTAATTTGGTCAGTATACAATGCAAGCTTTTTTTGCTACACATGCTTCTCCTCTATATTTCTTATATTGGAAATTAAGGCAGGTTTCAAATTAGGAAGTGAGGGGAAGCTAGAGCTTTTGCTACTTTCTCTGTGAGGGTGTGTCTTACAGGAGCTCCCCTTCAGCCCTGGTGGATGCAGCGGGGTAGCTTAAGCTCTCTCGCTCTATGTGGTCTACCTTGAAACCTGCTTCTTCTTGTGCTCGTGGTGTATCCCCTCTTTGCTCACACATCTTCCTCTGTCTCTATCTCCTCAGCTGAGCATAGAATGCCAGGGTGCTTACCTCATTTCCGTCCCTCTTGAGAGAAGAGGAGGGAGGGAGTGCTTGCCTCTGCAGAGTACTGTACTGGCTTTGTTGAGCTTGGAAACTTTTCCTTTCTTCCCCCGTCTTGCCTCCCTTTGTGCCTCCAACAACAGCTCCCCTGTTACAGTTGCGGCAGCCGCTGTTGTTTTTGCATTCTATTTCATTTATTCATTCATTTAGATCCTAGCTATTGTACTCTAAAACACATGCACGGTTACAGCCATTTATTTGTCTGATTTCAGCAGCATTGTATGGATATCCGGTTATGTGACTAATCTTGAATCTTTGGTACCTACTACCAGGTTACCGGTGAAGTTTAAACAACATTTATATTTAACTGGTGTGGAATTTGTCTTCCAACCTGCAACCAGGTAGTTTGAAGTGAGTAGAGGCATGAATGGCAACATCCAAAATTTCAGATAGCAATATTAGGAATGATTTTAGAAAGTTAACTGTAATTCATAATGCATCGATGCATATTTGTATCAACAGGTTGATGATCAACAGGATGTTTATTCAAACATCAAGCAGGTGCTTTTCACCAAAGGAGTTTGATATGTGCATGTTCATAATGAGTCTTCTATCGCACGCCTAAAATGTCATCGATTGATGGTGTTACTTGTGCTGGGTAGGAGGATCATGTGTGTCACAACAATTCATTTTCTATTGTTGAGTATCTTGAGAGAATTACAGTGACTACATTTGAGCAAATGATTCTGCTTGTATCCTGTGGAATGTTTGTGTTTGCGTGAATTGCAGGGTCATTCTGACACTTGGCATTTACAGGAACTGAGAGCCATTGCTCTGTTGAAAGCGCTCACATCAAAACCTGTTAAAAAGGTTGAACTAGATGACTAGATGACCTATAACTTGCTGCTAAAAGAGTTTGTAAACCTGCCATTGTGGCTGAGGTATTGTGGAACCCAACCAGTGACCACACCCACAGCTGGATGCCTGCTCCACATTTATGTGAAAACCCCCCTGACTCAAGACAGACATCCTTCTTGTGGCTCAGTTAACATGAACACAAAGTAACGGTTTTCGCTTGTAAGGACGTGCTTAATGAATTGATATTTTGCTTCACAAATCATATTACACTTCTCATTTATAGCAAGTAACCAAATCCACTGTATGGTATCAATGCTTGGTTTTGGACCTCACCTGGCTCAATGTTAACACTTTTTACAAGTATATTCAAGCTGAACAAAACACTGGTAACAGTGTTATGGGACATGAGCTGTTTCCTACATTGTTGACATAGATTTGGACTCACCAACCACTCGCCCCATTATTCTAGTACATAGGAAGATGATCCCAACTAGGATATCTGGGCTGTTTTAGCCTTATGTTGTGCATGGGACCAATCAGGTGTCGATAGGATGGTCCATCCTGTTTCAATGCATCATTTGAGGCATTCAGTTTACTGGAAGCTGCAAATCCTTGCTTTTCGAATATCCAGAGCTTGAGCTAGGCATGACTCATTCAAGTTTCCAAGAGGAACGTCAAGAGCTCCAGATGGCTGCTAATTAACTTTCAATCAGTCTTCGCTTGCTTATGATTTTGGATGAATCACAGGTGTCAAGTCAAACATGGCAATACTCCCAGCATCTTTTTTTCTTCTACTTGTAAACCTGAACAAATCAGTGCTGCACTTCAAAGCTACAAGAGGGTGTCTCATGTAATCAGAGCCATAAACAAATTACACAATGGTTTGGAATCCTGTGACAGTATTTAGTGAGCTAATATGTGATCTTTCTTAATATCTTTGAAGGCAGAAGTTAATTGGCATTAAGAATTTGAAAGTATTGGAAAAACTGTGGAAGTCAACCATTTTGCCTTCATTGGTAGATGCTAGATTTGTGAAAACGCAGCACAATTTAACTTGGCTTCGTGGTCATAAAATCCATTGGTCACTTGTGTGTTTGTGTGTGTGTGGTGGATTTGTGTGTGCTCATGCACTTCAGTGGAAACA
Source organism: Pollachius pollachius (assembly GCF_949987615.1). Lineage (NCBI taxonomy): Eukaryota > Metazoa > Chordata > Actinopteri > Gadiformes > Gadidae > Pollachius > Pollachius pollachius. Next base: position 38,647,541 of record NC_136934.1, read on the forward strand.
TTGATGCATTGACTGTCCCCAGCTGCACAGAAGCCCAGGAATGTGCAGAGAAGCAGCATTTCATAGGAGCCCAGCCTGACAAGAATGCAGGTGGCAGGCAGCGGCCACTGACTGACTCCAGGGGCTCAACCCAAACCTCTCACTGTTCTCATCTGCCTGTCTGTCTGCATTCCCTCTGCATTATTCAGAATCTGTTTACCAAACAAATTGCCTGTTGGTTCAAGCAAACGTGTCTTTTTTTGCGTCTTTTTGCGAAGGCCTATGTAAGCTCCGGTCATGTTGGTGGTCTTGGCTGGTTGTTCATTCAGCTTCTTCTTTACCACCACGACCAAGGCTTGCCAAGCATCCCTACATGGTTATACAAGACGCAAGCCACTGTGGTGTCTGTCGCTGGGTTCTGTAGCATAAACATATCCCCACACACACCCGTCCCTGTGTTCTTCTTTTAGATGCCCAGCCCGCTAGTGTGTGTGTTCCGCCAGCTAAGATTAGACCCTGACTACTACCACTAGTCTAATTATCAGCAGGATGGAAATATCAGGCCTGCCTGCTGTGGAGTATCCCAGGGTGGTCCCCTCTTTTCTCAGTCTTTTAGTAAAGGGTTGCTGCTGTAGCAGGGAACTATTGCCATTTCTAAATGTATCTGCAGCCAAGTGTTTGTCTGACCGTGCCCTATGGTTAACCTTGGTGTCAACTTGACAAGAAAATATCTAAGTTGGGAGCTTAAAAGGTCCTCTAATCCATTGTTTGTTTTGGTGTGTGTGTGTGTGTGTGTGTGTGTGTGTGTGTGTGTGTGTGTGTGTGTGTGTGTGTGTGTGTGTGTGTGTGTGTGTGTGTGTGTGTGTGTGTGTGTGTGTGTGTGTGTGCGCCCAGCCACCGCCTGGGAATGAGTTGAGTAGCACTTTGGTCTTGTGCTGTGGAAAGGCTTTTGAAATTCTCCAGTACTTTTAAGATGAGGTGGGACAAAAGAGACGACATTGGAAAGGTTAACGATGTATGGAAACCGAGTGTAGATTTTATGAGGGGACGTGTTTGTCAAAGGAGAATTGTACGTACCTTCCCCATGGTTTTCATATTTGTTTGGAAATGTATGTTTCAGCTAAATAAACATGTGTGGTCCGATTTGCTTTTCCTACAAACAAGGTGCAAGAGTGTTGGCAAAAAACTGGAGTGGAAAACAAAATCATGGACATGGAAAGTGTTGTCAGTGGTCTCCACTCTGAAGGCTGAGGCCCATTCTGTGAGGAGTTTTGAGTATCCACTGGCCAGTGCTTTGTTCGCTCTCTGAAGGGCTTATGTTTGAGAGCATTGTGCAGCGAGAGTCCAGTCCGGCACTGTCCCAGAACCGGGCAGGTCATCCAAGGTCAACCACGCTCATGTGACTCCCATCCCGAGCTATTGCAAGAACACATCAAGCTATGGCATTTTGACCATCGCAGACCTTTGAAGCCCCTCCCTCTCTTGAAAGTGTGTCCCTTAAATAAAACTCTCCTGATGGTTAATTTTCTCTCTTCCCCCCCATCCTCCGCCCCCCATGACTAATTCGTGGAACAGCCACCAAGCCTACACAGATCAGCAATGATTTCCAAGGGATAGTCTTGTGATTATGATGGCACATTAATGGCGAGGTTCCTTTATATTTATTTTAGAACGCCACCCACAGCCTAGCCTTTCGGTTCCCACAGATTATGAGTTTTATTGGCCCACCATTCTGTTTTCCACTGAGCCGATGTTGTGAGCCATAAACCTTCTCATTTGGTGCTCTCTAAGTGCTTTTGGACGGTTCTGTGGAGCAGCTAATGACTGCTAGTCAAATGGGCCTGCTGTATCTTGTGCTGGATGAACCCCTACCTCACATTGACCTTTTTGTGTGTGCATGATGATGTGCGTCGACGAGGAGAACCATGGCCGCTCTGAGAAGCCGGGCTTGACTATTGGGTACTGGTCTGGTGTGTCAGACAGCGTTCCCCTGCTTCATACTATTCTGTGTTTATCCAGGGCCAGGCTCTGTATTTGAAAGCTCAGTTCATTACATTGCTTATAGTATAGTACATGCTTGTTTCTATAAGATTTTTTACTATCTGTTTTATTATTTTGAGTCCAGAGGGGTGAATGGTTTTCAGACGGAGGGGAATAAACAGTGGAAGAACTGAAAATCCCTAAAATGCAACAACAAGATATATCATGTAGAAATGGACAACTCACACCATGCTGGGGTCACACTTCACTCACCTAAGCCAGTTTGTCAGAATGCTGGCAAATGAACAAATGTCCCCTATGTGTTTACATGCCTGGCGAAAAGGGGTCGTGTGGATGTTTGAGAGGACTCTATTATTTTCCCCTTATTCTGCTGTTCTCTCTTCCCTTCTCCCCTCAGTGTGCCTCTCCCCTTCCCTCCTGGGCTCCAGATGCCTCAACACAATCTCAGTTCAATGGGAACAATTCAAGTTTTGTTTTGTATTTGCGTATAATACACAACAGTGTATATTTCCCAAACTCCCTGTCATGATTGAAAATAGCGGTTTCCTGTTGACATCGACCCAGAGCCAAATTTGCTGACTACCATTACATTTTAGCTCTCCCCCCAAGCACTGAGGTGGGACCCCTCACCTATTTCAAGGGGCTCAGACGCTCTTTCAGACACTGAGACCCGGCACTCGGTCGATAACACGATTTAGCAAATATACTCTTATTCAGGACAGTTCTTTGCGTAATGTACACTTTTTGTGAAATGTACACTTCTAATTTATAATTGATTGACTGTAAGGTTAAGGTTAATATTGTTCAACCTTATTTATACTGGCATGGCAAACCTTCCAAAGTTTGCTGGATTTTCTTTCCATAATTCCTAACATTTGAGATAGATTAAATAAGATGGATGTTATTAATTCCCACACTGCAGAAATGTACTTGTTGCAACAGAGTAAATATTCTATTGACTCGAATCGATATTTATAGTGATACAGATATTGCCATAATAGATAGTTACACACATACTTAATAGTTAAGAAATTGTAGGTTGCTCTGGCTTCCAGATAGAATCTATACACGGTGGAACATCTCCTCCAGGATGAACGTTCCCTACTTCTTCTCTCTAGTCCCCAGTGAAGTCAGTCCGCCTGACACCACCCACCACATATCACAGCTTCCTGTTTTCAGGGCTGGCCCAGAGTTCGGGAAGAGAGGGAAGGAGCTCAGCTCATAAGTGAGGGGAGGTCTGCCTCTCCCCTTCAGAGTTTGTGTGGGAAAGTTAGTCAGGGATTTCACGTGGGATTGTGTCAGAGCCGCATGTGTTGCTGGAGGGCGAAGGAGGGACTGCGGTGGTGTTGTTGGGCCACCACGAGCGAAGGAGGGAGCCTTTATACAGCGGTCAGCCCGCAGCTGCAGGGGAGCCAACTCGAGGGCTTTGATTTGTTTTTCCTGATCCTGTAATTACGGGTGTTGTAGTTGAGATGTCAGCAAATTGCAGCTAATTGGAAGATGTGCTGAGGAGCTCTCTCGCGTTTCCATGTTGCACGTGCGTGGTTGCTTGTGCGTCTGTTGAGCAGGGCCAGTGTGTTCTTTGTTAGTGTGGTGGTGAACTGGTTTGTGGGCGTGCCCTTGGCACTCTTGACACCATTTTGTGTGTTTACCCAGCATGAGGCATTTCCATGGTGTAACCGGCCAAACGCACGCACACACGCACACAAGGACACAAGGACACACACACCTCTCAGCAGGCTTCTGTTTCACCAAAGCAAGAATGGACTTAAGGAACCTGAACAATAAGTCAACAGTTTTTTAACAAGAATGTATCTGTATTTCATAAACTGCAGTATGCTTCTTTGAAAACTGATACACACCATGACATGGTCACTTCCTCTTAATTACTACACAAAGTTTATCTGCTCACAAATGAGAATTGCAACGCTACATATAATCCCTTCCATTTCTGACCATCGAGGGGTGGGGCGCATTGTGCTCAATCTCAAGACTTTTCGATGAGCATTTTTCTTTTGCATGAGGGGCATGGGACAATATGCGCTGTCAAACGGTGTTTACTTGGCAAAGTACAATACAAATAATGAAAGTCCTCCTGTCCGTTTACCAACCTCCTTGTCAGGACGCAAGATAAGCTATGCACACCCAAAAAACTCAAGGGTTGGTTCTGTTTGTCACATTTTTATAATAAAAATCTTTGTACAACTTTGAATTGAATATGTATTATCACTATGTATTAATTCATAATCAATAATCTCACATACACAATGGCTCGCAAATTGTGTTCTGGGGCCTTGTAAACATGTCAGTTCTTTGTTGGATGACTTGGCATTTCTAAATCAAGGTTCTGACTCGTACCTGCTAGAGAAATTGTTTTGTCATGGTGGATTGCAGCTTCTCAAAGTGTTGTTATTCATTAACTACGTCCTTCATGCCTGTTCTATTATGAGCACCGGGAACACAACAGAAGGGTGCAATAATGTATGAATCATTTTCTTCTCTGTATCTCCCCTTGATGCCCATATATTTAATGCACAGTGCTGCACTCCTTCAAACTTTACTCCAGAGGGGATTTCGACTGGATTAGTGTGTGATGGATACTCTTTCGTATTTGATTATTTTAATTCAGCCTCATCCATTTTGGTTTTGCTTCCTCCCTGCTCCGATCTCCTCCACATTCCCGTCCTCTCCAACAGCTGTTTAGCGGAGGCCATGTTCAAACTGCAATGAGTAATGTTCTGTCTCTTCTGAGCTCTGAGGAATCTTTTAAGTCATCTGGGCCCTTTCTTCACTCTTGATGTGAACATGATAAGGACATTGTTCATTGGAGACGAGTTGAATTTCCACTTCCCTGTAAGATAAAACATTGCTTTTATCATTTGAAGAATGTTTTGGCGTGTCTGAAAGACAGATGAATCAAGTGGTCATCCTTTGCCTGCCATTGACGCCAAGTCGAATATATATATATATATATATATATATATATATATATATATATACACACACACAGTATATATATACACACAGTATATATATACATACACAGTATATACTGAGTTTTGATCTCTCTAATTTTCTCTGGCCCTATTCTAGGTTCAGTTGTATGCTGTTGGTTCTGGCCAGTGAGGTCCCGAGCCCTTCGCCAAAATCCGGCTGTTAGATGTGACCACGAGGCTGATCAGGAGAAGCCACCATGTCTTAAACGGAGACGGGCCCTCGGGAGCCCTGTCCCCCCACCCGGGCTCCCCCTCCCCCTCCCCCATCCACCACCTGCCCCTCACCCCCGGCCCCCTCCCGGACCTCCCGCCCCATGTCAGGGACCGGCTCCCCGGCTCGGGCTCCCCCCTGGTCCCCGGCTCCCCGCCCTACGGGGCCATGAGCCAGCAGAAGCAGCGACACCTGGGCGCAGGGGTGCTGGGCTCGGACCGGGACATCCAGTCCACCGCCTCCTCTGTCTCCCTTCCCTCGGTGAAGAAAGCCCCTAAGAAGAAGCGGCGCCTCTCCTTGGCCTCGCTGTTCCGGAGGCGAGGCCGGGAATCCAAGGCCGCGCGGCACCGGTCCCGGGAGATCCAGCTTCACGGCCACGGGGGCCTCGGCGGCGTGGACGGCATCGCAAGCATCGAGAGCATCCACTCTGAGATGTGTAGTGACAAGAGCTCGGCCTTGTCCGCCGCTCCCGCCATCGCCTCCACCTCGGCTGCCTCCGGGCCCGGCGCCGCCTCCTCCTCCTCTGCCTCCAACGCCGCAGGCGGGTCCGGGGCGACGGAGCTGCTGGAATGCCCCCTGTGCCTTCTGCGCCACGCCCGGGACAGCTTCCCCGACATCATGACGTGCCACCACCGCTCCTGCGCAGACTGCCTGCGCCAGTACCTGCGCATCGAGATCTCCGAGTCCCGTGTCAACATCAGCTGCCCCGAGTGCTCGGAGCGCTTCAACCCCCACGACATCCGCATCATCCTGGGCGACCGCGCCCTCATGGAGAAGTACGAGGAGTTCATGCTGAGGAGGTGGCTGGTGGCCGACCCGGACTGTCGCTGGTGTCCTGCACCGGACTGCGGGTAAGACCCTCCTTTTTGAGATATTTATTCAGCTCCCCGTTAAAAATAACTAGAGAACGAAAGTGATAAGGCTTTCATGTGGAGTACATAGCTGTTGTGTACAGTGCACACACAAAAGCATTTGGTAGGCAGAATACACAAGCACTTGTAAGCAGAATGCACAAGCACTTGTAGGCACAATGCAAAGGCACTTTTAGGCAAAATTCAGAAGCACTTGTGAGGTCGACTTGATTTGAGACTTGGTAAAGCATTCTACAACTTATGGGTTGTGTCATTCACCAGTGCAGTCTTGTATTTAGAATGTGCAGGAATATATGGGACACCTAGATTCTAGATCTACTGGACAACTAGGTTTCATCAACGGGCAAAATGGCGATTTAGGATTTGTTTAGAGTTGGAATCTTAAGAATCACATGACTGCATGACCTCGGTGCCCTGTGATTCCAGAGGGCAGAGATATACAATTACAATAGGCATGAATGGATATAGTGGTCTTATGCAATTTATATTTAGCTAAAACCCAGCTAGATGGAAATAGCGGCACATTGTTTTCTGAACTATTTAGTTTGTCCAGCAACAGTAACTTAAGGCGCTGAAAGGAAGCCTGCAAATGGAGCCGTCAGGCTTCAAATAACTTGACGCTAATCAAAGCTGACGTGCTGGCACAACTAGACGCGTTTGAGAAGAAAAGTTAGAATTGCAGTGGAGGCGCTGAGCCAGTGTCCCACTGAGATCAACGCGAGTGGTGAAGGTTAAGTGTTCAGTTGATGGCATAAACGGAGTGAAGAAAGAGAATACGTTGAACGTCTGAATGGATGAAAGACTGAAGGGATGCACAGAGCGAGAAAGGGTACCTCGGAGTGCATGGCTGTACGAGGGAGGGATGACGTCGAACACAACGGACTTCTCTTTGTTAACTGGATACATGTTACCGGCCGTTAGCAGAGAACGTAGCCAGATGCCAAAACCAGCCATGATGCACCAAAATCACATCATTCCCATTTTCCTCTTGTATTTTGAAATGCAATGGTATGGTACTAGGTGTCGTATATGTAATCTTTTTATTGCGATTTTCCATAAACTCTTCTTGGTGCCACAAGGCGATCAAGGCGTGCCATCCCCTTCATTACCTCACTCTGTGAATACATCCATTGTGGTCAGAGTGTGGCAGATCTTCTGTGAAATTGGATGGCTAAATCAAGTCCTTTTTTAAATGCAGCACATCGGATAACCTCCGAAGAACGTAACAGCCTTGGCTTGGAATAGGAATAGGAAAATGTTTTGGCTGGATTTTGGCCTCTGTTCCACAATGCAGATGTCTAATTGTGTTGATTGTGTTATTGCAGGCTGTGTTCATCACTGTCTACATTCAATTAACTCTAGACTAACCATTGATCATCCATTTTGAAGAACTGAAGTAGGTGAAGGTATAATTGAAGAGTGGTATACAAGTCTGTGTATACAGCTTGTGTTGTTGTGTTGCATGCTGTAAAGCATAGACGTACGTCATTCAATTATAAACACCCATGACCTGTTTAACAAAGTGACCGGTAAATGAACGTCAAGAGCTTCTTGACGGGGGGGGGGGGGGGTCTTTCTTGGAAAGGGAAACGGGTCTGAGACAAAGGTGGAGTCTCCTGCTCACGCTGTTATGGTGTGGTGCTGTTATCACATGAAGGTCCCCCTTCACTGCACATTGTATATGGACCATTGCTGAACTATCGTGCACGCTCTGTTACTTGTGCCTTGCAGCGGGTCCACCTGGTGGCACGGACCCACAGGGGCTTCAACTTTGTCAAATATAATCCTCAGCCTTCACCTTTTAAAGAAGATGTTGCACCCATGTCTGACAGCTTCACCTGCTCTTTATCTCCCTACTTCCCTCCGTCTTGTGTCCCATTGGCTGTCTTTAGTCCTTGGCTGTCACCCTCTCACCCTCCCCTCCTCCTCTTTCTCTCGCCTTTGCTCCGTGTCCTTTTTACCTGTCGTCCCGGCTGTAATCCAGCCGTCACGCCCTACCGTGTAAAGCCGCTCAATCCGCTGCCTAAGTGATGGCTGGCTGGCTTCCCCACCACGCTCACAGCCTAGTGGGTGTTGGTTTCCTGTGTCAGGCCACCACACAACCGCACAACATGGGCCTCCCACTGTGACCGGTTATGGGTTACAGTGGATCAAAAGTGCTTTCATGAGAACTCTCTCACTGCCGGCTAATCATCTCGCACGCCAGATAGGCCGTGCTGTTGAGCCCTGAATATCTGCGCACACCCGCTCAGCATTACCGAGTGCTCGCTCAGCCAGATTAGTCCCCCAGCCGGGTCCAACATTAGGTAGGATTGGATGAGTTTCATCCCAGCTGCAGCAGCAACCCAATACCCCCTCTCCCCCCCCGCCCCTTGCCATTCACAACATATTCATTGATTTATACTTGGGTTCTGCAGAAAATTACCCTCTATTCATTGGTTCTCTTTCCTCAGTGGGCTATGGTGAGTTATTCTGAGGAAGTGTGTGCTTCTCCTTCCCTTCAATTAACACTAGCATCATCTGCATCAGCGTTTGAAAACAAAATGAAGACACCCCACTGGCGGCACACAGCCTAATTTTAAAAGTACACTGTATACATAGTATGTTAAAATAACAGGCAAATCTTAGCAAGAACAAATCTTCACTGATATAATGGTTTGGCATACCACCCTTCACCTACCCCAAGAGCTTTGATAAGCTTTGTTTATATCCCACTAATAGTACACATGCACACTTTCTCTCTAAGCACTCTTCATACGTATCTTTCTCAAGGCCATTTCCTTTCCTTCCATGAATTGTTTGTTCAGCCCTAACATAACGATGTGTATTTTGGTTCATTGTCACTTAGTCACATAAATACTTAGAAAATGGGGTTAGTCAAGTTGAATGTCGTGTGTAAGAGCAGACTTGTATATCTCGAGGTGATTTCTGGCACGGTCTGTTCTTAATCAACAGAGACGGTCTAAAGAACAGAACCAGGTGATTTTTGGGAGGGCTTACTCAGTACTTCTCGTGTTTGTTTTTCTATGCCTAGATGTTTTCCTATGATAGATTCTGTCCTCACTACCACAAAAAACCCACCCCCCCTGACGGTGAGTGTGTACAGCGTTGGAGCACCACACTGATTTCATTATTGGATCCAACGGACCCGGTTGAAAAACCATCCGTGACGCTGCTTCTTCTCGTCGTAGTTGACATTGCCTGCCTCTCTGGCGGAGGTTTCTCCCAGAGCAGGGGTCCTGCAGCGTGACTCAGCATGCTGTGCATCTCGGCTGAGAGGCACAGGACGCGACCGGATGAGCAACATCATGTGATCTCTTCAAGTATAGAACACGACTCTGTAATTACCGTATTGCTCTCTGCTGACACACTTTAGAGGGGCCATGAGGAAGGACACCTGCTTATTTTACCATCATAAATCAATCGATTGTAGGCATTGATTGCAGTGTTTGGGAAAAAAAACCCTGCATGTTTAACACAAGGCTGTCTGGAACCATGGCATGAAAGGGGTTTCAATGCGAGGACAGAGCGAGTGTATGAGGACGGTATTTAAGGAAGTTGCTAATACCCGTCATTGAGCAGCCCTACTCTACGGTTCTGGCTGCTCCAGACCACGGTTCAGTCGTCAACAAGTCTGTTGGACCCCAGGGTCAGCACCTCACATCTTTTATATCAGGGCCGTTGACATTTGATCTTTCTAGTTAATTAACATATGTGCAACACTACTTTTTGCCCCATGGTCAAATATGATGGCTCATTTTATACCCTTTTAAGGGGACGCTTTCGGTCTCTAGGTTACTGATTGTCTGTTCCTTGAACTAAATATTTACTCAAGTTAATCAGTGACATTGTAAGATAGTACTGGTACCATAATAAATCTGTGTTTGTGTGTGTACACAGCCTGAAGAGAAAGTAGTGAGGGGAGGAGTTACATTTGACTATTTACTAAAGTGGCATTATTCTCTGTACATGTCTCTCTGTAGAACATGTTTTAACAGGCTTTTCCCTCTCATAGCAGTCTTGGGAAGGACAGGTTGGAACAGGGAAAGTACTCTATGATTGGAACCATCTGTTTCACAACTCTAATAAATAGTATGCAGTTGGACTGGCTTTTAGGGTTTTTCGTAAGTATGCCGGACTGTTCATCATAGATCTTGTTAGTTGTTATTCTTGGTTTTCTCATGTAGAATCCCCCATCAGCATTTGAGTTCTAACGGCCACATCTGTTCTCGTTGGTGGTGGCGATGACGGGGGGACCGGTAAGGGGCCTTTCTCCCAGTTCACACTGTCCCCTGGGCCAGTCAGAGGATAACAGAATGGGACCAACACAAGCATGCACGTGTTTACACAGACGCGCACACACACAACACAGGGCTGAAGACCGCAGTACAATTAAAATATAATCAAAATCAGTTGTTTTCGGTGCACAGACAAATTGCAAGCCTCGAGACTAAATCAAAGCATTTGCCGCACTGCATGCAGGGTACTTGGCCTAACTGATGCAACTTTTCCCACATGCCTCCCAATATGCTGCTGCTGCTGCCTTCCAATTGGTCAGCAATTCTTTGCGAATGATTGTGTCTTTCGTCCTGTCTACTCCCAACAGTGACTCCCATCCCTATACGAACATCCCATAAACCGCACCGACTATATTGTACACTGTTGAAATTGCTTTGTTAAATTGTGAATTTAATTGAAGTATCCCGGGGCCATAACAAATATCTGTATTGGGCATAATATGATAAAGTAAGCTAACTCAATTGATCAAAGCCGATTGGAATGGTGACAGAGGGCCTGAGGTGGTGGTGTTAAACCCTGCACAGAGAGTGCTTATCTCAAGGAATGGAGTTTGTGCGTTGGGTTTCCTCCACAGCCTCTGCATCAATTCTTTGCTGATTCTCTCATGGATACACAGGCGCACGCACACCCTCACACAGCAAGCGGGCAGTGTGTCTGCAGAGTGATTAAGGACGAACACAGCTCCATCAGTCAGTCGGTATCCTATAGATGGATTAAAATGCCAGTGGACAAGCCCTATTATAAATGGTTGAAGGGATCTGAGCTTGAGCCGGAAGCTATTTCCTGACCACGGCGCACGTCTTTAGTGCTCAGGATCCCTCCAAGGGCTCCTGCATTGCATGTGGTTTAAACCTATTGATCAGGCCACAGTGTCCTGTACAACGTCTCCTTCTCTTCTAACCAGACCAATCTCTGCATGGTGTTTATTTTCAAACAAACAGGACAGTTCCTCTAATGCAGACTTGAATTTTCTATTTTGTTTTTGAGAATTAGGACCACAAACTTTGTGCACACCATTAGCTACCTTTTGACTCGAAATGTTAGAAAGGGCGGCAGTGGCTCAGGAGGTAGAGAGTTGGTCGACGGGCAACTGGAAGGTTGCTAATTCCATCCACAGCTCCACCTAGCTGGGTGTCCCTGAGCAAGACGCTTAACCCTGACTGCTCCCGACCAGCTGGCTGTTGCCTCGCATGGCAGACACCGCCGTCGGCGTGCAGACGTCCGTACGAACGGGTGACCGTTGGGCAATAATTGTCGAGCGGCTTGAGTGGCAACTGGTTTCGAGAATGCGGCCCATTCGGGGAATGTTCACCCCCCCCCCCCCGCGTGTGTTTGTGTTTGGCCCCAGGTACGCGGTAATCGCATTCGGCTGCGCCAGCTGCCCCAAGATCACGTGCGGCCGCGAGGGCTGCGGCACGGAGTTCTGCTACCACTGCAAGCAGCTGTGGCACCCCAACCAGACCTGTGACGCGGCGCGGCAGCAGCGGGCCCAGAGCCTGCGGCTCAGGACGGTGCGGTCGTCCTCGCTCAGCTACAGCCAGGAGAGCGGCGCCGTAGGTCAGCCTCACACACACACACACACACACACACCGACGTGCACGACCCGCACACATGCGCCGTCGGACGCAGGTAGCCGCCGGAAGCCACGCCGTATGCGCTACCATGTCAATGATAGTACTTTATACACACACACACACACACACACACACACACACACACACACACACACACACACACACACACACACACACACACACACACACACACACACAGGGTCTGTATCTCCCCAAAGCATTCAAATGCAAGCCCTATCCAACCTCTGTTGGTGTCATGTGACTGCGTACTTGCACACCTAACCACACGGCCCAGGAGAGGCTCCATCACTCAGCGGATCATTTGAATCCTCGAGTTGGTTATGGAAATCTGCCAGCCGGCTGGATCGCCCGCCTCCTTCCCTGAGGGGGACTTTAAAGGCTCTCATCAGTTATGAGGCCACTATGGATCCAGCTGAGCCATGCCTTCCATTGATTTCCCCTTTTAGAAATGAGCTCTCCGCTCGTGCAGTGATTAATCACCTGGCCACCTGCAAACGTCACTTATTAAATCGTTGACATAGGCAAGGTCCTACATACAGCCTGACCTGAGCTCCATTCCCTCTTATCGCTCGCTAACGCTATCTCTATCACTCAACCACTCTTTCACTTTCTCTCACTCTTGATCATAATTCTCACTTTCTCTCTCTCTCTCTCTCTCTCTCTCTCTCTCTCTCTCTCTCTCTCTCTCTCTCTCTCAGCCGACGACATCAAGCCGTGCCCGCGCTGCGCCGCCTACATCATCAAGATGAACGACGGCAGCTGTAATCACATGACCTGCGCCGTCTGCGGCTGTGAGTTCTGCTGGCTGTGTATGAAGGAGATCTCTGACCTGCACTACCTGAGGTCAGTTCCTACGCACACGCCCACAGGCTGGCTCACACACGTCACACCGCCCACACTGTTGACGTAGTGATACTGGTTTGTCTGTAGCACGATCTGTTCCTCGGTCTAGTGGTGTTTAATGGGCCCTAACCCGTCTGCATGTCCGACATGCAGAAACACTTCCTGAGAGACTTTGCCTTTTCCTTGGAAGCAGGATCATAACAGGAAGCCATGATTCAGTGACTGAGTTTTAGTTGGAAGTTTTAATGGTGCATGTTTTTTTTTTTATTACTTATGGTGTGTTTGATTCTCCAACTAAACTTCTGGCAATCGACTACTATTATTAGCAGCTGATGTCCTGCCCTTTAATCATTTAGCACATGTCACTTGCTTACATCTGATTACTTGTGGTGCCCCTTCGTGTTTTTTCATGGGTGTTGATTTCACCTGAGGTCCCTTCTGAGGTCCTGCTGATTCGGTTAAATGGTTTAACCAAATGGTTTAATATTGTTTATGGATTGGAGCTTGGAGTGACATGGCCTAGTAGGCTGCTAATGTTTCCCATTGAAGGGAGTTTTATTTGTATTTGGCAACACATGCATGCTATCACAATGATGCATTTTATATAACGTAAAATACCCTTTTCATACAATGTTGGTCTATATCGTTTACATCACATTGGTCATTTCAACAATCACAATATCTTAACTCAAACTAAAACAGGATTGATGGCATATTCAATCGGTGTTGATACAACTCCACGTCTGTACACCACGGGAGGAGGTAAAACGGCTATGCTTGTGCCGCTTGCACGCTTGGCAAAACCAAAGTTACTCCAACCCTGTGCCCCCTCCCTCCTCCCCTCTCGCTGCCCAGCCCGTCAGGCTGTACGTTCTGGGGCAAGAAGCCGTGGAGCAGGAAGAAGAAGATCCTCTGGCAACTGGGCACGCTGGTGGGGGCCCCGGTGGGCATCGCCCTCATCGCCGGCATCGCCATCCCAGCCATGATCATCGGCATCCCTGTGTACGTGGGGAGGAAGGTATGCTCGCTCTCTCACTCACGCTCTCTCTCTCGCGCGCTCTCTCACTCGAGCTCTCACTCGTGCTCTCTCTCACTCGCGCTCTCTCTCTCGCGCTCTCTGTCTCATGTTCTCTGCCGCTCGCGGTCTCTCTCTCTCTCTCGAGCTCTCTCTTCTCCCTCTTTGTTTCTGTTCCCAGTCTGTCTTTCTGTCTCTCTCCCTCTGTGTTTCTGTCCCATCTCTCTATCTCTTTGAGTGTCTCATCCTCTCTCTCTCTCTCTCTCTCTGTCTCTCTGTCTCTGTGTCTGTCTCTCTCTCTCTCTCTCTCTCTCTCTCTCTCTCTCTCTCTCTCTCTCTCTCTCTCTCTCTCTCTCTCTCTCTCTCTCTCTCTCTCTCTCTCTCTCTCTCTCTCTCTCTCTCTCTCTCTCTCTCTCTCTCACACATTTTAGAGCTCATTTGAACCCTGACAGAATATTTTACTGAATCTCCGCCAAAACAGTTGAGCAAACAAAATTGTTTGGCAGCCTACCAGTTCTGAGAAGGTTGGTGTGCGAGAAAGCAAAAGGTTCGGGGAGTTTTCAGAATTCCCCCTAATAGCTTTAGTGTTCTATGACTCATGTGGTCCGATTGTGGACCAATCAGCTTCTCGATGGGCCTAGAAGAGGATGCGTGTGCATTTCGGTGGCGTATGTGTCATCTCGGTATGGAGTGGCATGTATCTCAGTCGCATTGTAATACAGGCACGTTCATTTCACTTGTGAATCACTGTCAGACCTTTTGTACACCACATCGGTTGTGAGCTGTATCCTTATAAATGGTTTCGGTATTCAACTGCTCAACCGACTGATGAAAAAATAAAAACGCTCAACACTATCATATTGATTATTACGATGACATTAATAACTTCCGCTTAATAATGTTAAATCAAGCAGATTTGGTTTGGTACGGTGATGAAATGGACTGATTGGTCTTGTCTGTTTAACTTGTGACATCGTCTCTTGTCAGATCCATAACCGCTACGAAGGCAAAGACATCTCCAACCACAAGAGGAACCTGGTGATAGCGGGTGGCGTGACCCTGTCCGTCATCGTGTCTCCGGTGGTGGCAGCCGTCACTGTTGGTCAGTCATCTCCTCTTCATCCTTCTACCTCTGCCTTCTCTTTCCTCTCCCTGGCCTTCTTCCAGGGGAGCAAGACAGAAAAGTACTGAGTGTGACCAGAGTTTTGGGGGTGGGCCATCTCCCTTCAAGCTCTGATGCTTTTCTGATTCACTCTGCCCTGTTCCTGGTTGTTCATAAGAGTTGTGACCCTTAACTCCCTGCCCTCTGGCCAGGCTCCTGCTCTGACTGGCAGACAGAAGTTCTACATCTGATCCCTCTTTGGTGGTGGGTCCAGTGTTGGATTACTCTTGTTTAACTCTGAAGGCCACGGCATCTAACACTCGCTCTCTCTAACCCACACAGACATGGAAACTGACACACAGACACACAGTTCTGATCTCAAGTCTTGACTGTTGCTTCCTTGCTTTTAGTGAAGTATGATGAAGGAGCAGTTCAACCTGTCTGGAAGCACAGTGGCCTCTGCTGGTGTTGATGTGTGTGTGTGTTCTCTCCCCCTGCAGGCATCGGTGTGCCGATCATGCTGGCCTATGTCTACGGCGTGGTGCCTATCTCTCTGTGCCGCAGTGGGGGTTGCGGCGTCTCTGCTGGCAACGGCAAGGGCGTTCGCATCGAGTTTGACGACGAGAACGAGATGAACGCCGGGAGCGGTGCAGTCGCGACCGGTAAGAGCTGAGCACCAGGCAGACTGTTTTGTTCCCTCAGTAACACACACACACACACACACACACACACACACACACACACACACACACACACACACACACACACACACACACACACACACACACACACACACACACACCAGCAATATCCAAAACCCTGACCTTGTGTGGGATTTTAGAGCCACTCAGCACAGTGGAAACACCAGCACGGGGTGTTTTGTTTTGTTGAGCGGTGCAGGGATGTCCCCGCTCGTGCATGACATCTGCCCCTGCCCGCTAATGAGCTAACTGTTTTTCTATTGGTCCTGTGGGAGCAGCAGGCCGGCGTGCTGATTGGAGGGTTAAAAACAACCAATCTTAAGTGTTTTTCTTCATTCCCTGAGCGCAAGAACACATTAAGCAACAATACATTACCCCAATACTAGCATTAGCCCACATGAACCAAAACTGTTAGAATTGTAGCACTAGCTGACATGAAACGGCAATATAACCTCAATACTATCCCAAGCCCATCTGAATAAACTATTTATCACCACAATGCTTACACTAGTCGACATGAAGCCACACTATAGAACATTGATACTACCGTCAGCCCAGATGAACATTGTTCTGTAAGCTCCAGGGCTCTGATGGCCGAGCTTCTCTTCAATCCCGTCGCTCCAGACACGACGTCGGTGGCCGACACCCGTAACAACCCCAGTATCGGCGAGGGCAGCGTGGGGGGTCTCACGGGGAGCCTGAGCGCCAGCGGCAGCCACATGGACCGCCTGGGCGCCATCCGGGACAACCTGAGCGAGACGGCGTCCACCATGGCCCTGGCCGGCGCCAGCATTACCGGCAGCCTGTCTGGCAGCGCCATGGTCAGCTACCTGAACAGGTATGAACAGCTGCCATTCACAGAGGAACCACGTCGTCATCACATCTTCAGTGATCCTGAAACCAATCGTAACTTCCAAAACTCTCTTGTCGCGGGTTTGCCTTTGTGTGCATTATTGTGAACAGTTCATGTATCTTTTTCAAGCATAAAACCATCATCCTTGACACACTTTATTTTGCTTTACCGGAGTAGATCCTGAAATTAGCACCTCTAAGGGTTGAATAGAAGATCTATTTTGAATTAGGAATCGAGAATCGATGATGGCCGCAAGAATCGTAATCAAAAAATGAACGGGGCACCAAAGTAGCGTCATCAGAAAAGGTTTCCTTGGTAACCTTGTGTTGTTGGACGTGGGGCACAGGCTGGAGGTGCAGGCGGATGTGCAGAAGGAGCGCTGCAGCCTGAGCGGCGAGTCGGGCACGGTCAGCCTGGGGACAATCAGCGACAACGCTAGCACTAAAGCAATGGCTGGATCCATTCTCAACGCCTACATGCCCCTGGACAGGTGAGACCCCCTCCATCGCTCGAGTGAGGCTAGCCCTGGTTGCATCAAGTAGGTCCCGTGTGTGTGTGTGTGTGTGTGTGTGTGTGTGTGTGTGTGTGTGTGTGTGTGTGTGTGTGTGTGTGTGTGTGTGTGTGAGAGGCTCTGAGCCAGACGGTAGACGTGAACTCTCTTGTCGGCTCCGTGTGCGCAGAGACTGCAACAGCATGGAGGTGCAGGTGGACATCGAGTCCAAGCCCGGGAAGCTGCGGCACCACAGCGGCAGCAGCAGCGTGGACGACGGCGGCGGCGGCGGCGGCGGGGGCCACGGCGGCCGCTGCGGCTGGACCTGCCCGTCGGCCGCCTGCGCCGCCTCCTTCTCCTTCTCCGAGGGCAAGGGGGCTCGGGAGGCCAACGGCTCCTCCTGCTCCTCGTCCACCGGCTCGGGCGGCAAGAAGAGCAAGGGCAAGCTCCGCAAGAAGGCGGGCGGCCCCAAGATCAGCGAGACGCGCGAGGACATGGACGCCCACCTGCTGGAGCAGCGCAGCACCAACTCCTCGGAGCTGGACTCGCCGTCGCTGAGCGGCAGCCTGCCCTCCGTGGCCGACTCCCACTCCAGCCACTTCTCGGAGTTCAGCTGCTCGGACCTGGAGAGCATGAAGACGTCCTGCAGCCACGGCTCGGGCGGCGGCGGCGGGGAGCACCACGCCCTGCGCTTCGCCACCGTCAGCCCGCTGCCCGAGGTGGAGAACGACCGGCTGGAGACGTGCCCCGCTGCGGGGGGGTCCCCTTCCCCGCCCCCGCCCCCGTTCCACCACTCCCCCGCCTTCGCCACGGCCTCCTCGTCCCTGGGCCCCGGGGCAGAGCCCTCCCCACTGTGCCTCATCGCCGAGGAGCACGTCGGCCTGGTGGGCCCCTCCCGCCCCGGCTGCCTAGGCAGCAGCGTTGGAATCGGAGAGCGGCTGAAAGAAACGGCCAACGACCAGGAGGATGAGGAGCAGGAGGAAGAGGAGGAGGAGGAGGAGGGGGAGGAGGAGGAGGAGGAGGAGGACGGCCAGCAAGCACAGCACCAACCCCCCACCCATCAGCAGCCTAAGAACTCCTGTATCCAGACTGAGATCTAAGGCCCCAAGTGCTGCAGAGACGCCACGCTTTTTGACTAATCTTTTCTCCTCCTCTCGAATTAAACCCTGCAGCTTCTCCAGGCGGAGCTGCTGTTCCCAGTTTCACGTTTGTTCTCCTCTCCTGGAATAACGAAGCATCCCCTGTTGACAGAGTACAAAGTACGTTCTGTGATCACTGACCGTCGAGAGGTGAGGTACAAGTAGACGGTTTAAAAGCAAAGGGGCAGATGGTCGGTGTTGAGCGAGGCGTGGAAGGGGATCGAAGTTGGGGTTTGTTTGTTAGGTTTTTCTTACTGCAGATGACCTGCGTTGCTCCTCAGCATCACGAGAGCCGCTGGTGACGGTGGCCCTCCCCTCAGCGCGCCGGTGACCCGTCCACGGTGGCTGCCACGTTGTGATCCGCGTAGGGTCACTAAAACGACCCACTGTGTCTTGAGGGGAACCGGCCCAAAGGGGACCAGGCGGCGTGTGATTGGCAGTTTTTGTTTCTTCTCGTATTCGAAAGGACAGCCTTCCGCTCTAAACTGGACCAGGCTTGATCGTAACGCCCTTAATGCAATTCACCAGAGAAATCTTCAAGACCTATTTAAAAGTCCCTAAGAAAAAAAAAAAGCACAGGTATCCTCAGACCAATGTTAAAGGGTTACACTATGAAAGATGAAATCTGCAATGACTTTATTCAAACCGGCACCAAGTATTGTTGTATTCCTCCGTAATACCCCCTTTTATTTTCCCAATCTCTTTCCCCTTCGGGGCCTGTGTTTTGGTTCCATCGATAGTGTTGTGAGTTCATGTTAAAATAAGAAGGTGCAACCGGGGCCAATGCCTCTGGATTCTAGTGTAGAAAAACCGCTGCTCTCTGGCAGAGATGTAGGCTACGGGAAGGTCTCTGGAAGGCCATTGAATAAAGAGGGCTTACCTTGTAGGAAGATAATGATGAAAGTCATTATGATACTATAAGCCAATGGGTTGCTTCAATTCTGTGATATTGTATGAAGACAAAGCAAAGTTTCTTGTTTTTTTTTGTTTCTTGTTTTGTTTCTTTCTCCTGTTTAAAGGTGTTTATTCAGGCCGGGGGTGCGGTCCTCGCCTGGTCAGAGAGAACCTTGAGGATCTCCGCTATCTTTGTTGATTCATGGTGCCTTCAACATGCTGTTTCCTTTTTAAAATCTGTTTCTCTCCACTGTGTCTTTAAGACTTTTTCATTATAAGAATGTCTGTGGAGTTTCGGACGCTATAATATCAATATACAAATATAAATATATATATATATATATATAGGGTGTTCATAACTCTTACACATAAAACAACGCAGTACCCACAGACTGTGGAGCACACGGTAAATGAAGACTTTTCAATTGCCTACCAAAGACAGCACTCAGGCTCTTGTTAAATCCTTACAGTCGATGTTTCTGTTCCACCGGGAGACAGAGTTTTTGTGCGTCCCTTTGGCACCATAGGAGATGAGTGAAGACCGGAACCAACACACATACACTTACACCACCACACGTAAAGACTGCTGTTTTGTACATGCTTTACAAAATGCTACGCAAATAAACAAGGCCACCAAAAGGCCCACGGCACCTGCACTGTTAACTGTTGTTTCCTTCCATTCATAACCTGAGATGCACACTAAATTGAAAAGTTGTGCGTGTTTGTGGGGGTTTGATGTTTTACGTTTTCTCATCCCCTCTGTTGTTTTGCTCGGTTAATCCAGATCACCTAATCAATCGGTGCTGCTGCACGGACCAGAACTCCCAACATGTGTTGGCTGGACTGAGTGTTCAATGCAGTTAAACAGTTAAAACATTTCAGATCACTAGTTTGCCTGAGTTCGTCCATCACCAGATATTTGAGGGCATATCTACCAGTATTCTGACCCAAGGTTTGGTTTGGTGGGTCCTGCCCGTTTAAAAGCATAGTTCAGAGTGTCTACTTCCTGGTTGTTTGTCTTCCTCCTAATCATAACACTAGTGCCAGATATTATTTGTGATTTGTGCATAACGGCATAAGGTATTTGTATATTGGTTCGCTAATTTGCTTTACAATATGCGTGTTGATGCATATCTGGGGAAAAATTAAAAACAAATTGTATGAAATGTGTGTTTTGGTCCTAATTCCCCAAAGCCCGACCCACAAGAAGGAAACGTGAGCTCAAATTCTTGTTCATGTTTTATTATTCAATATGTCACTTTTCCATAACATAATATTTATTAGATATTCACAAAAAAATTTACATCTATAATAGAGAAATAAGTTTATCTTTGCCTGTTTATTGCAAAATAACAATTTGAATGCTCTCCAAAATAACTTATTTTTTTAACAGCACTAATAAACATGTCCTGCCAGCCTGTGAGTTGTATAACATGTACAGGTGATCATTGTCTGCTTCATTAAGAGCTTTTTAACATGTACAGCTGATTACTGCTCTGCCTCATAGAGAGCTGTATAACATGTACAGGTTATTACTTTCTCTGCCTCATAGCTCAGTTCCTCTCCTTGACCACAGTACATTCGTGTGGATAGAAAACTACAGTAAACAAAAATGGTAGCCAAACTTCAATAATGTCGAATAAGCCATTTATGTTATGGCCATATGATGGATTAGCATGTTTTCATTAAATAAAAAGTTTGTCCAAAGAACCCTTAACGTGAAGCCTGACCACCCACCTCCACCAAACCTCCCCGTTAAAATTAAACCCGGCTGAACGATGGCGTAATGATAGTGCACATGGATCCCTGCCGTTTAAGCTGCAGAACTATTTAACTGTACACATGTTAACATAATCTGAACTACACACCCACACAAAAAGAAAAAGAGATATCCAATTTCCAACCCCTCAATTGACATCTGAAGGCACACATCTCAAGAAGATGCCTCATCTGGCCAGTTCCAGCATGCCGACTGGAGCGCTGTGCTGGCGCCTACAGTACAGCGGGAGGCTAGCATGCGCTACTAGGTGTGGACCAGCAGGCTAACGGCTCGTATTCCCTGCACTAATATGGGGCCTCACTTAATTTCCTTATGTGTAAGAAATCATTTCTAGATAGTTTGAACCTAAATTGATTTGATGTTTGACTTCACCCGGATTTTATGCTAATTAATTTATATATATATATATATATATATATATACAAAAATGATACTCGTTTCAACCTTAATCATTGACCGCATGAGTTCACACCTAAGTAGTGCATCCGAGATAGCAGTGCAAAGCCATGTTCTATCTTTGAAGGTTGTGTATGCATAGAGAAACATGGATGATCCAACGTGGCTCTCTCCCTCCAATGTATGCCGTAGACTCGCCCGCCCTTAATATTCAGCATGCGTACCGTCCTATAAGCAACAACAGGGTGGTCTCGGGGCCGTAGTCCCCAACCCGAGAACAGTGGAGCAGTCAGGTCCCCACGCCCACTCTGTTGTGGAGCAGTCAGGTCCCCAAGACCACTCTGTGGTGGACCGATCTGGTCCGGTGTCGAACGTCTCCACTCAAAACCTCAGGTAAAGTCTCAGCGAGAAGGAGCCAGGTTTGGTGGAGCGAGCTCTTGAGGAAACGTGCCCAGAGCCATCTCTCTGCAGGTCACCCTTTAGGTATTAGTTATTAATAATAATAATAATAATAATAATAATAACAATAGCCTAGCACGCTAGACGCTGCTACGTCCCTGTGCGGGTCAGACCCAGTGTTTGCAACAAGCGGTTCGGCGGACAGAACAAAATAATATCTGAAGAACAAAAAGTTTTGTGGCGGAAATAAGAAAATAAAATATATATATATCCTTTCATTGCTTACTGGAACATATTGTTAGCAGATCCCCCCCACAATACAGATAAAGCAAAGATGCATCTCCGTGGCAACAGCTGTGGCACCCCTGTCTTGAACCAGCCTTTGTTCCACTAGTATTTGACTTTCCCCCCCCCCCCCTCTCTGGTGGTTCACTTTGTGCCCTTGTTTCTTTTTTGTTTTTTTTGCATAGATCCGTAGTTAAATGTTGGAGGCAGAGCTCATGCAGGGGAAAGAGAGGCTACGAAGGAGAGGCTTAATAGGAGCGGCCGGTCAGGGAGGCTAGATAAGAGAGGCTAGGTGGGAGAGGCTAGGTGGGAGAGGCTAGGTGGGAGAGGGTAGGTGGGAGAGGCTGGGTAGAGGAGGATAGGTAGGAGGGGCCAGGTGGCTCAGATGATGTATTTGTTTGCCAGGTTCTGCACGTCGTCCTTTGTGAAGTCGTCGCTCTGCGCGGCGGACAGGTGCTCAAACAGCTGCGTCACGCGCCGCCGCTCGGCCGTCTCCAGCAGCATCAGCACCACCTGCACGTAGGAGGAGGAGAGAGAGAGAGGGGGACACACGGAGGACGAGAGAGAGAGAGGGGGAGACATGGAGGAGTAGAGGGAGCCAAGTGGATGGAGGGGGAGAGAGAGAGAAAGGGGGACAGAGAGAGAGACAGGGGTAGAGAGGAGTTGGTCAGACGAGAAGGGTGGTGCTTTTGAATACATTAAACAACCAAACATTCTCAATGCAGGTATGGCAGCCATGATAATGCAGTCAGGTCAAACTGGACTGCCACAAAGACGGTAGTGACTACTCCAACAGGGTCGTCTGGATTCCAGTCAACTAACTGCATGTCTATGTAAACTACATTGACATGTATATGTGAAAGTAAACGACCCAGGGGAATGCGGCCAAACAGCAACTATCCAGGGCTAGAATGGAGGTGAGAAGAGTCTTTTAACACTCTTGGGGCATTTGATGCAGGATTCAGCTTTGTCAGTTGTCTTGCCTGCTTTATGCGAGCCAGGTGGGGATCAATGCACATCAGGGCCGGTTCTAGTGACAATGAACTGTAGAGTATGTAGCAACTGCTGATTATGCGGCTAGATCCTTCCCTCTAGTGTTGAGGTGTCGTGGGTGACTGGGTGTCGTATTACTGATCTGCTTGTGAGAAAGTGACTCTACGAGACACTGCTGAATGCAGCATCCTCACCAGGGCTTACGGTTTGGAGACAATGTGGTGGACATGGAACATCAAAAAACGTAACCCTATCGTGAAAGCATACTGAATGTCCGTGTTTAAAATGAACAATGGGACAAAGGGACATTGTGTGTGTAAATCATGCCTGTGAGGGAGATGCTTTGACCAAACATCTTTAACAGACACAGGTTAATTACAGGAGTGGTGTGATAGCAATGACATTTGCAAAAGCCAGACATCGCCAGACCAATTTGCAAATGTGTACGGGAACCTAGATACCTTTGGGGGCAATTGGATAGACCTTCAACAAATCAGAACAACGAAATGTGTGTTACATCAGCGGCAGCCATCTTGGTTGTTTATGAAAATGCCTCAACGGTGCTCCTCTGTACTGTCATCATATCAAACCCTGCCCCGTGGTAGATAAACGGTTGTGACCAGGGGCTGGTCTGCAGGAAATCTGTCTGTCTGAACGTGACGGGGGTCAGCCTGTCTGCCAGAGCAAATAAAACGTGACCATGCAAATTCTTCTAAGGTGAATGATGCCGCTCTGGATCAGTGACTGTAACGCATTAACACAATAAAAGCGAGTGGCGCCTCACCGCGAAGCGCTCGGCGATGTGCAGGCTCTGCAGGAGCCGGTACACCCGGCCGGGGTCCCTGGCCAGCAAGTGTTCGTCCAGGGCCTCCAACACGAAGCCCATCACGTGCCCGTCCAGCTGGTTGCTAAGCAACCGGGGCAGCCGCTCCGGGTCGACCGAGGACAGCAGGTCGGCACAGGCGGCCGCATCGCCGCGGGAACGCGCCGCGTTCAGGGACTGTCCGAACTCGTAGGCGTCGGCCGGCTGCATGTTGATGGCCCCGCCCTCCTGGGGCCGTGGGGCGGAGTCCGCCGTGCTCCTGTCCTGGTCCCCGTCCACCTGGGGGGCACAGCGGGTCTGGGTTTACTGTCTGGGGGGATATGTTAGGACGGCCAGCGCGCTGTGTTTCAAAAGGAAATGATCTCTCTTATCTGCCTTTAAACCCAGAGTAATGTTATAGCAATTCTATCATGGTTTATTATATTTTCATCGCTGTTGTTTATTTATTCTTTTATTTACATAATTTTTGTCCCATCTGTGTTGTTTTAATTTTTCATTGTGAAGCACTTTGGGCTGCATGATTGTATAAAAGCTGGTCTGAAATGAAGTCGAGTTGGGTTGTTTTCGGTTTAATGATCACCATGGGAACTGGTTGGCAGAAGCTGGACGGGTTATGTTCCACCTATGTGAGCCGTGGGTAAATGCGTCTGTGTGGTGTAGACAACATGAGCTCTTAGATTAGGGCTTACACTGAGTCAATGAGGGTATTTAGTAAGATGATCCAGTCTTCGGTCTATCGCTTGGATACAGAGCGTCTACGGGACTTAATCTTTCTTTTAAGAATAGAGCCGTTGCTTTTATGTACTTGGTGTGAGTCTTGTTTACTTTAGCCGACTGTGATATTTAGAATCTTCTCTCGACATTTGCAGAACAATGCATAGACCAAAAAGCACGAAAACTGCCCCTAATAGCACCTACTTAGTCCTGATAGCATCTACTTAGTCCTGATAGCATCTACTTAGTCCTAGAAGGAAAAGTGGGTGAAATCGGGCAATGGAATGAGGCTATTCATTTCTCTGGGCTTTACCCAATATATTTTTGGTTGAGCTGTTTAGGAATCTATTTTAAGGATATAGTTATTGGACTTTGGACAAAATAATTGTCTGTATGTGTGCATGTGTGTGTGTGGCGTGGCATTGTGTGTGCGCGCAGGGGCGTGTCTGTGTCTGTGTGCCTGTCCATGTACGTGCGTGTCCATGCTTGTGCAAGTGTGTGTACCTCTGTGATGGGAACCTTCTTCCTGGGCGAGGCGCCGCTAGCCAGGCTCTGGCGGAGCAACGCGGTCACTTCCTCCAGCTCCTTCTCAGCTTCCTGTACGCCTGGGTCCTGCTGGAGCACTTCCTGCAGGTCCGAGCTGCTCGCCGGGTAGTCCTGGGAGTGGGCCCAGACGGAGTCATACATGTTTAAAGAGGTTGTTAGGTTATCTGATCTCAGGGGCAGGGCTGGAAGCCCTACGTGCTACAAACCTGGAAATTATGTCACAAGAGCAACTCGTGCGGTTGGTGTACGAGGCATCTCGAACACACCACTACAACACACAGCCGCCAGCTTCTCTGAGCTGGGGGAAGAAGGCGGGGTAATAGGAGGCCAAAACAGATGTGGTGGAATGGGACTCGCTGCAGTGGAGCTGCAGTAGTTTAACAGCTCGCTATAAAGTGCGGACGAAGGAATGGGGCGGATTCACCACATCTTTACAGGGAATGACAACGCTGAAATATTGCACCCCGCCTGCATTCACGTTCCTCGTTGCGCTATCTGTGCAACCGCTCTGAAATATCTTACATGAAGGATCATATATTCACAAACTAACATGTGACCCGATACATGGCAGACTTTGCATGAGCAAGGAAAGAACAATATAAAGGCCTCTTTATCCCCATGGGGTGAATAAAGAGACACGTGGATCTTTCTATCTATTTTGCTATTTCATTTGAAGTGCACGCCATATTCTAATGCTTGACTTCATCCCGTGCCCGATCTGCCTAGACGAGAATGTATTGAATGTGTGTGTGTGTGTGTGTGTGTGTGTGCGTGTGTGCGTGCGTGCGTGTGTGCGTGCGTGCGTGCGTGTGTGTTGTGGTCCTGTCTGTTCAGGGATACTCACCTTTAGGCCCTTGTTGGCCAGAGCTCGTCTGTAGAAGGCTTTCTTATTGGTCGGCTCCAAGCCGAGTGCGGCGTCACAGTCCTGCTTGGCTTCAGCAAACTTTTCCACCTTCAGGTAGCACAGTGCCCTGGACACAAACACACACAACTGTCACTAATGTATTCCATTCACATAATGCGTTTACATACAGGTAAAGGTCCAACAGTAGGCTGTGCACTTCTTTTTCACAATGTAATATAAAAAATGAACACGCTTTTATCATTGAGATGACAGGTAAGGTAAATCATTAGTCAAGGCTGCCTTATCGACTTGTACGATATGTTCATTTATTGTCTATGTCTGTTGGCTCACAAGGATTACCGGTCGGATGGGAGCTGACTTTGCATGGTGCAAAGTCAGTGTATTTATGAACGCAAGCTCTCTCAGCCGCTCTGTACAACCTCCACATCAACAGCACAGAAACACATCCACACACACATACGTACATGCACACGCAAGCATGCACACACACGCACACACACGCACACACACACACACACACACACACACACACACACACACACACACACATGCACAGACACACCCACATACGCACACACACAGACACACATGCACAGACACACCCACACAAACACGCACGCACATGCACACACACACACACAGGAAAAAACAACACACATACAATAGGGGGAGAATGAATCACGTCGGCGTTGCGGTGTTTCCCTTTCCCTGCCAAGTGGTGAACAATCAGAGGGCTCACATGAAGAGAAGCGGGAACACAGGGAACTGACAATGCGGGTGGTCAGAAGCAGTAGATGGACGACAGACATGACAGAAAGAGACTTATCTCTGTGCGTATGGGCAGGTGGGAGTAGGGGGGGATTAGAGGGGGACGCAGACCAGCAGCTGCTCCCTGGACTGCAGCCACCGGGTTACACCATGCCAACAATGCTCACTAATTTGACCCCGGCATCGTTCGCGTCATGGGTGGAATCTGAGAGCCCTGGGCGGCTGATGACTCACGGAGTCCCTACAATGACTCTTATGTTCCTCTCTATATGTATCCTACGATCTGTTTTAATGAGTACATGCGTTGCACATGATCTGTGCTGAACTCATTGATTAATGACCCCTGATTGTAATGCATCCCAACTATAATTAGAGGAGTCTCTGTATGTATGTATGATGAATGTTGGAGGAACTTTCTGGACAACCGTTCATCCGATCGACTTCACACTTTGTATGGTGTATTGCGTAGGACCCAAGGAAGTGCAGTGTCAGGGTAAGGTTGTTTGGATGAGCGGTTCTCGAGGAAAGCGGCTAGCAGCCATACTGGAGGCAAAGCAATCGGGCAATGTGAGTTTGAGAGAGTGTGTCTGTGTGTGTGAGTGACAGAGGAGTGTTTGTGTGTGTGTGTGTGTGTGTGTGTGTGTGTGTGTGAGAGTGTATATCTGTACCTGCAGTGTTTGTGTGTGTACATGTATGTACGTATGTATGTACGTATGTATGCGTGTGTACATCATGCGTGAAGGAACACTGACCGGTTAGTGTAGACGGTACATTCCTCAGGCTTCAGTTTAAGGCATTCTGTGTATTTCCCCAGCGCGTCCTGGAACTGGCCCTTCTTTACGAACTCATTCCCCTCCTGCTTCAGAGCCGTGAAGCGCAGCTCCGACCGCCTCGCTGTAACGACACGCAGGACACAGAGTTACACAGTGGAGGTGCCTCTTCATTCCAATTCATCAGCGTCGCTTTTACACATGCCATGTTTTAAGATCTTAGAGGCTGCAGTTATAGTACCATGCGCGTAGCGGGAATAATAAGCTACGACACGGTAAACGAGCATTCACATTGACAATGGGGAGAGCTCTGGAATCGATCTGCCTGCTGCTGCTCTGCTGCAGTGCTGAGGGAGGCACCCTGTGGTGAACATGAGGCCCGAGGGAGCTTGCAGCTAAAGGTCCAGCCAGCCATCATTCAGGCTGAGGAGTGACGCCTGCTGATCGATTCCTGCTGGATCTGCATTTTCCCGGGTAGAGCGGACGCTGAGCAGCCCTCCTTCTCCTCCTCCTTCAACCCCCCCCTCCCACCCCCCACACACACACCACCCGGTAGTTCTTCTAATAGTCCAGGCTTTAAAAATAGCAGCTGCACTGCAGCAGTGAGACAGACCTGAGGCTGCAGGAGGAGGAGGAAGAGGAAGAAGAGGAGGAAGGGGAAGAGGAGGAGGAGGAGGAAGGGGAAGATGAGGAGGAAGAGCAAGAGGATGAGGAAGGGGAAGATGAGGAGGAGCAGCAAGAGGATGAGGAAAGGGAGGAAGAAGAGGAGGAAGAGAAGGGGAGGAGGAGGGAGGGGAAGATGAGGAGGAGGAGGAACGGGAAGAGGAGGAGGAGGAAGGGGAAGATGAGGAGGAAGAGCAAGAGGATGAGGAAGGGGAAGATGAGGAGGAGCAGCAAGAGGATGAAAGGGAGGAAGAGGATGAGGAAGAGGAGGAGGAGGAGGAGGAAGGAGAAGGTGATGGTTAAGGTCCGCCCTTTTAAGCATTAGGACTTTTACACCTCCTCCTCCTCAGAGTGTTTGTGTGTGTGTGTGTGTGTGTGTGTGTGTGTGTGTGTGTGTGTGTGTGTGTGTGTGTGTGAGTGCCTTGCCGAAATTTGTGCCGCAGTGGCAATGAATAAGCCCTGAAGGTTGTTTCTTCCGTTTGGGGCGGTGATTTGTGCCTTACGAGGCGAGGCGGGATCCGGCCTATCCCTGCTGTTCTGTGTTCTAAGGACACACACACTGCTTTTGTGATAGATCAGACACGCATGGGCCGCAGGGAGAACATGCTGGTGGTGGTCAGAGAGACGCAGTGAGCCTTCCTGTTGCTCTTCCTTACTATGGAGGGCAAGCGCTTTCACACAGCAACACCCTCTGCATACACAAGCATGTGTATGTGAGAGAGAGAGAGAGGTTGGCGGATAGCAACACATGATAAGCAGGTATACGCCGCATACCTGCATATTTTCGGATACCCACTATAAATTAAAAAGGATACGTAACAATATAGTATTGTTCATTTCGGCAAATTGTTTAAGGCCTAGAGACGGGACAGCAAACCAAACCCAAACCCAGACCAAATGTTGACCCACCTGCAGAGGGGAATAGGCCAGTGTCTAATGAGTTGTGTAGTGAGTGTGTGGTTGAGTGAGGGACAGAGAGCGAGAAGCAGTGAGGGGGACAGATGCCAGCGGAGTAGGGATGGGACAGAATATTTGATTATTCGTTCCCGAGGGTCAAAATCGTTTTTTTGAACATTTGGACCGTTCACATTTTTTCCCATCCAAATATAAAGTTTTTCACAAGCCATAACTTTGTTTCCCTGGTAACGCCTGAGGGTTTGACTAATACCTGGAACAATCCTTACCTTCCCGTAAGGTTCTTATGCAACAGAAACGTTGTTCACTACTCCAGTAAATAGGACGGACCTTAGCTACGACTTGGCAACGGGAGGCATCTAGTCCGCTGAGCTATGAGTCAGAGAGCTAACGTTATGCATTGTAAATATTATAATTCGAAATTCGTCCCAGCCTTTATACAACAGATACTCTAGAGTCAATAGCATATAACCACGTTGTCTGATTGCAGTTTAATTCATTTTTCACAATTTACCAGCTCTCGTTTTGAAGACCGAATCACTGCGGTATTCGATTCAATGGGATTCGCAACGGTCTATACTTTCAACATAAAGTGTACATATTTATAATTTGAAATTCGTCTCAGCCTTTATACCACAGATACTTTAGGGTCTATAGCATATAACCACGTTTTCTGATTACAGTTTAATGCATTTTTCACAACAGACAATTTGACTGGAACTACTTAGCAGGTAGTTGTTTTTTTGCGTTTAAGATATTAAGTGATTTCTTGCCGGTGATCCGTGGCTGCGTTTGTGAATGTCTGCACACATCAAATAATCGATTATCCGTTCATACCACCCACTGATTATTCAACCATGAAAAATTTGAGTTATTCACATCCCTACAGCAGAGCCGAAAAAAAGGTGAGCAGCGACGTTGTCATTCTGTCAGCGTATGTATCAGATACAGTTCCATACTATATGGACATGTAGAATTCAGCCGAAGGGCAACTGTTGAAGAAGATCTTGGTCAAATAAAATGTAGGGCCTCGGCTACTGGTGTAAAACCTAGGCTACTGGTGTAGAATCTAGGCTACTGGTGTAGAATCTAGGCTACTGGATTGGGGCCTCGGCTACTGGTGTGCGGCCTAGCTTACTTGTGTGGGGCCTAGCCTACTGGTGTGGGGCCTAGCCTACTGGTGTGGGGCCTAGCCTACTGGCCATAGTACTTGTTGGGATAAGATGTCCGACAACAAACATAGTCGTGGGACACATGCACCTCTCAAAGTCAATCATTACAGACCCTTAACCTGCAGAAGCAGTCAGAGTCACTGGGGGGTGGGGGTCATGATCACAGTAAATCCCCTTCAATAACATAGTCATGTCCACTGCACCTGTGTCCTGGGCAGCCTTCTCAGCGCGGGCCTGCAGGACCTCCGGGGTGGGGGCCTCCTCCCTGCGGTGCTGCTGGGCCGACATGGGAACCAGGGGAATGTCAGGGAGCTTCTCCCTCCACTCGGGCCCGTCCTGCTCTATCAGGAGCCTGGTGATCCTGGGCCGGGACAGGAGCCAAGGGTCAGCTAGCACGCTCTCATTAGATTGACACAAATAAGATATGCAACGGTTTGTATTCAAATAAGGAAATTACAGGTCTGGCAGTGGTTGAAACCCCGGCAATAATTACTTTCATAAAATAAATAAACGGTTAACTCATATCCATGTTCCATATCGTTAGGGATGAACTCATACACACATCGTTACAGCAGACCAGCTTATTCATGTGTTCACTCACTCACTTGCATCAATCGAGGCATAGAAGCACAAGGACAGAGGATACGGATCACGCATACTAAGAAACATGAATAAATCATGATAATGAGTACAGTATTGCGATGAGGACCTATTAATAGACACTGTATCGGTTCTCTGAACATCAACATTGAGGGCTATTTAACTCAGATTTAATAATGCTGTAGCATATTAGAAGTTAAACGCAGCCTCCTCCGTGGTATTCCAGCATTGATGGACTGAAGTAATAATTAATCAGACCATTTTTCATTTGCCTCACATCTAAATATATCTGTAGTCATACTATTGCTGTGTATAATACATTATATGGAATGGAATGGTGTGACCCTCTATTTTGATTATATATTGACAATAATGCATTCAAACATATACATATATAAATATATATTGTATTATTGATATATTTATTACACTTATTTTTTCTGTATTTGTTTTAGTTTTTAAGTGTTGATCAATGTGTGGGGTCTCTTTGTTTAAGTGCGTGTGTTTAAAAGCCTAATGTAGGACCTTTGCATGTATGGAAATACGGTATGTGAAATGGAATACATTAGTGACGTCTGTGTATGTTTGCGTGTGTGTGTGTGTGTATGACTCTCCCCTGGACGCTGAGGGCACGAGATTTACAGGTGAGGCTCCTTGTTACGTAAAACTCAGCCTGGTGGCCATAAATACCCGGTGACGAGAGTGGCTTGTCATCACGGTCTAAATCTGCTCCAACCACTAATTAGATAAAATGTGGGCGGGGTTGTGGCTCAGATACAGTTGAGTGAACTAAAGTCCCCTCATTCATTTAATAACCCTCTCTCTGATGCCCATGGGACATCTCTCTCTCCCCTTCTATTCCTCTCTCTTTCACTCCCTTCCTCTCTCTCTCTCCTTCTCTCTCTCTCTCTCTCTCTATTTTATCGAATAACACAACACTAATTTATTCCTATTTTTCAGAGTAGCAAGACCAAAGTGGCAAGTGTCACAATAGAAAGAGAGTGATAGATAGATAGATAGATAGATAGATAGATAGATAGATAGATAGATAGATAGATAGATAGATAGATAGATAGATAGATAGATAGATAGATAGATAGATAGATAGATAGATAGAAAGAGAGACTGTCATACAGACAGAAACAAGATAGTCAGCCAGGTACATAGACAGACACGCAGCCAGCCAGACAGACACACTGAGCCAGCTGGCCAGACAGCCAGCCAGGCAGACACACAGTCAGACAGACACACAGACTGACAGACACACAAATCCAGCCAGACAGACTGACAGACACACAGACTGACTGAAACACAAACAGACAACCAACCAGAAAGACAGACAGGCAGACAGCTCCTACCTGTTAACGCTGTCATGCGCTGCCTGCACGCTGTTGTCCACCTGCAGGACGGTCTTGTAGTCGGCGTAGGCCTGCCTGTAGCGCTCCATGGAGTCGTAGGCCGTGGCCCGCCGCAGGAGGGGCTTGAGGGAGAAGGGGTGCAGCTCCAGGGCTCTGTAGGTGGGATTAGACCGACAGTCAGATGGGGGACAGGTTGGAGTCAGGCCCTCAACCCCCAACCCACCCTGTCGCAAAGGTTGTAGTACGGCCAGTAAAGATGACACTGGTGGGAGAGTATGTGTGAGTGTGTGCCTATGTGTGTGTATGTGCTTGTGTGTGTGTGTGTGTGTGTTTGTGTGTGTGTGTATGTGTGAGTGTGTGTGTGTGCGCCTGTGTGTCCCATTAGCTAATCCGTAGGGTTATTCTGAGGATTCAATCCACAGTGTAACTATTGGTGAGTGTCCACAACACTACAAAGGTCAGAAGGTTCTAATGGTACTGTCATCTCTCAGCGTGGTAAAGATCCTAATGGAGATTAAACAGCATAAACAAGCATCCAGCAGTATATAAAGTCCCCATAGATAAAAAAAAAGCTTGACATCATCCCACACATTTTTTAGATTCATACATCCAGTTAACATTAGGATTGTGTTCTCTCTAAAACTAAAAAATCTTTGAACACAGGAGTTGAAGTCAATGCAAGATTCTATGCGTCATATGCACATGCTTTCATTATCATAGCATTGTGAGGTTGTTCGCCTTGCTTTAGGATGAAACCTTCTTTACAATGAAAAGGTAACCAACTGAGATGATGCATGCTAAGGTGAGCCCACGTTGGGGAAGTTGCTGTTAGCTGTACATTCTCACTTGCTGCAGTCCTGTATGCATTCTTGACTTTTAGCTGTTCACTCTCACTTGCTGCAGTCCTATCTGCATTCTTGACTGTTAGCTGTACACTCTTGTACTGGCTGTAGTCCTGTATGCATTCTTGACTGTTAGCTGTAGCGTCTTACTTGCTGCAGTCCTGTATGCATTCTTGACTGTTGCCATCCTTCAGGTAGCAGGCTGCCCGGTTGGAGTACAATATACAAAGATCCTCCGGACTGTCGATTCCTGTCAACAGCCACAACAACAACAAGAACAAAACAGAAGCGTTACCACCCACAAGGAACGTGCTGGAGTTTTACTCTAGATAGATGTGTGACGTCATCTCAATGACCCGAGGGCTGCAGTCTGACAAGCCCTGCATGTTTAAACAAGTTGCTTCATTGTGATTAACTTGCTAAGTATTGTGTGTGGGTGTATGTGTGGCTGTGTGTCTGTGTGTGTTCTTGCGAGAGTGTATGGGAGAGTGTGTGTGTGTGTTTACCCCCCACATTTGTCCTTTGGTCTAGTTTAATGCATTTGAGGTTTGTTAAAATGAGCAGCCTTCTCCTTGGACCTTGGGGTCTTTTAAAGCTTCCTTGCTATTGAATTGCACATGCGTTATCATCACATTCCCCATTACGTCACCAGAAAAGGCCATATCTGCCGTCTAACTTCCTTCTGCAGCAGATGTAGAGATAGCTCATAACTGGTGACTTGAATTGTACAGGATTAGACCTGAGATTGAAGTATTTGAGCATTAAATCTTTCTTTGAAATTAACCGTAACCTATCTGCCAACATACTTTTACTGATGTGCTGTCAACGGAGAGGAGAAGAACTATGTGTTCAGATAAACTGTGTTGTTACGTAACATAACGTTACATAATTTCAGAGGGACGTCTGCTCAGAGAAAGTCTGGTTTAAAGGTGCGAAATGGCGATTCTTCATCGGCCAAGAGGGGATCATTACAAGGACATGCCCAACAACTTCTGAAGTCATTCATTCAATTAGAGTTTCTCCTCCTGACAGTCTCTGTACAACTTGTTAATACATGTTTTTTTGATACCAAACTCAGGCGTTGGTCGGCAGAAGATGTTGAGAAATTTAATCTCATTTGAAGTACAGCTGAAACAGGGCTTGCTACCAGCTAGACAAGTGTGGTCTTTGTTTGTGCAGTGATGGACTTCCTCTATGCAGTCACTTTAGCGGCACACTTTATCACATCAAATCAGATTATGGGTGATGCCAAAGGGATCCAGTGACGTTAATGCGTCCATTTCTCTGCCCCTGCCCACACACACACACACACACACACACAAGCACAAGCACACACAGTGAGTGTGTCAGAGTCAGCCTGTGTGAACAGTGTCTTGTCATGTGGGGTCCACGTGGGGTGGTGGCGGTGCAGACAGCCCAACAGGATTCCCAACAGCGACTAAATCAGCTTAGACCAGATCCATACGATTACACTGATCCACAGGCCGAATGTAGTCTTACTATGCAGGGCTGAATTGGGGTCGGATGCAAATGTCTACAATGGCAGGATGTGTATAAATGCAAAGCATTTGTACACTTTGTACATTTTTAAAGGCCATTGGAAAAAAACAATGACGCTTTGAATCTCACGTTTTTTAATTCCCTATTCAAGCTTTTCTTTCCAGAGCAGCAGTGACTTATGATGATGAGGCGTAATGGATGTGACAGGGTCCACTGAGAAGCCCGCTACATAATGGACTGGAATGAAGTGAGAGGGGAGGGACGAGCGAGCACTAGAACTAGCGAAAGGAGTGAGGGTAAGAGATGGGATTTGTATGGGATATATCACTCTCTCTATCCCTCGCTCTCATTCTCTCACAGCATCGTTCATTCACTCGCTCACTCTCACTGTGTCCCTCTCTGCAGGATTTACAGCTGTGGCACCTTGCAGATTCAATTTCACAGTGAGTGGTTTCCAGAGTCATGTGACCCAGGCAGACCCGGGCTGAGGGGCTTAGAGCTGGGTCGGACAGACACACAGCTCGTCTGTCTGTACACACACAGACACACGCAACCTAACTCAAACACACACACACACACATAACCTCACACACACACACACACACACACACACACACACACACACACACACACACTCACACACAAACACACCTACAAATAAACACACACACACACACACACACACACACACACACACACACACACACACAACCACATGTGCGCTACAGTACAGGGACACAGCTGTGACGCATCCCCCTGTGTTTCCAGCTACATATCAGTACATTCACACCAAGATACAAATCACTGATTTGCGCCTGGCTCATCCTTTAACTCATTTGCGTTAGCATCACAGCAAAATCGACACCTTATTCTGGAAAACATGTGATCCCAGTTCTATAGTTATTTGCACTGTTATTGTGTTATGGCAATCACAAAATAACTGCAAGGTCATGACCTTTGATGAACACATGTATTGGCTAAAAGAGGGAATATGCTCCGGGTTGTTTGTTGTCAAATAAACAAATGTAAAGCTGTGGTTTTCATGAAAGACCTACACAGCACTGGCGGCATGTGACATCACACTAGTGGACTACCTATAGTAGAGAGGCACTGAGGTTGTTGTCATATTCCAGTGACGCTGAGGCTTACAGTAATGAGGAAGTGGATATTCTTAGCAACCATCTATCAGATGACATTGCTCAATACAACTCAACCGGCATCCACACCGTCACCACACCAACACACCGATCAAACGCCGGCCGTGGCTCACCTGATTCCGTGAAGCCGGCGATGGCTTGCGAGTACTTCCCCAGGGCGTCTGAAAACTGTCCGTTCTTAAACAGCAGGTTGCCCTCGTTCTTCAGCCGGGCCAGAGGGGGGGGCAAGGCACCGCAGGGGGCGTCCAGGTCCACCCCCGCGGGCCTCCCTCCCTTGGCGGCGCCGGGCTCCGAGACGGTGGAGCCTCTCTTCCCCGTGCCGTTGGCAGCCTTGCCGGGCCCCGGCGATTCGTGAGCGGCTGCTTTGTGCTTGTCCCAGCTGCCACCGCGGCCTCTGCGGTGGTGTCCGTGGGAGCCGTTGCTGGCGTCGCTGTGGGGCGAGGCCCCATCCCCTCGGCCGCCACCGTACGGCTTCTTCTGAGCGTTGCCCATGTCTCCCCTCTCGACGGGAGAAACAACGCTGTCCACCCCTCCCACAGGCTGCCTGGGATCAACCGGACGAGCTGGAAAGCAGAGCGGGGAGGGAGAGAGGGAGGGACGGCAGAGGGGAGGGGGGAGGCAGGGCGAGAGACAGAGAGAGAGAGAAAGAGAGAGAGAGAGAGAGAGAGAGAGGGGGAGGGTTAGTGAAGGGTAGACACACCCACAGGATGCAGTCTGTGCTTACATCACAGTGGGGGGAGGGTTGGACCACACACACACACACACACACACACACACACACACACACACACACAGGCACGCACACACACAAACACACACACCCACACCAGAGAGCGGCTTGGAAGGAGGAGTTCCAGGAAGCACAGCCATGTGAAAGAACTGAGTGGGGGATGGTTGAGGAACACACTACTCACTCACACACACATACACTCAGAGACGTAACACGAAACGTCATGTGACTTTCATTTCACAAGGAGGGTTTCCTCTCTTGTCAATACGGGAAATACTCGGGGGACTCGCCGGTATAAAAATGTATTCTTCGCTAACTGGATTTGATGTTAGAGTAACACACACATACGTCACACATATGTTTCCACTGCTGGAGAACAAGCCACCATCTTAGATTTTTAGGAAGCTACATGCTGGTGTGTCAGTTAAATTCACTATATGATTAGTAGATACAGAGTGATATCAGGGCTTGTAGGTACATGCATGTTGGCTTGAGACTTCAGGAAGGCTTCACGCCCTATGTGTCTGTTGCGCTTTAAGGTGTCAAACACATGAATGCACTTACACACACACACAAACTCATTTTACAATTAGGAACAATTAGCCTAGCCTTCGGTTGGCGGTCTTGTAAGGAAGTGCTGAATTGCTGCAATACAACACACAATAGTACTGTTTTTTGAGGAGATAATTATTTGTTGAGATTTCTATTTTGCTTTGGTAAAATGTTTTTGGTGAAAAGAAATGTGCAGGAAATTCTTCGAAATAAGTTAGAATAAGCTATATCACTGGGATATATCAAAAATATGCCCTACCTTTATATGACATTTTACCACGGGATTGTTAAAAGCGATTCTGTGATCAATAACGTTCCAAACATTCCAAAAAACTATAAAAACATAAAGATGGTTTATTACGCAGTGGAATAAATGACTCCGGGGTGTCATGTTATTGGAAAATAATTTCCTTTGCCGTTGGTAAGTGCATTTGTACAATAATTTGTCATAACGAGACTCTGTCGTGGTTTATTTCTTACTTATTGGATTTTATAAGGATGGCGGACATATGAGTAATTGTGTCGGTAATTGTGTGTGTGTGTTTATGTGTCTTAAAAGAGGATGGATCAGAGAAAAAAAAGGCTTGTCTCCACCTGTTGAACAGTTTAGCAAGAGGCCAATTTGGTGAAGAGGTAATGGCAAGGTGGGGCTGGTGAACCTTTAAGTTATTAAGAGTTAGGAGTCGAAGTCAGAGGTAGGAGTGGTTACGTGGTTAGGAGCAGATGGCGTCAGCCGGTCTCTCTGTTACACTAAGCCATCAGTACTTTAGGTATCAACAACAAGGTTTGGCTTCAATAGGAAATCAATAACACTATGGATGCTATGTTTAGTCAGGGTGGAATAGGGGTGTCTATAAGAATTCCCTCAACATCACAGGTGACATTAAAAAAACGCACCATGCTCCTCTGCCTCCTCCTCGTCTTCCTCTATGTCTTGGATGAGGATTTTCCTGCCTTTGATTGGCAGTTCCGGCTGGCCCTCCCTTATTTTCTTGTCCACTTCAGTCAGATGTTTCTTAACAAAAGTAGGGAAGTAAAAGAAAGAAAAAATTAAGTCAACATGACAAAGTAAGATTACCAAAGAATGTAATAAGTCAGGAAAGCAGAGCGCAAAACTGATTACAACAAAGCTGCAAACGCCAACAGAGAAAACACATACAGTTGGACACAATACAAAGATTCTCTTACAAAGCAATTCAACCAGTCCCACTGACCGGATAAGTGGGCCTTTATGGTCTTAAGTGAACTTACAGCAGCAGCGGTGTTGTGGGGCTCCACACGTAGCACAGCCCTCAGGTCTTCTGCCGCCAGGGGCAAGCTGCCCTGGTGCTGGAACACTGTAGCCCGGCGCAGCAACGCTGGGGACCAGACACACAGCCCATCAAACCTTAGAAACTAGCTTCCTATGCCTAAGATTTCAACTAGCTTGAACCTCAAAATGACCTGGCAATATACTTTGAGTAAATTACTCAATGCTAATCGATAAGGATTTCAATGATGTTAGCAATAAAATCACATCCTATAACTTATTCTGCAAATACAAAATGCTAGCCAACCTGTTTGTTTACATGCCAGGTTGCCATGTTTCGCCATGTTTCTGCAGTAGCCCAGAACTGAAGAACTGCTCTAGAGCATAAGCTATCTTATCTCATCTTATCTTGGGATAATGACCTTACTTGAAAGCTATAACCTATAGTTGTACAGACTTAATATCCAGTTGGTTCTAATCTGCAACCTCACCGCTAAATGCCACTAAATCCTACACACTTCACCTCTAACATCTCTCTGCCATGCAGGAATGGAATGACAATATGACAAGGGATTTAATGGGCAACTTTCAAAAGCACCTTTCAGGTTGAGGGGCTCTAGCTCCAGGACTCTCTGGCAGTCTTGCAGGGCCCGGTGCCAGCGCTGGAGTTTGATCTCTGCCTGGGCTCTGTTGTTGAACACGGCCACCGTAGGGACAATAGAGAGGCTCCTACATATCATGGACAATGTTTAAATATAAGTAAATGAATGCTCCGTAACAGTTCCGTATGGCAAAAGGCCAATAACATGTACCTTAACATGTTATACTTTATACAAATGGATAAGATATAAACTTGGCCACTTCCAGAACTGCAAGCTTTATACTTTGCATTTTAAACTGCAATGGGACTAGACCTTAACCCTGTCTTTCCTATTTTTTTTTTAATGGAAAATAAGAAAGAGAAAATAAGTATAAATAGAAAGTATAAATATGAGGTACTATGCAAATCGCAATTGACCACTCCCTGTGGGAATGGAAGCACATCAAATAAAAAGCCTCTGACCTGGTGTAGTATGCAACAGCCTCCTCATAGCCTTTGGCCCTGAACGCCTCGTTGCCTTTGTCTTTCTCACGGCTTGCCATGAGGAGCTTCTCCTTCTCAGTCAGGGCTGGAAGGAGGTTTAAGAAGGGTCACGAACCAAACACACACAGAAGTGATGCCAAAAATGTGGCTGTTGATCAAATAATTCGTGGGAAGACTCTGTAAGGGGAGTTTTACTTGTGACATCCACTCTGGTTCTGATTTTGACGTGGCCAGAATTGATGACAGCAGCTGGATCCTTTTTGGACTCACCTCCGTCAATCATTTCACATTCTTTGTCAACATCATACCTTGGAGAAATGGAAGCACTTTTAGGTATATAGAATGGACAAATGGTCACACTAATAATATCATCTATTTATCAGATCTATTAAGCCACAGTGATCTTACTGTGACACGTGGTGCCTCTTGGAACACAACAAGTCTCCTATTGGATTAGATACCGTACTGAATCCTCTCTTTTTTGAAACACACCCTTCCTGAAGGAACCAATATAACTCACTTATCCCAATCTTTGTAGTCGAGAGGAAGAGCTCGTTTTGGGGGCTTATTCTTTGCCTTGCTTGCTGGATTCTGAGAAGAAATCAGAGTATATTTATGAATCTGTATTTGTTCAGAGACCGACAAGAAGAAACAATGTGTAGATTGTTCTAGCACCTCACCTGGCCGAGGGGAACAGAAATGTCGGTGCCTCGTACGGGCGGTACATTTTCATTTCCTATACCGTGAAATATAGACGGTTTTAGCATCGACGCTTCCAAGTCCTTCGATTCTTCCTGCCATCGCTGTGAAGAAGACACACTTAATGAAAGGCACTATTGGAGGGACATCAGGCTGAGGAAGATCATGTATGATCCAGTCTTCTTCAGTCCTTCAGTACCTGTAGATCTTCACAGATTTGGCTCCATTCCTCTGTGGGGAGGCTGGCGGCTGTGGCTACAGGTTGCTCCTTTCTCAGGGCTCGACTTGTGGGGTCCAGGCTCTTCAAGCGATCCTCACAGAACTGGTTCAGATGGGGGTACACTCCCTCTTCTCCAGACCTTGAAGGAATATGGAACAAAATGATTCCTGCTTATTACTTTCAAAGCTTACCATCATTCCATTTTCCATATATATATATTCTTCTTCTATTTTTATTCGTTGTTAGATACAGAGAGACTAACCTTAGTGCTTATAACATATAATCATCAAAAGTGGGTGCTTACCTTAGCACTCTCAAGATCTTCTCCAAATGCTTGACGTCCTTGCATTTTTCAATGTACCCATATTCTAAATGTTCCACAGGAACTTTTCCATTATGGTCAAGAGTGGCTGAGAATGTGTTGTCTCGGTTTAAAAGGGAAGAAACTTCGCTCACACTCATTGTGAACGGAAATTAAAGCACAGGTCCGTGTTTGTATGAATGTTGTTCACTGCCGTTTGCTGGAATGGATAAATTAAATAGATAGTAATCGTACTAATCCACCCAAACAACTAACAGTTAAAAAAAAACACGGAACTGCTTTCTTAAAATTGTAAGTTTCCTTTTTAAAAACCTGTATATAATTGAATGGCAGAGTGAATGCTGTTTCTATGGGCAACCTGACGTCGTCAACGTAAAGTTGCCTGGAAGTACGTCATCACGTCAGGAGAAAGGCTCCAAATTTGAAAACGTGGCTAGTGTTCTGTTCACTCGAGTCGGTAACAAATGTAGACCAAACGGAAAGAAGCAGCAGCTCCGGAAGAGACTATCTTTTAAACTCCTGGCCCCATGGAATGAGCCTTTGTTGCAGCTGTTTTTATTTGAAGGTAGGTTTATTTTGTTCATATGATTAACGGTCAAGTGTGCGTTTCTTTCCCCCGAAGCATCCATGTCGAAATGCTTCACTATCGAAGTGTTTCACTATCTGGCTAGCGGATGGATGCTAGTTATTGTATTTAAATTCCCCCTGAATTCACAACGAATAATAACGACTCATACATGTATACTTTGTTTCTGTTTTATTTGTTTTCATGGGTTGTTGTGCGCGGGATGGGGCTGTAGTACACAATAAAGAGCAACAGGGGCGGAGCCACACGAGTTGGCTTCGCTAAATGGACTAGTTCTTTTGGCGGCTGCGGCTGGCTTTCGAGCGGGGTCTGACTGTGGTAATAGCGAGTTTGACCTGCAGTGAAAACCAAACCACTGGTCGTTTAAAAGGACACCTCAAGTATCATAGCAACAGTGATAGAACAGCAGAGGTTGTGAATGTCTTGTAACAGTTTACAGCTGGCTAAACAAACAACAAACTAAATAGAAAACGATTCAACCAGTCAAGGGAATAACCACTTCACATGATCCATTTTTGTAATTATAAAGCTGTTCAAACTAGTCCTCAAGTGTCACCAGAGCCACACTTGGGTTAGCTGGTTAAATTGTTTACTTCCATTAAATGTTTATCATGGATCACCTTCACCATAAACTAAACAAAGGTGTGTACTTTTTTTCCTCAGGGATTTTGACATCCTGTTCCAACCCTTTGCTTTGAAGACTGCTTGAGGCTAGCCCATTACAAGAATGGATTGCACACCAGATTCAGGGGTTCAGGGGTTCAAGAAGCACCTGTACGGTAGCAGCTCTTTTGACAGTGGTTACTCAGATGTGCAAAGCTTCCCTGGGAAAACCAATGGAGCTAAGTGTGCACCATGTCGATATTTGTCCCCCGAAGATTACAACGAAACGCCAAAAGAGAATCTTGCAGTAACTCCCAAGAAGGAAAGAACCACCGAAACAACCAGACTTTCGGGGAATGATTCGAGAAGGGCACAACCACCTTCGGCAGTGGGTTGGTGTGAAACACCCAAAGCATCCAAGAAAGATGACATTTTGCGGCGAAGACTTATCATGGGTAATGCTAAATCCACCACAGATACCAAAACTGAAGTACAAACAACACCCTGCGCTAAAGTCATAGAGGTTTCCCTCAGGTTGGGGGCCAAGCACCATTTCAGGGGGTCTGGAATATTTTCTTCCAGTACGTGTAAATCGGAGCTGGACTGCCGATCACCACTGTCGACCAGGGAACGGCGTCTCTTCTATGCTCAAGAAAAGACGTCCACTCATGAATGTGGGAGAAACACCAGTGACGACCTTGAGAGGAACGTGTCTCTATCCTCCAACGCGGACCTCGAAGAACGCATCGGCTCCTTTCGACATTGTGCCACAGACCAGCTGGGGACCCCTGACTTTGGGAAGTTCCTGCCTGCACTTGAAAGTGAAAGCTGTCAAACGCCAGTCAACATGATGGCAGCCAGCCCTGGTCAGAGTCCCTGTGCCCAGAACACACCCTCAGCTGCACTTACCCCCAACTATGTCAGGTATGTGCCTTTTTTTTTTTTTTTTAATGACAATCAATACTTTCTTGAAGCAGGTAATTAAATCGCAACATAAACTTCCATATATCTACATGACAGGTTCAGTTTCACATTGTCTGTTAACCCTAACCCCGGATCTCTATGCAAGCAGATCTTTGTCTGAGGACAGCGGCTTTGGTTCCACGGCCCACGATAAATCCCAAGACTCGTCGAGGGAGCACGACGGCTCCTTCCAGGAGCTACTGCTCTCCTCGGGCCCCCGGGCCGGTGCAGAGACGCTGCACCTTTCTGATGGCAGGCGGCGGTCCCGCCTCCAGCGGCAGCAGAGGCTCTCCACGCTGCGGGAGGGGGGCTCTCAGTCCGAGGAGGACGGCCGCCACGTTGGTCAGCCACACCCTGGTGGCAAGCGCCTCTCCGTGCGCTACAGCCCCCTTAAGGTGGATGAGGTGTTTTTGGTCAGCAACACCACGCCGTCAGGTTCCACTGGCCTAGAGCTAGGCAATCGGAAGACGCCCCTCGGCATGGTCGCCGCCAAAGTAGACACTGCCACTCCTCTCCGCACGCCCACGGGCAAGAGAGACACAGCACCCTGTGACAGTGCCGCCGCCGCCGGTCGCAAAGCCACCCCACTCCGTAACAGTCCAGCGGGCCTTGAGTACCTCGCTCTGACCCCCGCCCTGCAGCTGGTTCGTGCCATGTGTCTTCGGAAGGACTCCATGATGCAGGACCAGATCCCCAGCTTAGAGTTGGAGCTGCGGTCTGCGGTGGCGCTTCTGGAGACCCCGGTGGCCATCAGAACCAGCATGCCCCTGGTGGGCCTCATCGGCAGGAAGATGGGCGTGAGGAGGCTGGACGTCCTCACGGAGCTAAAGAATAGGAACCTCTGGCACATCCTTGGTGTCATCCTCAACCACCTGGGCCCCGAGGACGTCCACAGGTCAGTCAGGCATTCATGGTGGTTAAACAGAACCACGATCAGCCGGCGTCAGACGCTCGCATACTTCCCCAAACCTGCTTTTACTGACCCCATGGAACACAAAAAAATACTCCAATAATCTAGCCCTAACTCCCAATATTACAATCTTTTTCAGATTTGGTCAGGTGTGCCCCAGCTGGGATTACATCATTGGCCAGAATAGTCGGGCCAGCTCCAGGAGAAAGCGTCACCTCAGGGACCTGGAAGCTGCTCTAGAGGTAAAGAAGATCTCAATAGGCTATTTACTAAGCTATTCATTATTCATTCAAGCCTTGAACGTTGAAGACTCTTGGCTGCGGTGGCTTTTTTTACCTTTTTATTTTTATTGTTTTGTGTTTACTGTATCCAAGATAGACAATGTAGAGAAGACTTATGATGGTTTTGTTTCCTAGCAGGGTGGGACTGTCCACGTCACAGACGCTGAGACTAGACTGGCCCTAACCAAGAGGGCCGTGCTGGGCTCCATCCAGACCCAGTCCAGGAGTTTGTCCTACTGCACCCCACAGTCCGCTAAAAGCACTTTAACCCCCTCCGAGCTCAACACGTCACACTCTGGCGGCAGCAGTAGCAGCAAACG
Organism: Pollachius pollachius; assembly: GCF_949987615.1. NCBI lineage: Eukaryota > Metazoa > Chordata > Actinopteri > Gadiformes > Gadidae > Pollachius > Pollachius pollachius. The sequence continues at coordinate 38,691,596 of NC_136934.1, forward strand.
AGAGAAGTTTATCCAAGTAAGTGTGGAAGCCAATCCATCAATGTGAATGTGAAGCTTCAGGAATTCTAAAGAAAGCAAGATTTTCAAACCAAACAACCCAATAAAACAGCCCCTCCCTCTCTATTTCCTTCCCTGTCTACATTTCTCCTCCATTTTGTAGTGTTCATTCACACACCTTTGACTAACAGGCAAGATGGATGTCCTGGTCAGACATGGGCCGGGAACAAGCTAAAAACTTGTCTCATACATAGGCACTGTATGATAAACAGATATCCCCTGAGAAATTCACACACTAATAGCAGACTGATGGCTTGGCCATTTCTAATAAATTACGCTAAGTATTTGAATGAATAGAGCATGACCATGGAAGACACAGTGGGAGCATTAACTATTTAGGTAAGAGGTAAAGCTATTTGCAATATCCTATGGGATGAACTGGAAATGTCTGCGTAGATGCAAGACGGCTAAAGGAATCTACACAATAAAGATGTCGGGAGGTTGGCATGGCCTCAGTTCTGGCTAAATCAATGGCAAAGCAAATGCTAACTGGCCTAACTTTTCAATTGGACGGGAAAGGAGCTATCTCTTATGATTCCTCATGACAATTAATACAAAGGCCTTTTCAATTCACTTGTATCAAAGTAAACGTTCTATTAATTGAATATGGTTTTATATTATTAGGATCCATTTTTCACATTTTTCTTATGGTTTCAACTCAAACCTAAGAAACCAAAAGATAAAAGCTAGTCAGGTAAACCAACCCCTCCTCTCCTGTCCCACCAGGTGGCCAAAACTCTGTTCAGTGACGAGTGCCTCAAGCCGTGCCCTCGCTGCCAGCACCCGGCCAAGTGTCACCCGGTCAAGATGGAGGGAGTCTGCAGCCGGGCCGACTGCAGCTTCCATTTCTGCACGGGCTGCCTATGTGACTTCCACGGCGGCCGCGAGTGTCTCAGCCGCTCGGCTGGGCGCCACATCAGGCGAGACACTGTCGTACCTGGCAGCGCACAGAGAAAGCGTAACCTCAGGAGGCTGTAGATGGACTTGTAAATTGGTGGATGAACGATGGAGAATATCTGTCTTGCTAAATCAGTCATTGCACACTGTACTTTTTTTCACGGCCACCTCAAAGCAAACTTATACTCATCCTTGAGTGTGTTTGTGGATATTTATGTATTGATTTCCATTTCCTCTTTTCTTCCAAATCAATTTTACTTGTTTTAAGATGTGTTTGGAAAATAGCTTTAGCAGCAGATGCAATCAAAGACGGTCACGTTTGATCGTTAGAAGCATAACTTTTTTCTTTTTCCTTTTTTGTGCTTTTTTTAAAAAAGTTTTTTAAGTTTTGTAAATGTCACGTATACTTGGAAAGGTGTATATATTTGGAATAGTACTCTATATGTTTATACTCTATACATGGTCTTATAACATGATTAGAATAAATTGTTTTCAGATCATTTTAAATAAAGCCCTTTTTTACATACATGTGTTACATGTGCATTCAATGCATATGGTTTGTAGTTTTCTTGAGGGGCAACCAATCAATGGGGGGGGGGCAGTGGGAATGGGATGTGATATATATATATATATATATATATATATATATATATATATATATATATATATATATATATATATATATGTGTGTGTATATGTATATAATATTGACCCCCTGCATTCAATGCTAAGACATTTAATAAATATCAAGATTGGGGAACAAACTTGGAAAAAAATATATTTACTGGGTCGTTTTTGTCTGTAGTGTACCACTAAATTCGGATTGCAAATTCAAGCCAATCCACAATAAATTACCTTGCGTTACCTAGACCTCAGGAGTCATTTTCCGGCCTTTGCTGCCATCTAGTGGTTTCAGCAAACACCTTAACATGAACTGCAAAATATGTCACCTCACTCAGTCACCGTGTGACGTTGATTTAATGGGGTGGCACCATCACTATTAAACTTTTAAGGTAGTTGCTTTTTATAATAAAATAAATAAATGAAATGAGGCAAACGTGTTTTGTTTATGGACTATGACGAACAGGAGATTAGTGTTTTTCCGAGTTTCTGTCCCTGGTGCTCTAGTTAAACTTTTACTAGCCTGTGTGTTTTGAACATGAGTCTACCTCCATAGCAACCTGCAATGTGTCCGTAATTACACTCAAGTCTTTGGTGGCTGACTCTGGCGGGGCTCTGAAGGAAAGGTGTCCAACTGCACTTTTTATTTTACTTGTCACTAAACTACAATGCCGATATCGGGACAAATTATCCGACTATTTGTCAGGTCAAGAATATGTGGACAAGTTGCAACAGGTAAGGGTAGTCTTGGTAACCGTTTCTCTGACGGCTAATTACTTTAGATCATTTGAAATCTCACTTCAGTTTTCTGCCCCTAATTTTAGACCCTCCTCTTATTACGGCGGACAATGTTGTGAGTATTTGAAGGACATTTTGAGCAAGTTTGTTTCTTAGACTATACTATTATTATACTGCAATATCTTTAAAACATAATCCTAGAGTGTTGTGAATATTTTGTGTATACAGGAGCACTACCTGGCCACTGATGACACACTAGTCCACTTCTTCAATGACTTCTTGAGCTTGCCGGTAAGTTGATATACGGACCAGACTGTTTTCTCGTCATGTCCCCTAACCAAGCTCCCTTCTGGTCTCTGGGATCCCTCTATGTACGGACGCAAATAATTATTTTTATATAAACGAACGAATTGTTTTTGTCGCCTCTTAACTATTCTACGTGTGTGTGTGTGTGTGTGTGTGTGTGTGTGTGTGTGTGTGTACCTGTCTGCGTTTGTGTGTATCCAGTCGTTCCCAGTGGCCCTGTCCTACAACCAGGACAGTGGTCTGTTTGAGGTTGAGACGGGAGCCGCTGAGCTTGTCTCCCGGAGGATCTCGTCCGTACTGCAGGAGAGAAAGTCCAGTGGGCTGTCAGAGGACCAAGCCTTGTTGGCCTTCAGCGGGTCCCTCGTAGACAACAACTACACCGTCCACGTGAGTTCCGCTCCACCACCAAGGGTGACGCGACTTGGCCTTTGCCCTAAGCCCCAAATAAGATGTACATTTGGTTAGATCTGCAATGGTTTATAACCTTCTACGTATTCCGTGCCTGCCATGTCACAAGGAATTTTCGACTTGACTTTTGTCTTGACTTTGATTTTGACTTGACTTGGGAACTGGGGACTTCCAGGATGTTGATGGTTGGACACGGTTGTATCATACATCCACGGGTAATATATGTTGCAAGAGAATTTTCAGATGGTCCTTTGACTCCTGCCAGACACTTTTTTCATTCAAACTATCAGCCCCCCTAACAGTTTTTGATGAAACCTCCATTACATTGGTTAACTTCATTATGTATATATATTAAAAATATTCGAGGGGGCTTACTTTAGAAACACTAAATAGGGTCTTAAATCGCCCTTGGCGACAAACATCCTATTATAGGTCTTTTATGAAAGCTCCATATTTAAACACAGATAACTCATCCTTTCAGGATGGGAAATGAAGTCTATTGTTGGATGCTGGGATTAAAAGAAAATGGTATTTTTATTTGACTGTTGCAGTTCCTGGACAAAATGCAGGGACTCCAGTGGATCATAGCAGAGCGTTTGCCATTGTTTGTTCAAAGTGATTGCTACTTTGAATACAGGTGGGGAAAACACACCAACTATTGTTGTTTCAACACACAGAAACTTGTTGAGAAGCCGATGCAAAGCAAAGTTAGTGATACTCACACTATTTTATGCATGTGCAGCATTCTCGTCTCAAGTTCTTATCAGGGAAGAGACAATCGGCTGTTACTAAGGTGTATACATCTTCGAAGCCCCTCTGAATTGTTTTGAATGGTTTCTGTTAACCTGGAATACTGAATAATGAGTTTGTTGCGAGGTCGTAAGTGTTGGAGCCCTCACAGAGTTATGAGTGATCACCCAAATTTCTTATATTAAATTAATCTTATGGCTCTTGCATGTTAGTTAACAGTATACATATACACAAACATACAGAAGCGCTCTGGTGAAATGACAGCTTTGGGTTTTACTGTTCACAATACATTTTCACATAATAATCAATATAGATAGAATATAGATAGTTAGCCTGAGCTGAACGAGAGCTCCGCTGTGTCCCCCAGACTAGCCAAACTGCTCTCTCAATGGGAGCCGGGCCCCCGTGTGCGGAAGATGGATGACAACTCATTTAGGGGCTCCCTGTCCGACCCGAGACCCCCCACCCGCAGAGGGGACGGTGAGCTGGACAAAGAGCCTCTCAGGGGCCCTACAGCCTCCACCGGCTCCACCACATCAATCCTGCTCTGCTATGATGAGTTTTTGGTTTGCCCATCAAATGATTTCCGCACGTACCACCTTAACGTCCCCTCTCTACCTTTCCCACATTCAGAGTCCATGCACCGATGCCTTTCAACGCCACCAGCCTCCCACGACTATGGTCCGGATGAAGTGGGGGGCCCGAAAACTCCATCCACCCTCCCCTCCTTGTTTACCTCACCCCTAACCCATGATGACCTTCCAGCTGACCAGACCCTGTCAGCCCAGAGGCTGGATCGGATACTGTACCTAGAGAATTTCTCTCGGCTCTCCTGCTCTGAGCCCCGCCCCCAGGGTCCTGTGGCCCCCAAGTCTCTGGTCTTGCCTCTACAGTACATGGCTGCCAGTGTCTGCAGTCGCAACCTCATAACCACAGGTGCTTCGATACACTTAAAGAGTTAACTAGTATAATACAGTTTAAGGGTTAGGTTAAAAACTTTAAATTTAGAGGCTTTACGTAAGTTTTTGTGTACATAAACAACACAAAATGTTTATGTACACAAAAGGTGTTTATAGCTGAACTGTTAGTGAGTGTGTGTGTTTTTCCTGCGTGTGCATATATTGCCTCTTTGAGTGGAAGATAAACTCATACGCCATGTGACTAAGAGTAAAAGCAGACACGCTAGCATATGATCCATTACTGCTCAGGTTCTATTTCCTTATGCTGGAGCGGAGCCAGTTCTTATGTTTCTTTTTTGTGGATGGTCATAACTCAACTATGACAACAGGGATACAGATGGAGGGGTGCTGCAGACCAGCAGGAGAACAGAGGAAGAACCGTCCGGCCCAGACACCAACCGGCCGAGGTCCAAGTGAAGAATGGAGCAGACAGGGGGAGAAGGAGGAGAAGATGGATGGAGAGCCGGGAAGAAGGGATTTGACTTTGGAGGAGGGTGAAGAGGACGAGGAGGAGGAAGTGGAGAAGGAGATAGTAGTAGAAGAGGATGAAGAGGTGAAGGAAATGATGGAGGAGGGGTACGAGGACTTAGCCAAGAAAAACGTCTTTGACATTTGTTGCCAGGGCGCCCGTCTCCATGGCGGCCGGCAAGGCCTGGATGAGTTCAAGGAATTCCTGCGGGACACTCCTGGTGAGAGAGTCTTCCATCTGTGGATGGACATTGAGCGGCTGACCAGTACCCAGCACTGGGAGAGGAAGGACAGGTACAGAAGGCCAAAACATCCCCATCCCAAAAAACAGTACCAAACCCAACACATGCAATATTCATTGGATTCGCCATGCTTTTATTAACTATGAAGTGAAAATGTACCTCCAATCTCCTATCCTGTGACTCTATCGTCATTTCAAATGTTATTTCCTCATTGATTGATATTAAAGCTTGCATATATATTTAGAATACAATATATATTTGACTGCAGTGTATAGTGTAATAATCATGATGTCCTGTGAGGCAGACATTTGGTGCTGATGAGAAGTCGATACATGCAGAGCAGCAGCCAGTGCAGCCTCAATGCGGAGCTGCTCTTTCGACTGGGGCTCACCACTCCCCCCTGCTGGACAGAGGAGAAACTGCGCCAGGTTCAGCCTCGTCTCACCGAGGCGCTCCTATGCTACTGGTAGGAAGGAACCAGAGTCCGACTATCGGGTGCCACAGTGTTTCACTAAGAGATTACTCTGCACTCTGGAATTAATTAGCATCCCCTCCATTTAAATATAGAGGTATCTATTGGCGTCATGGAAGCCCATTCTACAGTTCTGTGGATACCTATTCTTATTGAAGGATTCTTTTCTCTTATTATTAATCCGGATTGGTGACTTTATAGCTCAGCCCCTGATGGCAGTTTTCAAATCTGTCAATGACATTTGTGTTCTCGAGCCAGTCTCCAAAAAGATTGGTACCATTTTGCCCATAGGCGTCCAAAGGTTTTTGGATGCATTTTTTTAAAACACTTTTGGATTAGATTCTATGCTAAAAAGAAGACCCTGGCTATGTGTTTTCCCTCTAGTAGCTCAACTGGTAGTACATTTCCTTAAAACTGCTAATGACAATAAAATACATCAACCAAATCTCATGTGTTACATTAATACTAAAGTAGGTTTAAAACCAAACCCTCATTGATGGTATGCTGTGTTTCATTGGGTGGTCTATCTCCCCAGGGCCCCCAGGTTCTGGATGTCCCAGTGGACCCAGGAAGACAGCGAGGGGCCTGCTGCGCTCCCAGGGCCATGCACGGAGAGAGAGGTGAGCCTTCCCTCGGTTACCAATAGAGTGTTGACCCTCCCCCCTCTCTATCACCACACAGCCGATACCCTGTCTGTCTGCCAATACACAGGTATACCGTAGCAACAATAAATAAATAAATACATTCAAAAATAACACCGTCCTCAGATACAGGGAAGGGAGAGAGACGGGACACATATTTACACACATGAAAAGGCCCCTCGAAAAGGTGGCCCCTTGAGAGTTTTTACAAATAGACTTAATAGAATAAAGCAAATACAACCTAGAAAAAAATATGTTTGAATGGTGAAAACAGGTTCCTGATGGCAGTGTGTTTGGTTAGTGTTTCCCCAGTACAAGCATGGAGCGAATGCTACAGGCGCTCCACGCAGACTCCCACGCTGGACTCTACTTCACCCACTTCTGTGAAGACTCTGGAAACCAAGTAAGAAAGCTTGGGACCCCTATTTTGTTTGCACCAAAGTCTTTCTATGATTACTTTTGCACTGTATCTATGTATTGCCAATTTGAAGTAGGAAAGAACAATGCATATGTTGGTTAGAGTGCTTTTTTATGTCCTTCAAAGCATATTCAGGACTTTACATTCCGCGCTGGCCGCAGGACTACGAAGATGGTTCCGGTATTAAACTACAAGCCCAAAGAGCAGCCAAACAGGAGGAAACAGAGTGTGGACTGGAACACTGGGCTTGTATAAAGCTTAATGAAGCCCTCTCATTACATCACATGCTTATGGTTCTCAGCTCTGGGAGAACGCTGTCCATTTCTGGAGTGACCTGCAGCGATACCACCAGCTGTTCGACCAGGACAGTCTGGACCCATACACAGTACAGAGACAAGCACAGGTCAGACACACACTCGCATGCACGCACGCACGCAGGCAGGCAGGCACACATACACTCACTCACTCACGCACGCACGCACACATACACTCACTCACTCACACAAACACACACATACACCCACGCACGCACGCACGCACACACCCACACACTCACGCACGCCCACACACACACACACACACACACACACACACACACACACACACACACTCCTGCTCTACTTTGTTCGGCTCATTACGTGTGCAAAACTTGTACTAAACCGTGTCACATGCTGTGTGCGTATTGAGTGCGTAAGCAACATTGAGTGACGGCAGAGGTGTCAGTGAACACAGAGAGGTAGGAAGATGGAGGAGGAGGAGGAGAAGGAAGAGATGGATGACAGGGGAAGAGGAACGGCAGGCTGGGGTTTGGTTTCTAGGGGGATGTTGTCAGAGCAGTGGCGCTTCATCACTCTTACTGTTTGAACAACAAGCCGGTCAACGTCATTATCCGTCCTTACTCTCACCATGTCACACACAAACACACACACACACACACACACACACACACACACACACACACACACACACACACACACACACACTCCCTTCCTCCATACATTTGTCTGCCATTGAGATGATAACAGTGTGTTTGCAATTGAGATTCTCTGAACCAATCAGGGAAGAGACGCCCTGAATAGATCAAATAAGGTAGGAGTAGTCTAAATTCGATGGCAGGCGTAGTGAACCAGAAAAGATAATCTCAAAGAGCATTTCAGTCGCTAAGATCTGACGGATGCCTGGACTATTTCTCACAATCCCACTCAAATTATAGCTCATTTTTAAAGCTAGTCTACAGCCTCTTTAATCATCTTTGCACGTAGAGACTGCTCCCCCCCCCCTAATGAAAGGCGTTATGTTAGTTAGCATTTGTATCATCACACTAAATCCTATAATGTATAAAATCGTTTGGCTTTTCCCAACATGGCTACCAGCTTGTTTCCGTGTCGCCTACACCCTTTTAAGAACCATGTACACCCATTGTGTCTCAATACATGGTGGAGGCTGCCTGTAGGTGTGAATGTGTCTCAAATGTTTTAATCAATGAACATGGTCCAATAGAGTAGACCCCGCTGTTTAAAAATGACGCCTGTTCAATTCAGTCTAAATAAGTGAAGGTACAGGTGTGTCCCAGCAATTCTTAATCAGAAGCTGACCATGTTACCATATCAGCAAATAAGAAGTTATGCATGCAATAGCACTTGTTTAACCTGTAGAGGGAGTTATCCAATGTAAATCAATGTACAAATACAGTTAGGTTTGGTTCTCCTTCAAACCAAATCAAGGACATCTGGTAAGACACAAGGAGTGTCTTACCAGATGTCATTTTTCCTCAGTTAGCAATGTTGTGGTAACCATGGTGATTTCAATGATGAAATTTACAGTAATCTTCTACCTTGCACCAGCATCTGTTCTCGAGGTTCCTGAGCGGCTCGGCGTGGGCATCCGTGGGCGTGGCGGAGGACCAGAGGCTGGGGGTGTACGAGTGTCTGCGGCCCGCCTTCGAAGAGCTCTTCGACCAGGTAGAGGAGCACGTCCTGGACCTGCTTCTGGAACCCTGGACCCTGCTGGTCACCAGAGACACGCTGTCCTACCAGACGGTAGCTAATACACACCAGAGACACGCTGTCCTACCAGACGGTAGCTAATACACACCAGAGACACGCTGTCCTACCAGACGGAAGCTAATACACACCAGCGACACGCTGTCCTACCAGACGGTAGCTAATACACACCAGAGACACGCTGTCCTACCGGACGGTAGCTAATTCACACCAGAGACACGCTGTCCTACCGGACGGTAGCTAATACACACCAGAGACACGCTGTCCTACCGGACGGTAGCTCCTACACACCAGAAACACGCTGCCCTACCGGACGGTAGCTCCTACACACCAGAAACACGCTGTCCTACCGGACGGTAGCTAATACTCACCAGAGACACGCTGTCCTACCAGACGGTAGCTAATACACACCAGAGACACGCTGTCCTACCAGACGGTAGCTAATACACACCAGAGACACGCTGTCCTACCAGACGGTAGCTAAAACACACCAGAGACACGCTGTCCTACCAGACGGTAGCTAATACACACCAGAGACACGCTGTCCTACCAGACGGTAGCTAATACACACCAGAGACACGCTGTCCTACCAGACGGTAGCTAATACACACCAGAGACACGCTGTCCTACCAGACGGTAGCTCCTACACACCAGAAACATGCTGTCCTACCGGACAGTAGCTTCTACACACCAGAAACACGCTGTCCTACCGGACGGTAGCTAATAAACACCAGAGACACGCTGTCCTACCAGACGGTAGCTAATACACACCAGAGACACGCTGTCCTACCAGACGGTAGCTAATAAACACCAGAGACACGCTGTCCTACCAGACGGTAGCTCCTACACACCAGAGACACGCTGTCCTACCAGACGGTAGCTAAAACACACCAGAGACACGCTGTCCTACCAGACGGTAGCTAAAACACACCAGAGACACGCTGTCCTACCAGACGGTAGCTCCTACACACCAGAGACACGCTGTCCTACCAGACGGTAGCTAATACACACCAGAGACACGCTGTCCTACAAGACGGTAGCTCCTACACACCAGAGACACGCTGTCCTACCAGACGGTAGCTAAAACACACCAGAGACACGCTGTCCTACCAGACGGTAGCTAATACACACCAGAGACACGCTGTCCTATCAGACGGTAGCTAATACACACCAGAGACACGCTGTCCTACCAGACGGTAGCTCCTACACACCAGAGACACCCTCCCCTACCAGACGGTAGCGCCTACACACCAGAGACCCCCTGTCCTACCAGATGGTAGCTAATACACACCAGAGACACGCTGTCCTACCAGACGGTAGCTAATACACACCAGAGACCCTTTGCCCTACCAGACCCTGTTAGCTCCTACACACCAGAGACCCCCTGTCCTACCAGACCCATACAGCCCCTCAGGATCAGGGCGTCAGTCACTGACCGGTGTACTGAGGTGTACTAGTTGAGGTCATGAGGATTTGGATCTGCCCTTTGTTATTTGCCTGGATTTAAGTTTGGTCCCAAAGAGGCAAAGGGGCCAAAGAGGCATGTCTGGTACTTTGTGGAAATGTTCCATATGAAGTTATGGGAATTTCAGGAATTTGGCCAAATTGTATATTATAGAAAATCAAAGCCTGCACCAAGGGATAAATATTTAGGAGGAGAATGCACACATGTAATTCTAGATCTGCATCATTAAATTGGGTTGTTTGAAACCACCAAATTGCATGGGAATTCGGTTCAATTCAGCCCTGCAATGTTCAGATAACTATCAGCATGGAGGGGAACTCGTAGAATGAGACTTCTTTAGGGAATACATTTTTATTCAACGTTGATCTTTAAGGTATAAAGCATCACATAAGCTCACTTAATGTAGTTCAATTTAATTATTCAAGTTTAATCACGGTTCATTCATGTTCATTCCCATGGAAAACCATTGAAGATTAGATTTAAGTCTACGTTATATATACACATTTCATTAAGTGTGTTTGTGTGTGTGTGTGTTTGTGTGCGTGCCCCAGGTGTGTGTGCAGGAGAAGGTGCGTCAGCTGGACAGTCCAGAGTTCAGGGAGCTGCAGGTCCTGCATGAGGAGACACAGCTCAGACTGAGGGAGGTGAGCGTTAAGCTTTGATTTTTTACCGAGGGGTAGACTGGCTGCATCTGCCGCTTATGTCTCTCCTTTGTTCTTGTTCAAATGGTTCAAATTGTTACTTTTTCATCCTTCCATTCAAACATTTGTTTATTATTTGTTTGTATTTTCTTCCTTTCGTAATTTTTTATACTCTATCATGATTTTATGGATCTATTATTTACTTTGGTCATTCTTTATTTCCTTTCTATCTTTTCGTTTGGTTAAATATTTTTATTTTTTCTTTGCTTCACATATTCTTTCGGTCATTCGTCCCCTCTCTTCTTCTCTTCCATCAATTGCAGCAGGCCCGGCCCCCCTCATCTCCCTGCCCTACCCCTCCATCCTCGGCGGGGCCCCCACTGCAGCCCAACCCATGGGCCAAGGTCTTGCCGCGTTACCGTGGTTACCGTCTGGGCTCCCTGCTCCGCAGCAGCCGGGAGATCCAGCAGTTCACCTCCTTTCTGGAGGAGCGGGAGGCCAGGTGGGGATGAGCAGCCTGCAATACTTTACTTTGACAAAGAGAGACCCCCGGAGAGACAAGCCTGCTTTGGCTGTCAGGGAGCTTTCAGGCACTTTAATCGTAGTTAATTTCTGTATCCATCAAACGTTGGGTCATCATGGTCTATCTACATGCGTGACCTGCATGAGCCTCTCTGATTGGATTATTGTCTAACCGGAGATCGTCTAGTCTCAAAGATTGTTGTCAGATGTCGGACCCAGCTGGCGTGACTCATGTGTTGGTAAATATATGTGTGTGTGTGTGTGTGTGCGTGTGTGTGTGCGTGTGTGTTTGTTTGTGTGTGTGTGTGTGCATGTGTGTTTGTTTGTGTGTATGTTTTCGTGTGTGTGTTTCCACAGCATTCACCTGCGCTTCTGGCTGGACCTGGAACAGTACAGACGGACCTCTCACCGAGACAAGGCGACCCGAGAGTGGAGGTCAGCTGACATCGCAGACAAATACCTCAACAGGAAGTACTTCCTGGGTCCCGACAGCCCGGCTTCAGCGGTCCAGCAGAACGAGGCGAGTCGCATTCCGTTCTTTCGTCTGTCACCGAGGGACAGGAGTGAGCGACATGGAGCGAGGGAAAGAGTCCACAGAACCATATGAAGGATTGTAGAGACAGCTCTACAAGTTTAAAATGTGCTGTATTAAGATAGGGTTTTGGACAAAGGTGTGCCTACTCTGGTGTCAGCTGGATTAAAACACCTGATATTCATAGCCGGGGGTCCGGTGTCCGGATTATTCTTGGATTACTTGATGGGTTTGGCACTGTGCCCAACTCGGGACAGTAGCTGAAAGTTGTGTGTGTCTAGTGGCTTATGTCTCTGTGTGACCCATTGGGCTAACAGCCGCAACATCAAGTGTCTCGGAGACCTTTATCACAAAGTCATCTCTTCGCTGCGTGAATCTGTATCTTCTTCGGCCACCACAAGCTGATGCTGCTGTGCTTTAGTCAAAGAATAACAAAGAAACGATGATAGTTATATCGATGTATACATATATATATACTTCAAACGAACAACGGCTGTAGGGTGGCCAACACCTACACTGCCACGAGTCTACCGGTTCCAAGTCAGTCGGGATGCCTGGGATCGTCTTGGAATCCTTTGCGTGTTTTCTGTCTGGCCTTGGTTTGGGTGGAGGCACCTGACAGCTCCACTGCCTCGGCCCTGTAGCTGCTCCATCCATTAGTCTTTAAGTGGAACAGTGAGCCCCCACTTCCCTCCGCCAATCTCCGCTGCAGCGGCTGCTTCTCATTTCAAACATGTATACAATCAGTAACGTGTGTATGTGTGTGTGTTTGTTTGAGAGAGAGGGCTGAGAGAGAGACTTAGTGAGAGAAATATGACACAGAGAAAGAGGGAGAATGAAAGGAGTGTAAATTGACAAAAAAAGTACAAAGAGAAAGCAGATGGTGGTGATGGAGGGAATCCGGTGATTTCCAGAGTGACAGAGAGCACAGCTGGATTATTCCCCCCTTTCCTCTCCCCCCTCTCCTCTCCCCTCTCTCCCCTCTCCTCATTTATTTTCCCCCTCATTGCTCCTCTCTTCTCCTCAACTGCTCTCCTCTCCTCTCTCCTCTCCTCTCCTCTTATCCTCCTCCTCTTTCTTCCCCTCTCCTCTCCTATCTCCTCTCCTCTCATCCTCCTCCTCTTTCTTCCCCTCTCCTATCTCCTCTCCTCTCATCCTCCTCCTCTTTCTTCCCCTCTCCTCTCCTCTCCTATCTCCTCTCCTCTCATCCTCCTCCTCTTTCTTCCCCTCTCCTCTCCTCGCCTCTCCTCTGTTTCCGTTTCCGGTGTATGTGAGCGTGAGCAGCGGTGGTGGGGGTGCGAGTGCGAGTGGCGCGGAGTTTTGAATTGTTTTCTGTCCCTTTTTCCCGGTTTTTCCCTGGTTTATTCGTCTGTTCTATGTGCATGATCAGGTAAGGTTTATTAATACTTTTACTGTGTTGGCCGAGTGATCAGTGGTTGTGTCAGGTGGTTTTCGGGAGGAATGGCGTCCTCCGAGACGCCACCTCCGTCTATCCGGCAGGGTGGAAGGATAGTCCCGCCGGATAGTAGCATTACTGTGGTGGAGGTTCTGTTGGCTGTCGGTGAGCAGGTAGGTCATGATAAATTATATTTTGCATCTAGAATGAACAAAGCAGTGGTTGTGTTCCTGAAAGAGGAGCCCCGTTTATCAGCTGGTAGAGAGTGGCGTGTTTATCAGGGACTTATTCGTGCAGGTCTCCCCGCTGTCAGTTCCCTCCACGCGGATCACCGTGTCTGGTGTTCCGCCGTTCATACCAAACGAGTTGTTAGAGAACGAGCTCCGTAGGTTTGGCAAGTTTGCCGGTGGATTTAAAACAGTGAGTTTGGGATGTAAGGATCCCAAACTGAAGCACGTGCAGTCTCTGAGGCGCCAGGTGTTCATGTTCCTGGACTCGCCGACACAAACACTGGATGCGTCGTTCAGAGTGAAGTACGGTGATGGGTTTTGTATGGTGTACGCCAGCTCAGGACAGTTCAAATGTTTTGAGTGTGGAGATATGGGACATAAACGCTTTGCATGTCCGCATAGACAGCAGGGGGCGGCTCACTCCGCTGATGCGGCGGGCGGCTCCGGTGTGTCCGCGACTGGCGGCTCCGGTGCTGGGTCCGCGGATGGTGAGTCCGGTGCTGGGTCCGCGGCTGGCGGGTCCGGTGCGGATGCGGATCCCGGTGCTGAGGACGTGGCAGCCGGTGCCACTGGTTCACATTCTGAGGATGATGACTTGGATAGGGAGGAACAGAGCCAGCCTGAGAAGCAGCAGGCTCCTGTGGCTGCAGAGAACCTGAGCAGCTCTCAGTCTGCAGGCACTGAAGCAGCTTCCACAAGTTTTGCAGGCAGAGATCCCACTGTGATCACCAATGAAGGACAGGGCATGTTAAATAGTCAGGCATCCTGTGAAGGAGAAGACATGGAGTATGACTCTGAGTCAGATACAGTATCTATAGGTGAAACTTCTATCAGGAACACAGATCTCTATTCTTTAGAGGAAATAAATCAATTTCTGGATGTGTCATTTAAAAAGTCTGTTAGACTAAATGATTACTTCAGTGACACTGACAAGTTCATCAGATCTGTTGGTGTACTGAAAAGATTGGTTTTGACCTCTTGGACTAAAAGAAATGCTTTCGCCTCAAAAAGCATATTACAATTTTGAGAAAAGCAAAAAAAGGTAAAACTGCTAAAAAGACTAAACAGTAACATGATCATGTACCACACAGTGTTTTTTCCTCTCTTTTTATTGTTCCCTGCTTTGTTCATCTTATGTTTCTCTTCTCTGACCTCTCTATGCAGAGCCTCAAAATAGGGTCTTTGAACATTAATGGTGGGAGAGACAGACACAAAAGGGCATTCATCTCTGAAGTCGCTACTCAAAAAAGGGTTGATGTGCTGTTTTTGCAAGAGACACATTCTAATCCAGCAGAAGATATATATTGGGGTTTATGGTGGGAGGGATGGTGTACCATTAGTCGTGGCACCAACCTTAGTGCAGGGGTAGCTGTTCTGTTTAGAAAAAATGTGAATGTAAAGGTATTATCTTCTACTGAAGTGGTGAAGGGCAGGCTGTTGATTGTCAGGGCAGAAATAGAGGGCTCTGTGTTCTGCTTTGTTAACATATATGCCTCAAATCGAGGCACAAAGAGTGGGCTTTTTCACCCTGCTAAAAAATGAGGTAAGGAATTACCATCATGATCAATTCATCATTGGTGGGGATTTCAACTGCACTCTAGATTTTACTATAGACAGGACAAGTGAAGAACCCCACCCTCAGTCATCTCAGAGCCTTAACAGTATCATCACACACCTGGATCTGTTAGACACATGGAGGGTCAAATATCCGCAATGCAGACAATACACATGGGTGAGGGTCAGCAATAACAGGGTGAGTGCAGCTAGACTGGATAGGATTTACATTTCCAAAAGTATCAGCTCCAGATTAGTCCACAGTTATATAAGTCCAGTTGGCTTTACTGACCACCACTATGTCAGCATAGACTTGATAATTTCGACAGGTGAAAGGGTTAAGTCCTACTGGTCGTTTAACAATAGACTCCTGCAGGCCCGTACTTTCTGCCAAAGCTTTGAGCATTTTTGGCAGCATTGGGAAAACTAGGAAAGCGGATTTTGTTTCTTTGAAGCTGTGGTGGGAAGTTGGTAAAGCCCAAATTCGTGTTTTTTGCCAGCAGTACACCTCCCATTCGACCGCTAAGATTAAGGCAGCAGTTCAGGAGCTTGAAGCTAATATTAGGAACATTGAAGAGGGGTCACATAGGTATTTGGATCCCACCACGGGTCATCTGCTGCAGGAGAAGAGATTGGAGTTGAGCTCCCTCCTGCAGGAGAGAGTGAAGGGAGCTCTTGTCAGGTCTTGCTTCCTCCAGCTAAAGGACATGGATGCCCCGAGCTCTTTCTTTTTTAATCTGGAGAGATCGGTTGCACAGAGGAAGCAGATGACCTGCCTTAAGCTTCCTGGAGGCAGAGTGACCACCAGTCAAGGTGAGATGAGGACCCATGCAATGGACTTCTACGCTGACCTCTTTTGGGTAGAACAGTGCAGCATGGAGTGCCGCGAGGAGCTCCTAGAGGGGCTTCCTCAGCTCATCCTGGGAGAGAAAGCTGCTCTGGACTCTGAGCTGACTCTGGAGGAGTTGACAGTCACTGTCAATCAGATGGCATCAGGACGGGCACCAGGGATTGATGGTCTCTCCTCTGACTTTTACAAGCGGTTCTGGAATACCCTTGGACCTGATTTACATGTTTTAATGGAATGTTTCAGAACAGGATCACTTCCTGTCTCCTGTCAGCGAGCTGTGCTTTCCCTGCTTCCTAAGAAAGGAGACCTGGCCTTACTTAAAAACTGGAGGTCGGTTGCTCTCCTCTGTACAGACTATAAGGTGCTTTCCAGAGCCTTATCAAACAGACTTAAGGACATCCTGGGAATACTTGTACATACAGACCAAAGCTACTGTGTACCTGACAGGAAAATTATGGACAATATTTTCCTTATTCGAGATGTTATTGATGTTTCTTTGGACCAGGAGAAGGCTTTTGATAGGGTGGATCACTCTTATTTGTTTTCTGCATTTAGGGCTTTTGGTATTGGTGATGGTTTTCTGGCCTGGATTGGTTTATTGTATAGTGGTGCTCAATGTATGGTGGGGATTGGGGCAGGGCTGAGTCGGCCAATCCCTGTACAGCGAGGGATAAGACAGGGTTGTCCTCTCTCCGGTCAACTATATAGCTTAGCTATTGAGCCCTTGCTGTGCATGTTGAGAGGTCGGCTCAGTGGTCTCTCACTGCCTGGGTCCTATAATCTTGATCGTCCACCTACTGTTTCTGCTTATTCAGATGATGTTAATATTTTTGTCTCCAGCTTGGGGGATGTTCAATGTTTGCAGGATACCCTGTCCCTGTACGAAAAGGCTTCATCTGCTCGGGTGAACTGGGCAAAGAGTGAAGCCTTGTTGGTGGGACAGTGGCGGGATCAGGCAGTGCCCAGTCTGCCTGGAGGTCTTGAGTGGGGGAAGGAGGGCCTGAAAGTGTTGGGAGTATTTTTGGGCACTGAGGGCTTTCAAAACAAGAACTGGGAGGGAGTTAAGGAGAAAGTGTGCGCTCGGTTGTCTAAATGGAAAGTTGTCGTATAGGGGAAGAGTTCTGGTTGCCAATAACCTGGTCGCCTCGACTCTTTGGCATAGACTTTTTGCTCTGACGCCACCGAGAGGCCTGATGGAGGACGTTCAGCGAGTCATCCTGGACTTTTTCTGGTCTGGCCGGCACTGGGTCCGGGCAGCAGCCCTCTACCTGCCTCTGGCTGAAGGGGGGCAGGGACTGATCAACATCCAGGCAAAAATTGCTACTTTTAGACTTCAGACTGCACAAAGACTGCTGTACAATTGCGGCCCAAGCTGGTTTCATGCAGCTCGACTGCTGCTGAAGAGAGCTGGGCGATTGGGCTATGATAAACAGCTTTTCCTTTTACAGCTTGAGGATGTGGATCTAACAGCTCAAGCTGACAAGGGACTGACACCTTTTTACAGCTCGGTATTGCAGGCATGGCAGATTTTTAAGGTCGCACGTGCTACAAGTGAGACTCCGGGCATGTGGTTGTTTGAGGAGCCTTTGTTTTATAATAACCTCATAAAGACTCAAACACTGCAGTCTGCCAGCCTGCGAGCCTTTCTTAAAGAGGCTGGCTGCACCAAACTGGGCCATTTGAGGAAGATGACGGCAACATCTGTGGACACCTTGAGAGAGAGAAGCAACATCACCTCCATCAGGTTGATCAACAGAGTGGTGGAGGAAGTCTGTGCTGCCATGCAACAACCTCTGAGAGAGTTTGCACAAAACCGCACTCAGTGTGACCAGTGGAGTGAAGAGGGAGAGTACAGTTTCCCCACTCTCTCTATCACCCCAGTTGTGGGGGAGTGGCAGGAGGGAGGAGGTCAGCTGCTGTCTCTCACAACCCCACACCTGGAGATTTTTCAGGCTGCAGGGAAGAAGGATTTGTACCAAATCTGCTCTAAGGTTCTGAACCTGCGCTCTTTGGCAGGCATGAAGGAGTCGAGGTGGACTGAGTTTTTTGGTCCAGACGTTTCCCCGAAAGGCAGGTCTCTGTACAAGCTGCCCGTTGAAAAACGGACAGCAGACCTCCAGTGGAGGATTGTACATGGAGCAATAACTACAAACAGATACAGAGCGCACCTGGATCCAGAGCAGGGGGAGGAGTGTATTTTCTGCTCTCAGATTGAGACCCTGGTGCATTTATTTGTTCACTGTCCTCGGCTGACAGTACTGTTTGAGCTTTTAAAAAGGTGGTTTCAGGGTCTATGGGAGAATTTTTCTTTTGGTTTGTTTGTTTTTGGCCCGAAATACTGTGCTCAGAACAAGAGTGTACACACATTGGTGAACATTTTATCTGGTTCTGCCAAGTTGGCCATCTGGCTAACACGCAGGAACCGGGCTCAGAGTGTCGGTAGTGTGGAGCCGGTGCTGGTTCTGAGGGGACTGCTGAAGGCCCGACTGAGGGTGGAACATGCTTATTATCAAATGATGGACAATATGCAGGGTTTCAGTCACATATGGAGGGGTTTTATGCTCTGGGGGGGGGGACAGAGAGATGAATATAAGCTTCTGACTAGAGAAACACGTTTTCTGTTTGACAGGTTTGTTGTATTTTAGGGATATTATTATTATTATTTTTTTTTTTTGCTCTTAAGTGATGATGCGATAGTGATGTGTTTTCTCCTTGCAATGGTGCAATAAAGGGATTTTGAAAACCAAAACCAACCTCCTCCTCTTTCTTCCCTTCTCCTCTCCTATCTCCTCTCCTCTCATCCTCCTCTTTCTTCCCCTCTCCTCTCCTCTCCTATCTCCTCTCCTCTCATCCTCCTCCTCTTTCTTCCCCTCTCCTCTCCCATCTCCTCTCCTCTCATCCTCCTCCTCTTTCTTCTCCTCTCCTCACCCCTCCTATCTCCGCTCCTCTGATTTTTCCCTGTGTGCTTTCCAATGCCGTTCGGAAAGAACCCAAGGCTGTCCTCACCCTGTCACTCAACACATCTTTCAACACTGTTCATTCCAGATGCAAGTGCACGTGTGCATTAACACTAAAACACGCTTGAAACTGAATGCAAACATAACGTCATTCTGTGTGTGTGTGTGTTTGTGTGTGTGTGTGTGTGTGTGTGTGTAGATATTACACCGTGCAGGGGGACAAGAGAGGTTAAAGCGGGAGTGTCTGTCGGACACCCTGGTCGGGGAAATCCAGGCCATCGTCAGGACCCACATTGAACAAACATGGCTGCCTCTTTTCCTGGCCACCGAAGAATTCATTGAAAGACAGAACGACAAGGTACGCCAATTGTAGTTTTCTGCTCACATTTCGAAACTGTGTTACAACATTGCTGTCAACTGACACCCTCATTAGTGGCTAGCGCATAAAGAGCGGACATACACGGCCGCCGCTCGGCATCATTATGTTATCGAGTGGAGCTTGTTTGGACACAGTGAGGCGCCTGCTAGCTAATGAGTCCCACAGAGTTTAGTGTTACGCGCAAGGAGGAGGCGGCGGATGGAAAAGTAGGTGTAGGGTGAAAGAAAGGTGAAGGGTGGAGGACGGCGAGACCCAGGCACGCACGGCCGCCCGCACGCACGCATACTGCTCACAATTACCCAGAGAGCGAGAGCGCGGGGGATAGGTTAGACAGCTACACCTGCTAGGTGTGGAGGTTGGAGGACAGGAGGCCAGATGAGTGGAGCAGAGGAGGAGCTTTGCGTTAGTTACCGTGGTCGACCAAGAGGACAGCGGGCTCAGATGTCAGAGGTGTACTGTCCCTGACTAACCTCACCTTTTTTCACTGTCCACTGCTTTGCTTCTGTGTGTGTGTATTTGTGTGCGCCTGTGTGTACTGTATGTGTTCTTGTGTGTGTATGTGTGTGTGTGTGTGTGTATTTTTGTGCGTCTGTATGTACTGTGTGTGTGCTTATGTTTGTACTGTGTGTGTGCATCTGTGTGTACTGTATGTGTGCTGGTATGTACTGTGTGTGTGTGTGTGTGTGTGCGTGTGTGCGTGTGTGTGTGTGTTAGCTCCAGGCGGTTGCCGGGCCTTCAGAGCGGGATAACCACAAAAAGAAGAGAGTATCCAGGAAGGTAAGGAGAAACTCTACCTCCAAACTGCCTTTTCTTTTACCTTCTTCGTCTGGTCTTCGTTCTCTGGCTCGTTTTAGTTTTTTTTACTGAATTGCCCTGAGGATGGTGCGGGCCTCCCCAGCAGGTGAGACTCAGACCCGCGGACTGCTCGGCTCCAGCGGCTCACTATTTGGCCGGAGACTCTGAACATGATCCCGGCTTCGCGGGCGCTTCTGCGTGTCTCCCGTCTTGGAACCATCATGAGCGCGATCTGAACGCAGACGCTGCTGAACCGTCATCTTGATAGTTTTATGTTGAACGGTCGCTGGGAGTGTGGGAGCCCCAGCCCTGTCTCTAAAACTAATTAGAGATAAAAATGATAGGAGCGTCCGTGGACTGGAATCCATCACGGTCTCCTCTGAGCTTCTAATAGATCCGTAGCGCTAGAGCGGTAGAGACCGGAGTCACGGTTGTTTGGAGACCGGAGACTTGACTTGGACCATGGGAGACGGTGGCTTCTGCCAAACCGGCCGTCCACAGACGTCACCGTGAAGTGAATAAACACATGCATCGGTGACTAGTGGGGCTGAGGAGATGATTGCTGCCTGATTGTCTGTCTTTGTGATTGTGTTTTCATGGAACATTTTTTCGTTACATACACTTGGTTTACATTTGAGACCCGACCTGAAAGACATCTGCACGACATAGACTGCATATATTTCCTTTGACATTTTTTAATGTGTCAGATCCTAGGGCAGGCAGGGTTGTTCATACCTCTACCTCTCTCTGTTATTTTCTATTTCGTTCTTGCGACTTATCTTGTTTTTCCTCCTTTAACGAGCAGTATATCCTCAACAGAGTACATTTTTTGAATGGGATAACATTGTTCTAATGTGTAGTAGGTTCTCCTGCTAAAACAAGGGTTTACTCACGCTTTAAATGTACTTTATTAGTTATTTAAAGTTCAACATCTATTGTTGAACTCATCGAATAAAAAGCAGTCACTAACATACAACCTCACAGGAGAGCCTCTGAAATAAAATCCCAAAGCAGCCACACAAACTATTCAGCAGTAACACAATGATCCCATCCCTGGGCCCTCCGTGTGTGGCAGTCCAGCTCAGGCCTGTGGATGAGTTCCTCCAAGGAGATCCTGGTCCTGCGCCGGGTTCTCCTCAGCCCCACGCCCTGTGGACTCTTCCGGCGCTTCGCCGCCCTGCATGGGGACTTCCTGGAGAACGATGTGCTCTTCTGGCTGGAGGTCCAGAAGTACAAGGTGACGTCACACGGCTGGCAACCACTCAAATTCGATAGGATCGATAGGAACAACATTTACGTTTACCGGGTGCGGAGACAAGTTCAGGGGGGCTACCGCCACCTATTGGACGGTAAATGCAGTGCATTTACCGTCCAATGAAATTTTCTCCTAGATGCAATCCGACCATTAGACTTAGGTTTGAGGAGTGTGCTTGTGTGTGTGTGCTTGTTTGTGTGTGTGTGCTTGTGTGTGTTATATATATATATATATATATATACACACACTATGAATCTGACCTAGTTCGACATAATTGTATTTGTATGGAGCCCTATAGAGAAAATAGTCATAGATAGACCCCCATTCTCTCTCTGTCTCTGTCTCTCTCGTTCCCTGTCTCTCTGTGTGTCTCTCCTTCTATACAGGACCTGTGTCACTCCCACAGCGACGAGGCGACCATCCAGAGGAAGGTGTCCAACATCATCAGCTGCTTCATCAGCTCCAGCGTGCCCCCCGCCCTGCAGATAGACATCCCCCCCGGGCAGGCCTGCAGCATCCTGGAGATGCGCAAGACGCTGGGCCCCTACATTTTCAGGGAGGCTCAGGTACACCGTGTGTATCTGTGTGTCTGTTTGTGACTATTTATTTACATGTTTGTGTGAATGGGTGTATTTATTTCTGTGCGTGTGCATGTGTTTGTCTATTGTGTGTACGTGTGTGCTTATATTTGTTTCTGTGTGGGTGTATGTATTTATTTCTGTCTGTGTGTTTTTCGTGCATCTGTGTATTCATTTCTGTGTATTTATTTCTGTTGGTGTGCGTGTGTGTGTCTATCTATTGATATATGTGGGTGTATTCACGCATGCGTGTGCAGATGTCCGTGTTCTCCGAACTGCTGAAGCTGTGGCCAGACTTCCAGGCTCTGAGGAGCAGCGTCCGTGAGGAGCAGCTCCTCTCCGTCCTGGAGGAGCAGGAGCAGAAACACAGAGCCAGCCTGCAGCGACGCAGGAGGAGGCAGGCCAGGTTGGAGCAGAAGAACGCACAGGTATCGTCGGGAGAAAGCCAGCTTACAGCGTCACCCTGCACCGTGCACGTTGTCCCTTTGGCATCTAGTGTCCGGAGCTGGAAGTGCAGTTGTAGTTATATCATTTTCAGACGACAGTTAGAAGTGGACTGGAATAAAACTATTTATACGAGTAAGCATCCCTGGATCGATTGATTCTTGAATGGAAGTGTTTAATTTATGTGAAACGTTTTAGATAAGAGGGTTGAATGGAATCATTATGATACATCATGCATAGAATAAATATTATTTTTTATCATGCTGTTTTTTAGTAATAAAAGGTACAGAAACGGTACAGAAAAATAAAATAGTGAATGAATGTGACATGAGGTCATTTTCTCACCGCTGTGCAGGAAAGACAGCCGAGTTCAGCAGAGGAGGAGGAGGAGGAGGAGGCTGAGGAGGAGGAGGAGGAGGACGACGTTGAGGGGGAAGACGACAAGTCGGACGGTGACAGAGAGGACCGGCTGACCGACTTGAGCCAAGCGCTTCAATTTCCCACGCAGCAGGTACACACACACACACACACATACAGGCACACATTAACACACACACAGGCACACATTAACACACACACAGGCACACATTAACACACACACAGGCACACATTAAAAACACACACATTAACACCCATACACCTATTAACACACACACACACACACATTAACACACACACACACACACACACGCACACCCATACACACATTAACACACACACAAGCATGCATTAAAACATAAACAGACACAGACATGGACACAAACACATTAAGACACACACACGCACACACACGGCCAAATCCTCCGCCGCGTTGACATTTACAATGGCTTCTCAGCGCAAACGGTCGCTGTTTTTTTCCAGGTGCGCCCACGCTTGGCGACACCGGGACATTCATCAGGGAGGACAAGCCTACCCCCCCTCCCCCTCACACACAACTAACCAATGGTTTTTGACCAAACGATGAAAGTTGAACCATAACCTTGATGAGCCATTAGTTTATTTTATACAAGCAGCCTTGAGCCCATCCTCCTCGCCGACACCAGAGAAGAAGCAGAAACATCTACGCTGTTGTAACGGCTGGTCTGTATGTGTGTGTGTGTGTATGTGTGTGTATCGTGGTGTCTGCTCTCCTCAGTTGTCGTGGTCCTACTCCAAGTACATGAGGGCGCTGAAGAGAACTGAAGAGGAGCTACAGCCCAGGAGAAAGGGTCAGCAGGAGAACACATCACGCTCCACCACGGCCTCAGGTACACACACACACACACGGCAAAACACACAGGGATCTAACCAGGAGCTTAAATACTAGAGAGAGACCAATAAAGAAGAGACTTGAGTGTGTATTTTAGAAAAAGGACGTGAAATAAAACAGAGGGCATGAGCTCATTGCCTGCAATTGTAATTATGCACACACATACACACACACACACAAATGTAATACCCTTGTCTCACAGGGCATAATATAGATCACATTTGGCATCATTCGTCACGCTTAACTTCATCCAGCAACAACTCCTTTTGGTTTATATTCTGGAAAACATGTAAAAAGTCCCATTACATTCAACCAAAGCCCTTTGTATAGTCCAGGACGGGGACCCGAGAGCCTGATCTGGGACTCAATGCTCCGGCTTGATGACGGAAGACCCAGGTCATATAAGGCTCTGACTGCCACAGCACTGCTAGCCCGTTCATTAGGTGCCAATGTACTGTGCAGGAATTAGTACAATACAGCAACATTATTGTTCAGAAAAAACATGGAGAAAGAGAGTGAAAGGCCCCGTTCACCTAGAGTCAGCCTGTCCGCCTTTCATGCTTTAGATATTAATCTAAAATCAAATTTGTGAGACTAGGGTTCTAAAGGTCTGTCATTCGCCACCATTGTTTTTTTTAATGAACAGAAGTTAATTGACGCAAATTAACCTATGTACACTACACTACATACACAACAGCACACTATCTAGGATGGACAAATAACTTTCTTCCATTACGATTACATTAAGGTTTTGCGATTAAAAAGATAAAACAAATTTTAAAGTTTGTAGTCAACATGACTTCACTCAAATACTATTGTGGAAAAATGCGAAGACAAATCATCCCTCACATTGATTTATTTTTTGTTTGTACTCTCCTGCTAGACTCCTCCCCCTCCAGGAGCAGCATCGACTCATTGGTCAGCCGACGCAGTCCCACGCATTCCTCGCCCCCGTCCCTCCAGCTGAGGTAGGCTTACATCCTGCAATGCATTTCACCTCAACAGACTCGGGCTGTGTTGTATTTGTCTTGCTTGTTCCCTACCTAGTGAACACTATATAGTACACTTTGTAGGGAGGAGTTCTGAAAGGGTATGGTCTCAACCTGCCCTCTGAGGTCCACCCAAGGTCTCAGGCAAGGTTGACACGTCACAGAACGTAAAATACGCCTCACATCACAGACTTAAGACACCACTTTGCACTGATCTCCATCCTTTTTAGTATAACGTTTCATCATGTGATGACTGCCATCATCAACAGAGTTTCCAGTATGACAATACTTGATGTTATTATACTTACTTTACATACTACTAAACACTAGGGTAAACATTTGAGACCATATTATGTGCATTTGATACTGATTTTATTACAGTGTTAATACAATATATTATAATCGAACTACATACATAATCGCCAATAGTGTTTATAAAAAGTATGCAGTACCTTGCATTTAGCATGTGGCCTTAGTACTCACAACAGGTATATATATTTTCTTTTTTGCATCATTAAGGGGGTTGGCGTGAACGTGATGTTTTAGACATTTTGGTTAACGGATGGCAACGCACCTTTCTCGAACGGCTCTGCACTTCTGTAGAATATTGCACTTGGATAGGCACGAGACAAGCGGCCGGTGCAAGGACAACGTAAACACACACAGGGCACATACAGTAGAAAATATCTCACTGTGAAAAGGCAAACATGTGAAAATATGTGTCTAATCGTAAAAACAGACAGTTGTAAAACAACAACTCTTCTCCGACACAGTAGTGCATAAACCGGGAAGTTACGCGGTATCATAAAATGATTTTTCCCTTTTACACAAATAACGGTGATTCTTTTTCCTCCCTTCACAGAACGGAGCGGGTCAATGGAAGCCCACACGCAGGGCCTTGTTCTTGACCGCGGTGAACTTGCTGGTGAACACGGCGGCGGAGGCGGGCTCCACCAGGTACCGGTAGGACTTAGTGGGCGAGGGCGGCGGCTGCGCCAGCGTCACGGGGGGCTGCAGCTGGAGCGAGACCCCCGACGGAGACAGGTAGTTGGAGGCGCGCGTGACGTAGTCGACCAGCCGCTGGTACTGCTGCTCCGAGAGACGCTCGCGCACGCCGTCGCCCTGGGGGGGGGGTGAGAGATGTCCCTTTAGTGAGGAGAAGGCTCCCTGCTGGAGGAAGGAGTGGCCTCCTCCTCCTCACTTAATGAGCTACGTAGAGGTCGGTAACCCCCCCCCTTCATTTCTGTGAGGGGACAGTATGTAGCACTTGACCTGCTAAATAATGAATGTTTAAACAGTCTCAAGTCTCAACCTGGTTCACTTTAGTTGCATTACAGCAACGAGTGCAGCTGGGACACCGATCCGCTACACACTTTGTCCACAGGAATGAATGAGTCTTTAAAGCAGGACTCACCTCAGTGTCGCTGCTCACGGTCTGCTGCTGTAAGCTGAGGATCAGCTGGCCGGGCTCTCCCAGCTCCTGTCTGCACTCCACCTGCAGTGACATGAACACATAGATTTTATTAAAGCAGGTTCAACAAGTCTTGAAAAGTACAGTTATTGGACATCAAATTTGAATCAGGTTAACGCCCCCACACAAGCTCGAATCGATTTCAGTATTTTCTCTTAGTGTTAACTTTTAAAGGAGCAAAAGTATCGATCTATCGACACATACTGATTTCCCTCCACACAGGCCAATGAAAGCAAGCCAGCAGCACCATACGAGAGCATGTGATACAGCGGCCCTTCTAGCCCCCCCCCCCAACTCCCCCCCACACCCCACCCACCCCCACCGGAGGAGCCGCTACACCAGCCAGGCCCAGTGACTGTACCTCGGTGATGGGGAAGGCCTGCTGCTGGGTGTCCTCGCTGAGGCTGACCACGAACAGCACGTCGGAGGTCAGCAGAAGGCAGCCCGCGTGCTGCTGGCCCGACCCGCTGACGATGGTCACCTCTAGAGCCATGTGCACCTCGGGACGGCCCAGGGACTGCAGCAGCTTCCTGGCGCCGGGGAGAGAGGGTCACGTGTGTTTACAAAAGGGCTCCACGAGTTAGATGTAATATTGTTGGGCAAATCTGTTACCGCCATCGTTCTGTCTTTGTGAATAGAAAAAAATCAGAAACATTATATAAAATGTCGGCAAATCTGTGAACGTCATGAGTGATTTTGTGAATAAAACATTCTGAAATAAGACCACACACACACACATTGAGCTGGACACCTGCAGAGGGGTCAGGGTCATATCCATGTCCCTGTAATTGAACTCTTCACGTGGGGTCTGTCTGGGAGAGCGTGTGTCTGTGTGTGTGGGCAATTCTCCCCAGTTCAACATGGGACATGTGCACTGAGGAGCAAGAAGTGTTTACACACAAGGCAGAAGTGTGTGTGGAGGAGCAGATGGAGGGCGGGCCTGTTAGAGAGGTGTAGCTGTGTTGTGTTCTGCTGACGTTGTTGATAGAGGGTGACCCCCATCAGGGTCTGGGAGACCAGCAGTAGTTGGGGGGGGGGGGGAGAGAGATGGATGCACGACTGACGAAAACCAGCGTGGACGCAAGACGGCACGAATCAAACCCAGAGGGACAATTATCTAGGCTTCTGAGGGTAAAAAAATAATATATTTATATATCCGCGTATGATTAATGTTCTCTTCGAACACACTGTTGATTTTTTGGGCCGCAGCGCCACATATCAGGTGTCCTGAAGAGCCCTTGCACCAATAATTAACAATTTCACGTGACGAGTCGCATGAGGCTTTAAAGTGAAAAATGAATCGCAACGTTTTGAAACTAGTGGAAACAGCCCTCTTGGCTTCAGCGGCTTAAAGGAGGAACAACACGATGGAACCGGGGCGACGGACCATTTGAAAAGCTTCAGGGGCCGACGGCGGGTCCCAGGAGACGATGAGCCTGCACTTCTTCAAGTGAACCCACCCCCCACGAAGCTAACCCCCCCCCCCCCCGACACCAGTCGGCGTTGCCCTCCCTCCCGGACCCCTTGAGGAGGAAGCGAGGGACGGGACGATGGCACGGGCGGACATCTCTGGACACACTCGTGTTTAAATAGCGTGTTTGCTAGAAGGCCAAAGGCCTTTGGCAAGAGGGGGGGGAAGGGCTTGTGTAAACCTTTCTCTGGCTCCGTTTGGACAACGGGGAGAGCGGGCTGGCTTCCATGTGTAGAACCAAGGTCGCGGCTATTTCCTGATCCGCGCGTTTGTCATCCGAGGCAAAAAGTATTTTCACTCCCTATTTTCTTTTCCATTGTTTTTCAAAGGGGAGAGGAGCAGAAGGGGGCGATCCAAGGAAGAACGTGAGTGTTTGGGGGTGAGTGGGAGGCGGGTGAGTTGGAGGGGGGTGAATGGGGGGGGCGTTGTAGCGGCTCTCAGGTCTTACCACACGTATTTGAGGTGGCTGTTGGGGGCCAGGGTGGAGTTGTCGTCGGCAGGCAGGTACAGCTGCTTAGGGAGCTGCCACAGCCCGGCTCCATGCAGGATCCCTGGAGGGGGGACAGAGGACACCAAGCCGTTACCGTCTGCCCCGATGCCCAGCCGCACACGCACACACAAACGCAGTGACAGTGAAAAGGGGCTGCTTCTAACTGCAGCACGGAGGTCGGGTCCACACACTTTGTATAAAAAGAAAGTGCTTCTAGGTGGTTGCTTTTTACATTTATTTAGGCGTCGGAATTCCTCCTGCTAGGAAAACATTGTCTATCCCACCATTTATACTGCAGTGTGTCAGGAAGAGGAGTGGGGGGGCAGTACAGCTAGTTCGTCATCTAAACTCCCCCATTACAGAAACACCAACACACACCATCAGCTTCCTGAAACCAATCCCTGGGTGCCCGTCAGCACAACAACAGTAGTCAGTCAGTTGATGTTGTCATTAAACAGATAGAAAAGGGGGTCCCATTAAAAAACTAAACACATGGTTAGTTCTAACTCATGATGTCATCACTCCAGTACTCTAGAACAAGGCTGGGAGGGGTGTGTGTTCAGTTTGTTCTGCACCTTTCCCTGTGGGGATCTGTGTGTGTGTGTGTGTGTGTGCGTGTGTGAGAATCAGTAAGGTGAAAGAATTAAGGCCTCCACAAACCGACACTCAAGGCCGGAGCGCTAGCGTAAAGCACATCCTCTCTGTGTGTTTATGCGTGCGTGCGTGCGTGCGTGCGTGCATTGGGGTGCTCAGAGGGCCAGGTGAGGTTAGAGCCAGCGACCCCTCTGAGGAGCCATGACTCTTAACACGCAGCTGTTCACCTCATTGGTGCTTTATGTGGTGCAGCAATGTCCTGCTGGTGCCAACAAACCACCACCACTAACACCACCACCACCACCCATCTCCCACTATGTTCTCCCTTCCCTCCTCATCCCATCTTTCAATGACCAGCGAGGGGCGATAAAACACAAACTACCTCTACAGGACCCATTGTAAGTGTGGGGCCTTGACGTCGTATGGCGTCTATGCGAGTACCTGTCCGTATTTTGGACATTTTTCGGCCTTGTTTGTGTGTGTGCCTGTGTGCGTGTGTGTGTGTGTGTGTGTGAGAGTGTGTGTGCGTGTGTGTGTGTGGGGCCTGGCTTAACAGATGCTCCTTCACTGGGGTACGGTTATAAGGGGAGAGAGGTCGCCCCGTGCACTGATGGATTCACGACGCCCGGGCACTCCGAGTCTAAGTCACGCGGCTGTTTATGAGGGCCTGAGCCCCCCTAGTTGACAGACTGCAGGGGGCTTGAGCCCCCCTAGTGGACAGACTGCAGGGGGCCTGAGCCCCCCTAGTGGACAGACTGCAGGGGGCCTGAGCCCCCCTAGTGGACAGACTGCAGGGGGCCTGAGCCCCCCCCTGGACAGACTACAGGGGGCCTGAGCCCCCCTAGTGGACAGACTGCAGGGGGCCTGAGCCCCCCTAGTGGACAGACTGCAGGGGGCCTGAGCCCCCCCCCTGGACAGAGTGCAGGGGGGGAGGCCTCTGTGACCCACAGCACCCTGTCCACTACATGAAGCGGGCCGAGCCTAACCCTTCTGTAGCCTCCTGATACCGTCAAGGATCTAGTGATAGACATCAGGGTTCTCTCTGCAGATCAGTCGGGGCTGTCTGCAGATGGCCATGTTAGAAGATGGCCACACGAGGCTAGCCCTCCGGCACCTTGGATGGTTCTGGTGCTGGATCATGAGAGAATGATGGAAAAAAACTGAAGAAAAAACGGAATCTATGAAAATTGGATTTATGTTTCATTGAGTACTGTTAAACAAACTAAATAAAAGAGGGGGAAATAAGCCGTGCAATTTTCTTTAATTCTGGAAAGGAATTTTAGGTAAGCCTTTTGTAAAACTACCAGCTAGCCTATAATGTTTTCCAATCTCAGAGTCCCTCGTTAGAGGAGCGACTCTGCGGTGGGGCCCGCAGCAGTCGGCCCGTCGCATTTCCAGGGTTCTAGGGTTTCTCCGAGCGCCCCGCTGGGACCCATCGGGTCTCCGGACCGGTTTCTGGAAGCCCTCAACATAAGCAGGACCTTTTACCATGTCTTGTCTTTCACAGACCATCTTGGCATTCGTATTTCCCAGGCATCATAACAAGGGGCCCTTATTTCATGATGCCAAATATCATCATCATCATCATCATCCTGGACTCACCGTATCCGGTCTGGGAGACGAGCTCAGCAGCTCCTCCGATGGGCTTGGTGAAGACTCCCACGATGCCCTTCCCCACACCGGAGATCACCCCTCTGGCCGTGCTGCCGGCCGAGCTGGGCAGGTCCCAGGACCTCTGGAAGTTCTGCATGGGCTGGTCCACGATGCCCGCTATCGCCCCTAGAGGAAGAGGGCAGAACTATAAGTTTGAACTCTGGTTCAATTCATCCCACGGAAAAACTAGATACACTTCCAGACGATGCTTGAGCCGAAACGGTTGCACGCATGACACTGCACGCCAACAACGTTTGCTGCCACTGAGCATAACCTTAAACCAGTGGTTCCAAACCTGGGGGTCGGGAGCCCACTCGGGTTCCCCTGATGTGCATGGGGCTCACAGGAGATGGCTGGCATGAGTGATATTTGATCATCCGTGTGTGGGAGTGCGTGTGGGAGAGCGATGCAATTGAGTTATAGCAGGTCAAGTAGGGACGCAAACAACATCGCTAGCAATGGGGTCACGATACAAATAAGGTGATGAACCGCTGCCTGAGACCATTCACTTACAAAACATCAAAATAAAAACTTGCTGTTCAAATTTCCAAAATGTGAACATCCACCCATTTCAAGCTGGGTGCACCTAAATGGACGTGTTGTCTGTTTTTGAACGTCGTCTCTTCAAGAACACTTAAGTTCAACCAGTTGCAGCAGCAGCAGCTTCTCCTTGTCTCCGTGTCATTCCAGCGCTCCCCGGCCCAAGATGAAGGCCGGCAGCTGTTTGCTGTTCCAGGCGGCTGTGTTCTGCCTGGTGTCCGGGCTGGGATTTACACACAGACCGAGTCTTGCTCTCCTCTCGGTGTTTATTGAGCCCCCGCTGTGCTGTCTCCACTCCCCTGTCTCACAGCCGCTCCTGCGTCTAGCACTTCTGTGTGTGTGCCCAGCGATGGCAGATAAAGGCACAACGTGTCTGTGTGTGTGTGTGTGAGAGAGACTGGATACAATACGTGTGGATGGGAACCACATGCTTCTGTGCAGACGTTTCTTGAGAGACGCTGAGTTGAGCCAATGTGCCCACAAGTTGATGTTGAAATAACTTGTTTCTCTGTGTTGAGTTAAACCTTTGTACTCTCAGTCCGTACCAGTCTGCATTGTTTCAAAAATATTGCTAGCAGTGGTCTATATGTGTGGCCCTAGATGCGTTTCTCTCTATCTAGTTGTGTGTATTTATAAAACCATTAGGAAGAGGTTGGACCTTTCATGAGGGGCTTTCTCGTCTTTAAACTGAGCGAACGAGCAGGCACGGAGACGGCCTTGGTTGCCTGGGCATGTGATGTCACAGTGACACACACCCACATCATGCCGGGAGAAGTGTGTGTGCGTGCGTGTGCCTACCTAACAGGCTGATGCCGAGGCGCGAGAGGCCCTGGCGGAGGCCGTCCCCCAGGCTCTCGGGGAGCTGCCTCCTCCACTCCTCCTGCCGGGTGAAGTGCTCCTCGTCCAGGGACAGCCGGTCCATGTTGCGGGAGAGACTGGTGGCCAGGTTGGTGATGGAGGTCAGGGTGCCTGCGGATGGGTGGACGGAAGGACAGAAAGACACACACACACACACACACACACACACACACACACACACACACACACACACACACACACACACACACACACACACACACACACACACAGCAGACAGACAGACAGACAGACAGAGAGAGAGAGAGGGACAGACAGACATATAGACAAATACACACACAGACAGACAGACAGTCAGCAGATTTACCAATTTATCACAAGGACTGATTAGTGACTCTGTCACTTTTCCACTCCCACCTTGTTGGCTGTGCCGTCCGTGTTTGTGGTGGCTTCTAGTTTCCCTTTTAGGGATTTATAAAGTGCATCATGTTGCAAACCCGATAAAAAACCTAAAAACAATTCACATTCATTCATTCAGCGAATGAAACCCCATGAAGAGCAGGAAAGCATAGATAGGGATACACACGGTGGTCTCGTCGTCAGTGTATGCGGCCCAGAAACCCTGGTTGCGAACACACCTGGTGACACCTGGGGGTCTCACCTTTGGAGATGTGTTTGACGAAGGAAGTGGTCCCTCTGTGGACCCCGCTGACGAAGGCCCCGGGGCCCCGGGTCAGGCCCTCATAGGGCAGCCGGAAGAAGTCCGACACGCCGTTCCCGATGCTGCGCACCAGACTGGCAGGACTGCCCAGGATCTCTAGGGAACCCACCACCCAGCCTGCTCACACACACACACACACACACACACACACACACACGGAGAGACAAAAATAATGCAAACAAGCATTATTGTACTGGTGAACACCTAGTGGGATTGTGATTTAATGAGCTATATTAAATCTCTACCGTCGCCAAGCCAGAGCTTCCATAAGCAGACCCGTGGCAGTGACACTACGCTGACACGTCTCATAAACTCTCAAACCCAAAACTGGACGAAAAACACACGCATCTTCCGACGCACACGCACACTCTCTTAACAACTTTCTCAGCAGGCAGAACCCATCCAGACGCCTCACGGAGACCAACCACCTGCAACGTCTCGGCGTGCCAAAGCCCTCTCTCGCTCTGTGGATTTTTCTACACGTCCAACGGTTTCACCGCTGTTGCAACGGGGGACAATAATTAATAACAATAATGCTGCTACTACGGCAACATTAATGGGAACACATTAGCACACACAGACACGCACGTTTGCGCACAAAATCCCACATATGCCAGCGGTAGATTTACGAGCGTCCACTATCTCACCTCTCTCATTCCTTCACAGGCTCTCCTTCAGAGGCCATGGCTCATTGATATTTATGCGCTGACAATTGCATAAAAAAGAACATGAATTGAGCATTTCTCTAGACGCCAGGCTGCCTTCGCTCTTCGCTGTCCGTGCATTTTTCCATGCGGCCTTTGGCCACTAATGGTTTGAAATCAGTTCCAGCGCGGCCTCGCGGCGGCTTCACATGGTCGGCCGGTCGGCTGTTAGTCGACTAAAAACCCTGACAGGAGCTGTTGTTTACAAGCCAGCTATCAGGACATGAACTGGGTCTGCGTGTGTGTGCGTGTGTGCGTGCGTGCGTGTGTGCGTGCGTGTGTGTGTATGTGTATGTGGACTGAGAGCTCATGATGCCAAGTCCCAGAATGCACTGCGTAGTGCCGGCATCAGGACTAGAGAGACCTTGACCTAGTGAAACTCGAGCATGATGGAGGGCACAATCCGCAGGCTGTTATGGCAGAGGTGGAAAGGGGTCTGGGGTTCAAAACCAAACCATCCGTAATCAGAGAGGAAGAGAGAGAACCAGCAAGAGGTATGGTATATCTTCCTGGGGGGCGGGGGGGTACTTCCTGTTAGCCCAAGGATGATGGGACGGTTCCATGAGCCTCAAGCATCGATGATCCCGAGACATTTTGAACGTTCCACCATGGAGCGATGCGGCCCCTACCTCGGGCCCCGTGGTGCAGCGAGGCGGCCCCTACCTCGGGCCCCGTGGTGCAGCGAGGCGGCCCCTACCTCGGGCCCCGTGGTGCAGCGAGGCGGCCCCTACCTCGGGCCCCTAGCCGTGCGGCGAGGCGGCCCCTACCTCGGGCCCCGTGGTGCAGCGAAGCAGCCCCTACCTCGGGCCCCTAGCCGTGCGGCGAGGCGGCCCCTAGCCGTGCGGCGAGGCGGCCCCTACCTCGGGCCCCGTGGTGCAGCGAGGCGGCCCCTACCTCGGGCCCCTAGCCGTGCGGCGAGGCGGCCCCTACCTCGGGCCCCGTGGTGCAGCGAGGCGGCCCCTACCTCGGGCCCCTAGCCGTGCGGCGAGGCGGCCCCTACCTCGGGCCCCGTGGTGCAGCGAGGCGGCCCCTACCTCGGGCCCCTAGCCGTGTGGCGAGGCGGCCCCTACCTCGGGCCCCGTGGTGCAGCGAGGCGGCCCCTACCTCGGGCCCCTAGCCGTTCGGCGATGCGGCGCTTTACGCCAGGGTAGCCTGAGATGAGCCGCGGCCTCGCCTAGTTAGCTCTCCCACTGGAGCGAGCCTCCTGTTATTGTACCATTTATTACAGTGATTTCTCTGCAATAACACACCATCTCCTCCGAGGCGTGCTGTGATTAAGCGCTCGTAGTGTGAAAGAAAAAAGGTTATTAATCTGCGGACGCTGTGCAAAGTCAAGTCGGTGCATGCATCATTATCCCTGCGGTGTGAAACGCAGAAGGTACGCATCTCACTGGAAGAGTGGAAAAGGAGTGGGAAGGAATGGAGAGAGCCTATTATATGGCATTTGTTCCCATATATGGTTATTGTTAATTCTTCATGTATTTTTATGTATCCTTTTATACATTTGTATTGTCTTTATGTTGTTTACCTTTAGAAGGACAACTTGATAACCCATTTTGGGTTCTTTGGTTCCTTCCTGCACATCTTTGTATAACTCTCCTTCTCACCTCCCAAGCAAACTGTATGTTCCCCTTCCCCCGACTCTTGTGATTTAATGTTGGCAGCAGTGGTTCAGGAGGTAGAGCGGGTTGTCTGGCAACCGGAAAAATACTGGTTCGATACCTGGCTCGAACCTGCAATTATCAAGGTGTCCCTGAGCAGGACACTTAACAGCTCCCGACGAGGGGGCTGTCGCCTTGCTCGGTTTGGGTCTGAATGCGTGCATGAACGGGCAAATGCGTGGCAATGATTGCAAAGCGCTTTGGGTGGCCACAGGTCTGAAAGGCGCTCCATATAAATACAGTCCATAAACACAGTCCATTAACTGACCTTTTGTTAACATTATGTGCAACAAAACAAAAAAAAAAACAGACGAAATAAAGAAACAACTGAAAAAACCCCCCCCGCTGCAAACACAATCTTGCCCCGTGACTCACCGGCACGGAAGAGGGCCCCGGCGGCGTAGTGCATGGCCAGGGCGTGCACCAGCTGGCGGGCCGTGGTGCACACGGGCCCGCGCTCAAACACCGAGAAGGAGAGCGGCGTGTGGTCCGACGCGATGTACAGCTTGAGGGAGGCGTGCACGCTGACCAGCAGGCTGATGGGCCGGATGACCAGCCTGCGCAGCCGCACGGGCCGCACCAGGGCCTGCAGCGAGTGGACCACCTGGGGGGGGGGGGGAGCGGGGTTAGTGGTGAGAAGAAGAAGAAGAAGAAGAAGAAGAAGAGGAGGAGGACAAATATGGAAGAGCAGGAAGAAAAGGATTAAGAGATCAAGTATACTTGGAAGAAGAAAAAGACGGGGAAAGACGGCGAAGAAGAAAACAAAAGGAAATGGACGCATTGGCCGGGGAGAACAGGAGGACCAGGGTGTAAGGCTGGAACAGGTAGAGCAACGCCAAGGAGGACCTGTTCTGGGACGAGCGGTGCAGCCTCAGTGCTGGTGGACGTCCTCTGGGCCCCTGCGGAGCTGGAGGCCAGAGCGCTGTCGGGGATGTAGCTGTGGAACAGCGTCTTGATGTAGTACACAAAGGTGTCCTCCAGGTAGACCCTGGCGGGCTGCAGCTGGAAGGAGACCTGGGGAGAGACACAAGGCAGGGTGGTCATACACAGCCCTTTGGGAGCTGATGTCCAGACAATGCATATACCTGCTGGAAAGGATATTCACTCATTAAAAGGTCTTAACGACCGATTAATGGCAAAAAGTAAAATCCGTACACGTTTCCCTTCTTACACACTCTTAACAGTTAACGTAGGTTGCGTGTGACGCAGCGGTCCCCCACCTGCTCCAGGGTGCAGCAGTCGGCCGCCAGCAGCACCCCCAGCTCTAGGAAGCAGGAGCGCTTGAACTCCTCCAGGGCCTCGGGGGAGGCGGTGGCCGGGTTGGCCTCCGCGCTCCAGGGACCCCCGGCCTCCGCCTCAGACCTCTGCTCCTGGCACAGCAGCACGGGGAAGTGGAAGCTGGCGCGGTTGTACAGCTGGTTGTCCACCTGCAGGCCGGCGCAGTGGAGCCCCACCACCAGCACGCCGTCGGGGGCCAGGGCCCGGGAGTCCGACCCGGGGGAGGCCTGCCGGTCCGGGCCCTGAGAGGGTGGGGGTGACAGTTCGACGAGCAGCTTGGTCAGGGTGAGCCGCAGCAGCTCCACGGGGCCCGA
>NC_136934.1:38730624-38768124 GCF_949987615.1 Pollachius pollachius
ACAACCTCGAAACACAATGCCTAATAAGCCGGACCACACATACTGTCGAAGCTAACGAGCAGAAAACACAATTCCCGGTCGACACTGCACCCCAGTGCACCTTTGCACCCCGACACCCACAACCCGGCAGAGCCCGGGAGGCGACCCGGGACACAAACACACATTAGTGAGTTCACTCCTTGAAGTCTTGCTGGTGCTGTCTGAGGTCATGGGACTGAACTCCCGCTGGAGGAGGTAGTGATATGGGGAGGGGTCAAGAGTGTGTGCGTGTGTTTGTGTTCAGGGAGGGAGGGGGGACATTAACCATTATTTCTCTACCTGTCCTCATCTTTCACGTGTGTGTGTGTGTGTGTGCGTACGTGCGTGCGTGTGTGTGTGTGTGCGTGTCAATGCCCTACCTGTGTGCCAGGGCAGTTGATGTCGACGGGGTCGGTCCAGTTGGTGGCGCCGTGCTCTGAGGTGGTTTTCAGCAGCAGGGCGGGCAGAGCCTCTCTCTGCCGGCAGTCGGGGAAGCTGGAGTACTGCTGGTAGAGCTCGTGGTGCAGGGAGCCGCTGGCAGGGATGGGGCGGCAGAACACCTCAGCCCGGGGCGTGTCTGGAAGGGACCAGGGCAGGTTGGTTAGCAGGTTTGTACACTGATGAATGCGCTGCAGACCACAACATACACATCAGAGAGCGAAGGGAGCAGCCTCTGCATGGGTGAATGACGAAATTGGACTTTTGTTTAAATGATGTTACTTTTTTTCTTTTCTTATTTTGTCCCTCGAGGATAAAAACCTATTTTTCAAGAGAAACCTGTCCGGGATGGGTGGCAGCATATGAAGTGACAACGAAAAAATGCAGTGTAGCAAAATAATATCACGGCTACTAGTTTCAACTGTTTCAACTGTTTCAGATTCAGCTTGAAGCTTGCCTCCGTTTTACACTAGAAACCTATTCCATGACAGTGAGAAGGTCCTCCGTTTGCAGGCATCCCAGGCAGAGGGCTCATCACTGGGATGCTATCCCACTGCACTGGGACGGCCCACCCTCTGAGGACATATAATAAGAACAAGAAGCAGGGCCTACCCTTGAGGTTCTCCTTCAGAAGCAGGGGGATGGGACACTTGTTGTGGATGAGCATGGGCGGCCATGGGTCCTCGTTCAGGCTGAGGTACGTCACCCCGAGGTGCTCCTGGTACGTCAGCACCAAAGCCCTGAGACAAACGCAACAATAAATAGATTACACACACACACACACACAGAGTTACACACACACACACAGGCCATTGCATTACATCAGCCCCCGAGCGAGCACGTTGTAATCAACACCAATATGTCACCAATACGTCTCTCGGCCCTCCAGGGACGTCCATCGGGCAGCACCATAATTGAACACAGGCGTTGCATCTGTGCGTGTTTTTTCCCTTTTAAAACTCCTGAGTATGTGTGTGTGCGTGATTGGGTTCCTATGTGACACACACGTTCATGTCGACGGACAACACACACACACACTCACACACACACGGGGACACTTACACATTCTCACACACAACACGCACACACTAGAGGGAAACAAACACATACCCGCACGCGCATGCACACACATACACACGCACTGAAGCACAGCTGGCCAATCAAAGAACAAAAGTATGTATCTGTGAAGGAAGCCATGGTATAAAAATCCCTTTGCTCTCGGGCCCTAATTACGCACACTCTCTGTGTTCCCTGTAATGGGGAAGCTGTCCAAACAGAGTCCTGAAAGAGCTTTGTACTGGGGCCACCCCAGATGAAGACCGGCCCAGAGGAAAAAGAGAAAGACAGGAGTAGACGCATTGGGAGACGAAGAGGAGGGGAAAAAAAGAAGAAGAAAAGAGGACCGTTTGGAGGACAACGAGATGGAAGACAGGGAGCGAGCGAGAATGGGAGCCCCGCAGTGGAAACGATGAGGGCATTGCTCTCCCTGTGCTCCGTGGCTCCGTGTTGAACCGCTGACTCCACTGTGTGTCGCCGGGGGCCCGCATTGACAGTAAGCGTGATGCGGCGTTTGCCAGCCCTCCACGTCCCCACCGAGGTCGCCGCTTCACCGTGACATCAGTGTGGAGGGGCAGTGTGCGCACACCGCTGGCGGAGCTTAACACACGTGACAGATCGCTGTGTGAACTGAGTGCGAGAGAGCATGATCCGTGATCCTGTCGTGTTTCATCGACGATTGGCGACAATAGATGAGGTTTAAGGGGTGAGTGGGTGTGTGTGGGTGGGTGGGGGGGGGGGGGGGGGGGGTCGTGTCCTGGCTCCTACCTCCCTGTCTTACTCATAGATGATAGAGGACCGGCTTCACCCACCTGCTGATCAGTGCCCCTCCTCCGGCGACGGGCTCCTCCGGAACGGAGACGCTCTGCCTGGGAAAGTCTGCTCGGATCAGGGCCGGGAGGCTCCACGGGGCCCCGGCCCCGGCGTCGAGGGCCCTGGGATCCAGGCTGAAGAGCA
Source organism: Pollachius pollachius (assembly GCF_949987615.1). NCBI lineage: Eukaryota > Metazoa > Chordata > Actinopteri > Gadiformes > Gadidae > Pollachius > Pollachius pollachius. The sequence goes on from NC_136934.1 coordinate 38,733,094, forward strand.
TGTGTTTGAGGGGCAGCGGGGAGACCACCTCCCCTTGAGGGCCGTCGAGGAGCTGGTCCCAGCAGGGCACCGAGCAGGGCGTGGCCGTGCCGCCCCCCACCATGGGGGGGAGGGTGAACCCGGCAGAGTCAGGGAGATCCAGAGCCTGGAGGAGAGGGAGCAAGGCACACACACACACACACACACATTAGAGAGAAACACAGCATGAGAGGAGGAACCGAGAGGAGGTGAGGAAGGAGGACAGGGGGGAGGAGAAGGGAAAGGTGCATAGTGTAGAGGAGAACAATATAAACAAGGAAGAGGAAGAGGAAGAGTAGTACTAGAGGAGTAAAAGTCACGGAGGATGGCAGAGAGAGAAAAGAGAAGAACCAGACGGAGCAAATCAGAATCAAAGGAGAAAAACAATGAGGAAAATGAGAAATAGGAGTTCCGGTTGGGGATCGGAATGTAGTGGCCGCATTAGCTTTGCTCTCCCATTACTTTTTCAAAAATAAGAAAATGAGAAATAAAAGGGAGCATATATCGAAGAGAATATACAAGATGGTAACGGCGCGATTCAGAAGCAAAAGAATAAGAAGAAGAAGAAGAAGAAGATGAAGAAGAAAAAGACCAGCAACGGCAAGCTGGAGGATGTGACAGAACGAGATACAGTGCAGAGCCGCCGTGTGACTGCGCTCCGGTCTGGTGCGCGGCGAGCCCAGCGCTAGATGAGCAGCAGAGGAGCCGTGCTGGGTTGGTTTACCAGCCAGTGAGCAGCGAGGGCTGCGGGGCCCAGGCCCTGAACATGATGATTAACCCGCGACTACAAAAGACATTCCTGCCCTTGTTTGCGGCGGGTGTTATTGTTAAGCCCATTGCCAGCGCTCTTTTCTTTTTTCCCCTCCCTTAAAGGTTTCTCAGTCAATTAGTGGTGACTGGCAGGCGATGCCATCTCCCTTCAAGAGGATCTGGGGAGCGGATGAATGATGTCACCGCGATGCTGCCGCCGCTGCCTTTGGGGACGCGCAGATGAAAGCGACAGAAGGGTGGAGGGGAAACCTGCATCCAATTCTGGGTGTTTGTCTAATGTCTCCATGAAGTGCCGTGGCCCACATGGTGAGAACCATGAGGAGAGGGAGGGAGGGAGGGAGGGAGGGAGGGAGGGAGAGGGAGGGAGGGAGGGAGGGAGGGAGGGAGGGAGAGGGAGAGGGAGAGAGAGAGAGAGAGAGAGAGAGGTGGGGGGAGCAACTTGATCTGATGGTAAAACGGCTTGATATATCCCTGCACTGTGTGTGCATGCATGTGTACGTGTGTGCGCTCCCCTTAGTTCAGAGACTTCAGCTGTCTGGGAGCGACACACAAAACACATACACAAGCATTTATTCTCTTATCCAACTCAGATGTCGAATTTATTTGTTGTAGATTATTACATATGTGGTATTATTTCTTTTTTCCCCCTCCTCTTTCATCTTTTTTGATTTCTTGCTTGCCAAATAAACCCAGCAGAATTAGACCCGGAAATATGCAGTGAAACACACAATTCAGTGAATCTGGCGGGCTGAGCCAGGGTATAACCTTAGCCTCATGTGAAAATAAATGTGTTCACTCTGTGAAACAAAGTGTACGTGCAGCACAGGCTGCACCCATAGATGATCGGTCAAATCTTCAGATAGTGTGTGTGGGTGTGTGTGTGATTGTGTGTGTGTGCACATGTGTGTGTGTGTGCGTGTGTGTGTGTGCACCAGTGGCGGCTGGTAGTTTTTAAAGTGAGGGAGGAAGGACTGCGCGCTTGGTTGCCATTGGCCTGCTTGCACTGATAGTGGCCTATTGTGGTATAAGTATGTGACACTGAAGTTGTTTTAGGGTGTTTTGGTGAACTACAAAATAGCAGGATGGGATAATTATGTGAATTGATACAAGTCCAAGAAGTGGCAGCATTGGACTTTGAAAGCTGGTAGGCAGCATGTCTTTGACTACAAGAGCAGAAGAAAAGGATGCAAAGCAAATTAGTTAAATCAGGCCTACTCTTGATTTGTAAAAGTAAATAAACAAATCTGGGCCTATTTTTGCCCTCAATGACTGAAGCTATTGGTTGTAATTTGGCTATGTTTATTTTCAGCTACAATTGTTTTAAGAAAGATAAAGAAACAATACCAAAAGTGATGCCATTTAAAATGCATCATGCTCTGAATAATTCACTTACATCCTTTCCACAATGTCAAACAGAACAGTCAGAGTAACAAACAATTAAAAGAACAACAAGAACATTATTTCACAACTATTTACATGGGCTGTAAGCCTAACATTGTTTGAGGCAAATGTGGATGTTTCAGAATGTTGGTCATGGTGTTAAGCCAATTAAGATGGAGGGACTTCATTTATAGATCAAGTCAATCCTCCTCGCGGGCTCCGCCGACCGGCCGGTGTACCTGGTCTTTGGGGGCGAGGGCGTGTGCATGGTGCGTGTGTGTGTGTGTGTACCTGGTCTTTGGGGGCGAGGGTGTGTGCATGGTGCGTGTGTGTGTGTGTACCTGGTCTTTGCGGGCGAGGGCGTGTGCATGGTGCGTGTGTGTGTGTGTACCTGGTCTTTGCGGGCGAGGGCGTGTGCATGGTGCGTGTGTGTGTGTGTACCTGGTCTTTGCGGGAGAGGGCGTGTGCATGGTGCGTGTGTGTACCTTGTCTTTCGGGGCGAGGGCGTGTGCATGGTGCGTGTGCGTGCGTAGGTGCGTGCGTGCATGTGTTTGTGCATGTGTGTGTACCTGGTCTGTGGCAGCAAGGGCCCGGTGGGCCAGCAGGGGTCTGTAGTGGATGGTGTGGGGGGTGTTGTTGAGCAGGATGGTGCGGTCCTCCACCTGCAGCACCTGGATGCCCTGCCTCACCACCGACGACACGCAGAACTGACACACCTGTGGGAGGGGGGGGGGAGAAACAGCCCCGCAGCCAGTGGAGGAGTTTAGGGGTACGTTTAAGCGGCACCACTTAACACTGGAGTTGATCACAAGCGATACATGAATATCGCTGTATTGAATTGCAAAAGCAAGGATATTACTCGCTTCCTTGTAGTTAATCCCCAAGTGTAAGCAGATGAGGAGCAGATTCATTGTAAATCACTGTACAAAGGACCAGACACTTGCAGGATTCAATAGCTTTCCATTTTGTTTGAGTGATAAATGTATGCGTGTCAGTAATGACATATCCGTTCTTCTATCAGTCACAAACTTCGCCCTCGGGGACAATAAAGTATGATAATAAAGTATGTAAAGTATGTTTAAGTCTGTGATTTGTTTTTGTATCCATTTCACACGGCAATTTCTAGTGCCGTCTATTTCAAAATAACAAACAGCAAATCTTGTAGCTTAGCATTAGACTACGCTACGCCCGCTCCACGGCCTTCACCTTCTGGCCTCCCTGCAGGGCTCCCAGGGGGATGTCTGCCTCCACGCAGCCCTCTTCGTCCAGGGTCAACATCTCGCTGCCGCTGTCCTCCTTCCAGCGCGGGGAGGTCTGCTCGTGGACCAGCTTCAGCGCCCTGGACTTGTGGACCGTGTTGGTGTGGGCCCAGTAGATCCCCACCTGGAAGGCCTGCTGGAGGACGGCAAACGATAAGAGGTCCAAGATGACACAGTGAACGGCGTGAGGGAGCACATACTCACATTCACTTCCACTACAACAACAGGACTCAATCAAACACAAAGCAGCTGTTCCTATGCATGCGCAGTGCTCCTGATTCTGACCTGCTCGGTTCGATTGAAAAGGAGGTCACTGATAACAACCGTGTTGATGATGGATGACATGGTAACAAGGGACCATGCGCTGTGAGATGGACTGCAGCAGGTCACAGGGGCTTCCCTATCGCCCCAGCTAACCACTTCAGCCATCTACCTGAGCTCTACAGGGCTTGTACATCAGAATGCATCATGGGTTGTTTCATTGGTGAAACCAGGACATCTTGAGAGGACTCAAGAGAGTTGTGTAGAGGTGAAATTCTAAATCAGCATAAATTCTCCGGGCTAATGAAAACTTTGCTCTGCCACGTCTTGCACCCGAAACACTGCAGCAGTTTCAGACACAACACACCCCCTGTACCCCTCTGGCCTTCCCATACAGAGTCCAGGGAGAGTGGAGGGTAGGGGCCGGGCCGCCCACCCACCTGGAAGTTTGGCGGCACGATGACCTTGCCAGCGGGGATCTGCAGCACGATGGTCTCCCCCTCAAACAGCCACAGGTCCCAGCGGGAGTGGTTGGCCAGCAGGGCCCAGGGCAGCAGCTCCACCAGCAGGGTGTTTAGGCCCTCCTTCCAGCAGGACAGCTTGACCTGCATGGGGCTGTCCCACTGGGCCACGGGCTCCAGGACGCTCCTGCAGGGGGAAACATGCAGCCCCTTAGTGGCAGTAATGCAGTGGGGTCAATAGGAGGAAGAGCCAAGAACCATTGCCTTCTATGTAAGACAAGTATTAGATATAAAAACAACAACATTAAAGCCGCTGGGAAGGGAAGAATTGCATTCACAGACGTGTGATTGACAGGCAAGATAGATTCCTCTAACCAATCAAGGAAGAGAGGCCCTGATTGGTTAGAAATGAGCCGGGGGTGATCTGAAATCGAAATAGTCTCATAGAGGCGAGAGGCAGCGGTCTCAGCATGCGCAGTCAACTCGAAAGAGAAACTCTCCCAGCACTTTTCACTCACTTATGACTGACAGAAGTTTACGGCAGTTCTATCAACCTGCACCGAAATGCCAAATCTTACCTCCAGCACCGTATAAGGAGTTTTTACAGGATAGTTTTGATGTTCCCCTCGGACAACTTCAGCGATTGCTACTGTCAATATGAGTGCTGACACACAAGACAATAGCAAGACGACCAGTCAGACAGATGAGAAGGCACTCTGCGCTGAGCCGTCATGTGGTGAGCTCTTAGATCATCAAGGCTCTGAACGCAGTCCAAAACATATTACTATAAATACATAATACCCTAAAACCCACTTGTAGTGCTGTAATGCTACAAGACCACATGGCTGTGTTGGCGAACAAACCCGTCCACACCACCACAAGATTAAAGGCATTGTAATTTCTCTTGGTTTGTGCTGTCCTTTGTCTTAGGGTATGCCAAAAAAAGAAGAAAACCGAGCATTTGACAATCATAAAAGGGCATTTAAATGTAATGTAGATAAACAACGCTTTTCCCACATCAGTCACACTCCACTGACCATTAACACAGTGGAAACCTCCTGCGAAACCACACATACACACACAGCAACTGTTTGCAAACAACTGATGCCGATCCAAACAGCTGTGGACCGGGCATCTGGGCGAGAAGGCTCCGATCGTACATGGGCAGAGAAACCCTAAACAGGGACACTTTTTCATGTGCCCACCGACTGCTACCACAGGCGTTTCATGGCCGTAGCGGTCTCTGTGACTCCTAAACAGAGCTGGGCGCCACACAACCAGAGGGAGACAAACAGTTCACTCAGCCCGGAGGTTCAAAGTCCCCATGCCTGGCCTCCGCCCTGTGGGGGCACCCGGCTCCTACCTAGCCAAGCCTTCCGGCCCTGTAGTGTACATCATTTTCCCGACAACATAACCCTTCACAGCGCTGTGAGGCGGTTCCCCGCTGTGACTGTTCTGTGGTGTGAGTTCATGACAGCACGCAAGGGCATGTAGAGCATGGCACACAGTGTGCGCGTGGGCTTGTGTGTGTGTGTGTGTGTGTCTGTTTCTGTGTGTGTGCGTGTGTTTGTGTTTTCATGACCTCAAGGTTAAGGGCCCAGCATAGGGCAGGGCTAATGAATCACATTACGGAGCTAATTAAGAGAAATGAGCTGGGCAGCTTCTGGCAGGGCCTGCCAACACTGGGACGCTGGTCCTCAGGGCTTTTCTCACACGCACATGCATACGCACATACCCACACTCACGCACCATTCCGTCCCACCAGTATAAGATGTTTGTTCTGTGATTGCTGAGGTGCCCCACTGCCTTGAAACTCCCAACAGAGGGGAATAAAACAACATTAACGCTTTAAACTTCCTCTAACCCTGAAGACACAATATTGACCCACCCCCACCCGAGGAGTCCGGTGGATCCAATGCTGCGCTCTCTTTCCAAACAACACAGCAACCCCGCGTTGAAAGGAGGCGAAGACAAATGTACCAGCTTATACCTCGCGCCGCGTCAGCCGACACGAATCACCATGTCCGTTTGAAAGGTATTGTTTTTATGTCAAACTCCGTTCTTTGCCTCTTCCTTCATAACAAGTATTGGACATTTTAGTCCTGGGCAAACTGTCAGGTCCCATCAGAGAGGACGGGCCTTGCCCTTGGGCTCGTGTTTTAATGGGCAAACATCACTGGCTGGGGAGGGAGGTCTGACTGACAGACAAACCCAGCACAAAACCACCACAGATCAACCATCCACTGGGACCTCAGTGTGTGTGTGTGTGTGTTTGTGTGTGCTTAAAAGACCACTATGCATGTATGAAATATCAAGGTAAGCCACATGTGTAGCAGAGATGTGGTACATTGTGTGCATGCGTTTGAGCACATTATAGTGTGCGTGTGTGTGTGTGTGTGTGTGTGTGTGTGTGTGTGTGTGTGTGTCTGTGGGTATGTATTTGCATGCCTTTTGCTGAGGATGTGGGCAAGCATTGTACTTACTGCTATCAAGATGTGATTGCCTTGTGATAAAAGACATACCCACACAAACACACACACACACACACACTCACACACCCATATATATACACTAGCCCTCCTTAACACACAAACGAACAAAAAGCGGGCTTGGGAACCCGGGCTGAGTTCTGAGGGAATGTGAAGCCCTTTGCCATGTGTGCGCATGGAGGACTTTGCTTGTGACAGCTCTAATCTGTGGCCCGCTGGGGACAGCAGGAAGCCTGCTTGTGTATAAGCCTGCACAGATCTGCCATGTCGCAGCGGCACGCTTTTTATTATGTGAACAAAGAGACAGCAATTAAATAGAAACCTCTGGTATAAAAGACCCGTCTTGAGCATTTCTGGATCTTTCTGACAAGGGGTTGAGTGTCAACTGAAATAATTTAATGCTTGCTTCAAGATTTATTAAAAACATCTACGGGCAACGCACACTGAGTTCGGGGGCAGAATCCCATTGAAGACTAAACATGATGCTAACCGAACATCATAACGCATCCTCAGAGACAGGCTTGTGGCGCTTTTTGTCTTTCTGATGCGTTCAGAGTTGGCGCCATGTACATGGACCCACAAAATAGGACATGTCTCTCGGCAAGGAGTCGAACCCATCATGAACGTTGCGTTGAGCAAACCTCTCTCTCTCTGTGTGTGTGTGGATCAAGAGCAAATGGCTCGCGACTCATCTACCTGACCCTGTGGTAGACCATGTGGAGGGGGCTGGGTCAGCGTTGGCGTTGGGGTGAGCCATACCTTTCCGTGTCCTTAGAGATGTAGGGCCAGGGCGTCTCTGTGGTGGACGCGGCGCCGTAGAAGTCCTCCAGCACTTTCTGGGGCTTCTCCGTCCCGCCCGCCTTGTTGACGATCTGCTTGATAAGGCCGGTGGAGATGGGCACGGCGTAGTGGGAGGCGTCCTCCTCTTCCCTGGGGGAGGCAAACACAACCACGACACAACACAGCGGCGTGAACATGACAGCCCAGTGAAGGGGGTTCTTAGCGGGCCGTGGGAGATGACTTTGGGGGGACGGGGGGGACGTGGGGGGGGGGTCATGTGGTCGACGGCTTCGAAGAGCGTTGGTGTACTTTGTGGCCAACGACATGAACGGCGCAGACGTCGGCCTTCGTAAACCGCGGGGGACATCTTGCGACCGTCGGTGACCGTCCGCATTGTTCGCTGGCTGGGAGCGCACCGAGCGACCCCCGGTTCACCTCCCTCCTTCCCCGGGTCCCCGGAAACCTCAACGTGGAGTTGAATCTCTCCCTTTGTTTCGATTCCTCCCGCTGCCTTGCACTTTTTCCTCCCGCGAGTGGTAATTCACCACGGTCACAGTAGAGGCTCAGCAGCAGTCAATAATCCTATTGGGTTGTGGAGCCCCAGACACTGGTCAATTATGGCTTTGAAACAAACAAACTGTCCAAAGTGTCTAATGGCAGCCTGTGTTTGGGCGGCATCTAGTTTCACTTGGCTGAAGGAGTCGGGTCCACTCCGCCCCGGGGGGGGGAGATTATTAATAGAGCCTATTGTGCTGAACAGGGAACGCCAGGGCCTGTTTGGTTACAGGTCTGCTTGAGGAGAAGCAGAAGAGCTAAGCTTTGCATGCGTGTGTGCGTGCTTGCGGATGTGTGAGTGTGTGTGTGAAGGGTTTGAAGAGAGGGTACGAGAGGATGATTCTGGGGTGATCATTGTCGGTCATGGAGGGTACATCATATAGAAGGGGATGGAGGGGACAGTTTCTGGTTCAGCCTCTCTCTCTCTCTCTCTCTCTCTCTCTCTCTCTCTCTCTCTCTCTCTCTCTCTCTCTCTCTCTCTCTCTCTCTCTCTCTCTCTCTCTCTCTCTCTCTCTCTCTCTCTCTCTCTCCCCCCCCCCCCCCCCCCCCTCTCTGTCTGTTGTGTTTGGGTTGGACCGCAGACGGCCTCTCTCGCTACCTCGTCCATTAGAGGCCACAGTTATGTGTAATTACAGGAAGGAAAGAGGAGCTGCCGGCCCACACAGCACCGGGATCAGCTCTGATTGGATCAGCCCCGGAGTTGGGGGATTTGGGGAGAAGGGGACATGGGGGGGGGGGGGGGGGGGGTAGAGAGAGACATGTTCCCGACTTCAAGAGGAGGTTTTATGTGAACGTGAGCTTGGGTGTGAGTGTGCGTAAAGAGACATTTCAAATAATGGACAGGGTGGTGGCGGAGTATGTGGAGGAGTGCTAAGATGAGGCATGAACACCAAGCGAGGGGGGGTTCAGTTGATGATGAGTCAGGAAGGGGGGGGGGGGGGGGGGGGGGGGCGTGGGCGTTAAGGGCAGCTTTTAGTGCGGTCTCTACAGGGGACGGCTCGTAAACACGAGGAGCCTTGCGGTCGACATCCTGAAGAGACGCAGCGGTTAGCTGTCGCCGAGCCGGGCCTTGATGGGCGAGAGAGAGAGAGAGAGGAAGAGAGAGACAGAGAGAGAGAGAGAGGAAGAGAGAGAGAGAGAGGAGAGAGAGAGAGAGAGAGAGAGAGAGAGAGAGAGAGAGAGAGAGAGAGAGAGAGAGAGAGAGAGAGAGAGAGAGAGAGAGGGACGATGACCCCTCCAACAACAGAATACAGAAATATCCCCAGTCACAGCATGTCCGCCGCGGTTGCTTTATGGCAGCCAGCATCAAAACAAACTTTGTGACTAGATACCTAAACACTGGTTAATGGAGCGGGGGGGAGAGGGGGAGGGACCGCTAGACTCAACCCGCCGTTTCCCTGTTGCTTGTTCCAAACAAGGCCAGACAGCACCAGAAAGGGGATTTGTCACCAGGGAACACACGTCAAACACGTCAACACAGATGTACAGTAGGAATATCGGTAAACATTGTGTGAGTGTGTGTGTTTGTTTAATATTACCATTTGGAAATTTAGGACAAAAACTTAAATTCCAGTATAGGGTCTTAACGAGCAGGTAGGGATAGAGATCTTGCGTAAAGATCCTTTCATGTAAACTTGTGAACATTTGTATCCTGTCCAGCTCAGTCAGTCAGGAAAAGGCCTTTCTACTGACAAATTGTCTTTTACGAGGACTTTACTCCTAATTTCTATGAAACAAAACACATATTGAAGTAAAGCGATGAACCTCGTCGCAAGTACAGTACGACATTAATAACTTTAGAAACCCTAGAAGTTTGCAGCGTGCACAAATGACTTATTATGTCTCAGATGACCACCAAAGTGTCTGTAGCGATGGCAAATCAGCTTAAGTCGCGAGGAACATTTGTTTTCCATTGAGGGATCGGCAAAGCACAGCGTCGGGGAGACAAGGCAGACGCTGTGGGAGCGGGGCGACGCTGGTCCTCTCCACACTTGTTTGGAGCTTGTGGTGTCTGAGAAGCTTTCCCTGGTGCAAGACGATATGGACAACATGTCCGCGCGTGGGCACCGTCTGCTATAAAAATGAAATAAATAAAAAACCCAAAGAGCACGGAGACCAAATCACAGTCCCTGTGATGTCTGTGTCTGTGATGAGGTGGTGGGGACTGTCACACTCACACTGGAACGGGCAAACATGGTCTGACCGAGACAGATCATGGGCATAGACCACACAATCACAGGAGTGCGTACGTTCATACGGTGCTCATCCACCCACACACACATTCCTCTACCATGTACAAACATACCGACACACACACACACACACACGCACCAGTGTCCGGAACCCTGCCATCTGTTAGGCCAATTATCTAAATTAGTTGGCCCAATCGGCTGGAACGAGTGGTGAATATCAGAGACGGACTAGACGATTCGCTTCCCTCTTCTTATGAAAACATGACTGGATTTTTACTGAATAACCCCCCCTACCCCTGATGCTGGCTGAAAGTCATCAGTATGTGGTGTGAATGTAAGTCTCTCTCTCTCTCTCTCTCTCTCTCTCTCTCTCTGGGGTACTTTTGGCATGGGAAGCATACTTTTACATTGCCAACGCAAGGGTGAAATAAAAACAATAAAAAGTGTGTCTCCTTCTCTCTCTCCCTCCCTCCCTCCCTCCCTCCCTCCCTCCTTCCCACCCACCCACCCACCCCCTGGCAGACCCAGGGACAGGGCTCTGGCAGCACGCAGCCTCCAGCGGTGGCTGGCTGCTGGGATGCTGACGCTGTGGGAACCTGAGACAGTGGCCACCCTCCTCAGTGAGGGTGTCATCTCTTTGAGTGTGAGTGCCGCACCAAAAACAGAAGCGTGGGGCCCCTGATGACCCCCCAGACGCTGCATGGTGCCAGCACGGGGGAGTGTCTCCTGTTACCACAGAACGATGACACGTTGTGAGTACGGGAGAACACATGGGCAGAGTTCTGGGAACAGGGCGAGGGATGGGACGTTAGCATGGGTTACCGGTAGTGATGTAGTCTAGAGCATGAGGTGGAGCCTGGAATAGGAACTGAATTAATTTCCAAAACTATTGGCCCCCATTTGCCTCATATACTATTTCACCATACCTCAGGGAACAGCGACAGTAATAGAAGGGGGCATGTTTAAAGGGAAAAACAGTTTTGAAACGTCTGCATACTGGATCTCTTTTAGGGATTATACAGTCTTTTCCTGGAGTCAGAAGTGATGGATGACTTTGGTTGTTCACGTGTCCCTTGGCAGCTATCTCTGCGATGTCTTAGGGCTTTAGGTCTCTAGAGATACCATGGCAGTCCTGGTCTAATATGTTATATCTACCCATGAGTAGTGTGTTTCTTCATACCGCCTGCTTCAGAAGAGGAATTTGTGTGTGGTGTGTGTGGATTCAAAAGGAGATGCAGTTCCTTTTTTGGTTATTTTTGGACAAAGACCATAAACACTAATACATAAAAAACCAAAAAACAAAAGAACACACTTGCATTGTGGGTAGAGTAGTTTTCCACGTTACCTGGCCTGGAAGGTGAGGTGGTGCGTGAGGTCGGCCTCTGAGTTCAGCAGCGGCTCCTGCTGGCCCTGGCCCTGGATCACCTGGCTCTCCTTCAGCCCCAGGCTCCTCTTCTCCATGTGGACGATGACGGGGTCCGGCAGGTGGCTCCGCATCACGAACAAGGGGCTGAACACCACCTGAGGCCACGGGCAGATGGGGACACTCAGAGCCTACAAGGCAGGAACTACACACATTAACACACACTGACCACCGCGTGAACCAGTGCTTTGTAGTAGTGCCCCTGACCTAACAGTATCTATAAAGAAACAAGTATCAGCGTCTGGGGGGCTGGACCTTTGGATTGATTCACTGGGAATCAATGATGTGTTTATTTAATATCTTTTGGATAAATGTTCGTTTTTTGGGATCAATATCAAATTCCCCAAAGGGTGACATTTCCTTACACGCGGTGGAACTCTAGTTCCCTGGAACACTGTGTGTGAGCATGCTTTTGTTAGGCCTTTGTTTGTGTAGGTAATTAATAACACATTGTTCTCGTTACCTAGTGGAAGCAGTAGATGCCTATGTGTAAATATACACTAGCGTAATTGCACACTGGGGTAGATTTAATCACTGCGGGTGTTAATTCCTGGACTGGCGTTGCAGCTGCCGTAGCCAAACACAATAATAACAGGTTTCAAAACAAAACCTCAACTTAATGTCTAAATGATGAAATGGGCTTTGAGCGGACTTAATGAACTGTAATGTTGAGCTGCACCACAGCATGGTGCATGTGCACATTGAGCAGTGTGTGTGTGTGTGTGTGTGTGTGTGTGTGTGTATGTATGCGTGGCTCTGAGTGTGGGTGTGTTTGTGTGTGTGTAAGTACATGCATGCGTCTGTGAGTGAATGTGTATGTTTGTGAGTGCCTGCGTGGCACTTTGTGTGTGTGTGTGTGTGTGTGTGTGACACTCACGACTCTCTGTTGCAGAGGAGAATGTGGTTCGATGGTGATGAGGGTACACCACACGTAGAGCAAACACCCACTGGAGCACGGCACCTGCACGTAAGGAAACAGACTCACTGCTGTAGGGGGTTTCCAACACAACGTTTCAAGGGTGCTCTCTTCTTCCCTTTTAGTGATGGCACGGCAAATAAATGGCCAGGGTTCACATGAGGTCAACAAGCTGGTGTCTGTGTGTGGTTGTGTGTGTGTGTGTGTGTCTGTCTGTGTTTGGGTTTGCTTGTGCATGTGTGTGTGTGTGTGTGTGTGTGTGTGTGTGTGTGTGTGTGTGTGTGTGTGTGTGTGTGTGTGTGTGTGTGTGTGTATGTGTGTGTTTGTGTGTGTTTGTGTGTGCGTGTCTGTGTTTGGGTGTGCGGGCTCCTGTGCAAGTGTGTGTGTGTGTCTTTGTTTGGGTGTGCGTGTGTGTGTCTATGTTTGTGTGTGCATGTGTCTGTGTGGGTGGGGGGCTCAGAGAAACAATGACAAATGTGCTTGGCCTATGTTTTGGTTTAGCGATATTCACAGCCTTCATGTGACTGGATAAAAGCGTTTGAGACTAATTCCATTCCGTTCCAGCAAGAAGCAAAGGCTTGAGGGTGCTGGCCCACCCTTAAGGACATCAGGCTCTTAATGTGTCCCTGGTGTCCCCTGATCAGCTCCTCTGTGTGAAAGCCTTGCCCCTGACAATGTGGGCCAATGCAGTATGAGTGCATTAACAATAGAGCAGGGATGTTGGCAGAGAGAGAGTGAATGGCACGGCGATGATTATTCTGAGAGGATGCAAACAGGGAGAGTAAACACTGAGATCTGTCATGTTTCTGGCTCGGACTAAGACATAAGAGAAGAGATAAGATAAAGGGATGCATAGCTTCAGGTCAAGGAGGTAATTCATACGGGCAGACGTTATCTGGCTGGCACGGCAGTGCGGCTGTGATTCCATCCACTATAAACAACCTCATCCATGGAGGGGAGGTTACAGCGACCCGCTGGCTCTCCTTGAGGATGAAACACCAGGGCAATGGGAGAAACCTCAGCCATTAGGGAGGAGGAGGAGGAGGAGGAGGACGGTGAGATAGGGAAAGATCGAAGATGCCGATAGAGAGAAGGGGAGGTCGAGGGAGGGAGAGACAGAAGGTATCAAGAAGGAGAGTGTATGGGTGGGAGGGATATATCTAGCTTGGATTACAGGCCAGAGATAGAGAGGGAAGTTAAAGATTGATGTGGAGAGAGTGAGAGATAGAGAGAGAGAGATAGAGAGAACTGAAGAAGCGGCTACTAGTTATGACATCGCTCTCGTTCTGAGCCAATGGGTGATGAACGGCTGCTCGGAAGGGAGAGAAGAGAGAGCGGGAGCTAGGTTCCAACTGATGAAAGAGATGATTCAAATACATGCAGGGAAGCTGCAGCAGCATAAAGTCATGCAATATACACCACTTCCAGCTACCGCCATCCGGTCAAAGGTTCAGAGTATCACTCGCAGATAAAAACATCTATAAAGATTTGTTGCCATCAAATATTTAGGGCAACCCTTTTAGAAGCCAGCCTGGTACCCAAGCACACGGCATTTTATACACATTATAAAACCCTGATTCAATCCTCCCCCTCTAGTACCTGGTACCTGGTTTAATGTGTCTGGACGTGACGCGTTTTGTTTTTTAATGTATCCATCTTTGGATGGCAGACTTCAGCATATGAAAGCAGAGACACATCTCACTTTTGCATGGCAATGAAGACAATTAAGTATTTTCTCTTCTATTCTAAAGCGCACAAGCACAGGGAGAGAGTGAGGAGAGCAAGAGATAAAAATGGATACCTCAGGGGGAAGTGAGCGGAGAGTGAGCGTGTGTTTGTGCATGTGTCTGTGTTTCTGTGTGTGTGTGTGTGTAATCATTCGGCTGTGTGAAAGTGCCTTCAAAGCCTTCCCCCCCCCCCCCCCCCATCCCCCCCACCCCAGTGCCCACATATCTCTGTGTGTTTCCTGTCCGGGCCGTGTTGTTATGAGTGCCTGTAAACTGTGTTCTCCAACAGCTCGCCGCTGCGACTAGGGGACCGAGAGCGGGCCCTTTGAAGGCCCAATCTCGCGTGGGGATCTGCATCAGCTCCCTACTGGAGGAACACCAGGGGGGCCCCGTCCCCTGGGGCCCACCCAGGCAGGCAGAGGAGCGGGGGAGGATCCGGTCCCAGTTGGTGGTCCGGTCAGCGTCTCCAAACATGGACACTGTATTTGTATTGTTAAAAGTGTACGGGGGGGGGAGGGATTGAGGGTCGCTTTGTGTTTGCAATGTGTGTGTAAGTGCATGCATATTATGCCTGTCTGCTGCAATTTTGAACCTCGGCTATTTTAGTTCGCTGCTGCTGGACAGTGTGGTGACACGGAAATCCCAAGGACACCACCGCCGTCCACTGTGGCTTGGCACTCTGGGGGCCCGAAGGCATATGGGGCCAATCCAAACACATACAGATGAAGGGACAGCAACCCAGCAATTTGAATGCGCCCACGGTGCCTTTGTGACGCATCAAAAACCAACAGACATAGCAGAGCTTTGTAGGGCTCAGCTGTTGTTCTGTTACAAGCCACCCGTGATCTGGCCAGGTAATCAGGTGGTCGATTGTTATGTTCCTCTTGTATTCTAGGAAAGACTCAATTGTAGTGTACTATAAGGAGTAATATTTTCTGATTCTCTCTGATCCAGTCCAGTTCTTGATTTTATTTGAAACAAGTTGCGGAGCACTGTTTGTAGCTTCCCTTTTTGATTTTATGCTTTAATTATCCACATTATAATCTCATGGCAAGGCGCAGTGGATGCAAGCGTCTGCTGAATGACTCAAAGTCAACGTGCTCACGCGGGTATGATAAGGTAGAGTGAGTTAGCGTCAGTGTGTCAGAGCCACCTTACCTGCACCACAGAGCTACTGCCAGCACCGCCTCCTCCAGCTCCGGCCCGCTCGCCCTCCCCCCGGTCCAGCCTCAGGTCCTGGGACCAGTCGTCGTCGCCGCGGGCCCGGACGCACAGCTCCGTCATCTCGGCGTCCTCCAGCACATAGGAGGGCAGCATGGCCCGCGCCTCCAGGCAGTCGCAGTGCTCCCGCACCACCGTCTGGCCGTCGGCGCCCACATAGTGCTGCACCACCCGCAGCTCGATGTCCTGGGACAGGTAGCTGCACATCAGCTGGCGCCCGCAGATGGTGATCTGGAGAGAGAGAGAGAGAGAGAGAGAGAGAGAGAGAGAGACTTAACATTCCCTCGCACCACATACTGATGACTCTCAGCCAGTACCAGGGGTGGGGGGTTATTCAGTAGAATCTAGTCATGTTTTCTGAAGACGAGGGGAAGAGGGAAGGGATTGAGGGAGCGACGAAGACAGACAAACAGAGAGAGAGAGCGAAAGAAATTCAGAAACAGAGAGCACTTGCTCAACACTCCCTCACACCACATCATAGAGCAGGAAAAAAATGCATTCATCTTTGATAATCATTGTCCAAACCACAGTCATCAACGTCTTCTTCTCTAACAAGGCCATCTACAACATGGTCTTCAAAACACACAACAACAATGACGTAGTCCACAGATGATTAAAACTCCCTGCTGCTGATACAACAGATCCTCCTGAATGCATCTGATGAGCATCTGGATGTTACAAGCCTGTTGCTGGGGCCAGACCAATAGTTGAACTTTGTTGTTAAATTATTGCCTTTGGGATTAGCCTCGCACACTCACCCCTACACACAGATCACCTCTCATCTGGAACCGGCATATCTAATGGAGAATTGATAGTTTCCACCACCCTCTTACTGTAAGCGTGTGCGTGCATGTGTTGCCGTGTATGCGTTCTAGTATTCATAAGCCTGTGTGTCTGTGTGTGCAACGCATCAGTGTGTGCTTAACTGTGTGCACATGAGCGTACGGAGCTGTCCGAGTGTGTGTATGAATGTCTGCCTGTATGGTTGTGTGTGTGTGTTTGAGTGCGTGTGTGTGTGCATGCGTGTGTGTGCATGTGCATCTTTGTGTGTCCGCGCTTGCGCGTGTGTGTACGTGTGTGTTAGTGTGTGTGTCTATGTGTGTGTGTGTGTTTGACTGTGTCTGCACGTGCGTCTGTGTGGGTGTGTGTGTGTGTGTGTACGTGTGTCTGCGGGTGTGTACATGTGTGTGTGGCTGTGATAATGATCTCGGGGGGAGGTAGGGAGATGTAATGAGGGGCAGCTCCTCCTGCTCATCAATCAGCCCTCCGCGCCCACTCCCCCCGGCCCCGCCTCCGTTGGGTCCAACGGGGAGACACACACACACAACCTGACACAGACAGAGGAAGGTTTTACCCCCCTCTCCATCTCCCTACAGTCCCTACCGCTTCAATTTGCCCCTCAAGAAACTGACAGGCGGACGTACACAAATGAAAGTGGAGAGGGGTCGGTCTGTGTTAAGACGACAGAGCAGTGAAGAGCGGGACGTGACTGAGCTGAGAGCTACGCTGCCCAGAGAAACAGGGGGGAAATGTTACGAGAAACACAGAATGAAAATGTATATACATCCAACGGAAAAACCTACTGAAGGCAAACGACCATTATGAAATTTGGAACGGGAAAACAAATCGACCTCCAATAAAAATAAGCCCTTATTGATATCGACGCATTCAGTTTTAAGCACTGTGTTTACATTCCGCTTAGTGGACATCTGCGTACGAAAAGACTTGGCACGACACATGCCCAACTTTTCACTTTGCGGAGACACGGACTCATGACTAAAACATTTCGGTACGGTTTCACACTTTTGTGCTTGATTTTACAGCCCATCGTTTTAAATATTTGCAAACAATGGGATCAAGGAGTCGCGGACAGTGCATCCGAGGAAAGTCAACGTCTGCGCTGTGCGCGGCGCCGACTCAGAGAGTGGCCCCTCACGTAGCGGGCCGCGCACCACGTACCCCCCTGGCTCCCAGCTCGCCTGCCTCCGAGACCGCCCCGGGCTCGCAGGACGCCCTGTGATGTGTCTGCTCTGTGATGTGGGCGAGTACACGAATAAATCAGTGTCACATTAATGTACGCCGGAGATTTCTCAACTGCAGTCGGCACCAGGGAGCACTGTGAACAATAAAAGCACATCACAATAAAAGCGCTATGTGGCTATGGGTGTGTTGGTGCTTGTGTGTGTTGGCGGGGGGGGGGGGCATGAGTAGTGTGCGCGATACACTTTCACCCGGTTGATACACTGCCACTGGAAACTGGGAGGGGTGAAGTTCCCAGTGGATGAACTAGCGGACCAGTCATATGTCTGGATGCCATGTTATCTGACGTGTAGTCTAAACAGTACAAGGGTGGCGTGTGTCTGTGATGTGTGTGTGTGGGTAATCTAAAGGTAGAGGAGGCTTCTGGAAAACAAACAAGGCTGGGAACGTCTGGGGGACACAGGAACAGGGACATGTCATGTGACACCAGACTCATGCACACAGCGTGACCAACTTCCATGCCCGCCCTTCAGTCATCGCAGGGCAGGCTCCTTGTTTGTGTGATCCGCGCTGATGGCTAAACCCATTATTCGCGTGATTCACCCCTGAATTCTTTCCGATGTTGTGTAGGCGGCGAGCGGCGTGGCCGCGATGTGCACAAGCAAAACAAAATCAATCTTTCAGACATGACCCGTGTTCCTAGTAACTGGGAGACGGGTGGTTTATGGGCCTGGTTGGCCTGGGGGGGGGGGGGGGGGGGGGGGGGGGGGGAGGGTAAAACGCTTTTGTTTTTAGTGCTACAACACGTACTACGAAAACCCAGCAGAACGCAGTCTGCTTCTCATAAGGAACAATATCATAACACTGCACATGGCCGTGGCGCATCAAAGAGTCAGGGAAGGAAATAGGGTTTGGTACAGACAGACGACAAAAAGCAGTCCTGCTGGGCATAACAACGTAACTCCCTTCTCCTGATTTTAATAATGCAACAATTCAAAAATTAAACACACTTGTGTATCGTTGTGTGTTGGTCGAAAAATATCGTCGGAATATTTCAAACTATTGTAATTCAAACTGTGCGGAACGGGACCTTCGCAAAACAATACGCACGCAATGAAACACTTGCACAACATCTGGCTGCTGATCACTGCAACAGCACCCCCTGTATGAACCTGGGCCTAGGGGGGCCTTCCTCAAACAGCCGCACCGGAGGCCTACCTGCTTCTGGACCCCGTTGAGCTGCGTCACCTTGATGACGAGCGAGGCCGTGCGGCCCTTGTACTGGATGGTTCTCAGCAGGGTGCCGGCGTTGTCCACGCTGAAGGGCTCCGACCAGCGCCAGTTTCCCCAGCCCTCGATGCAGATGTGCAGCAGCTGTTTGAAAAAAGACACGACACCAGCACAGAGAGTGAGGGAGGGAGAGAGGGAGAGGGGCATGAGTGACAGATGCACCACAGAGACAGATAGGGGAACACATGGACAGATTGATGTGGCCCGACAGACGGCCCCACAGGTCGGCTAAAATAGGCAGAAGGAAGGAAATCTTGGGACAGACAGATGGACAGAAGAGTCCAGACATCAGGGGTTAGTCTCTGTGCCCTTCTATTTATCCCAGAGCAAAAGGCGGGTAAACAAGCCGAGTCTGTGTTTAGGCGATTTGGCCGCGGAGAAAGGAATGACAGAGTTCCTGTTTACTGTTGCCGAGCAGGGACACACAGGCTGCCGTTGGCTATTGAACCATCACACACACCCACACACACTAGACTACTCCGAGGAAAACAGCTGATGTGGAAGCTCATTTGGGTTACGTGTGTCAGACTGCGTGTGTCTATTTCTGCGCTCGCGTGTGTGTCTGCGTGTGTGTGTCTGTTTGTGTGTGTGTCTGTTTGGATGTGGCAGGCTGTGTTCTCCACAAGTTCTAAATATGAGGCATATAGGTTAGCTCTGATCCGTCATTGCTTCGTACCCATCACTCCAGAGCCGACCAGATCAATGCATGTGGCTTGGGTTTCTCAGCAGATACACAGACGAGGAAGAAGAAGTGTACTCAATGGACGATTATCTTTTGACCCAGAAACATGGAGAGAGCGGTAGCCATTATACAAATGTTTGCCAACCCCCCTGCGCGTTTATGATGCATTTGCCCTGCAGAATTTTCCAAAGAATTCTCATTCTCCACAACATCAACAAGTTATCGGTCAATCCAATCCGGCCGGTAACAATAAAAAAGAGATTCCCCTCAAGACCGTGGTTGGCATATATAGACAGCGAGACACTGGTATGACACACAAGCGCGCCCACGCAAAAAACACAGACAGACACACACAAATGCACGCACGCACACACACACACACACACACATACACACACACAAACGGGGTGTTAGCGGCGTGCAGGTCACCAGCGGGAGCCTCTCATCTGCTCTTTAGTGAGTTCATTCCCCGTCATCTACACTGATGTCCCCCCCGACCCCCCCACCCCTCAGGATGTTGAGCGGTACACGACACTACGAGTAAATCCCCTCTGTCAAACACTGCGAGTGTTGTCATGGGGACAAAGGCCCACAGTACGGGAGCGGATCATAAATATACAGCCACTTCTAAGGCCTTCTCCCCCTCTCCCGAGGCAACAAGGTTGACCTCCGACCCCAGTGAACTCTTGCGTGCTGGCTACGCTGCCAACACAACTTAAAACGTGACAGGATGAGAGAGCGAAAGAGAGAGATGAGAGAGAAAGAGGGGGGGAATTAAAGAAACAGAGAGGCGGAAATTAGGCAGATTAGATTGAGTGAAGGAAGACCTTTGCTGAGAGCGTTGATCAAACAATATATATAGATATTCTTTAATGCGACAGCGATTTACACAGTGACACATCGCCTCAATGTGCCAAACATTTATCGGAGCTGTTGAAAGGGAAAACAAATTACCCGTGGGTTCAGAGAGCACCGTTCCCCTCTTAGCCGAGACCTTTCGCGTTCCTCACGGCGTCGCACTCGCCACTCGCTGTTTGAAGACGGATTTCATTACAATAACATGCTTAATCAAAGCCGGCGTTTACCGGCATCTCTTTCAAGATCCGTCGGCTGCCTCCCTTCCCAAAGCATGTGTCTCGATGATGACATCACTGCTCAGATCCACAACCTCGTTGGACCTGGGCCCGTACTAGTGTCGCGGGGTGTGAAGAAACCAGGTGGAGGAGGTCACCGCTCCGACCCTATCAGCTCCCGGCATCGAGACTGACCAGAGTCCCGGCGAGAAGCCTCGTCCAATCAAACGGTTACCACCACGATGCTTTCAGCAACAACAACAACAACAATCGGGTTCCTTCCCGGTCCCTCTGTGTTCACCAGGGGACCAGCATGTTTGGAAACTGTTGTGCAGCCGGGCCAGAACCTCTCATGAATGAAACATCAGATCTCAGTATGTTTGTTGTGGTTCATCGCTGCACAATGATCTGGCCTCAACGACCTTTGAGGGAGGAGTCACGGTAACGTCTCCTGTCACACTTCAAAACGCCCTGTGGCTGTCGTCATTCACGTCCCAGCGGTGTTGACGTGCAAGGGAACGCAAGATACATGAATACAAGATCAAGGAAAGGCTGCTGTGGTAGCCACGGACTAATCAGAACGCTGTGACAACAGACTAGGACTTGCCGATTTGTTTAAGGCGTGACCAAACCCAAAAGCTACAGTGGAGTTGAAGCCTGTCCATGCATTAATTACCCATGGTAGGTTTTAGTTTACCAAGCTGTCATTGGTACTAAGATTGAGGGCATGTTCCAAGCTCAAAGGACTGGCGAGTAGGCTGCAGTGCTTGTAAAAGCGATGTGGGAATGGTTAGACAAGGCCACTTTGCCAAGATAACTAAGGCCAAAAGTGGCCGTTTTTTTTGGCCACATGTGACACATCAGATTTTATTCTGAACAGTATAAACAACAGATATCACATGGAATCTGATCTTATTTATAATCACATCTGAGCCACATTTGTATGCGGTTCTAGATCTGTCACATATCTGATATCAGGCCATGCAACCGCAACGTAAACAGTAAAAAAAAATCTGATCTGAGCAAAATAGAGCGGTTGACGTGTAACATGAACATAGCTGTATGGCCAACAGGTGAACTGAACTCGACCCCGAGACAGAGCACGCTGAGACACACACAAGTTTACATTTATCTCATAATTATTTAATAATCTGATGCCAACCAAGTGAAATATCATGATATGTATCATTTATCATTATCCAACTATTTACAGCAGAGGAATTAAGGGCACTATAGTACACAAAAATACTCGTCAATATGACACAACATTCTTGGAGGAGGGAGTTATTTTATATTGAAAAATGAATCACTATTAGCTTCCAAGCAGCTCATATGCCCACTCTCTGGTTGATAAGAAAATAAAAAAACAAAAACAAGAAACCCATCCATCATTTAATAAAGCTATCAAGGGGAAGCTCAGCCCTGTTCTAATGTTAAGTGAACAGAACATACGTGTAGTAGAGATTGGCAGAATATGATTTATTTTGCTACATTTTACCACAAAGTTCCATAAAAGCCAAGATAAAGTGATGAATACATAGGCCATATTTATCAGTTCATCTCTTCTCTTGCAGGGATGGTACACGTGACATTAACTGCGACGTAAACCGTGTATACTGAGCATCTAAACAGCAAAGGGCACAACAGATAACCGTACACAGCGCTCTCATAAGTAGCACATCTGATTTGAAAGAAACACCACAGCACAAATCCCCAGTACAACCCCCCCACCCTTTTCTGTGCTAAATCCAGAGGGATAGAGTGTGATTAAGGTTGGCTAATGTCGCTCAACTATTCCCAGCTTTCCAGCACATTCCTGGCCTCCAGCTAACTCACCAAAGGGATATGCTTAGGCATCATTAAACTGTCCAGTAACCACACAGACTTCATTATCAATCCGCTGACCCCGGGTCGTTGGATGCAGGCCACGGGAGGCCTGGACAGCACCGCTTCTCCGTGACTGATTTACTCTTTATCTTCCTCTCCGACAGAGCAAGATTTATTATATTCAAAATTATATTACCCATTTTTTTTCGGTTTTCACTGATTTGATGACCGGTACACATCATTTTTGTTGCAGCTATCCTCCAGAAGATGACATAAGGAATGGTGTTTGTCAGACTGTTGCGTTGTGGCCTCCTGCCTGTCCAAATGCTCCCACCCTGATATTACCAAGGTACTTTTGATAACACTTTTGGCCGGCCTATCTGACACTGCCAAATGACTCTGCATCTATTACATTCTTTCTACGTGAACGGACCGCAGATATAGATTCACTACGGGTTTGCGTGATCTAATCCTAAGAGAATTTGGGAAATCTCAACAATATGAACATTTTAATAGGAGCTGACAAACGTTTGATAGGATGTGGTCTCAAAATTGCACACCCCAGGTTGTCATTATCAAGGAATTTTCACCAAATATAGGGCCATCTTAAACCGCGTTGAATGCTTTGTTGAAATCCTGTGATGATGCGCAAAAGTGTTCAACAGATAACCGATTTGTTCTCTTCAACGTCTGTCTAATGTCACTAGTCAGGGAAACTGCTCTGATGGACACAGTGGACCTCACTGCCGGGGGCTACTCTGACCAGAAACAGCTCTGAAAGCTGTTACGTGTCACATGGAGGTCTGGGATCCTGTGTTATCACCATAAAGTTCACGATGTCAATAGTAGGAAAGTGTTATTAGCACCGAGCGGGCTGACCCGACGGTGATCCCGCCTGCTCACGTACAGCCCTCAGGTGTTCAACGTTAAACACATAATGACACGCTCCCTTGATATGCTTTAAACAACTCGGGACGTTGACTGAATAATGACTAACCTATATTTCTAACCATGAACACCTGTTGCCTGAATCAAATATCAAAAGGTCAGAAACATGACATCTAAATCCTGCTTTATTTCAACCCGGTGACCATGCAAGATCTTCATCACTAGATCAATAACACATGAGGACTGTAAAACACGACGCAGATCGCCCGCATACCTCACCGACGCACACGCACCAATTTCCTGTTTTGGAAATGTTGCACCCCAAAATTTGTCCGTCACTATGGAAACAAGTGAGCGAAACATAAACACCGCTCTGACACACTAAGAAATGGTGTGAACTTCTGAGAATCCCCAACGCCGCCCGACCAAAACTGTAAATTATATCCAATGAGTCAATCAACCAACCAAACTCAACATCACGGGAGCGATGTCACGTCTACAGCTGGGTCCATCATTGCCTAATCCAAGGCCCACAAGAAAGTCATTATGATCAAAGTTTCCTGTTAGAGACGGTAAGCCGTCCATCGTAACCAAAACAATGACTTTCCACTTCCTGGTCAACAGAGAGAGGGGTTACCTCACTTACATGGCAGACTCTCAAATGTCAGTTTTGATAATATGGGTCTTTTGGAAGCATTAGGGCAAACGCACACACATACGTGCTCACATGTGTTTGTGCGGACACACAGGCTCACATGCACTCGGGGACACACACACACACACACACACACACACACACACACACACACACACACACACACACACACACACACACACACACAAACACACAGTGACTCAAAAGCAACAACTAACATGGGAGAAAATATTACATACATAAAGAGAAAGAATAGAAAACAAAGTTAAAGTCTGGATAGCTTCCTAAGTCTACACACACACACACACACACACACATACACCACACACACGGACATAGACACACACACACAATTGGAAACACACACACACAGACACATATACAAACACAAACACCACTGTAACCGCCTGTCTACTGTCCTCAAGCAGGAATGTGCTTGGGCAAACGAGACAATTTGAATGTCTGTCCGCAGCGAAATGCAATCAGTGTTTGTGGATCCAATGTGGTCGGATGCTGGTGTGCCCATTAGTACCAATCCTATATCCCCTCGCTCACTCCAATTAGGTAAGAACAGAGGCTCGAATACACCCAGTAGACAGACACAAACCACCAGAAGAGCTTGTTTTGGTCGTTGTTTCACCAACGGCAATGTGTTCAGGCGAGTCATGTTGTTCAGACATGTTCATGGCATCATGGCGCACACAACATTAAGACAGATGTGAAACATAAACTTTTGGTGGTCACCATGGCCATTAGATTAGATCCATTGATTATGTGTATCTTCGATAACATAGCCTGGACGTTTGGAAGTGGTCTGGAACGAAGCCTTTGACCTCTGCGTCATGTTGAGAATGTTGTGTTTGTCTCTGCAGAAGGTCAAGGGAAGACTGGAACAGAAGCCTCAAACTGCGCAGTGAATGAATCCGAGGCCAGGGAAGAGGGCCAACCACCTAGCAAATGACAAACAGGTTTACACGCAGACAATGAAATGATCTGTCCTCGAGCGAATCTTTCCGCTGAATCAGGGGAAAGGTAAGAAGGAAGACGAACAAAAAAGAGTCACCGCAACTGTGTTTGAACTGAGAGATAGAGAGAGAGACAAGGGCCTGGTTGCCAGGATGGTTTGAGTGGTGTATTAAACGGTGTAACATGAGGGACTCATGGTGGCTTCAACAGCTGTTCATCTGCAGTGCTGCTCTTCTCCAAACCCCAAAGAATGAGGCGAAGGGAGCGCGACATCAAAGTGAAGCAGATCTGCAAGTCTAAGAAGCGGTCAGAGCACTGGGAGAAGGTACAGAGGAGGTGGAAGGAGGAGGCGGAGAGGAGTGCAGAGGAGGAGAGGAGAGAGAGAGAGCCATTGTGTGGGTACAGGGCTGACAGCGGAGATGTTAAAGGCTCTACGGTTGACTAACACAGCTCTACGCCTTTCCACCTCAAGCACACAGACACACAGACCCACACAGCACAGATCCTAGTCAAACCGGGCCTTCTGAGGAGACACAGACAGGACCAGTGTCTGTGCCGACCAGAGACGTGACAATAGAAGAACTGTCAATGGAGAGCCGGGGAACCACATTGTGGGGAGGTAGGGGGGATTTGACGAGAGATCTGGGAAGGGGCAGAAAGCGTGTCCCGGTCTGTCAGTCTGTTCTGTACACGTATATGTGTCCGTTTGTGTGTCTATTTATGATACTTGTCAAATAAACACTGGAGTACTGTATCGTACATCTTAGTACATGCCTACAGGGTATGCCTGCATGCCCACCGCTCGAAAGCCTGCCTGCAGGGCATTGGATCAGCCTCAGACTGGGACAAGAGGAGGCCTCTGTCACCCCAAAGCTCCACCACAGCTAGAGAGCCTCTCAACAGCAGCCCTGAGTCCAGAGGCTGCATCACGGGCCCGGCGCGGCCCTGCTCTGACAGCAGGAATGGAGGCCCCTGTCTCCGCTGGTCTGACTTAGCGCTGTACTATGGAGCCCAGCACTTCTCTTCAGACAGGTTTGGTTGTCTGTAATGAAACCACAGTCGTCGTCCCCCCCCCCCCAGAAAAACCAACCACAGTATAGTGTACCGTCTAATGAAACCAAGGGTTTCCTAGATTCTCGACAAAGTCTTCAAAACATTGCGCCACAAAACAGCTGCCACTGACCGACATTTGCATTATAAAGATCCGCCGTTTAAAGTTCTCTGAAATACAGCATGCCGTCGCTGTCTTCAAATGATTCTGCGTGGGACATGTTTGCGAACAGTCGCTTTCAAATTAAAAGTTTAAAATTCAGATCAGTGGATCGGCCGACCACACTATCCCAGGACGCTATTCTTCCTGCAACATGAGAAACATAAAACACTCCGGGCCTTGGCAGTTGAAATATTCACAGAACATCGTCAGAGGAAAGGTACAACAACAAGACTGAGGCTCACAGAAGCGGCTTTCATAAAATATATGCAATTGCCGCCCGCTCGCCGACACACACACACACACACACACACACACACACACACACACACACACACACACACACACACCATCTCACAGGCGTGTGTACTGTGTGTATACATGGCTCACATTGGACCCACCGACTGCATGTTTGGGCTTGGTGAATTGAGCTGGACTTGTGTGTAGGTGTTGAAACATTTACAATGAGTGGCTCCTTAAGTAGTCCACCATGTGAGATGAACTGTGTTAACAATAAACTAAGTGGTGGTGAGAAGACTCGTCAAATGACCTAAAGCCAGCTACGGGCTGCTACAAGGCTCAGCTGGTTCAGAACATAGAGCCTTGTGCTGAAAGCAACCTATTGTATAGTGCTATTTAGTATTAAACAGGAACATTTTGAATTTGCACTTGTTTGATCTGTATGGAAATGATGAACGAGAACATCTTTCAGAACTTGCAGGCCACACTTTTCTATGGTCTACTGTCTTTGAGATCAGAATCCCATTTTAAAAGTAGAAAATGCATTTCCTGCAGGAAATGCAGTGAGTGCTGTAGTGCAAAGTGAGGTTGAAAATATTTTTTAATAAAGCCACATAGATTAAGACATAAAGAAACGTTAAATGGCTTAAATCAAGTGAAGGGTTTAAACAAAAGTTCAAAAGTCTAAATGGAGTGAACAATTTAAACATGCACACCATTTAAGAAAATGTAAATGGTTGGAAACAAATAAAGTGACAGCTGAATGAAAAGCTGAAGATGAAAAGATTCCAAACTATTCTGAACATTTTAAAATTTGAATGGAGTCTCTAGGTGAAAAATTGAGGAAGAAGATAGGTCCCAAAGTTTGTAGAGAATAAGAAAGAAAGAAAGAAAGAAAGAAAGAAAGAAAGAAAGAAAGAATAAAACTTATGAAGAACTATAGTTGAGCGCTGCATGCAGCACTCACCTAAATATATATTCTGATTGTTGGTGAAAATGACTTTAATGTAAAACGTGTGGATTGAAGCCAGGTCTCCGGTCATGCCCCGGCTCCGGGCCGAACCTTATGTCCTGACGTCAGTGTGTCTTCACGTCCCCGGCCCGCACATTGTTCCCGTTTGACGGGACTTAACGTGGAAAAGCAAACACGGGCTTGTAGCGGCTCAGCACTCATCAACATGATAATTACATTAATCTCCGCGCGTCAGAGAGAGCGTTCCCCGTGGGACGCGCTGTGCAAAGAGAGAGGAATGTGGCCCGGAGATGTTCGGCGGCGGTACCATAACAGGCCGCCGGTCTGTCGGACACACACGGCAGGACGATAATAAGGCCCTATTGCATGTCAGTGAGAGGCAAGCGCAGAGAACAAAAACCCAGAAAATGCTGGTGCAACGCGGGACTGGATGGAGATAATCTAAACGATGGCGAGATACAAAGCGGAGGAATGTGAAGAAAAAAGGGGGCTCTCGCTGTCCCCCGCCTGAGTCGGACGTCTTTCTCATGAGGATCTTGGCTGGGCCGCTGCGGTGGAGCGCTGGGGAATGTAGGACATTGTTTTTCGAGGGGGCTGAATTGGGACCAAATGGTGGGGCTGCAGAAAGATGAGAATGGGTCCCCAGATTATTCCCGAGAAAAGGGATATAAAAGGTTACTGGCTGCATTAGGCTGTCAAACACGCTCTGCGTCCGAGGAATAAGGAGCATGCCTCGGGCTCAGTCCTACCGAGCCAGTCCTATTAATCACTAATCAAGCCCGAGCGTAAGTCTGCTGCATTAATCTCCCCACCGCCACGCTTCCCCCCCTTCCATGCTGAAAGAAAAGTTTGGATTCTCCCAATTGACCTGCAGTAGCATTGGAAACGAACGCTAATGTGAAGATTGGACGAAATGGTTCAGCGGTAATGGTACCGGCCGATAATAAATTGGGTTCATTCTTCGCATAAACACATTTTGTGGGGGCGCCAGAGGGAATCGGGACAGGGAGGATTCGGCCAATCAGGCCCCAGGCCGTTGGAGCCGTTTGTATCCACAGCACGGAGCGGAGGCCAGCTGTGTCGTCCACCCCAGGACCTGTGAAGGATTTATGAGCATATCTGAGGTGTGCCGTTATCCTCGGGTCCCGGGGTCGGCCCGTCCACGGAGGCGGCCGGGGGAAACCTGGAAAAGTCTCCAGCCGTTGGCTCCACAGAGCTACTGTAACGGGGTCTGGGAAAATGGAGCCAGCCACCACCTCTGACCTCCTGGTGTAATGACGTGCTGCAGTGTGTCTGGTCCGGGGAGACGGGACTCTGTGCGTGTGTGTGTGTGTGTGATTTTAATATGACAGTGTGTGTGTGTGTGTGTGTTTTTAATACGACAGTGTGTGAGACTCGTTAAGTGACGGACTGGGCCACAGAGGGCGGTATATCTGTTGACGCACCACGGAAGCAGCTAGACAGTGAAAGTGAAGAACTCCAGATGAATGAGCTTGAGTAATACACACACACACACACACACACACATACACTATCAAATTCCACATCTCCACCCTCTTTCCTAAACTCTCCCTCATTCACTGTCATTTTTTTTTATCTCCAGTCAGAATACAAAAATGGTCCAAGATGTTCACCTTTGACCCCCCCCATCCGGCCAACCTCCCTGGCTACTGCTCAGACGGCCGCTACCACCCTCAAACAAAACACTAATCCAATTGGGATCTGCTTTGACGCATGATGGTCGAAACTATTCACTGTATTTACACTGAGGATTGCCTCTGGTGTGCTCAGTTAATTGCTGGCCTGGGGAGGAAAGCTCCGGCTTCCCTTCCCGGTCACACTTGACTCACCCACTGAGCAACACACTCCAGAGTGGCGTGCGTTGATCCAACCCTGCCCATCATGACTCTTCTGCACTGCGTGCCTTTGGAGGAATCCTTCCTCTCTCTCTCTCCCCCTAAACTCTGGAGGCCGTGGAACCTCTCTCTCCCTCTCTGTCTTTCTTCCTCCCAGGACAGTGTTTGTATCTGACCCACTGACTCACCCACCGTGTGTATCTCTATGTCATGGCAACGAAATGTCCAAACATACCAATATCATTCCTTATACATCTTTAATTTCAGTTTTTTTTAACACAGCTGTAGCCAGCATCTAAAGTTCTGGACTGACAAAGACTTTCCAGTAATAAATACAGAGGGGATTTTCTATTGTTTTGATATTGGTTCAGCAGGCAAGCGGCCTAAAAGCAACCATTTGACAAGAAACAACAGCTTTCTTAAGCAGATATTGTACAGGCCATGATAACGCAGGATGAATGGCTCTCTTGCAACTGCTCAGTGCTGTATGACTATTAATAATAACTGGCTAGTGTGGGAACCTCGTCCACATGTCATTTGTTCAGCCTAATTCGATAAAATATATTTTTATGAGGGTGTTGCTAGGGGAGCTCTGGATGAGAGCGCACGCACGCACACACACACACACACACACACACACACACACACACACACACACACACACACACACACACACACACACACACACACACACACACACACACACACACAGTGGAACAAGCGATACAGTGAGCTGTCGGAATGTAGACTCGGTCTGAAGGCACGGTTTACACTCATCAACCAAACCATTATTTTTCTTTCCTTCTTTCTTAAAGACAGGTCAAAAAAATAAAGCATAATTTCCTCTCATGCCCAACCCAGCACTGAACAAAAACAGTGGATAAGTGTAGGTTTTCTCAAGGGAATGGGATTGGACAACAGTCTCTTTCATTGAACTCTCTCTTATCAGTCACTGTGTAGGTTGACCTGTGTGTAGCTAATATCTCCACTAGGGCTCATGACCCTAGCTCAACCTGATCTGACCCCAGCTCAACCTGATCTGACCCCGGGTCAACCTAATCTGACCACAGCTCAACCTGATCACAGACCGCAGCTCAACCGGATGAATGACCTCAGCTCAACCTGATTTGATCCCAGCTCAACCTGATCACTGACCCCAGCTCAACCTGATCACTTACCCCAGCTCAACCTGATCACTAACCCCAACTCAACCTGATTACTAACCCCAGCTCAACCTGATCAGCTCGATTTAAAACGTCAGCTTTAAATGATACGCGGCAGCTTCCCTCGAGCTTCCTTCCCTGAAGGAGCCGGGGTCACAAGGTCAAACTAAATGTAGACGTTTGAGATCACAGGCTGGAGTGGTTAGGGCGCTGCATCTTGAAGGGCAGATGATGCGTCAAGACTGAAGAATGCAAGATGCTGTGTTGTAAGACATGCATCTTGTTGGATAACAATGAGAGAGAAAATTAGACCGGATGCCAGGGGACCATGTTTGTGAACATGTAATCCGCCGTATAAGTAATTAATTCCCAAAAAACATGCTGATCTCATATACTTCTGTTGCCATCTTTTAAATCCCAGCCGTTCTCTTATGACTCACTTTGGTTCTTTCCAATACACTGCAGAACAACTGCAAACTAGCTGATGTTTAACCTATCTTTATGTACTCATAGAAGCTGGCGGCCATTCGGCTTCGGTTGTTGATTGGTTGATCAATGAGTCTGTGGGGAAATAAAATCGACTCGAGAATCTGGATTTTTGGGTTATATAAAATGTGAGTCACAAACGTCAATATTGGCTCAGTGGAAGCTAAATAATGTTAGTCGTACAGAGGGCGCTAAAGTGTATTTGCCAATAGTAAATATGCATCAACTATGTTCTGATCTGTTTGGCCACATTCATAAAAGGAGCTGTAAAACCCGGGGCCCAACATTAAACCACACAACCAGAGTCACACACACACACACACACCCACACACACACACACACACACACACACACACACACACACACACACACCCACATACATTTACTGCTGCCAGCAAGAGTGAAGCTTATGATCAGTTTTATCCAGCCGATTTAGCGCTGATTTGCTTTTGTTTTTGAATAATATTAAAACCTATTTTTTGGTGTGGAAACATTACCGAGGTCCGACCTCAGTGACCTCATCGCTGGCTACGGCCATGAGTGACATGCACTCAAACACACACACACACACACCTCCTTGTCATGCCTTCTTCCAAACACACAGCCAATCTAGCCGCAAACTAATAGTCCTGGGCTGCTATCTGCACCTCGTCCCTCTGGGAAATGCACACACCCACACACGCACAACCTCTTGCACACACCAACACACGCACAAACTCTTGCACACACCAACACACACACAGCTCTTGCACGCACACACAAACATAAGCACACGCACACACACACAGACACACACATTCATGCACACACACACACGCAAATAAACTCACAAGCACATTCACTCACATACATACACACAAACACACAGAAAAAAATAGGGTGATGTGACATCAGGCCCTATGTGTTAAAGTGTGTTGGTGGAGTAAACGACCATTATGAATACTCCTTCCAGGCACTTAAAATGTCTGTCCTACATCACGGGGGATTTTGACTCCCCCCCCCCCCCCCCCCCCCCCCCCCTCCCTAAATAACCGCAGGAACCACAGGGATTTCCATCCGCCTGGCTTCATCCTGAATCAAGCAGCCAGATATTTCAACCATCCACACCACACCACACCACACGCCAAAACACTGAGAGCCACTAGGGTGGGGACCAGAACCGTGCGTGTGAGAGTGTGCATGTGAGGGGGTGCATGTTACAGAGTAAGAAAGAAAGGAATCGACATTATCAAATATGCATTTCTGTATATTTTAACAATGTGTGTGTGTATGTACATGTGTGTGTGTGTGTGTGTGTGTGTGTGTGTGTGTGTGTGTGTGTGCATGCATGCATAGCGACGAGCACGCGTGTGGGTGTGTGTATGGGTAACCTTCCTGGTAAATGTTTCAGGGCCGGGTGTGATGGCATGCTGTACCGAAAGGACAGGGACAGCAGTGGGCGGCCTGAGACAGTCCAGGCCTGAGGAAACAGGCTACCCCTCTGCACGTGTGGACGTGTGAGCTGTGTGTGTGTGTGTGTGTGTGTGTGTCGGTCTACGTGATTGTGAGTGCATGTTCTCGTACGCGATTGACCTCAATTGGCCCGTTGATGCATCTGAAGACTATGATTGACAGCAAAATGTGTCGGGCAGAGAGAGAGACAGAGAGAGACAGAGAGAGAGAGAGAGAGAGAGAGAGAGAGAGAGGAGGTGTGTGTGTGCGTGTGGGGTGACGCCTAAAGAGGACCTATTAGAGGTTTATGTTTCACTGCAATTATAGAGTACTTCTGCACTATTCTCCCACAAGTGAGATCGCTTCATTTCTCTTCCTTCCTTTCTTCATCCCTCTCTCTGTCATTCCAACCTCCTCCCCCTCCTCTCTCTCAGCCTTCCCCTCCTTCACCCCCCCATCCCCCTACCCCCCTCTTCCTCCACTCCTCTGCCTCTCAATCCTATACCTCTACCTCTTCCTCCCCTCCTCTGTCCCGTCCCTCAGTCTTATCCCTCTCACTCCTATCCATATCACTCCTCTGCCTCTACTTTTCACAACTCTGCCTCTCACTCCTCCTTCAAAGCAAAAAGACAACAACAAATCAGAAATTAACAATGTGTGTCTGTGTGTGTGTTTTTGTGTGTGCGTGCTTGGACATTGCTGGCTTTGTGTATCCTCCCAGGGTCACTCTATCAGAGATATGTCCACCTCTATGATGAAAGTGTGTACTTGAATGTCCTAAAAAAGTATCCCTCTTTGGGACCGTTAGGATCCACACACACACACACACACACACACACACACACAGTCCATTAAGGTTGAGATGTGAGTTCTGTGAATTCTCAGGAAGACCAGAGGAAAGAGAAAGAGGACTGGGGAAAGATAACTTTTACAAACCTAATGGCTCCAATAAATGGAAATTGGCAGAGTTGCAGCATCAGGGTGAGGGGTTTGCGACCCAAAACGATGTCGCAGTTTGCACTGGAGAGCTAACAGTCAGAATGGACGCATACCAGTGTCCAACGTTTCCCCCACAGCTACGATGGTTCTCACGAGCATTGATTCATTTTTCCACATTTCTACATTCTCAAGTTATGGGTCAGTGTCACAATGATTTGTATTTCATAGCCTTATGATCATACCACTGAATGATCATTACAGTAAATAAAGCTACTATCGAATCAGATTGTCAAATGTTATGTGAGAGATTATGATTATGTTTTATTTGTGTGATGTCAAACAATTGATCGTTTTAATGTATGGTTGTGTATCCACACGTCTTCTTTATTGGGTTCATATTCTCCGTGGGTTAGAGTTGAACAGTTCATCGGCTGGGGCATAATGCACATGAAAACAGAGGCTCGTTACCTGTACCTGTTATCCGCTAAGCCTGAGGGAAGAGCAGAACTCGGGACTCAGAAATCTATTCTATTCTAGTCTATGAGCTCCGCGTCTGGCCCAAGCAGGATGGGCCAGACATGAAGCCTGATTTCTGTTTAATATTTGTAGAACGACCCAAAAAATAAATATCAACAATTTTTTTTTTATGGAGCAAAGCATACCAAGCCAAAGTAGTGGCTGTATTCCTTTGACCGTTCGTTGAGGACACCAGTGTGTTTGGAAGGATAGCATCAAAAACATTGTTTTGGGTCGTTTTCGTCACGTCCGTGTGCGTTAGGCTTCAGTCAGCTCATTCTAGCCAGGCCATCGGTCTTCCCAGAGGGGTTTAGGAGAAGGACAAGGTCGCGGCCTATGACGCACCGCGCCGCCGTCCCAAATAGAGAGAGAGAGAGAGAGAGAGAGAGAGAGAGAGAGAGAGAGAGAGAGAGAGAGAGAGAGAGTAAGAGAGTAAGAGAGAGAGTAAGAGAGTAAGAGAGAGAGAGTAAGAGAGTAAGAGAGAGAGAGAGAGTAAGAGAGTAAGAGAGAGAGAGAGAGAGTAAGAGAGTAAGAGAGAGACAGAGAGAGAGAGAGAGAGAGAGAGAGTGTTGAAAAGGAGGCACGGGCGACTTGGTCAGACTCCGTGGCGTGGTCCAACCAACGAGGGAGACAGGCCTGGGTCTGGTAAGCTCATCGAGTGAGGCCTGGACCAGGCGAAGGCCCGTGGGGGGACGGATGGCTCGAGGTGTTAACTGAGAGGGGCCGGGACCCCACCCAGGCCCCATGCTGTGTTTTTACGGTGCTGGCCTCTGGTGGCTCCCTTAAGTGCATGACAGGAATGTCATGTTTGCAACAGCGCAGATCTCCGGGGGGTGCATCTAATTGTAGCAGCGACCTTGAGTCAAAGGTGTTTACTGATACAGGGGTCATTATATGAGGGAGTGGAGAGATGATATTTGGTGGCTGGCTGGAGCACACCCCCAGGGGGCAGGAGGGAGAAGAGAAGGAACCGAAACAGCCAAGCCTTCCCGGGCTTAGGCAGGAAGAAGCATTAGAACCAGAACCAACAGCAGACGGACAGAGTCATTAACATCTCCTCCACTTGGTTGCAGGTCACGTGACCTGTGTTGGGCCCAAGATCGACCTGGAGGCTAAGAAATGTGTGCACTAGGACCCTGGCTTGAGTTCACAACATTCCCTTTCCTAAACCTTGAGAGGATCAGGAGCATGTGTGTGGAGTCTACATTTCTTTAGATGGATTTAGATGGAGATTAAGATACATAGAAGGAGAGGGGGAGAAAGAGAGGCAGGGATAGACAGGGAGAGAGAGCGAGAGAGAACAGGAAGTCCATCAAAGAGACAGCAAGAGGTCTGTGGTTGTTTTAGAAGCCACGAGGCCTCTGGTACTTAAGCAAAACTTCAGCTTAGGCACAGATAACTG
>NC_136934.1:38770624-38785624 GCF_949987615.1 Pollachius pollachius
GGGCAAAATCGACCCCTTGGTCTCTCACACGCACACACACACACACACACACACACACACTCACACACGCACGCACGCACGCACGCACGCACGCACGCACACAAATCCAAAAGTACGAAACCAGCAGAAGGCCTTTCTCTAGAGCCGTTCTGGACTTCTTCAGAGCAACTCCCTTTATTGTAACATCTCTTCCCTGAACTAAATGTTTCCTCTTGGAGATGTAAGCTAATTTCAAATAGCAACCCTGTTTGTGCTTGCGGGTGTGTGTGTGTGTGTGTTTGTGTGTTCGGGCGTGTGCGGGCGTGTGTGTGTGTGTGTGTGTGTGTGGGCGTATGTGTGTGTGTGGGCGTGCATGTGTGTGTGCATGAGCGCTTTTTAAGATAGAATGCAACACATGAAAAAAGGCTGGGCTCCTAGGCCACATTCCTGCACGCAGGAGTCATCCATGTATTGCGGTTTGTGAGGACAAAACACAACATGGTGGACTCTGGCCCACCTACAGCCACGGGTCACGGAGATAGCGCTCATAACCCTATGGAAACACAGTGAAGTCATGAAGTGCACCAGGGATGGTGACTACTCATATGTAACCTTTGCATGCAAAAGCGGGAAGAGATGACCGCTCTGGTCTTGGAGGAACAAAGCCCCACTGGCCTATCGAAGCACAGAGTACACCTAAACAGTGACAGCAGAGAGGAAATGGGAAGAGTAAAGTAAGAGAGGGAGGGAGAGACAGAGAGAGGGATATAATGAATGTGCATATCACTAAGGCCTCCTCTAAAGGCTCTCTTCTCCCCCCCGCCCCCACCATCCCCGATGTCCCCGAATCCTCGATGTCTTTGAGACACACAAGAATGCGGTTCCATCGGCCTGTCCCGTGGAACTATCCCGGGCTGTCTGAAGCAAGAGGGTCCCACTGTGTACGTTGCAGATGGCGGTGGGAGGTGAGAGGCTGACGGTTAAGGGAGACTGGCAGTAAAAGCTTCGGGTCGGTCTACCAGGCACGTAGCCACGTCTGGGCTTGTTGATGCTAGTGGAAACGGATGGGAAAGTTTACACCATAAAAAAAGGGGGCTTTAAATGATAGCGAGAGAGAGAGAGACAGAGACAGAGAGAGAGAGAGAACGAGAGTGCGACAGAGCCCAAGAATGAGAGATGAAGATAGGCATAGCGAGAGAGCCGGAGAGAGATTGAGAAAGAGAGAGGGAGATGCATTCTGCGGTGGGACAGCTGCGACTGCTTTCAAATCCATCCGCCAGTTTTATAGTGGAACACTATCTGGGCTCTGTATTTACACCCCCCATCCCCTTCCCAATGTGACACTGCGATTTACAAACTTCCTGCCGCCATCTTTGAGATGCCATCGCTAAGCTCTGTCTCTCTTTGATGGTATCGTCTGCCGACGCAGATTCATTAGGGCAACGTGATCCGGACTTCACAACGGCTTCCTCGCAGTAATCATAATCACTCCCGGGCTCTCTCTCTCTCTCTCTGGGCTGCTTTGAGCACTAGGTTTTACAGACAGAAGATATACAGATAGCCGATGCAAACTCCTTGTTAAAAAGCACAAGATGACAGCCCGTGAGAGAGACAGAGCCCCCATTGCTGGAATCAAAGTATCTGTTTTCCCGTAATCTACCCCGATTACATTACCATGGTTCTTTTGCTGAGGTTTTTCAAAGATCAGAGGGGCCTGGAAGAAATGACAAGGTACACTAAGATGTCTTGGATTCACATTGCTAATATCTACCCCCCCAGTGCCAGGGAGAGATGGGCATGAAACAGGACCCCATGTCCCCTGA
Source organism: Pollachius pollachius (assembly GCF_949987615.1). Classification (NCBI taxonomy): domain Eukaryota; kingdom Metazoa; phylum Chordata; class Actinopteri; order Gadiformes; family Gadidae; genus Pollachius; species Pollachius pollachius. The sequence goes on from NC_136934.1 coordinate 38,772,427, forward strand.
CTTACAAACGAGTCAACCGAGGAACCCGTAAAACGGATATTGTGAAGCAATAATCAGGTCCCAAACACCTATATCCATTTCTCGCCAACAGGGCCGTTAGCGGCGCGGACATCTGCCACCGGCGGCAACATGATCCCTGTATTTGCCGTCCCTTTTCCGGTTTGCCGAAAAAGAGGGGGTGTATGGTTCAAACGCTGTAAAAAGAGTGAAATGGTGGAAGGAATTCCTGTTGTCTCGGGTGCACTTACCAAGGCCTCCGAGCGTTCTGTGAGAAAGTGGTGTGTGTAAATACTACTGGGCTTTCGTGTGGCTTTCCTCTAAAGCCACATCCCTGGGGGCTGGGTTGGGGGGTGGGGGTGGGGGGTGAGACTGACACTGAGGGTTGAGGGGGACCCAGAGTTGGTAACAGGGGGGGGGGCTTGGGACCTGAGGTTAGGAGGGTCGGGGCGGGGGGGAGGGATGTTGAGGTTGAGGTTGGGGCTGCTTTCCGGGGGCTGGAGTTGCAAGGAGGGTTAAGGAACAGATTAGGGTTTTTTCCCACATTTTCTTTCCCCAGGTATGAAATTATTCAATCAAATTATTATGACATTATTCCATGTTCCATATGCCATTTATTCCGTCTATAACCCTGTGTGATATGTTGTGCAGTTTCTTCATCTGGGTATAATTTGGGGAGAAAGAAAAACACCAGTGTGTGTGGGTGGCAGAACTGAAACTCTGATGCTGAATTGGAACAAGACATTTTATAACGAACCTGGGTTCAAATTGGCATCAGGAGTGATACTTATATTTAAGGTAAGAAATTGTTGAGGACGAGACAGCAGATGTATCCAACCATAGATGTCAGATACATGTGAAACCGTCTTGAGCGGACCACCAGAGAGTTGGCGATGCTCTGCTCCACCATGAACTGACGGGCAGATATCTGTGACCAACACTAATGTTAGCGCCCCCTCTTCCACCCAACACAAGCGCTTCTCTCAGTATCCATCTTAGTTACCGACCCTGGCACCCTTCCAGACCCTCCTGGTTGTGGGTTGTGTGGTATGACCGGGGTAGCGGTGTCGGTGGGAGGACTGGAAACGTGTAGTAGTTGAGAGAGGTCTTCTTCTCACTTTTACCCAGAGAGCCCAGTGCGGTTCACTGCGGTTCACTGCTTCCCTGCATGCACCACATCACAACCGGCCCTGCCCCGCTCGCCTTGACACCAGGAAACACGAAAATCACGGCAACAATTAGAACCTTGAGGACACATTCTTGTCCTGCGAGAGGAACGGAGCGTGTTTGTGTTTCCAACTGCCCCGATTAACCTTTTTTTTCAGTCCAGATCCTCCTAGGCCTGGTGTCTTACCCCGACGATCTCTGCCATGTGTACGTTTCTGTGTGTTTTAGTACGTGTGTGTGTGTGTGCGTGTATGAGTGTGTGTGTGGGTGTGTGTATATTATGGTCTCCTTCAGTATGATACTTTACAGATGAGCTTCCCTCCACGATGGTGAAACACCCCACCTTCCGGGGAAGGTCTGCATTTAATCGTAACCTTTACAATCCTTCGTTGCAGTCGCACCCTTTCAAATCCCTCCCCCCAAGCCCCCTCCCTTCTCTTTTATATAAAGTTGACTAAAGCCCTGCACAGAAGATTGGGGTGGGGTGGGGTGCAGAATACCGGAATGTTCCATGGGCACCGCGCTCAACTTCCTCTAAAGCGGGCCAAATGGGAAATTACAGAGCCTCTGCTTACGTATTTTTTTTTGCATTTCTTTACTTGACCTCTCCCTCCACCCCGTTAGGATGGAGCTATTGTAGCCATATGCGGCTCATTCCACTTATAATTATAGTATGTGTGCCCCCCTCTTGTTCTGCAGAGTGGTGGAGGCTGGAGGTGGTTAGGACGTTCCTCACCAGTTACAAGGCGGTTGCTGCTGCAGCTGCTGTTTGGGCCAACTCACGGCGACCCAACGGGCACACTCACTTTATACGCTACTTTCTGTTTTTTCTCAACATCAAGCACAAGGCAATAAATGTATTGCCAAGCGGGGGAAACAAGGTTGTGCTGGTGATTGTACCAGAGCAGTTTCCATGTGTGTCGGTGGAGAATATCTGCATCTGCAAACTGTCTGCAGAGAGAGAGTGTGTGTGTGTGTGTGTGTGTGGGTGTGTGTGTGTGTGTGTCTGTATGTGTGTGTGTGTGCCTATGTCTTGTCCACGATGAGTAGACAGAAAAGGGCAGCGAGAGATGCGTCATTGGTGAAAGGCGTCGGCGAAGACCAAAGCGTCTAAGTGATCACTCCATCAGCATCAGGAGAGAGACTCAACGCAACGGCACGAAAAGTCATGCTCGGCATTCTGGGTACTGACCGCCATGGATACCGCTGCCACAGTGGTCCAAAACACCCAAGTTGAATGCTCAGCCCTTTCACTGCAGCACCACCACCACCAACCCACTCCCATGTCCTCTTTATGGTCCATTTACCCAGCCCAAATAGGGGGAACTTTCTATGTGCGCTGAATGAGGCAATGTGGGGATGGGTCAAGCAGAACCCATCAACAGAAACGCTCTGTTACGTTGACTCAGAAGAGTCGGCAATGCCACTAAAAAGGAAAACAATGGTATTACGTGTTCGGCCAATACAATCATTTTGCCATCAGTGACTCCCTGGTCTTCCAAGGCACCTCATCTCACTTCGTTTCCCACCGGGGAAGAAGCTCACGCCGCACACACACACCGCACGCACACGCACACACACACACACACACACACACACACAAACTGGGATTTCTTCTTCTCATCCAGCACGCTTTGTGTGTCCTTATGGGGCTGTGGTTGTGTGTGTTGAGCTATACATGTCTGTGTGGTGGTTGGAAACAAGGTTTAGTGCCTCTGTTCTCAAGGGGCTAATATAAGAGTCAGCAGCATCACAGCCGAGCTGAAAGGAGCCGTCATTGGGGAAAGCAAGACATGGAGCGCGTTGTGTGCACGTGTATGTGTGAGTGTGTGACTGTGCATGCATGTGGTTAGGAGTGCGCGTGTTTCATGTGTACTTGCATGCATGTGTGTGTGTCTACGTACCTGTGCGTGCTGTGTGTGTGTGTGTGTGTGTGTGTGTGTGTGTGTGTGTGTGTGTGTGTGTGTGTGTGTGTGTGTATGTGCGTGTGTGTGTGCGTGAGTGTGCGCAACTAGCGGTTGGTAGACTGAGGCCAGATGAGGCCTTGGCAGGTGTCACCACTCTAGTTTTACCGTGTTTTTACGGGCAACACCTCACACACCAACATCCTGGCTACCAGCAGCGGAGGGGAGAACCAGAACCTGAGCAGCAATGGGTGCGCCACGATGTTAGCAGCTGGTCTAGAGAACGTCCCCTGGGGCTGTCAATGTGCGTCTCCCTAGGAACAGCTTCCAAAGATGTGCTGTGTGCCTGATTGAATAAATGTTTTCCCCATTCTTTAATTATTATGATTTGTTTTAAAGAGGGGATGTTTCAACCCTCAGATGACGCTTGCTCATGTCCCCCACTAGCGATGACGCCGGCAGTTGGGTTAAGGTTCTTATCAGAGAAAATGTTCAAAGTTACGCTCTCTGGGTTATTGTTTCATTGGGTCGGAGGCGGCTATACCTGTTGCCAGCTCTGCAGGGCGGTGTCCAGGGTGTGGATGCCGTACTGGCTGACGGTGAGCAACACGGGCTCCACAAACATGCTGCCGTCCAGGACGCTGCTCTGGGGGGAACGGGTGACCGAGGCCTGGCCCTGGAGCCCACAGAAAGTTGGGGAAAGACATTAAGATTGGGATCCGCCTCTCGATTAAAGTCTGATGACATTACTTTCTGACACACTGCTCTTCACACCCTTAAATGCTTTACAGGAAAAACATAAAACAAAGGAACAAACGATGGAATAACGATTCATAAGAGTGTCTTTCACATCAAAAGTTGACAATAAAGAGACTCTTTACCTGCTTTGTTGTATACAGGGGAAGGGTTAACCATAAAATGGTAAGTGCTTGGCACTTGGTTCTAGGAACATCCTTACTGTACAGACAGTGATATATTCTTTCTCTTTCTTCTGACAAATATACTGATTGTAAGTCGCTTTTGACAAAAGCGTCTGCTCAATGCCCTAGATGTAACTGTAAATGTACCTGGAGTGCGAAGGGCTGCAGGATCTGGAGGTAGGTCAGGTTGCGGTACTCGAGCAGCCGGCAGTCCAGGCGGGTGGAGAAGCTGAACTCCTGGCTGAGGCGGGCGCCGCTGTTCCACTGCCGCAGGTAGAGCCGGGGCTCGCTGGCACCCACCACCATGAACTCCTGCTCCTGGGGCAACTTCCTGTCCGGCAGGAAGGGCCGCAGGCGCCGGCATGGAGCTGGAGACGTGGGATGTTTGTGAGGTGTTTTGTACGGACTCATAATGATCTCCTAATCATCATCTAGCAATATAATACAAATTTAGTTTACAACAGGATGTCCTGGTGGTATTTAGCGACGTTTAAGCTTCCAAAAGAGTATGACTTTTTTGTCAGGGATTTGTTTTGAATTGGAAAGACTCAGCATGAAACAAGGAGGTACATTTGGCTTGGAGGTTGGGGGTGAGGGGAGAGTCGTTTAATGTAATTCTACTGGGAAGAGATCCGGGGCTTCTTTACCTGTCCCCAGCTGCTCCAGGTGGTGGCAGAGGTGCACCTCCATGTGGGCCAGCTCCATGGAGACTCCCAGGGAGTGGACGAACCAGGGGGCGAAGCACGAGTCCACACGGGTGCAGGCTGCCAGCGCCTTGGGAGACACCAGCTGGTCGCAGGGCAGCTGGGAGCCAGACTCACTGTCTGAGCTGGAGCGAGAGAGAGAGAGAGAGAGAGAGGGGGGGATGGAGTATGTTTAATAGTGGGAGATTGAGAGAGAGAGAGAGAGAGAGAGGGATGGAGTATGTTTAATAGTGGGAGATTGAGAGAGAGAGAGAGAGAGAGGGAGGGATGGAGTATGTTTAATAGTGGGAGATTGAGAGAGAGAGAGAGAGAGAGAGAGAGAGGGATGGAGGGGGAGGAAGGGAGTGGGGGAGGGAGCAGGACAGAGGAAGAGAGAGGGATGGATGGAGAGGGGAGAGAGAAAGGTGGAAATAGGGGGGGAGATAGAGGCAGGAAACAAACAACGTGACGAGTTTGTGATTCCTGTTTATGGAAGTAAAACAATATACAAACTTCAAAGCACTATGATGCAGGTAACAGAGAGAAAAAGAAAAGAATAATCACTTTCCATGACTAATGATAATGCGAGAAAGAGAAACATTGGTGATGTGGACACTATAATAAATAATTCATCCTCCATCCCCTCCTGGCTTGTATTCAGGTCTCAAGGCTGTGATAGTCTGATTCCCATTATCGGTAATTTCCGCCGTCTAACGTTCAGTGATTTAAACATCATAATCTCAAAAAACAAAATGGAACACTATAAGTACTCCGCAGCGAGGAACAGTGTTTGGAATATTAACAGAGGGAAGAGACAGAGCGGACCATGGGCTGATCCAGCACAGCAGTGCCTCGGGGCGCCCCCCCCCTCAGCGGACATTAATAGCATGTCACGGTTGATGACGGCCGATGGGAGGTAATTGAAGTGAATGACCATTTGCTCAGTAATTTGCTGCTACCATGATCCACCAATAAAAACACAGCTACAGAAGGGAACGCTCGCCAATGGGAATGAGAGAGAGAGAGGAGTAGAAGAAGCGATAAAATTACATATTTATTTATATATAAAAATAAAATGGACATAAACGCTGGTGGTGCACTGGAGCACGTCTAGAAAAGATAAGCATCATACGTTTTTCGGGACTTCCAGTCGGCAGCGCAGCCAAGTTGTTTTTCCCGCTGAAAACCGAAGTAAGGTAGATGAAACGAGCGAGCACGGAAAAGGGGAACCAAGTTTGATGAAAAAGGACCAATAATTTAAACACAAAGGAAATGTAGCGTTTGGAGTATGATTATAATGAAACGCAGATGTATATTTAACTTTACAGTGGATCTAGTGCCAGTTTTGTTTTTTTTTGGGGGGGGGGGGGGGGGGGGTGGGGGGGATTAGGGGGGTTCTCCCTGTTTCTACCTCTACGTGTTTTGTTATTCCTCCCATTCTGTTCCTCTCTTCTCAGAGAACTCTAAGACACACAGAATGTAGACTTGGCCGCTCACTTCCAACCAGAGACCCCCCAAACGCCAGGAGGAGGGGAGTAGGGAGAGTGAAAGAGACAGAGCAAGAGAAAGACAGAGACAGAGAGAAAGAGAGAGAGACAGAGAGAGACAGAGAGAGGGAGAGGGAGAGAGAGAGAGAAAGCTCAGGTACCCACCGACTGGCAAGTAAAGTAACGGCCAAGGGGTTTGCTGATTTGTTTCCGTGCATGCTGGGCTTTATTCCCGCCTGACCTGTCCCAACCCAGAAACCCAGAGTCCACCCACCCACCCAGAACCAGGGCCGGGCCTAGGAACGTACAAGCCACCCCACCCCGGCCAAAAAAGGCAGCCAGGGGGGTGGACGAGCCAGCTAGAGCTCTGCTGGCTTCTCGTGTGCGCCTCCCCCCCTCACCCCCCATCCCTCCATTAGATAGACTCAAGGTAAGCAGGAAGGACTCCGGATGGGCCCTGACAGCCACTCGGTGTGCTGGGAAATCTCATTAGGCCGATCTGAACGCCTTCCAAGCCCGCTCCCTGCTCCTGCACGCCAGATGTTGAGGGCCAGCAAAACACTGCTGGTGATTCTCTCTCGCTCTCGCTCTCTCTCTCTCTCTCTCTCACACACAGATATGTGAGTCAGTGTACTGTAGTATGTTGATGTGTCCATGTATACATTGCAGATTGTATAAAGGTATACACCTGATAGGACAGGAACTGATGAATGGGCCGATCTCAATGTCTTGTTTCACTTAAGGTCTGCTCGTGCACACGCACAAACACGTGCACTGGCGCGCTCGCACAAGCACACACATGCACAAACACACAGGACTGCCCTCTCTCACCTGTGCTCGTCTCCTCCAGGGTCTCCAGTGTTGCTGAGCACGATCCTCCAGAGGTCCGAGGCCACCAGCTCCTTCTGCTGGTGTCGAAGGCTGAGGCTAGGCAGCTGCAACTGGCAGGAGGTGCTCTCTGATAGGCTGAACTCCCGGTAAGGGACGAAGGCCTCCTGGAGCTCATCCCAGTACTCCAGGCTGCAGGGCACCTGCGGGTAAGCAAGGCAGTGAAGGCAAAGGTTTAGACAAGCTAGTGAGGAGACTTCTGGAACAATGACTAGAGTGAACGCAAGGACGTAAGCAGAACATAGGGACTGCCGTGAATCTATGAGGCCCTGATATTGTTGGTGCTGACTTGGTTTGAGTGAATAGATTTCTCTCACATCGATTGCTAAATCAGGGGTAACTGAGGTGTCTGCTAGTGATTAAAGGCTTTGACTGTTCACAGCACTCTGTTACTGAGTCTGTTGCTCACAGAAAGAACAGTTTATTACTAGGTTTATGTCATGATCATAAACAATGGCCAGCACAACAAGTTCTTTTATTTAAATCACAAAAACAGTTCTCACCAGGAATAACAACGATAAAATAAACCATGACAGTTCAAAATGACGATAAGATAAGAGCACACTTTATTGATCCCAGGCGGGAAACGCTTGTTATAAATACAACTTTGACAGTGAAATAAACCTTGACGGTTGTAGTTGCGAACCAGCAGGCCCAGCGGTGCAGCGCAGTCACGTATAGCCAGCGAGGCATGAGCGCGGGTGCACTGTAAACGAACACCAGGCTTGCACCGGCGCGGTGCAGGGTGGCCATTAACATTAAAGTCCTGGAGCTCCTTTTCACGCTGAATAACGATCGGGTGGCGGGAGTCTTGTTCTCACATTAGGGGCTGTGTGCTTAGGTGTCTCGCACCCGGCTCGTAGCGGACGGCTACTACGACGAACGTTGTCCAGTCAGCCCGTGTGAACCAGACCCAGACTCTAGGATTTCCCCGACCACCTGGGGCCCCGAGCCGTTGACTGATTGGTAGTGGCAGGAGAGCCTCGGCTCACCTCAAATTCATGTGGCTGATCGGCACATGTTCCTGTGTGTGTATGCGTGTACGTGTACGTTTGTGTGTGTGTGTGTGTGTGTGTGTGTGTGTGTACGTTTGTGTGCGTCTGTGCGTTTGATTGCACATGCACTAGTGCATAAGTCCAAGCACAACCAAGGACATATCAGCAATCTGCTGCAGGTATGGGAGCTTCCTGGACACGGGCCAGGCTCATTGAATTGTCAGCAAGGCCACTGACGCACCAGTGTGTGCATGTGTGTGTGTGCCCGTATGCTTTTACGTGATTTTTAGCTGTGCAGCTGTGTCAATCTATACGTCTGGCTGCAGTCGTGTTCCGAATTGTGCAAATACGCGCTTGCGTGTGTGTCTGTGTGTGTGTATTTCCTCTTAGTAAGCTGCAGATGAGGTAAGCCTCACTTACATCATGTGCTCAAAATGCCACACAGGTTTTCTTGGACTCTCCTTCATCTAATTGTACCTGACAGACTTGTGCACCCGCCGCCCTGCCACGCAGCCACCGGGGCGGAAACTCCACCGCTTCCAGGAAATTGTGTTACTAAAAAGCTGCGCTGATTTTTACCCCACCAAAAAAAAAACTCCATGTATTTCTTTTTTTCTTTTCTAACCCAGACCCCCATCCACCTGTGATATTCTATACACATGACGGCATGCGGCCGACGGCATGCGGCCTGAATGTGTAAGGTACAGAACATGGCACTGGCGGACACATTTGCATGGCTGCGTGTGCGTCATGGAGCCTTCGGGCCCTGAGAGAGATGGGAACGATAAGGAGCTTATGGAGGGCTAGGGGAGCGTAGAGCAGAGATGAAAGGCGACCGGTGGTAACTCATATGTAGGCTGCGTTAAGGGAGATGGACGGGGAAGCACCTGTGTTTATTCCACAGTTATAATGGGTGTGTATGTGTGTGTGTGTGTCTTTGTGCGTGGCTTTTGACATTGCACAAGGAGCTTATCTGAGTGTGTGTGTGTGTGTGTTGTTGTATACAGGGAATGCGTTAATCTAGCGATTGTAAGTGCTTTGCACTTGGTTCTATGAACATCCTTATTGTACCGACAGCGATTTCTTATGAAAAATGTACTAATTGTAAGTCGCTTTGGAAAAGGGTCTGCTAAATGGCCTCAATGAAAATGTGTGTGTGTGTGTGTGTGGGACTTTCTGTGTGTCAATGAAAAAGGGCTAATGTCTGCACTGTCTGGGAACATGTCGTCAGGACAGTATTATTGCTGTCTTGACGGTATTTGTTTCTACCTTCTGATTTCCGTGTGTGTAGCTCTTTGAATAAACACACGACTACACGCGACTACACAACAGGAACAAACAGTCGGTGAACTGGCTTCATGGCTCCAAGATGTGTTGCACTTTAAAAAGTGCTGAATTAAAAAGAAATTCAATAAATAGCAAGTCGCTGTTTATCCTCATTCATCCAAGTGATATTTCATCGTTTGGACGCTGCAGCAAATGTTTGGGAAGTTCAGTCAGGGATGATTCAATGGGCTCAAATAATTGAATTGTATTTACAAATAAAATATTCATATCTCCAGACTTCTGGCGGCGGTGAGTTAAACACCAGCCTGTCATCTCTGCCGGTCCCTGTTCAGCCTCACCGCGGTGGAGCCACTACACCGCTCCACAGACCCTCTGATCGACACTATTATTTGCTCCGATGGGTTCCACCAATCAGAACTCTCCAAACAGTTTAAAGTGGGGATATTCTTTTCCGTGCCGAGACCCAGATTATTACTTAAAATTGATATTGAAACAGGCCTTGCTCAGAGGTCCAATTCAGAAATGACCCTGCAACCAGAGATCCCCCGACCGGGCCGGTGCCGACGCCGGAGCCACTGACGTACGCGCCCTCGCCTGCCATGAACTTTTATTACCCGTATCAACACTGCCATTAGGTCCACTGTTATTTCACCCATGCCTGCGTGTCAGAACATTCCAGCACTCGCTCCCCCTTTTATCGGCCAGCGGACAAATTGAATTGACATCGGCCTGAGCAAATGTTTACACAGGAGTTGTAATGAAAGTCGTGCTGAAAACGCAGGCCGGGGTCTGCGCTGTCTCAGGTGGGTCGGTATGCAACTTATTATTAATAACTGTGGAAAATCAGGAATCGGACCTGGGCTGAGAGTTTGCCGCCCCGATGTATGTGAAAGAAAACGAAACAAAACATGAAAATAAAGCTTGCGGAGGGGGAGTGCAGTCTTGGTGGATGAGGTGTAGGAGCCCCGGAGCCCAGATGAATTAGCCACACGGACGTTCTTGTGTTGTTACAGTACATTAGCTGTGACTAATACAGCCCTGCTCCAGCGCTCGTCCCACTACAATAACAGTTGTCTTGGCCAAAGCACTCCCCCCTCCGCTGCTCTTTTCCCATCTTCTCTGCTCCCAAATGACGGAGAGCCCTCACACTGGGACAGCTATACGTTTAAACATCAACAAATCCCCCAAATTAAACTACTTTGGTGAGAACGAGAATTAATCTGCACCGATATGGAGGATTGTGTTGAGGATTGAGCAACAAGGCATAGGGGAAAATTTACTGTTTAGCGCTTGTATTAATAACATGACTGCTGCTAAATGGGTCTGGTGCTGGGTTCTGATTGGTTCACATGAGGCCAAAGAGGTCGTTGGGACGGCCAATCCTGGGCGAGCATAGCGCTGAGGGCCTAGTTCACATCTACTTGCTGATATGGGGAGGCTGTAGTGGAACTAGACTACCAGCACAGGGTCTGTGATGGGAAATGTGTGTGTGTGTGTGTGTGTGTGTGTGTGTGTGTGTGTGTTTGTGTGTGTATGTGTGTGCGTGCGTGCTTGCGGGCGTGTGTGTGTTGAGAGGCAGCTAAGCAGTCAGCCCGCCTGATTTTCGGTGTCATTTCAAAGCTGCATGTGCGAGTACAGATCAGCTTCATGTATTTCTATGCAATAAAAATAACACATGTGGGTGTCTGAGAGTGTAATGTGTGTGCGTGTGAATAGGAATGGCCCCGTGTTCACAAGAGCATCCAGGCAGAGTCCCTCCTCTCCAATATATCTCCTTCTCCCCTTCTCTAGGGGGCGCCGATGAATCATGACTCCTGAGCTTACTCCCCTCGTTCTCAGGCTTTGGAACAGAGAGGAGGAGAGAGGAGGGGAGAGGGGGGGAGAGAGAGAGGGGGAGAGAAAGAGGGAGGGTGGGGTGATGGAGAGGCAGCGAGCGAGGCAAGGGAGATAGAGAGAGCGAGAGAGCAGAGCGAGAGCGCACAAGAGAGAGAGAGAGTGGAGATCAATGGAAATGAAGGAGCAGAGAGGACACCTGCTGATGATTCAGAGGAGTGTTGGACCACACAGCGCTGGGAAGGTGCTATGAGTGAGTCACACCCCCCAGAGCCCACTCAACAGTTTAGGGGCTCCTTCCAGGTGGGAAACCTCGCTTCCTTCCCCCTATCCGTGACAAAACCCCCATCCCACCTGACCATAATGCACCCCCGACACATACACGCACAGTCACACACACATAAACTGGAACCTGTCGCAAAACCGCAACTATTTAGACTCAGGAAAACAAAAAATAAGAAAAGAAGTTGAACATGATCTGCTCTGGGGACAGGGAAGTGGTGAGAAGCCCAGAGAGGACGAGACCTCATACCCTCCTGAACAATCCTCCGCAGGAGGAGCAGGGGAGGGAGGAGGAGATGGGAAGAGACCTCATACCCTCCTGAACAATCCTCCGCAGGAGGAGCAGGGGAGGGAGGAGGAGATGGGAAGAGACCTCATACCCTCCTGAACAATTTTCTGGGGGGCGAGAGGACAAGCACTAATGTCCGCCTGAACAATGTTCTGGAGGAGCAGGGGAGAGAGGAGAAGCAGGGAAGAGCGGAGGAGACCTCATACCCTCCTGAACAATGTTCTGGGGGAGAGAGGAGGAGATAGGAGGAGACCTAATATCCTCCTGAACTATGTTCTGAAGGAGCAGGGGAGAGAGGAGGAGAGGGCAGGAGACCTCATACCCTCCTGAACAATGTGCTGGAGGAGCAGGGAAAAGAGGAGGAGAGGGCAGGAGACCTCATACCCTCCTGAAAAATGTGCTGGAGGAGCAGGGAAGAGAGGAGGAGAGGGCAGGAGACCTCATACCCTCCTGAACAATGTGCTGGAGGAGCAGGGAAGAGGGGAGGAGAGGGCAGGAGACCTCATACCCTCCTGAACAATGTGCTGGTGGAGCATGGAAGAGAGGAGGAGAGGGCAGGAGACCTCATACCCTCCTGAACAATGTGCTGGAGGAGCAGGGAAGAGAGGAGGAGAGGGCAGGAGACTTCATACCCTCCTGAACAATGTGCTGGAGGAGCAGGGAAGAGAGGAGGAGAGGGCAGGAGACCTCATACCCTCCTGAACAATGTTCGGGAGGAGCAGGGGAGAGAGGATAAGCAGGGAGGAGAAAGGAGGAGACCTCATACCCTTCTGAACAATGTGCGGGAGGAGCAGGAGAGAGAGGAGGAGGAGGGGGAGGAGACCTCATAGCCTATTAAACAATGTGCTGGAGGAGCAGGGGAGAAGGAAGGAGCAGGAGAGGGAGGAGGAGAGAGGAGGAGACCTCATGCCCTCCAGAGGAAGCCAGCGGGGGGAAGGGAGTGGAGATGAGAGGATCAAGAAGAGAGTGGGAAAGAAGGAGCAAGGAGAGGGGAGGAGTGGAGTGAAGGAGAGAGGATGAGGGGATAGGGGAGGAGGGGAGAAGGCAAGAGGAGGGAGGAAGAAGGAGAGGAGGAGAACAGTGGCTGCATGGAAGAAGGAGAGGAGGAGATGAGCTGCTGCGTGGAAGAGAGGAGGAGAGGAGGGGAGAGGAAGGGAACAGAGAGCAGACGAGGGGAGAAGCAGGGAACGGAGAGCAGAAGAGGTGCAAGAGGGCAGCAGAGGACCAGAAGAAGTGCTAAAGAAGAAAGACAGAGGGGTTCTGATTGAGAAGGCTCATGATGAGAGAACAGAGGAGCAGAGAAGGCTACTGGCACTGTCGTACAACGTCCTCACCAAACCAAGTCCCACAATCCACCCCTTCCCCCCAGCTAAGGACTGTCAAAATGATCGTGGGAGGCTGGGAAACGTCCGTGAAGAGACTCAATGCTCGTGTCCTGATTTCCCCTTTTTTTCCTCAAAATCAAC
>NC_136934.1:38790624-39085624 GCF_949987615.1 Pollachius pollachius
CTTAGGAAGATGACTCTGGTCTTTTTTCGCCGCATGGTGTCTCTCTAAGGCTTGGTTACATTCCTAAACGCAACAAACCATGCACTGCCATTTTCCAGATCTTCATTCTCTGGATACTTTTTTCTTACATAGATGTATTAATCCATCCATCTACATTGTGCATCCTTTCCTTCTACTGTTCCCCATTTTAATAATCTCGCTTTTCCACTTTATGTCCTCCTTCAGTCCTTTTCCGATTTACCCGTCCACCCATCTGTCCACTTCCTTCTTTCCTTCTTCCTTTCCCTCCGTCCTCCCCTTCACCTTGTGTCTGGTTGGGATGGAGTAGTTCGTTTAGGTTAGGGCCAACAAACCATGCACTGCCATTTTCCAGATCTTCTTTCTCTGGATACTTTTTTCTTACATAGATGTATTAATCCATCCATCTACATTGTGCATCCTTTCCTTCTACTGTTCCCCATTTTAATAATCTCGCTTTTCCACTTTATGTCCTCCTTCAGTCCTTTTCCGATTTACCCGTCCACCCATCTGTCCACTTCCTTCTTTCCTTCCTTTCCTTCTTCCTTTCCCTCCGTCCTCCCCCTTCACCTTGTGTCTGGTTGGGATGGAGTAGTTCGTTTAGGTTAGGGCCCCTGTCTGCCTCGTCTCGTTTGTGAAAACATGTTGTAGACAGATTGTCCTCTTGGTTCTCGTTCACTACTGTACACTCTCCTGCACCAGTCGCATATTAAATGCATCAAAGGCCTGCTGCGCAGCGCAACAAACACAGCCCCAGCCATGGATGAGAGAGTGTGTGGCTGGTTAGCGGCCAGCATGAAAAAGCCTTCTCCTCTGTGTAAAACGTGTGCATGTGTGTACTCGGAGGGTTGTGCACAAAGCACAGGGGAGAGGAATGAACATTGTTTGTCAAAGTGGAACCAGACAGGGCTTTCCAATCAATTTATAATTTTTGGGTTGTTTACAAACCTCCTCGTATTAATATTTATGTTTTTTGTGCTATACCGTGAACAATCCATTTGAAGAAGTATTTGAGCTGTTTGAAATAATGACCATTGAGAGTGTTGGTGCCAACACTTCAATGTCGGAGGATGCGGCGAATGCCAAAGGCAACACTGTACATCTTAGAAGAGTGGAAGAATTCTCATAAATAATCCCAAAAGGCAAATAAAGTTGCCTTTTGACAGCATTTGAATTACGGCCTTTCAAGGGAAAGCTTTAACCATGTATAAACCGGGGCCCGCGCCAAACCACTTCCTTAACGTTATTACACTGTCGAGTCGAAGCCCGTGTCGACCTGACAGCCGTACGCCCCTTCCCCTCACCTGAGTCCTGGATGTACTGGAAGAGGCCCGTGCGCAGGTCGTCCGAGCTGTGCTCCGTGCGCGGGGAGTCGCTGCCGTGGGAAGGCGAGGAGGGCGGGCTGGGATGGGGCCAGCCCTCCGGGGCACTGCCGCCGTCGGCCGCCCCCCATCCCTGGAGGCAAAGGTAGGCCCCCAGGTGCTCCTCCACCAGCTTCAGGCAGTTCAGATGCTCCTGACCCCAGAAGAGCTGAGGAGATAGCAGAGAAGTGAGGATGGATCGGGTTAACGAAAGAGAGACCAATGAAAGACAAAGGAAGAATAGACGGAGTATGAGTCAGGGATGTGAGGGGGAAGGAGAATTACACAAAGGCAATTACAAGAGGCGGACTACGTAGGTAGATGATGGGTTTTAATTTTTTTCCGGCCCAGAACAACAGGAAGACAAGACCGGTTGGGGCTAGTGGGGTTTACCCTGGTCATCATCATCTACTGGCGGTCCTCGCACAATGTTACCCAACGTAGCATATTCAAATGCTGGCCTGGCCTGCGGTATTCCCCTCCACTGGCTTCATCAAAGCAGGCCTGCCTGGGGTTTGGGCCTGTGATCCAGGAACATCTGACTCAAAAACACTTCGCACATGGAGCGGCCCGCCACTCGCTCGCTCCTAAGACCCGATTATGACTAAACCGTCAAAACAGGAACATTTGGGGATTTTTGCAGGTTTTTGGAAAGTGAGCCAGGGAGCAAAAGAAACCAAATCAAAAACAAAAAGAAACACAAAAAAAAAGGTATCAGGAAGGTATTCCATTGGTTTGTACTGAACCGCAAACTGCAATATGTGCAGAGGGAAATGAACAATATCGTATTAAGTGTTGAGTTGTGAGCAATGTCTCCCTTAATGGACATGCAAATGTGACCATGAGGGCAACCTGTGAAACACCATATGTGTGTTGAATGGTTGTGGGGGTTCCCCTTCAAGTAAGGTTGACCACTGAACCGGTAATAATATAGTCCACAAAAGCGGAAAGTGAAGTTTTCCGCCTGAATATTGCATAACATGTTGGCTCTGCGGAAAAACAGGCACACAAAGCATGCCTCCCCTCCAGTAATAGAATGATAATATTCCATTACTTAACCAGCAGAGGTGAATCGAGGCTACATGGGAACACAACAGTGTGTCATTCCCAGTGTCATCATTCTAGCTGAAGCTGCGGTAGAGCTTAAGGATATGACCAGCTAGGATGTCTTTGGCGCGTGCCAGTGCTTGACATCACCCATTGAATATGAAAACGAGGGCTTTGCAATTAAAGACCAGCCAAGCAAACACTTTAAACGGGTGGTCTCGATTATGCAGTGCCCCCGATGGGAACAGAGAATGTTGTCATTTTACTAACTAGGCTAACATAGACGTGTTGACTTGGGAGGTGAAACAAAAGTAACAAACGTGTAAAAGTTCAACACATTCTCTTTTGGGAACACCACACATAAAACCCCCCACAGTAACACACAAAGAGCCCACAAGCAGTGACCCTGACAACACAGCCAACAACACATCCACAGTAAGCGCCACAGTGTTGACCAGGTGCTCAGGAGGTCGCTGCATGATGACTCAGTGGGGGAAGCCTCAGCCATACCTGCAGCAGGCCTCCCTTCAGGTCCAGCAGCACTTTGGGAGGGCCCGGCTCGGCTCCGGGGCTTCCGCTGTGCCGACACCAGTTGGCCTTCAGGGCGGCGCTGCAGGAGAAGGGGCCCAGCAGCAGGCGGCTCCGCTCCTTCAGCCCGGTCCGCACTGACGCATCCTTGAGCTCCAGGAGCAGGGAGGCGGCTTGGATGGGGTCTGGCAGGGAGGGGGAGAGGGGAAGGAGGAGGTGGTGGTGGTGGTGAGTGAGTGAAAGGGTGTTCTGTGATAGAGAAAGAGCCTGGTTGTTTTAGCATGGTCAACTCCGATTGAGGGAGGTGGGCGATGTATGTAGATTGTGTAAGACGCATAAATAGGAGTGAATATTGTTCTTTCGATGTTCGTTCGAACCAAGGAATGCGTTTGAAAACAAAGCAATGAGACTTGGAAATCAAACCGACCGCTGTTTTTTTTGTGGAGGCACATGTTACTGAGACACATGTGAACCTCCAAATCAGGCCGAATGATTCCCATCCGAGCTAGGAGAAAAACCTGGCTTTGAGACATCAGGGCAGCACAACAAACAAATACATCCCTCATTAGGCCTCCAAATATAGACACATCCTGTTTCAGGGGGGGAGGTCTGAGACCGTTTAGTTTCTGCAGCAACGCTGGCTGAACCTACTTTTTCCTTTCACCTCTCAGTGTCTAAAGCCAAGGATAAGGATCTCATCACTCCACATGTAAAACGGTTAGGCTATGCTGCTTGATGGATTGAGAATGTGGATTTGTAGGAATGTACCAACCTAGATCTAGAACCTAAAACCCACAAGAGAGACAGTTTAGCAGTCCCAACCGAATCAAGCACCTAACAGAGGGACAGTATATCTGTTCTGGCCTGAATCTAGAACCTAACATGAACCAAATAAATAAGAACACCACCGGAGAGGCCATATATCCCTTTAGACCTGAATTTAGAACCTAACACCCACAACAGAGACCATATATCTCTCCAGACCTGAATCTATCGACTTAAGCTCTGGGAAACATCAGACCGCTGACATCACCTCCCAAATGTCTCCAGGAATAAAATATGTGCGGCCTGTATTACAGGTGACACAAACCAAATGTGTTAATGTGAACGAGAAGCAGAAACAGTGAGAGGCCATCAAAGGCCATCGACACCGTGAGCTATAAGAGTTGTTTGAGCAGCCGGTTTTCTTCACCAAGAAGAATGGGAGTTTTAATCAGGGCTGAACGAGCTCAGCGTTCCCTGTCGCTTCCCCTTTGCAGTACAGATGCGTCATCTTGGTCACCAAGTGTCCAGGGATAAGGGGCGGCCTACTGGGCCCATAAATCCTTGCATTGAAAGCCCCTACTATGGGCGTTGCACAGATCGTGGTCAGCTAGATCCAGAGCTATAGCTTCATTAGTGGCAACAGTAGTTACAGCAGGACTCCATTTGGAAGCATTATTACCCTGAGTGACTAATAATACCCTGGGAAGAGGCTTATAATGGCCCTTAAGACTTGGATGCCGGTCTGGGAAACCCAGCATCCGAGGATGTTAGACTACTTGTTTTATATGGTTCTAGGGCACTGGGGCTTGAGCATAGGGTTCTCTCTGGTGATTAGATAATGAAGGACAAATGTGCAGTAAGAACATAGAAACAGGCAAGTGCAGCTCCGATCTTTATAAATTAGGAATAGATCAAGATAAAGAAGGAGAGTGAGAGGGAGAGCACGGATTGGAGGTTCCGAGTAAGGCATCTAGGCTTGCTGGAGGTATTAAGGAATCTCTTAGTCAGACACTAGGGCCCAGAAACATGACAGGGGGCTTTCAGTGTGAGGAACCTCTCTCACATATAAATCTTCCCTACCCTGCAGTGAGTCATCTCTCTCAGGGTCGACACTGTCAATAAATGCTGGCGGTATACCTGTTTATCGCCGGCCCAGAAACACAGGGAGAGGGAGCAGTTGAGGACTAGTGCTGAGTCACAGAGGCCAGGTTATTTCATCGATTTATCAGACGTCACTGAGGGAAAAATCCCAGGGTGAGGGTGGTGGAATAACACATCTACATCACTCACATCTCTATGATCCCCATCTCTTTTACAGAGAAACATAGTCATACATTTGTGCAAATAAACATACGCACATCTACAAGTGTAATCACATTCTCACATGAAAAGACACACACATGCATGCGCAGACAGCCACCCACAGCATGCATCACAGCCCTCTCTCACTTACCATGCGTCATATCATTTATGGTCCATCAGACCGCAACATCCCCGCATTAAACACCAGCTGCAGCAGCCACCACACTCTTAATGAACACCCTAATTCTGAGTGCTTTAATGGCGGGGTGTTCCCCTGTTTTCCCCCTCACTCAGTATCAGCATCCATCTGGGCAAACACTATCGTCGGGCAGAGAGGCAGAGGGACCGAGCCAGGCGGAGGAAACGGGGAAAAATCAATCACCTCCTCCTCTCATTGTGTTTATTTTGTCCCTCTTTCTCCTCCTCCTCCTCCCGCTCGGCCCGTGTTCTCCCGTGACCTACTGAGGGCCAAGGGCTCCGGGGGGCCCTGTGACGGTGCGTGGCTGAGCCGTGACGTGCAGCCGAGGGACAGGCAAGAGGTCCTCAGAGTGGGGAGGGATGCTCACTGACTGACACTTTGCGTCGAGTGGAAGTGAATGTGGGTTGGTGCAGTGTAATCATTTGTGATTCTGCCAGAAGGGCTGCCTGAGAGAAGTTCAGACATGAGTGGTGAAAGGAGTGCAGGTACAAAGCAGGGTAAAAAGAAAGAAGGACAGACAGTGAAACACAGAGAGGATGACATCATGCTAGAAGGGAAAGGATGGCGGAGACAGCAGTAGCAGTAGAGAATACGGAAGGATTCTGAGTTGGGTGGAATCTTGTATGGATGGATTAAAGTAGCTACGCCCCACGCACGCAAGCACGCACGCACGCACGCACGCACGCACGCACACACACACACACCATGCATGCCATGTAGACTGGCAAATATTTGCTGATTTGCTGAAACTAGAGATGTAATGCCGTGAAACAGGGACAGACAAGAATGTGATACAAATGCCACAACAATGCAGTCGACTCATGGAAAAGACATATAATCACTCACACACTCACGCATGCATTGCATGCACACACAGCTCAAACTGCAGAAATGGACAGCTGTTTTCTCCAAGGTGGGCTGGATAGTCAGCCCTTTATGAGTCAGGTTTTAACAAAAGTGTCTCTCTGGGATCCAATGAAATATATCACTGGATTTAAAAGCACCTCATCTGGGTAAGCAAAGACACACTCCCATACAAACATTGATATTGACACAAACTAGATCCAACATTTCACCTCATTTCACAAGAAGGGGAAACACAGAAAACATAATAGCACATGTCTATGTCTGTGCATTTAGTGAAAGGATGCTCTGTGAACCTGGAATGAATTGGGATATGTTGGTGACAATCATGTACTGTGGCCTAGATACACACAGAACAGGTCCTGTGCTGACCTTTGCTACAAAAAAAAAAACTCACAGAAAAAGTCTGTGCCTACCCAACCACAAAACCGCACCCCCCATCAAACTCATGCATGTACACATAAATCCCCTTCACACACACACACACACACACACACACACACACACACACACACAAACAGGCTGACTGCATCCCCCTTCCGATGCGGTCATGGGTTTGCTGGGTCGGATGGAACTGTTCGCCACAGGCCCGATACAAGCAACCCGCCGGGGAGGAGATAAGGGGAAGAGAAGCTTGATTTACGGTGCTGGCTTCTCCCCGGCAGACGCCATCTGACCACGGCCAGGCTGATTTATGCATCGCCACTCGCTGTTATCAATTAGAAGCACCCTAAAAGGAGTGGTTACCTAACTGGTCCCCTCCCCCCCCCACATCCCACCCACCTCCGCCTCTGTCCCGTGGGGGGGGGGGGAGGGTCTCGGATGGCGTGGCTAATAGACGTAATATACTGTCACTAACCGCAGCTAGAACGCCACCACTGGCTCACCACAGGAACGCTACAGAGGAGCGTTGGGCTGGCCTGGGCCGCCATCCCCGCCGTTCAGGGGGGCTGGATGTGTGTGTGTATGCGTGTGTCTTTGTGTGTGTGTGTGTGTGTGTGTGTCTGTGTGTTTGTGAGTGCGTCACCCAGAAGCGGTTAAAAATAACCCGTAGGGAGCTGATAAGATGCACATGGAGGGGAGCCGAGGGGAGGCAGTGACGGTTGCGCCACAGCAGTGAGTGATGTCTGCGGGAGGAGACAGCTTCAGGAGTGCGTATTTCTAAAGCATTTCTGCGGAGCGTCTTTGAAAGTAAATCCCTAACTTGTTTGCAGCATGACGTGCGGGAAGGCTTGGGAAGTGACGCCCCTGGGGTGTCGCTGTTTATCATTGTCAGTAGCAAGAGACTACGAGACGACACAGGGAAATAGGAAAAGTAAATAAGCTCCTTGAGAACGGTGACTCAATGTTCTTTACGGCGGCCGTCACTTTTGTACTAAATGAGTAGAAGTTATGAGCGTTTAAACAATAAAAAACACATCGCTTCGTCGTCTGAATCTAAATCAACCCCGAGATCTGTTCTCTCTCTAAATCAATTTGGTCTGTGGAAAACAATGGCGGGGAAAATCGTTTGACAACCTTGGTAATTGACGTAAAGCCCCTCTATGTTTTATATGGCCAAGCGCATCGAAGCAGCGTTATTATTATTATTATACGTGATATAAACCAATTTCCCACAAAAATGATGTCTGCAGAGAAACAACTGCACAGCGTAGGTTTAAGGAAGTCCTTTGGAGGGAAAAACCGTTGACACTTTACTTCACTTATCTGTTCTTACTGCACGAGCCATACCTCCTTAATGTGCCCAGGTTACCGGTTCTCTTTCCACCAATTACATCAGTGTATCGGCCAAGCCACCGGGTACATACTGGGATAGCACCAGCATGTACAACAGATTTCCTTCAGCCTTCTCCGCATGACATAACTGTTTATATTAATGCAGTGAAAACAGCATAATGGTTTAGATGGTCAGATCACAGCGGGGATCATACCTCCACCAATCGAAACCTTTTCATGTTTCGTCTGGGCTTCCCCGGCACTATTGAAACAAGCCAATTTGATTGACGGCGTAAGAGTGGCTTAAGTTCTGCAAACCAAACAAACTGACGTGATCCTAATTCAGAAATCAACCAGGGAAACAAAACAAGGGGAGAAAAAAATTGAAAAAAGATTTTGTAATTAATGTGTGGCTTTCACGTTGTTCCACGGGCAGAAGTTTCCCTTTACGGGTCTAGCTGACTAAAGCACCAAGATGGAGCGCCAAGATGCTTCCAAAAGGGCTAGGCACTGGGCAGATGTGGGCTTCTGCGTGTGTGTGTGTGTGTGTGTGACCTGTATGCTTCCGATACATTTGATGTACAAGAGACGTCAACGTAAGAATATGGAGATGCGATTCCATGTTTAAATTGAAGAAATCATAATGAGTGATATGAATACGTGTGTATATGGGAATATATGCACATGGTATATGCATGCATGCGTACTCTATGTTTAGTAGGTCAGTGAGGTTCAGGGTTCAGTATGCATCCTTATAAAGCTGCTTGTGTATGTGTGTGTCTGTCCTTGTGTAGGTGTGTGTGTGTGTTTGTGTGTGTGCGAGTGTATGTGTATAGGTATTTGTATCTTTGTGTGTGTGTGTGTGTGTGTATGTGTGTGTGTATGCACGTAGGTGTGTGAGTGTATATTTGTCAATGTGTTTGTGTGAATATATGTGTCCATGTGATTGCACGTGTGTCAATGTGTGTGTGTTTGTCGTCATGTGTGTATGTGTGTGTGTATGCGTCTGTATGTGTGTGTGTGTGTGTGTGTGTGTGTGTGTTCCAAGACTACCAGGGGCTGCTGCTGCCTGGGCAGTCAGACAGAGAGCCTGGAGATTACTGAGGGTCTTGTTTCATGGACTCTCGGAACATCTGTTCTCTCTCTCACACTCCCTCCCTGCTCCCGCTCTCTCCCACTGAACTGTAGGTGCCCCCCTGCCTTGGGGTGGGGGGTTTTGGGGGGGGTGGGGTGGTTGAGGTAAGAATGCGGGGTCCTCCACTTGCTTTTCATTAACACAGGATCTGGTAACACACCTCACTGTCAACCTAATCCCCACCTCTCTCCATCTTGTCCCCTGGCAGAGAGGGCGGGGGTTACTGGGGGCTGACATGACTAGGTACAGAACCCCAGATGGTCCCTGGGCGCTGCGCAGGGGGATATGGGGGTCTTCACCCCGTCTCACTGCAGACATCCACAGCTGAGGAGGAAAGATGGCGGCGGAGGCACTCTGGGCTCTGAATGAGTCCTGTTGGGCGTCTGCTCGCCTCAAGATCATCCATTACTCCTCCTCTTGATGTTTTCACTGTTTGACACGTTGCCGCTTACTTTATCTCCCTTGCCTCTGCCTCCGTTTCCTCTCCGGTACTCCTGGACCCGGAGAACATACTTCTCTGTTGCTGTTCCCATGTCTGGCCATTTATCAACTTCGCGATTTTTTTTTTTTTACCGCAGATTTCATTTTCTCTGTGCTCCACTGCTCACCCTTCCCGACCTTTCTCCGATCTATTCCTGTCATTCCCCCCCACTCCCCCCTGCTTCTCTTGGTTCCCTCACTTGTTTTCCTTCATAATTATATTCCATCAACCCAACCTTCCATGCCCCTTGTCTCCACCTCTCCTCCCCCTTCTCCGCCTGCTCCTACTCCTCATCATCCTCCTCCTCCTCCTCCTCCCCATCCCACTCCTCCTCCTGCTGCTCCAACTCTTCCTCCTGCTCCTCATCCACCTCCTGCTCCTCCTCCCCCGCCTCCTCTTTCTCCTGCTCCTCCTCTTCCTCCGGCTATTCTCCTGGCCCCTGTGATGCCACAGGTCCTGTGAGGCTTCATTAATCTCAACCTGCCATCGGAAGAGGCCCGCAGCGCTACAGAAACAGCAGCAGCAGCGGCAGCAGCAGTAGTAGTCGTGGCACTACATTCTCCTGTCTCACATCTCTCATGTATCGACCGCTCCCAGGGGGGTCATCCACGCTGACTTATTATGCCGGCCGCGGCGCTTGACCTAACAGAAAGGGGAACCCCGGGCCCTTTATCGTGCCGAGGTATCTGCTTTCAGGGGTACGGGGACGGCGGGCTTGAGAGGGGAGCGCGTGGTGAGTGATGGGAGGCGTTGGAGCGCAGGACGGCGGCAGGCCCAGAGAGGTCTGTTGTCACCGGGAGATCAGGCTGCGTAATCTCAGGCTGTTTGTCTCGCGCGCCATGGCAGCCAATCTGGAAACACTCTATCAGAGAACCTCCCCGGGGCAGCGGAGCGGCAGAGAGACACGGAGAGAGAGACAGAGACGGGGATAGAGAGAGAGAGAGAGAGCGAGAGAGAGAGAGAGAGTAAGAGAGAGAGACAGAGACAGAGAGATGGACAGAGAGGGAGAGAGAGAGACAGAGAGAAAGAGAGAATGAGAGAGAGACGCATGTCACGCTGTGACAAAGATCTACAGTAGAGGGCCTATTAAGAGCCTCGGTGCGAAAATAAGAATTTTCTATTTAAATAAACAAGCTGTGGATGAAAAATATGAAAACCGAAGAAGTAGGAAGAAAGTAAGAAAAAGAAAAAAAAAAAGGAAGGAAAAGCTATTCTGAAATATATTTGGCAGTGCGTGCGTATCATTTACAGGTGCATTAATGCCGATGGGGCCGCGGCTAACCAATGCACAACCAGGCCTCTCCAGGGCAGCACCAGATCCCTCTCTGTAGAGGGCGTCCGAGGGAAGGCTGAGGGCTGGGTGACGGTGGCTGGAGGAAACATGTTGACAGCAGGCCGTTGTCACACGACATGACAGCATCGCTTTCAGAGCGGCTTTTGCAATAAGTTGTTGCAGAGCAGATATTCATATCGTGTTGGCACGTGCCAGGGCCCTGAGGTGTGCGAGTGTGTGAGTGTGTGAGTGCGTGCGCACACACACCCACAAACACCTCAGGGCGTGTGTGCGTCCAATCAGGCCGTAATATCCTGTGTGCAGCGGTGGCTCAGTTTCAAGGTGCTGGCAATCACAAGGAGAACAGTACAGCGAGGCGCGTGTTTGCGCCACCATAATCCACACTCGCTCTGTTTAATAAACACGAGAAAGGAAGCCGCTCGACTGCGTTTCTGCCGGCCTTACGTTTCTCTACAGAAAGGCGCCGGTGCCGGCGAAACGAGGAATCACAATCACAAAGTGAAACGAGACACAATGTTGCATTGGTGGGGGGGGGGGGGGGGGGGGGGGGGGGGGGGGGAATACGCAGGGTCAACTTTCATATCTGTACAATTGCCTCTGAAAGTATATTTGCTTTTTCCATTACGTTCCTTTGCTCTGTGTTTTCCGACTGCGTTTGTTGTAGTCGACACATCAAACGCTGGCGGGCCCGGAGCGGTGCGAGCGCTGGCGAGCTTTGGCGAGGGGCGCGCGGCGTGGAGCATTGTCTCACCGTGCAGTTATGCCGATTCGGGTAAACAAAGTGCAAATTGTTTGAGGTTTTAATTAAAAATCTCGACAATCACTTTATCTGGAGTAACCCTATATAACCACATCTGTGGAGCAGATGGGCTGCGCTCCGGGAGTCTGGCCCTAGCCACTCCGTTGTCTTATCCCCGTTTCTCTCCGGTCCTTAACCCCCCATCCGCCCATCCCCGCATCTCCTCAACCCCTCACCCCCCCCAGGCGTGATCGCCAGGACGCTCTGCCCACCTGATGCTGTGGTTTAGCGTCGAGCCCACCTAGCCTGGTGCTCCTCTGGGGAGCGACTGGGCCTTAAACCATCATAGCCGGAGCCAAAGGCCAGGAGAGGCGTCCGACGTGTGTTGGTTTATGTTAGCATTAGCCGTAGCGAACGTGGAAACACTGAGGAAGCATCCTGGAGGCTAGAAGGTGTTGACATAGGGTTTCGGGTTGGGCGCTTATCGACATGGAAAAACTTGTACTTACACGTAAAACGTGTACTTGTACGTACACACATACACACACATGCATGCATGGATGTGGAAACGCACACAAAACTCACACTTGCACTCACACAGAGAAACATGTCCACATGGCCTCCACATACACATCCTCATCAAAGCCCGGGGTTCCAAGAGAAACACAAACATCTCACTTTACAGTTTACTGACAGTCCGTCTTGTTCTTGGCCTGCTGCGGCCATGCTAGCACGCGTACAAGGCCGGTGAGATGAAAGGGATACTACTGCAGCAGCGATACGGGCTCTCTCTCTCTCTCTCTGCCTGGCCGTCGAACCCCATCCATGCAGCACAACCTGAGCAGGATGTCTTCGGGCCATCAGAGAGGGCACGGCGGAAACAGAGATCCAAACATGAGGAAGGAACAGGGGATCAACAAAGCGACAGAGAGGGAGAGGCCACTGATTGATTCGATTTGCAATACGGCCTCGCATCCCGTGACGATGATGGACTGGTTTAATGGAAATTAACAAACAAATATTTGCCGTAAAACCAAAAAAGAAACACAACCATGTGTTTAATGAAAGCGGATTTATATGACCCTCTGAACATCTGTCGAACAAAAACACATTCCTTCGCCAGCGTGCCGTTGTAATGGCCTTGTTTCTGACGTTACGGTGGGTTGAGATAAATATAGAAGTTTCTATTGTGGTTTTAAATGGAAAGAAGCGTCCTTGGATGAATTAACAAAGCAACCAGAGGAAGCAGATCGCCGTCTTTTAATGATACATGTCACTGGATCCAAACCCATGAGGTGAAACAGAAGTAGATCTTCGCCGAGAGGCGTAATTAAAAATGGCAGGTCACACCGTGGCCTGTCCTTGTGTCAGTTCAGAAGACATTTGGTTAGACTTTGGACCCTGGAGGGCCGTGAGCCCAATGTTAAATCTATTGGAAAGTTGAGTACTTTTTATTTTTATCCAAACACGCATTAAGGAACGGACATGTGGCGAGCCGAACGACAAACAAACGTGCATTAAAATACCCTGGCGGACTGGGAAAACGAGATGAGGTCAGCGTGTTATTGGGAAAGGCGGTGGCTTGACCATTAACCGTGCGGTTAAGTTTGTGGAATGGGATCTTATTTTCAACAATAGTAAAACTAAAGGCTTTGTGTTTTCTACAGTGGGCTTAGGCGCAATTATTGGGATATAATGTTGATTTTTTTAATGCTGTATATGGACTAGACAATAATGCTACAACATAAAATGCTGAAAGCCTCCCAGGCATTATTTGAACTAAAATGCAGGCCTGTAAACTCCAAGTCCCAATGAATGTATGTGCATCGCGTACCACAAGGGACTAGGCCTTGCTCATAACTTTGAATCATTAGACAGTTTGCCTATACAGGGCCTTTATGTGACCTTTTAAACCTTATAAATTATATTGTTTCATAAAACATCTAAAGTCGGTGAGTCGTCAATCCAACGGGAGTCCACATACATATAAGGCAACTAATAACCTGGGGTGCACTGCATTATTACAATCCATATTTCAAAGTCAACCAACAAGACACATATACGATGGTTCATCCATCTATATGGTACAACTCACCTTCCATCCTGGGACCAGGCTTCATGTTCAGACTGGCCTTCATGGCCGACACCGACAGCGTCACGCTGGGCTTCATGGCGTGGGATTCCGTCTCCATGGCAACCACGATCTGGCCAGTCTGGAGGGAGACCTTGTGGAAGGGCACCACCGGGGCACGGAGCACGCTGCTCGCCGTGCCCGCGGCGGAGGCCTGTTGGTGGGGGGCTGAGCGGAGAGTGCTGGGGGTTCTGGAGGGCGCTCTGGTGCTCTTGGTGGGGGACGAGAGAGGGGAAGGCGAGGAGGAGGAGGACAAGGAGGAGGAACAGGGGGGTTTGTCCCAGCCCTCGGTAGCCCAGAAGTTGGGCAGGACCCTGGTCATGTAGGCCTTGGCCTGCTCCAGCTTAGCCAGCGTGGGGCTCACCTTCAGGGGCCGTGAGAGCTCCAGGTTCAGCTCAGCTGGGGAGGGAAGATGGATGGGGGAATAAAGAGAGAGCAGGAGGGGAGAAAGGTAGAAATGGAATAATGAAGTTAGGATGACATAAGTTGACAATGCGTTCATAAAAACGATGACAGAGGAGCTTATGGAACATGCTCACTCCCACACGTGGCTTTTTCCAAGTTCCACAGTATTACCAATGGTAATAAAGTAAAGGACCAATGTTAACTTATCACCATCCATCATATATAATAGATAGATCATAAAAGTTGCAGGTGACGCAAGTAACTTCATCCCTCAGAGCTTTTTTTCCCGGCCATACGAGGCAGTGGAAACTACCAGCAGTTGGCTCTGTCAAACCAGCACCACTGGAAATCCACAAGAGGATGCTCTGACAAGCACGGTGGGTGGAATTTTCAGGCTTCCAGGCTTTTTCTGAAAGCTCCAAATATTGACAGACTGGACAGTACACATTAATCAAAATGCATTTAAACCTATGAATATTCAAATCCAATGAAAACAGATTGTGGTGTTTTCTCTAGAGTAGATCTGCAGGGTTCCTAAATTGGTGGTAAAACATTTAATAGGACTGGAAAGCCAGAGGAAAGCCAGTGGAAAGCCTTTGGGCAGCCGATCAGAAGCAACCTAACAAGACTTAAAGGTACAAAGAGGAAGCCATGGACAGACAGCGCTGTGCAGGAATGACAGAGTACCGCAGCGCTAGCATCCTGCTTCCTGATAGGGGTATCAAAGATATATATTTCTATCCATGATAGGGATATTAATATCCGATCTGGTTCCTACGAAGGACGTAACAACGACAGACTCTTAAAAACCTTTGTCAGGAAAAAGCCAGACCCTCGTAAACTACGACAGCTTGACTAAAATGAAGTGGAGGGAAAAGACAGGGAGAAAAAAAGGCTGAACATAGCGTAGATCAGAAACCAGGCTTTTTATGACAAGCTTTTTCCAATTGGTTACCCTGGATAAACAGGAAACAAGTGATTGTAGTCAACGATGGAGCACGGGCACAGCGGAGTTGTTGCGCCCTGGCATGTGAGAGCCCTTTATAGCGCTGCAACATATGCGACGCTGCCTGGGTACCACGGCTCATACATCACACTTTGAAGTCCCCCCTGTCGATCAAAAAGGGGAGCGCTTTGCATGCAAGACTCCGCTGAAAAGAGCGCAGCTGCGGGAGCTCTCGTCGCTCACAGAGGGAGCATATCGTCACGCACGTGCACACACACACACACACAGACACACACACGGTTCCTTCACGTCCGTCTCGCTGTGACCCTCTACCGTGACACGACTGAGTAGCCGATTACGATCTCTCCTCCGTGCCAGCCGCATTAATCCCAGAATGCTTAGCCCTTCTCCCGTTATATCTGCCTCTCTCCCCTCTTCTTTTGCTACTCCTTTTCCCCCTCTTCAAACTGCACTCCTACTAGGAGTCGGCCCGTCAAACACTCGGTTGGGAACTGCTGAGGCAGAGGCACCGGCTCCACGGAGCCTTCCATCAATTCCATGACCCCCGTTTTCCACTTGCGCTTCCACTTGTGTAGCGGTGATGTTGGTGGTGGTGGTGGTGGTGATGGAGAAGGGAGCAAGTGCAGCTGGTCTTCATGCTCTCATTAAGGAGCCTGTGTTTAGAGGGCTTTAAGAGCTTTAGTCCTATCCCCCCCCCCCCCCCCCCCCCCCCCCCCCCCCCCCCCCCCACCCCCCGCCTGCCCCTCGAACACCACCCAGACCATACCAACCCAAAAGCACCCTCCTTCCCATCTTCTCCCAGGTAGTAGAGCCAGGGGTCCGGAGCGCCCACACCCATACACGCGCACGCACACACAGCCAAACAAACAGACAGACTCACAAAGAAACACACACACAAGCTCGTACAAACACACAGGTGCATGCACATGTACTCGCACACACACACACTTCTTCCCCTAGCCCAAGGTAGGCTTTCCGGACCTAATCCGGTGGAAGTGCGGCGCGTGGATCAGGGGTTGGTGGGGAGAGGGGTTGTGTGTGCAGTGTGGAGTGTGTGCAGTGTGGCTTATCATTTCCAGTTGACTTATCACCGGGAAGCTCTCCAGTGCTGGAATTAATACCCTTCCCCCCCCCCCCCCCCCCCAGCCACTGACTTAACTCTGGTCTCTCTCTCCTTCCCCTCCCTCCTCCTCCATCGATGCTAAAGCTGGTTCTGATCTCCTTGGACTAGCTTGGGTCAGGGTGGGGGATGAGGGGGCGGGCTGGCTCTCGGTGTGGACCTAGAGTGCTGGTCCTGATTAGGGAGAGGGTGGGGGTTCTGTTGTATTCTCTCTCTGCATTCCCGGGCCTTCCATGACCTGAGCCGGGTTGTGCAACTTATTACCTGCTTAACATGTCAGAACCCTGACACACACTGACACACATATACAGGCACGCACACACACACAACTTTTTACCTGCTTAACCTGGCAGAACCCCGACACACTCACACTCACACAAACACAAATGTGACTACACAATTTACATATTTAACCCCTACTTGGGGAGAACGTTGTGCAGCCATACACTAATCCTTCCTTCAGGCGAGAGTGACGTTCGCTAGGAAACGTGCCTTTAATACTGACGAGGAATTCTGCGACTTTCCCTTTCTTTGTTGAATTCACTATACCCAGATATAATAATAACCTTAAAACATCCCTTGACAAAGATAAAAGCATTGTAATAGTTTATCTCAAAACACTTGACCGATAAAAGTGGCTGATAGGAAATGTATAATTCATTTTATAAAAGGATGTCTTTCAAATTATATTAGATTAGTTTCAACTTTATCCGCATTGAACAACTGCAAGTACCAGACAACCAAATGTAGTTTAGCATGTAACCATAAGTGCAATAATGCATTAACAAAATAAGGTAGGCAGTTTAACATTCATTTTCAATGACCAAGTTCAATCAGGTGCAGCAGTGCAGAACAGAAGCGGCGCTAGTCACCTGTTGAACAAAACAAATCCTGTCTCACCGGCTGATTTTACTGAATCTGCCAGCCCATAAACCGAAAATGACAGGGCGGATGGAGTATATCCGCATCGAAGCGGTCTGAACTGTCAGGGAACTCCCAACGCTGAGTCAAACAGGCAGTCACAGGGGCCGCACTGTCCCCAGCCTGCCCTCCTCTTTCCCAGGCCCCATCTGCACGGTTTGCCCCCTCTCCTGAATCCCTAGAGCAGCCAACGGAGCGCATCGCCACTTCTTTCCCTTCCCCTATTCTTCTAGTTTTTTTTTTTACTCGTGTGGATCGGTGTCAAAGGATGAATCTTTCACAGGTCTCCAATAAAACAACAGCAGATCATTGTGCAGCCCAGTCCACGTACATCCCAGTCAGCCCCCCACCCAAACCACTCCACCACTACCCGATCCCGGCTATCCTGTCCTGCATTAGCCTTCGCTGAGGACTGTACGCCTGTGTGTGTGTGTGTGTGTGTGTGTGTGTGTGTGTGTGTGTGTGTACTTGTGATACAGCCCTTATGATGATGTTTCCATGAGGTTTTAGTATCCAGGCCGTGTAGCGACAGAGAGAGGAAACCTTAAACCTCATAACAGGAGGAACAAAAAAAATGAAACGAATACGGAGCGACACCAACTATTTACAAGCCATGACCGACTTATACGTCTGACAGGCAAACCTACAAATTCGTATTTTGACGTGGTGGAACTATAACGTTAAACTAGCGATCTCTCTCCCCAACCACTGACTTAACTCTGTTATTCGGTCTCTCTCATTTAAGCACTAAACCCCTCCCAGACTACATAGGATGACCTGCAGCACCTACTAAAGTATCTCTCTAGCAGTGCGCTTTCAACGTGGCTCCACATAAGAGCCTCAGGTGGGCACGGGTTGTGGATGGAGGGGTTAAATAAAGAGGGGAGAGGATCACAAGAAACGGGAGTCGGCTCTATTTATTACCAGGCCTGGAATATCAAAGGGAGCACTTTTCACGAATGGCAACATTTCACACTCAGAGACACTGACACCCACACACGCATATATAAAGACACAAGCACACACACACACAGACGCACAAACGCACGTGTACGTACACACACACACACACACACACACACGGAGGGGACCAGTGTTATTATAACAAACCCTTTGGCTTCCAGAGCGGGATGAAGGGCTACCCTAACCTGTAGCTGGTGGGTCTGAGGGGAGGCGGGGGGGGGCAGGGTACAGGGTGGAGGTGGAGGTGGAGATGGGGTGGTAGGTTGGTGTTGGGGTTTGAATGCCTCTGAGGAACCTCTGTGGAGCGGGCCCTAATGTGAACAGGCTGCAGACAGGCCCCTCTCAGGTGTCAGCCTCCATTAGCACCGGCTGAGGCGGGGCTGACACACACACACACGCACGCACGCGCACACACACACGCACGCACGCACGCGCGCACACACGCACGCACGCACGCACACACGCACGCACGCACACACATTCAATATGCTTCTTATTTTGCTTATTGTAGAGAATGAAAACGGGGTCATTGTGTGACACTGTCCCTGCTTTGAACCTGCATCAATGTATATTTTTCTGTCTGAAGGTGTTCACTTGTGTGTTGTTTTAAGAGAGAGAGAGAGAGAGAGAGAGAGAGAGAGAGAGAGAGAGAGAGAGAGAGAGAGCGGGAGAGAGAGAGACACACACACACACCATCACTGTTTTCATTGCCGCCCTGCATCGCTGCCTCCTCCTCCCCAGCGCTCTCCTGCCTGACTCTTGACACCGTGCTGCCAGTGTCAGACACAGGTGTCAATGCCTCAAATTACACGGGGCACCAACGCATCTGCCTGCCTGTGTCTGTGCTTTTACTGGTGTGTGTGTGTTGGTCTGTGGGAGGGTATGTGTGCGTCTGTGTTTTCCCAGAGTGCAGTCATGTCCTTGGGGTTATTTTCCCTATTCCTTTCCCAATGCCACGGGTCTAAATAACACAAAGGCCCCCCGGCAGGTGAGGCTGGTGTCGCGGGACTGGGTTGGGTTGGGTGAGGGGGGTGCCATCTGCCTCACATTAGCCCGTGGTTAGGGATGGTCGGCGGGGCCACGGCTTGTATACAGTAACTGACAACGTTTCTGCGCTGCCTTGCCGTTGACGGGATCCAGGGAACCCACAGGGTAATGCGTCCAATTTGTTCAGGCTAATCTATCACCTGCAGCGCTCGCCCCCGCCGCGCGCGGGGCTAAGTGGAGAGAGAAGGAGAGAGTGAGATAGAGACACAGAGAGGGAGAGAGAGAGAGAGAGAGAAAGAGGGGGAAAGAGGTAGAGGGATAGAGAGAGCAAGTGAGAGATAGAGACAGAGGGAGAGCGAGTGAGAGAGAGGGATATAGAGAGAGAGAGAGGGAGAGAGAGAAAGGGGGGGGAGAGAGAGACGTGGCCGCTCGCCCTCCGCAAGTGGGAGCGCTAACATCGCTGGAAGGGCTGGCTGACCCAGAAGGAGCTGGGGGATGAACTTTGTCGCGGGAAAGAAAGTGAATGTGTGTGTGTGTGTGTAGGGGGGGAGAGACGGTATGTGGTGTGTGCGTGTGCATGTGCAGTTGATGGTCAAGCCTTGAGCCTGCGACCTTCCGGATGCTAAAGCAACTGACATCTGCTAGCGTTCTAGAATGAACCGTAGCGAGGCTGCGGTGGGTTTATGTGTTTATACATCATGTATAGATCTACACACACGCATGTGGGTATGTTCTTTTTTGGGGTGTTTGCATACATATATGTGCGTTGTGTACGTGTGTGTGTGTGTGTGTGTGCAGGGGTACATCTGTGTATTTGCATGTGTGTGTATGTGTGTGTCTTTGTGTGTCTTTGCGTGTGCGGAGTGGTTAGTGAGTGACAGCTCAGTGTTAAGACCTCATCGAGTTTACAGCACAAGCTGGGACGGCTTCCCAATGAAGCATCCTTGGGAAGGGCTTCTCTGATTGGTCTTGTTGTGCGCTCAGCGAGATGCTGTTCAAATTGTAAGCACATTGTTGTAAACACGCCACTGCGCTCTGCGCCTGGGCCGCGGTGAGGCCCATCGAATGTGAAATGTGGTCAACTCCAACTAGAAGCCGCCCGCAAATAACACATACACCGTCGTCACATGGTGCACACATGCATGCACACAGGTGGCCACACCTCACATAACTAATTAGCATTTAATAACCGTTTCCATACCATTTCTGACATGGTATCTGTGGAAATGATTGGCCATATTTCCAGGCCCTGGGGTTAAGGCAGTGTGAGCCTCTTTCCCAAGGCTGGTGAATAAACTTTGATCCTCCTGCCGTCTCCACCTCCACACTCTGTCGCCCCCAGATAGGAAAGACAATCCCCTTCAGGCAGGAGCCATCTAACGAGACTACAAGCTCACTGAGATCAACTCAACTCCTCTTCCTAAAGAGTAGCCGTGTGTGTGTGTGTGTGTCCATGTGTTATGTTGACTGAGTGTATCTGTCTATCCATGTGTATCTTGGATTGTATGTGTGTCCCTGGGTGTATTTGTGTGTTCCTGTGTGTGTGTGGGTCCATGTGTGTGGTTGCCTGTGTGTGTCTGTCTGTGTATGCGTGTGTGTGTCCTGGAGCGCGTGTGTCCCTTTGTATGTGTCCCTAGGTGTGTGTGTGTGTGTTCCTGTTTGTGTGTGTGTATATGTGCATGTGTGTGTGTGTGTGTGTGTGTCTCTCTGAGTGAGTGAGTGAGTAAGTATGTAAGCGTGGGAGAGAAGGAATCAGTAGCATGTGTGGTCAATTCTAGATGTTTCCAACAGAGCCCGACCCAGGGCAACCACACACTGAGCCTGGCTCTTCTCTAAGCAGTGTGTGTGTGTGTGTGTGTGTGTGTGTGTGTGTGTGTGTGTGTGTGTGTGTGTGTGTGTGTGTGTGTGTGTGTGTGTGTGTGTGTGTGTGTGTGTGTGTGTTATCATGATTGAAGTCATCCTGCACAGACAAGGATAACTCTTAAGAAGTTCAGGGTAAGCACCTGACTGTAATTGCACGGCGTCTCAGCTGCAAAACATCACAATCAGCTCGCAAGCAATTATCTTGAAGGGAAAAAAACCTGATACAATATAATAACTTCATGAGTCATGTCAGCACTCCAGGTCGTCTTCTGAACATCTTCCAAGAAATATGAAAAACCTAGCGGCGAAACAAATAAATAAATACATACATAAACGCATAAAGGAGTGCACCTTTTGAGTGCAATTTTGTAATCACCATTATCTGTGATTTCCCATATCTGCGTTCATAGATGAACATGGTATATGTTGAACAGCAATCCTACTCCATTACTACATACTAGGATATGTTGGCTGTTTGATTCAGGTTGATAGCATGTAGATAAACTCCCTGTGAGCTCTTGGTAATCAATCTTTTCAGAAATGTTGGCGACAATCTTATCATCTTTGATAAATAAAAATCATTATTCCTCAACTTATCGTTTTTGCAGACTGAACACAAATCTCTGACACACATGCAGTTTGACAACGGAATCTCGGGCCAAAAGCACTTGGGAAAGAAAAGTGTTTTTCCCCTATCGTTTCTTCAGGTGACTTCCATGTTCCACTAATAGCGATATGTCTTTGGATGCTAACCAAACGTTGCGAGAATCATCAGAGCCAGGAGGAAGGCCGGTCCCCAGGGAGTTGGGTAGGAAGTCGAAGGCGGGTGTGACGTACTGTGCTGTGTATGCTGTGTGTGTGTGTGTAGTACATGGTGGCTGTGGTGGTGGACAAAGTGTTGTATTGTGTTGTGTGATTTTAAATGTGCCGAGGAGCACCCACCCAAAGGGAAGGTGGGTGGAAAGGGGATGTGGGGTGCGGGTGGGGGGGCCGCTGGGTTGGTGGGTGGTGGAAAGGCCAAGCGTGGGTGCCATGGCTACACTCAAGCATCCCTCCCGGACCGGAGCATGTGTCTTAGAAGTCTTAAAGCCTGGGCTTTGTGTGTGTGTGTGTGTGTGTATAGCATTTTTTTTGTGTGTGTGTGTGTATGTGTGTGTGTGTGTGTGTCTGTGTGTCTGCGTGTGTGCGTGTGTGAAACAAAAGCAGATAGTGGAAAAACTGGATCAGACTAATTGTCGCTATGTGTGTGAACGAGAGGAAGAGGTACCATATGTCTTCATTTGTGTAGAACCATAATAGTGTGAGTGTGAGTGAGTGTATGTGTTTGTGCATGTGTGTGGGTGCATGTGTGTGCAACGAATATCCAGGGTGAGGCATTAAGCTTTAATATAAATCACTGCCTCCACCTACACATAGGATCACACACAAGAACATATGCACACACACACACACACACACACACACACACACACACACACACACACACACACACACACACACACACACACACACACACACACACACACACACACACACACACACACACACACACACTTGCTCCCAGATCCCATCCTAAATGCCCACTCACTCCCTGCATGAATGTATTCCGGAGAAGCTCTTCCGTGGCTGTGTAAACACAGCGGACCACACCGCACAAGAGAGGGCCAGAGGCCGCTCATATGGATATCATATCATTCTTAAAATAGAGCTACCCTTCCCAGGAAGGGCCACTCCACAGGAGCTTAGTCCCCCTTATCCTGCTCCCACACCAACACACAAACAGACACACACATTACATAGATTTAGCTGATGCTTTTGTCCAAGGCGACTTTACAATAATACAAACACAACAAGTGAATGGTGAACCCATTCAATTCATCAACAGGCTAACTGCTTCAGGTGCTTATTATAGAAACAAGAGATAATCTTTATTTTTAATGGGCCATAATGTACTGTGAACAGATACGTTTATACACATAAACACACACACACATATTCATATATAGTCACAATCAAAGGATTGAGTTATGGAAGTTTGACCCTGTTGAGGAAGCTCATGGCTTCACATATATACTCACATCACACAAACAACCTCCCTACAGTGCAGTCAGAGAGCCAGCATCTTTGTGTGTGTGCTAGTGCATGTGTGTGTGTGTGTGTGAGTACTTGGGCCCCCCCTCTCACTGCCTCAGAGGATACCAGTCATTTCCCCGACATGGAGCAAGTGTGAAATGGCTGCATATGAGATCAAGTGGGAAGTAATACACTGTGTTGTAAGTGGATTTTGCGTCACGTGTGTGTGTGTGTGTGTGTGTGTGTGTGTGTGTGTGTGTGTGTGTCCATGTGTGTTTGTTGTACCTGGGCCATTGAGGAAGTCTTTGATCTGCAGGAAGAGCAGAGGAGGAGGGATGCCGGTCCTGCTGTCTGTCTCACCCGCTGCCGTCAGGAGCCACGTCACGGTGTAGTCTAGAGACTCGGGTAGACTCTTACCTGGGTCTGAGGAAAGAGAGACCTTTGTTTTTATTTGATGTTTTATTTATTAAATATATTACATCCCCCACAAAGATAAGATCGCAATAGTTTGATATCAACACAACCCAACATTGTTTGTCAAGGAAATGTTCTTCTACAGTACAGGATATCATCAGTTACAGAGCATATTATTTTATTACAGCAGCAGAGATCAAAAGAGACAGTGAGAGAGAGAGAGAGAAAGAGAGAGAGAGAGAGAAGAGATGAGGGGAGGGAGAGAGATGAGGGGAAAGAGAGAGAGAGCGCGAGAGAGAGAGAGAGAGAGAGAGAGAGAGAGAGATGAGGGGAAAGAGAGAGAGAGCGCGAGAGAGAGAGAGAGCGAGAGAGAGAGATGAGGGGAGAGAGAGAAAGAGAGAGAGAGAGAGAGAGAGAGAGAGAGAGAGAGAGAGAGAGAGAGAGAGAGAGAGAGAGAGAGAGAGAGAGAGAGAGAGAGAGAGAGAGAGAGAGAGAGAGAGAGAGAGAGAGATGAGGGGAGAGAGAGAGAGATGAGGGGAGAGAGAGAGATGAGCGGAGAGAGAGAGAGACACACTCTCACCAAGACACTTGTAGTGGGAGTTGACCCCGCGGAGCGCCACATCAAACACGGACACCTCCATCCTCTGCTTGCGGTGGTGGCAGCTGATCAGGGCCGAGGGCTGCACCACCTGCAGGTGGAGCAGGGGCTCCAGCACCAGGTCACTGGGGCCCCTGCGGCCGGGCTGCCTCACCACCGTCACCCCCAGGGCCTGGCGGGCCGAGGAGCGGCTGGGCCTGGGCAGGCCGTCCAAGGCCAGCAGGCCGGCCGGCGTGGGGGGCCGCGGGGACAGGGAGGGGGGGCTGTTGCTGTTGAGCAGGTCCTCGGCGGTCAGGGCTGCCAGGGTGCCCTGGGCGGGGCCCGCGGCGGGGCCCGCGGCGGGGGCGGGAGAGGAAGAGGAGAGCGGCGGAGAGTCCGGGGCGGTGGTGGAAGGAGGCTGATGGGGGGTCGCTGCTAGGGTCTCAGGCAGGTTCAGGGCGCTCTTCCCGACCTGGGAAGGAGTAAATGAGTAGTTCTGTGTAATATCATGTAGTGCTTGAGGTGATGGACAACATATACAGTGGGGCAAAAAAGTATTTAGTCAGCCACCAATTGTGCAAGTTCTCCCACTTGAAAAGACGAGAGAGGCCTGTAATTTTCATCATAGGTATACCTCAGCTATGAGAGACAAAATGAAAAAAAAAAAAAAAATCTAGAAAATCACATTGTCTGATTTTGAAAGAATTTATTTGCAAATTATGGTGGAAAATAAGTATTTGGTCAATAACAAAAGGTCATCTCAATACTTTGTTACATGCCCTTTGTTGGCAATGACAGAGGTCAAACGTTTTCTGTAAGTCTTTACAAGGTTTTCACACACTGCTGCTGGTATTTTGGCCCATTCCTCCATGCAGATCTCCTCTAGAGCAGTGATGTTTTTGGGCCTTCGCTGGGCAACACAGACTTTCAACTCCCTCCAAAGATTTTCTATGGGGTTGAGATCTGGAGACTGGCTAGGCCACTCCAGGACCTTGAAATGCTTCTTACGAACCCACTCCTTCGTTGCCCGGGCGGTGTGTTTGGGGTCATTGTCATGCTGAAAGACCCAGCCACGTTTCATCTTCAGTGCCTTTGCTGATGGAAGGAGGTTTTCACTCAAAATCTCACGATACATGGCCCCATTCATTCTTTCCGTCACACGGATCAGACGTCCTGGTCCCTTGGCAGAAAAACAGCCCCAAAGCATGATGTTTCCACCCCCATGCTTCACTGTAGGTATGGTGTTCTTTGGATGCAACTCAGCATTCTTTCTCCTCCAAACACGACGAGTTGAGTTTTTACCAAAAAGTTCTATTTTGGTTTCATCTGACCATATGACATTCTCCCAATCCTGTTCTGGATCATCCAAATGCTCTCTAGCAAACTTCAAACGGGCCCGGACATGCACTAGCTTTAGCAGGGGGACACGTCTGGCACTGCAGGATTTGAGTCCCTGGCGGCGTAGTGTGTTACTGATGGTAGCCTTTGTTACTTTGGTCCCAGCTCTCTGGAGGTCATTCACTAGGTCCCCCCGTGTGGTTCTGGGATTTTTGTTCACCGTTCTTGTGATCATTTCGACCCCACAGGGTGAGATCTTGCGTGGAGCCCCAGATCGAGGGAGATTATCAGTGGTCTTGTATGTATTCCATTTCCTAATAATTGCTCCCACAGTTGATTTCTTCACACCAAGCTGCTTACCTATTGCAGATTCAGACTTCCCAGCCTGGTGCAGGTCTACAATTGTGTTTCTGGTGTCCTTTGACAGCTCTTTGGTCTTGGCCATAGTGGAGTTTGGAGTGTGACTGTTTGAGGTTGTGGACAGGTGTCTTTTATACTGATAAGGAGTTCAAACAGGTGCCATTAATACAGGTAACGAGTGGAGGACAGAGGAGCCTCTTAAAGAAGAAGAAGTTACAGGTCTGTGACAGCCAGAAATCTTGCTGGTTTGTAGGTGACCAAATACTTATTTTCCACCATAATTTGCAAATAAATTCTTAAAAAATCAGACAATGTGATTTTCTGGATTTTTTTTTTTCATTTTGTCTCTCATAGCTGAGGTATACCTATGATAAAAATTACAGGCCTCTCTCATCTTTTTAAGTGGGAGAACTTGCACAATTGGTGGCTGACTAAATACTTTTT
The DNA here is from genome assembly GCF_949987615.1 of Pollachius pollachius. Taxonomy (NCBI): domain Eukaryota; kingdom Metazoa; phylum Chordata; class Actinopteri; order Gadiformes; family Gadidae; genus Pollachius; species Pollachius pollachius. The sequence continues at coordinate 38,816,637 of NC_136934.1, forward strand.
TGCCCCACTGTATTTGTGTCAGAGCACAGCACTACAAGCCTTTTCAAGACCCAGTTCATGAGCTGACTTTGAGTAGTATATTAAGATTGCTTTTTTATTTTCTTGACAAGTTATTTGATAAATGCATAGTAGATACAACCTTCTGTGAGCTATTATCGTTATTCCATCACTTCACACAACAGTGGAGGTAGCACTGGGAAAACAGCTGTTTGAAAAGTAATGAAGCTAGGTTCCTTTCAGATAGGCTGCTGGGCTGAGATATATTAACCATGCAACTGGTGTTCTGTCACTCAATCAAAGCTAGGGAAGGCAACTTTGGAGAAACGAACCAGAGTATACTGGATTTAACGTATCCAACCAAAAAAATCCCACCCATCCCTTTGGATCAGCCTCCAAAGCCACTCCTCCGAAGGACGTCATCAGCTTGCTAGCCTAAGCTATAGGCCTAGCTGTGTGGAAGACTCTGGTCGGGTCGAATCAAATGATATGGCGGTGTAGTAGAGGCCTGCGACTGCCACAGATTCCAGATGTTAAAAAATGTTGTCAGAGCATTTCATTAATGTTGCTGCCAGGTTATAAAGAGAATTTAAACAAATGTGACCAAAAAATATTCTAAAATAAATCAACTACCCTAGCTTTAATGTAACAATCTACACAAATGTTTATCTGGATAGTAATGCACACTGCTAATCAGAAGTAAATTGTTTGCAGCCTATAAGTTAACTTAAAAGCCTGAAGCAGAAAATAATTTGCCAAAAAAGGAGAGTGGAGTACTGCAGCCAACAATGGCTTCTGGGAGAGTGCCCAAAAAGTCTTTAAGCTCCTTCTCTGTCTTTACAGCACTTATATCAAGACCAGGCTCAAAATGGAACCTATTAGCCTCAAACCATAAAGAAAAGGGCATGTGAACGGTACATATGCTTTCACATTCAGAGGATAACAGCATCAATATGAGCCACTGACAGATTAAAGAGATTTTACATTGTGTTGTACTGTACAAGGTACTGTTAAAGTAAAGTGTATTATACAAGAGGATATTTCAGCAATGCAGACTTTCATCACAGAGGGTTAACCTGATCCGGAATTTAGGCATCAAGTCTTTCATCCGATTCAATTCTGAATTGAATATCTAATGATAGATATCATTAGATATTTAATTCTGAATTGTGATCGATATAACACGTCCTTTACATAACATCCACAACAACACGAGGGCCTACCATTGGTCAACAGTGTTCCATTCCCTGTAGAATTGTCTACCTTTTCTCCGGTCGGGTTCCTCCTCCGGTAGGGGGCGGGGCTTTGGGCCAGGCCGTGGGCGGGGTCCAGGCCGGAGCAGGCATAGGTCATGAGGGACAGCTTGCTGGCGGTGAGGAAGACGTCAAAGGGGATGAAGCTGAGGTTCTTGGTGATGGTGGACTGGTGGGAGGGCCGGGCCAGGCGGTGGTGGCTGGCGCCGCACTGCTGCTCGATCTGCACGATGCGGATGCGGGCGCTGTCGCTGCCGAAGCCGCTGTCCCGCCCCCCGGCCGCGCTGTGCCGGGATGAGGAGGATTGGGGGGCCTCACCGCCGGGCCTGCCCGCCGCCGTCGTCGCCATGTCCCGCCCCCCTCGCCGCTTCTGCTCCTGGCGACGCACCTGGGGGTGACAAGGGGAGGACATTGAGGAGGTGTAAGGTGGAGCTATCCTTAAAGCCTCTGATGTCTACACAAAGGCGTGCTGGATAAACCAATAATAAAGTAAAGACCCTCATCTCATTTGTGATATAGTCGTTATAATGAGAACAGCCATGTTTCCACGACACAGACATTGATAACAGGCTTTAGGACATAAACCATGCACACTATTGAAACAAACAGAACTTTGCGTGAAATCATGGGAAGTGTATCGGATTGGCCCGCGTAAACACACTTGTAAACCATGCAGATTCAGACCAGCTCTTAAAGAGCCATCATGCTAATGGAGACCACTTGGAGACTTTTACTGTCCCGAGATCTCAAACATGCTGAACTAGGACACACACACACACACACACACACACACACACACACACACACACACACACACACACACACACACCATGCTACCAAAGCATACCACAACTGGATTCATTTTTCTACGTCAGGCAGTTGGGCTTTAAGCAGTTTCTATGGCATGATTATTGAGATGTTCATAGCTACATTAACTACAATCACTAGCATCAATACCGGTGTTCATACTTCTAATTATAGTAATTATATGCCATAAACAATGTCAAAAGCAGAATGCAGCGGATGTACACAACGTGTATACACACAGATACACACACACACACACACACACACACACACACACACACACAGACCAACAACTTGCAGATGGAACACGTGTGTCGTCCACGGACACCCCAGAACATGTGCAGCGTCCCGATAAAACAAGATGGACACAAGAATTGAATTTACATGAAAACAGATTACTGCTTCATCCCAAAACAAACCAAGATGCGCTCTGCTTTATTACAGTCACAGAAAGGAATCTCCGCCTCACATTACGACTTTCTTCTCCGTTTCCTTTGGGAGCTTTGTTGCTTGTTTGGATCTCCTCTGTGACAAGAGGGGACCCCTCACCAAATAACTTGCTTGATTGAAACCATGGACAAATTGACCAGAGCACCAGAGAGTCCCGCGGCGACAACAGGAGGCACTGACGGCATGCTTTGGGGCCTTTTTGGGACCTTTCTTTTCTTCTGCGGTCTTCAAAATCTTTTTTGCACTCCTTACGAGATTGGAAAGTGTCTTTTAAAGCCGGGATGTGCCCAGGGCGGAGGGGTGGGGACTGTGTGGTATAATGTAGAAAGCAGAGCACAGCATCGGCAACTCTCTTGGCTCTCCAGGCAGCAGATGTCGGGAAAATTCCAGACATTGTGGCAGTAAAAAGCTTTCAGCAGTGACAGATGATATAAATCAACGTGGGTAGATTGCTTGGTTTCATAAAAGAACAGAAAAAAAAGATTACAAAAAAAAGTTATCTTTCCTTCTCATCCTCACAACTATAAAGGGGCCCCCTGGGTGCTTCGGAGCACAGAGGAAAACACACACAACACACAGGCATATAGAACAATGCTACCTACTAAATAATACATTCAAAGTCATTTTTTTGAATGAATTATATGTTGGATAGTAAATCTATGTTTGAAGAGCAAGAAGATACCAAGTTATGGATCTCTCTCTCTCCCGATTTTTCCCTCTTCCTCTTATAACATTCCATCCCAGGCTCACATCAATTAAGACACCCTGGTCATGGCTGAGGGTTGGTCAGGTGTGTCCCAGGACACTGGGCGAGTTCATTAGTGTCTCCCTTGACGTGTCCGACACCATTAGGCCCCACTCTATCGGACCACCAAGCCCATGGCGCCCACAGCGCTGCTCCCATCCACGCTAATGGGCTGGGCGTCACTTTTAATTAGCTACCCCTGTCTGTTTAAACAGGAGCTTGATTTATTTAGGAGAGAGAGAGAGAGAGAGAGAGAGAGAGAGAGAGAGAGAGAGAGAGAGAGAGAGAGAGAGAGTTAAAGGAGATGGTGACAGACAGAGAGAGGGAGAGAGAGAGAGAGAGAGAGAAATTCTCAACAAGGTGCGTCTCGTCCGATCCCACCCTGGTCTGTTCTGACCTGCACATGGTTCCTATTAAGCATGGACTCCGTTGTCTTACTTATCCCTCTCTCTTCTCTGTTGGTCCACCGCGCTCTCACTCTCTCTCTCTCTCTCTCTCTCTAAGACACCCCACAACTCCTGAAGACCCCCAAACCTTCCCTCTGAATGTGTATTATTGTAGCGGTGGTAGATAGTGTTTCAGGAACGCCAGACGTACAACCAAAGCCTCTGGCAGCACATGAGACAGAATGGCTGACTTATTAGATATTTCCTATTCTAAACAGTGTCATCAAAGGCTAAGGGAGCAAGAGCCGTATAAAAACACACCGCAGCATGCCTGCTTGTTCTGTTCTGCTGTGTTTCTGTTCTGCTGGGCCAGGCTTCCATAGGTTCTGCCATGCCAGAACCCCCCCCACACACACACACACACACACACACACACACACACACACACACACACACACACACACACCCAACCCCTGCTTCCCTGCCTGGCTTAATGAGGACAGGATGTGTGCACTTTATTTATTTATTTACTTATTTTCTTAACAGAAATGTCAGATTTTCCTAGCGACAGGGAGCGGGAGAGACGGCGGAGGAGGAAGGCCGCAACCTTTCTGCTCCATGTGTGTCGCGTTAGGGGAGGTGGGGCTCTCCTCTTGAAGGAGTATGAGAAAAGAGGAAAGAGGGATGGGATGGGGGGCGGGGGGGGGGAGCGGGTATCCAGCAGAAGCAAAGACCAACATCCACCCCACGAAGCTCTTGCTGTTAAGAGAACCAGTAAGCCCCAGCTGCTGGGAGGAAGGAAAGAAAAAGAGAGAAGATAAAGACGGCAAAGAGAAATCTGTGTACGTAGATTTGTGTGACTCTCCGTCGCACTCCCTCTTCCTTGGTCTCTCTCTCTCTCTCTCTCCCCTTCTCTATGAGTCAGTCTCTCACTCTGTCTCTTAGGCTCTCTTTGCCTCCTACCCTCTCTTCCCAGGCTGTGTCCACATGCATCTACAATTAAGGCAGATACCCAGTCCTCTCTGTAACCACCGCTGCTAGGAGAGTGCCCCCGAAGCACATTCCTGGTCTAAATTTAGACATGCAAGTGGAACCGGGGATACTGAGGGACAAGATGGGGGGCTCAAAGGAAAACGGGACAATAAGGGAACACCCACCCACCCACCCACCCACCCACCCACACACACACACACATACACGATCACTTGTTGATTCCAGTTCCAAGGGTTTCATTTCAACGATCAGCTTAAAAGTGATATGTCCGTTTGTAAAACACACACACGTGGCTGTATTTAGGCACACTCTAACATGCACATTAACATACCTTGCACTATACCGCCGATGATCTCGGAACTATCCACCAATTTCTTGACGGAGGGCATTACATCCAGAACACAACTATGCATTGTAGCAATTGGCCACCATCCCTGCTGAATCCACCTTTTCCAGCCATTACTTTATATTATGGTATTACTTAATGGCTCCACATCCCACTGCAATCACTCTCAGGACACAGACACAGACACACACACACACACACACACACACACACACACAAACACACCATCCGGACCTGCTGTGGTCAATTATGAGGTCATCCCCCTGCCGTGGCCACGCAGAACACTGTGGAAACATGGAGGATAATCCCCAAAGTGTGAAACCAGGAGTCTCCAAAGTGCCAATCACATCCCATGTGCATCTGTGCGCCTCCCGACCCCTGCTGCTGTCAGTGTGCGTCAGCACGGCTTGGCTGGAGTCAGGCTAATGTGCGGAAGCAAATGTCATATCATCAAAATGCCAGCCGTTCCTTTGGCCGGTTCATCCAACAGGACGATGTAACCTTCTACATGTGAACACCGCATATGTAGATGATTGTTAGCAGCTGAATCACGAGTAGGTTGCAATTTGGGATCAGGCATCAGGAAACGTAAAAAAAAAACAAAAAACGGGGGTTATTATGGGATGGAAGAGGTGGATGGTGAGAGACATGGTTGCTTTCCTACGAAGTAGTACAGTATATTGCGAGGGAAACGGACTGGAAGATGGGACGCCTACTCTACGCACAAACATTTACTCTGGTTCCAGAGCGGGATCCCGTCTTCAGGGAGGTCAGCGGTTCAGCCGGGTTTGGATTAGTGAAGAATATTAACATCGGTGCCGACTGTATATTTTCAGGATTACAGGCGGGCCTCTGAAATGGCAAACAGAATAAAAAAAGATAACAAACAGCTTTGGTTTAGTGCTATTAGCGGGGAGTCGGGAGGGTGCGCGGCCGTCAGTATACAGTAGATGTGCTCACGTAGCAATAACAAAGAAGAATGATCCCCTGTGACTCAGACATGTGCATGAATATACACACGTGCAAAGGGAATTCAACAGAGGAAAAAAGAAAATCTAACAATAAAAACCATACTGCGGTTTGAATGGTCTGGCAGTGACACCATCAAAGGAAGCCCAGCTCTGGGCTATTGGGGGAAAAAAAAAAAGAGGTCCGCGTTGGTGACATCGCAGGGAAGTGACAATAGAGCTAACTGCGCGAGCGGACCAAGGCGTCCAGGGGGCTGTGATCAGGAGCTGGACATGGCTGCTGAGTGGGAGAGGTCGTCTCGGGGCGACGTCATCATGGTGCGGCTGTTTTGTATGCACGGCCATGTTGAGAAGTTGAACTTTATCAGGATCTCTTCGGGGTTGCCTATCTGTCCTCCAGTGGACTTTCCGTTCCCCCGATGCATGGAAGCAATGTTGCTAAATCTTTCCTTTTGACAGTGCCATTCAAGCGGCACAGCGATCACTCAGCAGACGTCCGGGGGGGAGAATGCCTGGCGTATCTTAACGTGATCAAGGTTTCACAGGATGTGCCCCCGCTGCGCGGCTCCATTGTCGAGCGGAGGCATAAAGCCGACAGAAAGCCACTGTGCTCTGTGCTGCTGACCGAACTCCACTTCAATGCAGCGATACCTCATTTTAATCTAAAATAACAACAATAATACGTAGCCAAATGCCATAAAAGGCCATAATTCATTCTGTATTTTCCTTTCAGGGTAGAAAGCGGACATGGGGGTTGTGGGTGAGGGTGGGGTGGGGGGGGGAGACATTTATAAAATGAAGTCACTCCTCTTTGTAAGAAACTAACAGCGGCCATCAAAGGCCTCCGTTTAATACACTGAACTTTGTTTCAATAACAAAGGCAACCTGCTGTGCACTCAGGGTGAACCACAACAAAGAGGCACCGGGAGGTCGTGACCCCCCCTCTCTCAGATGAATGTGGAGCATGTAGGAGCAACTGTCAACTTCACTTGAAACAACGGCGAACATAACCCGCGAGCCCAGGAGGACCACATTTAACAAGGTCCCTCGCTGCACACACGCACGCCTGTGTGTGTGTGTGTGCTGTGTTTGTGTGGTTAAGTTGAGTGTACAAGCGCATGTTAATTAACAAAACATGTCTGTGTACGAACACGCCTCCCTGGCCTTATTAAGCTCCCTGTCCGAGCACTAAGGGTAGGCATCAGGCCTGACCTACATTCTCTTTCTCCCCTTCTTATTCTTATTGGATAAAATGTTTACATGGCATTTATATTAATTACATCATCAGTAGCACCGTTATTGCTGTTGTTTGTTTTATGTTGGTTGTAAAAACTCCATATCTTCCATTCACTACATCATTTATTGATTGCACATATTTCCCTTAGTAATGCCAGCCCTCACAGTCCCTAAGGGTTGTAATAATGATGAAATTGTATTTAATGTAATGTATTTTAATGTTAATGTCATGCCCAGGGTCTGCTGATGTGAAATAGGCTTCCACCCTAACTCTGTCATGTTTAAATGTGTTATTTTTTTATGTTTACTTTCCCTGTCAAATTAACCCATACTAAATGAAAATAATATACATTATTAATCAGGACATTGTCCTATCTTGATACTGTTCTATGGAAATGAGAAATACATGAACAGCAGGAAGGCAGCAAGAGTGTGTAGACATTTCAGCAGTCATCTCCACAGAGCCCTGAAGTTGAATTCATACTGCTGCGGACCCCACTTTGGGGAAAACCCATGTCTTTTCAGCGCTGCCTGCGTTCAACTTCTTGGTCACGTGAGCGTGTACACAACGGGCAGTATAGCGTGTCCAAAACACCCAATGAACAAGAACCCACTAGCTAATCCGGAAACGGAACCACGAGACCGAGGCCGCTCCACTGAAGACACGTTGAAGAAGTAATATATCCATCACAAGAAGCTGTTTCATAACACTCAAATGTACTGCTGAAAAGCGGTCGGAGTATCGCAACCAACTGAAAATGCAATGTTTTGATTCCGCCGGTTGGGTTAATTTCATTCTCGGGTCTGGCTGTCAGAAACAAAACAAAGCATTTGGTGAAACATTCCTCTACGTTAGACCGACCAGTGACTACGCGGCACGATAGGCTGCAGGGAAGAGCGACATGTTGCTAAGATCAGGCAGGACTGAAAGCCTGACGTTCTTATACACGGGAAACCTAATGTCAAAGGGAAAGAGCAAAGGAAAAAGAAAAGAGGAAAAACAAGGAAAAAACGTAGCGAAGAATCCAGGAAGATGAAAGCAGAAGAGAGGTAAAGAAGAGCAATTTGAACAAGAGAACCTCAAACAAGATACAAAAGGATAGGAGAAGAAAATAAAAGCGAGCACGATATGGCGGTGAGAAAAGAGACGAGGAGCGATTAAAAAGAGGAGGGAAGAGTGTGCTGTTGAACGGCTAACATGAAGAAAGAGGAGGAGGAGGAGGAGGAGAAGGAGGAGGAGGGGAGAAGCAGGAGATCAGGGAGCAGAGTTGTATCTTTCATGTCTTCAGCTGCTCCTCGGCTTTCAAGCAGCCCGGAAACAGCGATGCAAAACCATAAAGATGAAGAAGAAAAAGAAGAAGAAGAAGAAGAAAAAAGAACAGAAAAATTAAAGTGAGTGCGTTAATTCGCTCCATGTGGGGAGCCGCAGAATGCTCCTCAACTGAAAGCCCTGGAGATGTGGCCACCAGAGCCATTTTGCCATTGATTCGACTTCAAAACCATTTCTGTCCCATGTGCGCGCACACAAACACACACACACACACACATACAGAATCAGTTCACACACAAAAACATTTCCACAAATGTGACGCAGGTTTGCGTTTGGTCCTGTGAAACGGGAGGAGTGCCTCCAGAGCTTCCACATTCAACCCACTCTACATCCACGGATCCAGGCTAAGCTAGCGGGGTTAACAGTCCCTGCCCCGGAGCACTGGTCCTTGGAAAGTATTGTGACAACACCCTTGGCCTGCAACATAGGACGCATTGCTTCACTCCAACGGTCACAGATCCACCAATCAAATCCATAGCCCAGAGCCAGATGGAGATAGCGCAATTAAAAATAAGGTTAATTAGGCCGCCGCATGAGTGTGTATTGAGAGTGCAAGCGTGTGTGTGTCTGTGTGTGTGTGTGTGTGAGTGATTGAGCGAGTGAGTGAGAGTGTGTGTTGAGAAAGTGTGTGTGTTGAGAGAGTGTGTGTGTGTGTGTGTGTGCGTGTGTTTTTGTGTCTGTGTGTGTGTGTGTGTTGAGAGTGTATGTGTATGCGTGTGTGTCTGTTGTGTGTTTCCTTGTGTGTAGGGGGGGCGGGGGGGCATGAAGTATAACTTCCCAGCATTGTCATGGTTGCTACTTTCCTCAGAAAGTTGTTTATCACAGAGTGTGAAGATGATGATTTTGAGATTAACGCCAAGCAAAGCGTGTCTGTTAAAACAAACAGAGCGTGGAACAGGACCAGGCGTAGTCGTGATGCAAGCGCTCAGAAATGATACACAGGCCGTCTCCACTCATCCGACATAATCTCTTGGCAGGGGCCCGATGCTGCTGAGTGGACCTTTATCCTAAAAACACTTCCATCTCCCAATGATAAACAAGAGATCAGTCACTGAAGATAAGAATGATCTGAGACCAGATGCAGTGTCGAAGAAACGGGTCACACACGAATGCACACATCCACACACTAAGACACACACTAAAAACCACACACACACGCACACATATCCACTGACAAATAGGGGATATGGCGACCCTGGTCAAATGAGAAGGCCAGATGTGTGTGTGTGTGTGTGTGTGCGGACACCAGAGGCACCTTTGTTAATTTTTTTGGGGGTCTCCATCCCTAATTTCTCCCCGTCTCTGGTCCATGGGAAGGGAACGTGATCGGGAACAACTGGTCCTCATTAGTTCATCCCTGGGGCTGGTTAGAACCCAGATATGAGCAGGGGTAAATGTCTAATCTAATATTTAGCCTCTGGTGTTTACACACACCGAGGGTCCACGAGTCAGGAGACACACAGTGTTGGGTTGGACGGGGTGGGGGGGGGGAGAGGTGACAAAGAACACCCAGATAAGGACAGAGAGAGAGAGACAGAGAGAGAGAGATGAGTATTACAAAGATACAAATACGTTAGTCAGTTGTGTGCGTGGGGGAAGAAAAGAGCTGAATTATGTTAAAAGTGTTTTTGTATTATTATCGATGTGTGTGTGTGTGTCTAAGTTGCAACCAATTTCTGAAATTGCACATTGTCGTTTCTGCTTTAAAAGATGGTGGATAGTAATATGCAGTGAAATGTACCGCTATTTTACAATCAAAAAGTCCCTGAAAAGAAACCCCAAATCTATTGCGGTAGATGATCGCAATCCTTGCAAACAAGCAGCTTATGTTCTCCTTGGTAATATGTTTAATGTGTCTCGGAAGACCTACAGGAGGCTGATGCATGCATGGCATCACATCACGCCTTGCTCAGACTGACTATACGTAGAGATGATCAGCACAAGACAGACCCAGGCTGGAATTCCCCTCGATGCAAGAGTGTGGCTCTACAACATGAAACACAAGCATGACACAATGAGGCAAGACACACACACACACACACATACACACAAACAAACCCACATGTCTGTGCCACACAGCGCTGCGAGATAATCGTCAGCGTTCGGTGTGGCACTCGAGTTCTGCTCTTGACCCAACGTCATCTCATTAGAGTTTTTACATTTTTCTTTTGTTTCGCAACCCCAAAAGACGACTGCCGCGGAGCTATCCAACATTGTGCTGGGCCCTATCCTGGTGGTCGACTCCAGCAGACACACTGGGGAGCGAGGCCTTCCACGAGGTCACAACTTGTTGTCCATGTCTGACCACTCGGCTTAAGCTATGAGCTTGCAGGGGAAACAGCAACAGTGGCGAGAACAACAGTGCAGCGTGGTGGGACAGGGTCTGCAGCGTTGGCGAGCAGGCACACACACACACACACACGCAGGAAAACGAAGGGTTCAGCGGGGTGGTGTGTGAGTGACATGGAGAAACCTGGCGCGCTGCGTATTTACAAAGCTGAAATTAGAAGAGGAGGATTGAAATAATCTTCCTTTAATTTCTCCCTGGATCTGCTCCCAGGTTGACCGACACACAGGCCTCTGATGTGGAGCATGTCGGTCCATGGAGGGGATGACGCAAGCCCCCCCCCCACCCGACCAGACCCCTTCAGGTCCCCTCAGCAAGGTCAGCCTGGCGGGCCTCGATGAGGAGGGGGGCCGGGAGCAAGGCTGCTGAGGTACAGAGGTGCCTGGAAGGGGGGGGGGGGGGGAGAAAATCGAACACCGGTGTTCCAATATACCTGTATGGAAAACTAGACCCCCAGAAGGGGACCAGAGAGACACCGTAGTGTGTGTCATTGTATCACCGAGTGTTCCCGGGTGAAACTACTTCAGACACCAGGCCAGGTGAGGACACCATTCAACAATATGTTAATGGTGTAGAATACAAATCTAAAGAAAATCATACGTTTCTTTTTTCTCAACGTATTTACGATTGCATTGCCACACTGACCAGTCCATTCAGGAAGACTTTGCAGACATCCATTGATGGTCGTGACGGGAGACACAGCCCCCCTGTTCTGAGGTGGGAGTTCACCAAACACAAACAGAGAACACGCAGGGGAGCTGCTAACCTAGATGTAGTCATGGATTTGAGAGGAATTGTACACCTGTCTGATCTTTATCACGGTGTAACACTGTGGATATTCAATAGCTTATATTGCCATGGACCACTGAACAGGAAGTGGCGAAAAAAAAGCCCTAAGTGAAACGTGAATATTTGGTTTAATGACCACATTCCACAAGTCTGTGCAAACGTGCATGTGAGCGGACACACACGCACAGACACACCTTTCAAGTCACAGAGAGAGAATTTAATACACCCCATCACCTGTTATTCTAGGTGGACTCTTGCTTTTACAGGTGCACAACAGGGGAGTTTTACAGAAGAATGCAGAGCTTTCCACTGACTAGACTCCACTGTGGGGTGAGTGTGTGTGTGTGTGTGTGTGTGTGTGTGTGTGTGTGTGCGTGCGTGTGCCTGCACTTGTGTGCGTGTGTGTGTGTGTGTGCGTGCATATGTGTAGTTGGCCCGCAGTGCCCTGCTTTTTAGTACTCCCGTGGGTACATGACCCAATTTCCCCTTCAGGCTGAGAGAAGGCAACAGAGACAGAGACAGCTAGGGACAGTAGGAGAGACAAAGAACGAGAGAACGAGAGAGAGAGAGAGAGAGAGAGAGAGAGACCTAAGTGTAGGGGAGGGGAGGGGTCTCCTCCTCACCTGAACCGTCACCTGATCCCAGAGTCCATGACGGGGTCCCCCGCCAGCTCTCCCCCTCAAAGGCTGCGTTTGTTCCCCGACTCTAATAGAATTTAAACCTGCGTGATTGTATCGCGCCTTTTCACGCCAATTTCGACAAAACCGATTGAGGGCAGAGCAATTCAGCTGCTACTGATCTCGAATAGATCGGGTTTCCGAAGGGGGCCAATTTCAGAATGTGCCACGGTCATGCTACGAGAGGAGGCCGAGGCAGGGCTGAACAGGGCAGCAGAGTTGTTTTGACTAGCTGTCGATTAGAGGTTGTTTCACTATCGGAGGGGTCCGAGAGCTGGGCTCTCGACAGAAGAAGAAAAAAAGATTTGGTTTCATAACAACGGAGGTGAGTGAGATGAACGCTGGCTATCACAACACTCAGGTCTGAGACCGGTCGCGTCAAAGCCGTTCCCTCGACGTGCATTCATGTTATAAGGGGCAGCTGCAGAGATAAGATCGACACATGAGGGGAGGTGGTGTTAGCATCCACAGCAGGGGTGTGGCAAAGGATGGGCAGAGAGTTCTGGATCATTCACACAATCCCCCCCGCCAGCACAGAGGGTTGATGTGCTTGATTCACTCAGATCAGAGGTCTTTGACTCACCATGGAGTCAAAGTTCCTGGGTTACCCTGACATTACCGGTAATCACCAGTATATACTCTATAATCCTCTCTTGCTCTTTCTCATGACTTTATTACTCTCTCTTCTTCTCTACCACTCCACTTACCTCTCTTCCCTCTCTTTCTTTCCCTCCCTCTCTCCCTCCGCTACCCCTCTCTTCCATCTCTCTCTCCTTCCCTCCCTCCCACTCCCCTCTCTCTCGGTGCTGTTTTTCCTGACTCATCCATTCCCTTGTGGGGCATCTCCATCCTGGTTCATGTTATCCACAGGACGGCCCTGTCAGCCCGTCCAGAGGAGCCAGCAGCATCCACAGCAGCTCCGGTGACACCTCACCGTGCCGGACAGTTGAAACGAGGCAAGAGCGCTTCCATACTGCTGCCCCTCTCTGAGCTTCACAGCCACGAGACAATATGAAACACTCATCACGCGCGGGAGCGTCCTTGGAAGTGGTTTACTTTGGGACAGATAGATGGATTATGTGCTGGGGTCTCACGGACGAGCCAAGCTTGTCAACAACACTGCGGTTGGAGATAAGCCGATGGGTTTTTGGGCTTTCCAATGTACTGACTAATGCTCATACACAAACAGTATAAGAACGGGCGCAGAAGAAGAGCACCGATTAGTTTAGCTTGGAATGCCGCCCGGATGTGTTGAAGGAATAGTGTGGGCTTTTTCACCTTGGACCATATTTCCAGATAATTTTCAGCCTAATTGAGTAATGATGACAATCATTTTTGTACATCCTCTAAAAGTGCTTGTTTTTGCCAATGACACAGCTTATATTCTTACATAATTGAAAAGATCCCAAGATAGAAATACTTTATTCTTTTTGCTTTATCGCGGTCAGTATTTGTGTCTATCCAAGTCTCGCTCAGAAACCTTGTTGATGATATCCCCACCAAAATCTCAACTCTCCTTCACCCGAATGTTTTAGATAACACTAAGCTTAGCTTTCTGTAGTTCAACATAAACTCTCCCTTCTCCGGCTATCATTCACTTTTTTATCGTTCTTTTCCTGCAGAAATTCAACTCCTGCGAGACTTCTCCTTGAGTGTGACTTGGTTGGCCACAATAACAAACAGAATGTATCAAGCGAAGCATACAGAAAAAAGTTGTTTTTCTATTCAGTGATCCTTTCCGTAATGTAAGAATATAATTGGAGCCCATCAGTGGCAAAAACAAGTACTTTTAAAGGACGTAGATTGATGGGGCAGCATTGCCACATAGGATACTCAGTACTCTATCAATTTCAATTTCTTTGGTCTCATTGGTCCCTCAGACCCAAAACGGTCGGAAAATAGGGTCCATGTGAAAAAAAAAATCAATGATACTTTTTCTTTCAGCAGCAAAAAGTGAACTGCCATTTGAGTAGCCGAAAACTATTTGCAGCCATCAATGTTGTTTTCCACTTCTACAGGGGCTGAAGTTCGGTTACATCTGATCCTATATGTGGTTGTTGGAGCGACTTGAGGCTCATAAGTGACAAACTTTGCCATAAAAACAGAAATCCATCTGACAAATTATCAGCTTTACAGTCTTCATCAGCCTTCAAGAATTACCAAAGAGATAGGAAAAAATCTAAAGAGATCCCTATCCCAACATATAACTATACAGACAGACAGACCCAAATAATTGCATCCCTAAGATAACCCCATGCCACCAATACCCTTCAACATCTGCCCAAAGCCGCTGACCGACAGCGGCCGACAGCTACCAAACAGTGTGTTCCGTGCCTTCCCCTAAATCCGTTCCCCTCTCAGAGTGGCTTATGTTGGCCGGCTACCTCCACCACGCTGACACCACGGGAGGCGGGCTCGCGTGTGAGAGCGGCTATTTTCCTGCCTGAAGTACGCCGCTGAGGGCTACCATAATAAAACCATAATCTGAGGACCGACAACTGCCATCCGTCCTCAGCCCCGTGGTGCCCCCGCCACTGACAGCCCGGCAGGCAGCCCTGGGAGCACCAACCGGTTGTTTTCCTAACCACGGGCTGAGCTGGCCCTTTAGGGAGAGAGAGATGGCAGCGGGAGAGAGACTGATGGAGTTCGGGCAAAAGACAGAGAGAGTGAGAGAGAGAGAGAGAGAGCGAGAGAGAGAGAGAGAGCACACGGTGGACCTACACTCTACAAGTGTGTGTTTTACAATCAGACACACACGCACAGACATATGAGAGATGGAGAGAGAGAGAGAGAGAGAGAGAGACAGAGACAGAGAGAGCGAGAGTGCATGAGATAGATAGAGAGATGACAGAGAGAGAGCAAGAGAAAGATAAATTGGTGGATAGTGAGAGAAGGAAATAATGAGTTAATCCCTTCTGATAACATTAAATAGTATGCTGAATCGTCATTGACGGTTAGGCTGCCATATAGGTATGCTTGACATGCCTAAGAAAGACAGCTTGAAGTGGAATTACCAGAGGAGTGGTCCACAGGCCAACACAACGGAACAATGTGGACAGCATGGCCATGAAGCAAGAAAAAACATGGAGGGAGGAGAATGTTGAGGAAGTTTGTAAGGTCAGTGAATATAGGGGGGGGAAGCTGAGTCGTGTATTTTTGACTTGTGTGTGTTTACAAAATCTGCAATCAAAAGGCTCCGGTGATGCCAGATACCTTTTTTTCCATACCACGGCCGTGTGTGTGTGTGTGTGTGTGTGTGTGTGTGTGTGTGTGTATGTGTGTGTGGGAATGTATGTCTATGTGTTTGGGTATCTGGGCACGTGAAAGGCTGGGCATGTGATTGTGTGATTATGTGCTTCCATGTGTGTGCACGTTTCTCTCTCTCTATCTCCTGTGTGTGTGTGTGTGTGTGTGTGTGTGTGTGTGTGCGCGCGTGCGCACACATCTCGGCGGAAGTCCAAAGCCCTGTTTCCCATGCGTGTAATCATCCCAGGATGAGGTGGAGGATGAGGCAGAGCGGGACTTCCCCTGCACCAGAGGGTATTTTCCTCTCACACTGTGGTACGAGCACATGGTTGACCCACGCTCTCCTCCGTGTGTGTTTTACAATCAGACACACACACACAAACACACACACGAGAGAGAGAGAGAGAGAGGAGAGAGAGAGAGAGAGAGAGAGAGGGAGAGAGAGAGAAGCAGAAAGACAGAGACAGAGAGAGACAGCAACTCAGAGAGAGAGATACAGAGAGACAGAAATAAAACACACACACATATTGAGACAGATTGAAGAAGTGACAGGCAGACAAAATTATAGATATAAATATATAAACCTAACTTGTAGCGGGCCCAAAAAAACAAAAACAAACGGCAATCTTAAATTTCTATGCTGTTGGGTCTGACTATTGCATGAGTGTTGCTTTGGACATTGTCTGACATTCTTTGATGGTGCTGTTTGGCTGGCAGGCAGGCCCTGAGGGGCCCGCCATTGGAGCCAGGATCCTACTCCCCTGGTACGGTAAACACAGAACCGGGGGGGGCGGCTTTTAAACAGACCCAGAGATAGCAAGATGGAGGTCCTCATCATCAAGGTTGTGTCATCATTAACGCTGTGTGTCGTCATGTCCAGGGATAAGAACGTGTTGATAAGGCCAATAGAGCACAACAAAATAGCAAGCGGGAGAGGCAGCAGAGAGAACAATAGAGATGATACACACTGCAGTGCACCAATCTGAGGCCCAGACATCAGCGGGTTAGAATTAAAAACAAAATACGCCATTACCACTCCCCTCTCACACACACACACACGCATGCATGCATGCATAGAGACACATGCATACAAACATACACACACACACACACACACACACACACACAGAGCTTTCCCGTTCAGCTGTTCTGTCATGAAGCAGCAGAACGGAGCTGGCTCGGACTGTGAAGCTGCTGCCACTTCAAACGGGGGAGAAGTCAGCGTGTCCGCAATGTGTGGACCATGTGTGAGGACCTGCGTGATCCCGGGCCGCGCGTCCGACTGTGTGTGTCTGCACGTCGTTGCGCGTGTGTCTGCCCTCGTCTGTACCAGTGCACGGAGTCCTGCGTCCTGTGTGTATAGACATATGTTTGGGACTGTGTGTGTGTGTTGATGTACGTGTGTATGTGTGTGTGTTTGGGTGTTATATGCGTGTGTGTGTTGATATGCGTGTGTGTGTGTGTGTGTGTTGACGTCAAAGGAGGGAGATGGCTTGCAGGAGCAGCAGTGTGTATCTATTCATAGCTTCCTGGCGCGCGGAGCGCTGTCTGATCCGAAACCCTGCCTTTCGCTTCGTCCTCAACATCATCATCAGCATCAATCATAGGGAGAATGAAAAAAAAAACGAAACCAAAAACACACAACAATGGAATTGAAAGTCAAAGCGTAGCAGTGCAGCACTAATGCTGAGATAAGCATCACAATGACATAGTGATTTGTTGAGTTACCAAACTATAGAGAAAATACGCTGCCGCCTATCTACTGCTGGGTAATTGAAAAACGTGGAAACGGGCATGCAGGAGGTAAACACAG
This sequence comes from Pollachius pollachius, assembly GCF_949987615.1. Taxonomy (NCBI): domain Eukaryota; kingdom Metazoa; phylum Chordata; class Actinopteri; order Gadiformes; family Gadidae; genus Pollachius; species Pollachius pollachius. The sequence goes on from NC_136934.1 coordinate 38,834,020, forward strand.
ACCAGATTCATGATAAGATCTTTGTTGTTAGGATGCCATGGTGTGTGTGTGCGTTTGTCTGTTCATATGTGTTTTGGTGTGTGCGTGCCTTACAGTGATACATGACGGCTTCAGCACATGGAACTCCAAGCAGAAGACGATTAACTCATTTTTATGTACACATGGCTTTCACCTGTTCATGTAAACAAACAAACAAATTCACAAAGAATTAAATATGAACATACATACAGACACACGCTCACACACACACAGATTGTCCACGCGCCTGCCTTGCCGCGACACTACCATGGAACCAAAAAGCCCCAACAAAACAAATTCATTAACGTGGACAATGAGGGCCAGCTGGGAGAGATGACGGGAACTGTTTGAAATCGGTGCCCAGGATAATGTGGAGAATCTGTTGGAGGCGAAAGGCGCGCTCTCAAAATGTTGAGGGAAAAAACGGAGGGAACGGGGAACGGGAGAACATGAGAGAGAAATAGAGAGTGAACATGAGAGAGAGAGAGGCAGAGTGGTAGAAAAAGAACATGAGGGAGAACAAGAGAGAGGGAGAGAGAAAATGAGCAATCGAGAGAGAGAGAGAGAGAGAGAGAACCAGAGAGAGGGAGAGAGAGAGCGGCAATGGGTGATCAAGAGAAAGAGAGAGAGCGAGAGAGGAAGAGTGAGAAAGAAAGAACTTGAGAGAATGAGCGGGAGAGAGGGTGATAGAGAACATGAGAGAGGGCGAGAGAGAGCAAGCAAGACAGAGAGAATGAGCCAGACAGAGCGAGAGAAAGAGAGAGTGAGAAAGAGAAAGAGAGAGAGAGGCAGTGTTTAATTAATGTACAACAACGCAGACCGTTAGGAGCAGTAATGCTTGCATTGATGAATAACAACTCTTTTTTTTTCTACCAGCTCTCCTTTTCTTCTCCTTCTCACACAGATGGCTGAGCTCAGAGACCTGCTTTCAATCGAACCCTTTGAACAGGTTGTATAAAGGACGTACAAACAAATCTGTCAAATACTATAAATATCACCGCTGAAGCCTCGGGGGGGAGGGGGGCATAGTGAACGGTAGGGGGGAGGGGGGAGGAGGAGGAGGAGGAGGAGGAGGAGGAGGAGGAGGAGGAGGATGAGGAGGAGGATCCGATTCAAATCAAAAAGCTGTTACCTTTTCCAAGTCCGGTATCCAAATCCTGACCATGTGGAAATCTGGCTCGGAAATACCGTGGAACTGTTGGAGGGTTGTGTGTAATCTGCAAGAGGACTGATTGTGTGTGTGTATGTGTTTGTGTATGTTTGTATCCGCGTGTGTGCGTGTATGTGTGTGTGCATGTGTTTATGTGTGTTTGCGCGTGTAAATGTGCAACATTTGTGTGTGTGCGTGTATGTGTGCGTTCGTGTATCAGCGTGTGCATGCGTATGTGCGTGCGTGTGCATGTGTGTGTCTCAGATGCGCAGAGATGGGGGAGTTTAGAATTCAGGCTGGTTGGCTACAGAGGATAGTTGGACGATCTGTTGTTCAATGTAAATCACTTGTAGTGTTTTCTGAAAAAGGTAATCCTCAGAGGGGCAACACGTCACTCAAAACACACATCATCACTCATCTGACACATCATCGCTCAACCTCCTACTACTTTGACAACAGCACACACATTATGGAGGTAGAATAAGGGGCAATGGAAGAGGATTATGCTTGCAGGTAGCGCTGCGGTAACTAGACGTGCAGTTCCTAACTTTGCCACTAGAGGGCTCTAGTGCACGTAGAATGGTCTCCTGCGAAGCAGCAACGGTAGGCATGAGGACAGGATATAGCACAGCGGAACAGACTTTGTTGAGTGCATATTCCCATGAGGGATTGCTACACTGACTTTGACCAAACAAGTTTCCGCACTAAACTTAACAAAACCCATTTTCTTTTGTTTTTACTTCACCTTTATTTAACGAGGTGAGACTCATTGAGATTACAATCTATTTTTCAAGAGCCATCCTGGCCAGGAAAGCAACATAAAACAGGGCTACAAACATAATCTCAGGGTAACATCAGGGTGATACAGAGACAACAAGCAAAAGCACAATAGTCACTCGTTAATTTGAACAATTCATCTTTTGAAACATACACACTGCCTAGAGCTGTTCGGTTTTCAACCATCTCCAACCTGATGGGCCTAAACTTGAACCTTTTAGTTAATCTGAACCATACTCCATCAAACAACTGAACATTTCAACCACTTTATGGGGATCACCACGCAAAACAAGGCCTCATGGAAGCACCCAGCAGTGCGGAGCAGACCAGAGCCGTGGTCTGTTTGACCTCCCTGGCCACAGAGATGGAGAGAAGGATCCGCCAAGTAGCTGACTCCAGAGAGATGGATCGAGGTTTGAATAGCTCGGAGGGAGGGCGCAATATGTGTCAAGCGTTCTGAATGTGCTAGAATGGGACTTATACGACTTTAAGATTGAGCAGCCAAAACTTATTTTTTACAATGGCAGAAGGGGCCTGGTCTTTCACGCCAGCTCCTCAATTGCATAACATTGATATTGTCCTGCGGGTATAGCTTTAAAATTAATAACCTTGTTTTTGCCAATCTGCTGCTCCTGGTTTAAGCTCCCCGACCGGTTGACCTCAGGGAGAGGTTGCGGCTGATATTTCCCATCATGCCTTGAACCCAGGTGAACCCTTGGTAGGCCATCATCCTGTCCTCAACACAATCAAGCCAGGAGTCATTACGAGCCAGGGAGAGGGCGGAGAGATCACCCTCCAATCAGAACCAGATGTACGGCAGGCACCTCCTGCTGCCCCCCCCCCCCGACACACACTTTAGAACATATGCCCCTCCTTGACACTATGTCCACGACCTCAGCTAAATACTTAAACGACACAAACTCAAGTTTGGAAATGTTAAATAAAACAATAGAATATTAATATTGACAACGGATCCTCCATGAATCTGAGGTGCCAGTGGAAATGGAACTTAAAACTCAGTGTGTGTGTGTGTGTGTGTGTGTGTGTGTGTGTGTGGTGCGTGTGCCTGTGTACGTGTGTGTCAATGCTTTTGATGCAAGCACAGTGCCCTTGATGTGAATCTATTCCTCCGTCTCATGTCCACTGTGCTCCTTCAGTAACAACAGCGTGACTCTCCTCTCCTGAGTCCCGGGGCCAGACCTCCGCCCAGCAGCCTCTCTCTGTCAGCTGACACATCGGGGCTGCCGCACGCACCGCCCCGACAGCGGATGGCAGTAAAAGTCACTGTCATCAGACACACACAGACACACATAACCCCTCCCACCATCCTTTTCGCTCCCTTCTGCATCGCCCTTTCATTCTCTCCTACCATCAACCCCCCGCCCCCCCCCCACACACACTTCACCAACACCACCAGCGCCCTCCCGCAGCTGGTAAATGTTTTTATATTGCATTGCATTAGCAAGCTTTATCCTGGAGGGTCAGACGGGGCAAATGGCGCCGGAGAGCTCTCTACGCTGTAAACAACAGGGGAACAAGGACTCAGAGAGCTCCCTGCTCCGTAAACAACTGGGAGACGAGGACTCAGAGAGCTCCCTGCTCCTGAACAACAGAGACCAGGACTCAGAGAGCTCCCTGCTCCTGAACAACAGAGACCAGGTCTCAGAGAGCTCCCTGCTCCTTAACAACAGAGACCAGGACTCAGAGAGCTCCCTGCTCCTGAACAACAGAGACCAGGACTCAGAGAGCTCTCTGCTCCTTAACAACAGAGACCAGGACTCAGAGAGCTTCCTGCTCCTGAACAACAGAGACCAGGACTCTGAGAGCTCCCTGCTCCTGAACAACAGAGACCAGGACTCAGAGAGCTTCCTGCTCCTGAACAACAGAGACCAGGTCTCAGAGAGCTCCCTGCTCCTGAACAACAGAGACCAGGACTCAGAGAGCTCCCTGCTCCTGAACAACAGAGACCAGGACTCTGAGAGCTCCCTGCTCCTGAACATCAGAGACCAGGACTCAGAGAGCTCCCTGCTCCTTAACAACAGAGACCAGGTCTCAGAGAGCTCTCTGCTCCTGAACAACAGAGACCAGGACTCAGAGAGCTCCCTGCTCCTGAACAACAGAGACCAGGACTCTGAGAGCTCTCTGCTCCTGAACAACAGAGACCAGGACTCTGAGAGCTCCCTGCTCCTGAACAACAGAGACCAGGTCTCAGAGAGCTCCCTGCTCCTGAACAACAGAGACCAGGACTCAGAGAGCTCCCTGCTCCTGAACAACAGAGACCAGGACTCTGAGAGCTCCCTGCTCCTGAACATCAGAGACCAGGACTCAGAGAGCTCCCTGCTCCTTAACAACAGAGACCAGGACTCAGAGAGCTCTCTGCTCCTGAACAACAGAGACCAGGACTCAGAGAGCTCCCTGCTCCTGAACAACAGAGACCAGGACTCAGAGAGCTCCCTGCTCCTGAACAACAGAGACCAGGACTCAGAGAGCTCTCTGCTCCTGAACAACAGAGACCAGGACTCAGAGAGCTCTCTGCTCCTGAACAACAGAGACCAGGACTCAGAGAGCTCCCTGCTCCTTAACAACAGAGACCAGGACTCAGAGAGCTCTCTGCTCCTGAACAACAGAGATCAGGACTCAGAGAGCTCCCTGCTCCTGAACAACAGAGACCAGGACTCAGAGAGCTCCCTGCTCCTGAACAACAGAGACCAGGACTCAGAGAGCTCTCTGCTCCTGAACAACAGAGACCAGGACTCTGAGAGCTCCCTGCTCCTGAACAACAGACACCAGGTCTCTCTGTATACAACAGAGAGACTAGGCCAATGACAGCTGAGGGGCAGAGCACAGTAAACTCACAGCGCACAGAGGGCCGCAAGGAGGGCCGAAAGGAGGGAAGGAGGCGTTTGGAGCATGGGTCTTGTTTTGGGGTGTTCAAGACTCAAATTGAATTTGACAGTGATGTTCGCTTCGCGTGCGCAACTTCCTAAAACGTATTTATGTAAACACACAACCAGAAACACGCATCGCACACCCATGCATTGCAACACAAACACTGTTGTCGTTTGTGTGTGTGTCAGTGCGTGTGTGTACCTCTGCACTCTTCTCTGGGACGTCCAGTCCCACCATGTGGTCCAGCAGGAGTTGCTGAAGGAGCTGCACCTGAGCCACACTGAGGTAGAAGTCCAGGCTACCGCTCACGTTCACCTCCAGGGAATGACCACACACCACCGCCTCCTTGGGGAGGGAGGGAGCGACAGAGAGAGAGAGGGAGGAGAAAGGAGCATGCACACAAACATGCGTAAGGCAGAATCATTTTTCTCCACTATTTAATCATTTATTTTTCTTCTCCCCTTCCTTGTCATCTTATTTAATTTTATACGGCCAGAAAGAAAAGTGGCTGCAGAACCACACACGCCTGGCTGTGTGTGCTCATATAGACCATGTAAGGAACCAGGAAATGACCATATATATGTAAGGCAGTGGCATTATGCTTACCGCATATCCGCCTGCAATATATAAATAATAATAATAGTATTTTTATTATTATATTATAAGAAGTGACTCATTGAACCACTGTTTTTTGCTTATTGATTAACCCTGAATGTGACACCCATGATTATGGAAATAAATATTACTTATTTATTATTATTATTGTATTATATTTAAGGTCTAATGATGCCCAAAATTGTATAATTATATATAATTGTATACATGTTTATATAGATAGATGGCTACTGATATTAAATAAGTAGCCCTCAGAGTTTTCTAAGAATGTCTCACATTCCACGAGCATGACCTTACAAGCTTAACAAAACAGGCAAGCATCCCCAAACAGGGACCCACTGCAGCAGAGCAATAAGAGTGCATCCATTTGCTGAGATTCTTTTAACGTCTGTTGGGTAGTGTGAATGTGGTGATCGTATTCCAGTTCCCACTGTGGTCCGAATGCAACCATAAACCCTCCTCCTCCCTGTATTGCTGTTACTGGCTCGGAATACAAACATCTCACAATTTATAAAGCACTGTGTGTGTGTGTGTGTGTGTGTGTGTGTGTGTGTGTGTGTGTGTGTTTGTGTGTGTGTGTGTGTGTGTGTGTGTGTGTGTGTGTGTGTGTGTGTGTGTGTGTGCATGTCTGTGTTTGTGTGTGTGTGTGTGTGTGTGTGTGTGCGCGTGTCTGTGTGTGTGTGTGCGTGCGTCTGTGTGTGCGCGCGCGTCTGTGTATGCGAGGTTGTGCGGACGTCAATGGGCGGACTATGGATTAGCTGTTAGCCATTGTCATGGGGCGCATTAGCCTGGATGGATGAGGCATCAAAGAGGCAGGAAGTCTGTGCGAGCTGTGCCAGAAAACATCAGCTGTACAAGCAGAGGGCTTTCAACTCAGTGGGTCAGAAGCCTCCATTTCATAGTGGACAGATCCCTGCTCCGGCCTAATGAGGGAAGTCACTGGATGCTGAGACACAAATAACACAGAACGGCCATGTCGGATTCGTCCGACCCCTCATAAAAAATCATGTGTATTTTTAGGATGAAAGAAAATACTCATAAAAGAAGGGACTGGGGAAGGAAACGGTTCAAATCAGGGTCAATGTTGGGGTTGAAAATAAACCCACGACATGCCGGTGCAATAAACGGGAAAAGATATTATTGATTATATATCTGAAAAACACAGATTTCTTGCCTTTTTCAATTTTAGCTCAGACGTTTTGTTTATACATTTGTATTTTCAAGATTAATCTATGAATACGACATTTGATTCTAGAGCAACATATTAATATGCCAGTGAACTGGGCAGACTGACAGGAAGTCATTCCCACAGGGAGGCAGGGGGGAAGACAGAGAGACAAGACATACTGACCTCGGCAGGACCGCTGTCAGGGGAGACAGGCCTGCTGAAGATGATGGCCGGAGCCGCTGTCACTCGCACTGAGAAGTCTGTCAGGATGGGGGTGAGAATGGCTCGCCGCTCCTGGTGTCTCTTGATGCTGGGGGGGTGGGGGAACACACACACACACACACACACACACACACACACACACACACACACACACACACACACACACACACACACTGTGACGACTCTTCACAATAAGGGCGCTAGGAGAATCCCTGCGATCCCTTACAGTCTCTATGGTCATCATCGAAAATGATTGATGTATTATCATTTCACAACTCCTCAATTTCCATGACCCGTGGTGTTTCCAAAGCTCGTCTCACAAGCAGTAAGAAAACAAACAAACATGCGGGACTGCTTTTTCAGTTAAATACCACCAACTAATCACTTGCTGCGGATTCGAGCTGAAACATTTTCCGCCAGAACCGTACCATCTGCGTCCGCATGCAGGACAAGTCAGCACAACCCTGGTGGATTCCCACAAAACCTTCACAACACAACTATTGTTATGGTAAATCTGACAAGCAGACACACAATTTCAAGCCAGCCCTGGGCCCGCTCAAATTCAAACCAGTAGTGTAACAAGTCCAAATAACAAACTTCAACATGGATTTTCACTCACAGTACCGCATAGAGTGAAATGTTTCCATTCCTGGACCTTGGTACATTTCTGCTCCAACACATTTGGGTCTGGAAGCTCGCAGTGTGTCTGCACTGAGAGGGAGTGAGATGGTATTTGACAAGCCTCGATTAGGAACACCCCTTAATTGCATACACAAGCCGAAAGCGGCGACCTTCTCACATCAACTCTCTCCATTTCACTAATGTTCATTCCCACAATCAAGTCATATTTGTGGGAACATTTGTTAGCGGCAAAGCAAATATACACGTGGGCTTTATAAGGTGGTGTTAATTGCTACATCTGCTGCTATTAAAACAATCAAGCGACAGGGCTTCCAATATTTACAGTTGGCCGGGATTAGAAAAGACTCGGTTTCTAGGTGGCCTGGAGTACAGTATTTAACACAGAACCAATATCATATTCGCTTCTGCTACGCAAACGTGCATTACCGCTGCCCTCAAGGGATTATTCCCCGACACATTTCACTTGTGAGAGAGCGTTTTGAGGGAAACGCTGCAGTAAAACGAACTGGTAGGGGCAAATTGGTGTTGGCTAATCTCCTCTCAGACAGAGTGAAACACTGAGTGTCCCGTTGCAGGGGACAGGTGCTATCATTCACCAGCCAGGCAGGGAGGCCCACGGCTCCGCTTACCCCGATACGGGGGGCCTATGCCTGGTCCGGGTGGCCAGCAAAGAGCCCCTCTGTGAAATCGAGGTGGGAGAATTAGGCCGGGTTAGTTTTTCAATTGTGTTTTCAGTTGTGTGTGTGTTTGTGTGTGTATATGAATGTGGGTGTGTACATATATGTGTGTGTATGTTTGTGTGCATTTGTGCTTGTGTAAGTGATTCATGCATCTGTCTCGGAGTGCATGAAACCAAGAGTAACTCCCTATTCTGCAACCACTCCAGCGCGAGCACATTCTCTGAATAGGTGTACAGTAGACAACAAAGGAGCGAGAGAAGCAGTTTGAAACAGCTAATCATTCATAGTCCGCAGCACAGTGGCCAGCACATGGACAAGGAACTAGAGGGAGAGAGAGAGAGTGGGAGAGAGAGAGATAGCGGGAGAGAGCAAGAGAGAGGATATGGAGAGAGCACGAGCAAGAGAGAGGGAGGACGAGAAGAAGAGAGGCAGAGAGCGAGCGAGAGAGCGATCTAGAGTGCATGGGATGGTGTAGGAAGAGGCGAGGAGACCTGCCCTGGTGTGCAGCAGGAGGGAAAAGGATGGGGTGGGATCATAGCTCCCTGACACCGGCTCCTTTCTAGCCTGGAAGCAGCCGCTGTGATGAGGACAGATCCTGTCAGCGGACCTGGGAGCAGGAATTTCCTCGCCAAAACCTCAGGAAGCCCGCCCAGAACTGCTGCGGGATCCGCAGCTACTGCAAGTCAACCTTCACCCTTCCCCATTCCAACACCGCCCTCCCTCCAACCCTCTCGCCCAGTCCATTCGCTAGCATGAATAGTGAGCTTCACAAACTGAGGCAGTCACCTCACAACTGCTTGCGTCTGCTCGCGACGGAGAACCGACCGAGGACAGAGAAGCGTGGATTTGACCGTCCCACAACCTCCTCATGTGTTGGACTGTGTAAGACCAGGCGGCAGTGGTTCAGGAGGTAGAGCAGGGTTGATTGGAAACCGGAAGGTCGCTAGTTTGATCCATGGCTTCTTGTAGCCTGTCGAGGTGTCCCTGAGCAAGAAACATAACCCTAACTGCTGCTGACGAGCTGGCTGTTGCCTTGTATGGTTGATACCCCAGTCACTGTGTGAATGTGTGTATGAATGTGTGAATAGTACACAATAATTGTAAAGCGCTTTGACTGGCCACTGGTAATAAAAACGCTATTTAAATGGAGTCCATTTACCATTTCCCTGAACAGACAAAAGGTGATGAGTTGATCTGTTTGTTGGCTGCTTCAGGTCAGTCTCCTGAGTTTGAAGGAAGGTAGGGCAGTAGCAGCAGGAATATCCCTGCCATTCAGAAGCATACACATACTCTGTCTAGTGCTGACAAACACATCGACTCCATTTGGTGGTGAATAATGGGAAGAACCGGCCATTCCGAGTGCAGCTGAACCGGTTCTCTGGCCCTGGGAATTGTTTTGGCAAGTAACATAATGGGCAGAAAACATAATAAAAACACCAAAACCTAAAAAAAAACTGCAGCAGTAAAGGCTTTTGGTCTAGAACTGCAGGTCAATCCAGAAGGAATCCATCATAGAGCCAACAGACAAATACAAATCCATACACAACCATATCTGGAGATAGTCAAGTATGCTCAAAATACCGTTTTACATCTTAAAGAATGGCTTCCGTGTGAGCCAATAGTCTCACTTCATTGACCTTTCAGTAACAGGCCCTGGAAGCCTGGAAATACAGTGAGCAGGAGAGAGAGAGAGAGAGAGAGAGAGAGAGAGAGAGAGAAATTGTTAGAAAAAAAGATTGAGGAAGACAGGCGAACAGAAAAACAACCAAAGAAAGAAAATCTAGACAGAGATAGCCAGAGACAGGGAGGAAAAAAGGGAGCCATGTCTGTCTGACTGACATAAACCAGGGAGAAGGGGAACATAATGTGGGAACCCCAGGCCCAGGTTGGTTCAGCAGACACCCTGAAGCCTACTGGAGCACACTGCAAGAAACCAGAGCAGGTCCTAGTCTGCTACCAAGAAGCTGTGCGGCACTGCAGAACCGAGAGAGGTAAACAAGGGGAACAGAGGAGGGTTTTATCCAATAGCAACAACAAAAACAGAGAGGCCTCATAGACCATAAGCCCAAAGCCTTCAAGGTACGGACCAATGAGAACGGGCGGAGTGGGGAGCCCTAGTGAGTGATATGGAGATCGTATGGGAGCAGGATCTCCAGTTTAATGAGGCTTGAATGCTTGTAATAATAACGGGTCTTAAAGCAGGACTGAAGGACCTCCAGAGACTCCTCCAGAAGCAGGAGCAGGGCTCCACAGACTGATCCCACTGTGAAGAGAAGGCCTCTCTGTGAGGCAGCCATGATCTCACCACAAGGCCAGGCTGGATTCCATTTGTTTTGTGCATGGATGTGTGTGAATGTGACATCTACTTTTTACAGCCCAAGTGTTTGGTCTCGATCGCTCAGAGCGCTGGTCTTCCACGGGCTTCTTTCTAACCTCTATGAGTACGGGGAGCCGATGTGGACCACTAGCCTGTGATTGTGTGAGTGTTGGGCCTGATCCTCTCTAAACATGAGAAGAAGCTAGGCAGCAGGGCCAAACGGCCCGTTACACTCATGCTTGTTTTAGCTCCCGGCGCTGTAAAAAAAATGACAGGGTTGGTAATTACGAGGAGGCTTCATGAGAAAGAAGGAGAAGAACTCGCCGCTACCGCTTCTCCTACAGCAAGACGAGCAGAACTTCATATGGGAAAGGCGTTCAATGATACAGGTACACTACCGTTCAAAAGTTTGGGGTCACTTAGAAATGTCCTTATTTTAGTTTTTTTCATACATTTATCAGAAATTCAGTTTAGACATTGCTAATGTGCTTAGTTAATATTCTTGCTGGAAATGGCTTTTTTATGGAATATCTAGATAGGTGTACAGAGATCCATTTCCAGCAACCATCACTCCTTTGTTCTAATGTTACATTGTTTAGCTAATCGTGCTAAAAGGCTCATTGAGGATTAGAATGCCTTTGTGCAATTATGCTAGCACAAGTGAAAACCGTTGAATAAACGTGTGAGTTTTCATGGAAAACAGGAAATTGTCTGGGTGACCCCAACTTTTGAACGGTAGTGTACGATCTATGCAGAACCTTCCGTGTTACAACTTGAAAAAATAAACTAAGCATTATACTATGCCCTTATGGGTTGTCATGGTGCCTGGTCCTCACCTGCTGGCCATGTTCCACTCCAGCGCGGGGTTCTGGGAGTTCCTCTCCGTCTCGACGGCCGCCCCGCCCTTGGTGCCTTCCTTCTCCGGCTTGAGCTGCTCCCACTGGGCCGTGCCGATGTTGATGGACTGGAGGTCCAGCTGGTACTGGCGGTCCTCCACCTCAGATCCAGGGTCTCGCAGGATGCCCAGGTTCAACGCCAGCCTGCCGGGTGAGAGGCAGGGTTGCAGAAGGGAAGGTTAGGGTTGGGCGGTGTTGGGACATTGGGGTGTTGGGACGCTACTCACCAGGGCTCACGAATACAAAGACAAAGAAGGGGTGGTCGCACACGAAACGATGATCACGCAAACAAAGCCAGAACAATCATTTCAATTATCTTAGACGGGAATGCCATATCCAAGGCCAAATCCAGTGGACGTTGATGCATTTGAAGTCGCGTCATTTGGTGACATAAGGGAAGGCGTGTTGCTGTAAATAAACTTCTCCCAATGGAAAGAAAACTGTTTCCATTCGCTTGGTGGCGATGGCTGGTGTGTGTCTGTGTATGTCCATGTGCGTGCAAGAGCCCGGGCTTGGCAGATCAACTGGGGGGGTGGCCGGGGGGGAAACCGATTCCCCAGCCACATCGTACATGCAGTTAACAATGTCTTTAAAACATGTCCAACAATAATAACGACGACCCCGGCTGTATAAAACCCGATACGTGTTCTTGATTTGAGCAGCGGCGCTGGGTCAAGACGATCCTTATTAGTGCCTGTTACCGAGCCCTGTACTGTGGTCCCAACAGTAGACCAGGAAGTCAGTTAGAGGGAACCAGGGGAGCCGCGCTGGCAGCCGGCCTCCGTCATTTCAGCTTCCTTTCCGGTCTCAGGCCGGTTTGATGCCTGATCATGGTAGCTGTGCGCATGTTATCCAGAACGGGGTGTAGGGCTCAATTTAACCCCCAGGGATACACTCACGTATCCAGAGCGCTCACAAATAACCCACGGGGCCTAGTGGAGCGAGATCCTTGAAACGGGGCCTAATTGAGAGCATGCCAGCTTATCATTAGGAGCCGGCATTGTTTGAACCTCTGGCCGGACGGCGTGGAGGTCCGGAGGCCCGGGGGATACGCGGGGGCCCCCTTGCAGGGGCGTGCAGCTCCGTAACGCGGTGGAAGAGATTGGAGAGATACGTCCGCAGCCCCCGCAGGCGCGTTCCTCTACAGTCGCAGCGCTACGGCAAAGCGAGCAAAATGCTGGCCCAGTCCATGCCAAGAAACAATGATGTCATCTATTTTGCCTCGAGAGACAAGAACCTGACGAAATCCGAGCGTAAAAAAAAAGAAGGGAGCAATCAAAATCCGACATCTGCATATGACATCAGGGGCCTTCGCTTAATTATGATATGTTTATTTGTGCTAGTGAATTCAAATGAGAGCTTAAACGGCATAAATAAAGGCTTAAAATGGCTACAGATGTACTGACAGCATGAGTGGTTTTATTTGTTTCGGCAACGTCAATGGCAATTTTCACAGAGCGATCTCGCGCGCTTCAGCTACACTGGGAAGGCCTCAACCAGAGCCTGATGTTATGACAATGAGCGCAAACTACCAAAACAACGGCAATGGGAGATCTGAGGTGCATAACTGAGCTGAGCCGGCTTTGTTGACATACAAACAAGTGAAACAGATCCTTAATCAAAATTTGGAACCGCATTTATCAACAGAACACGATCCCACGTCAAGCGGCCGACCCTGTAACGTTTGGGTGGGATGTGTCAGTCATTAGGGCCTCTTGTAACACTACCTCCATCACTGTTTCTTTTTCGCATTAAACAAACCGCAGTTACCTCATGCACTTTTCCCGAATTATCTCTTAACCTCAGCTTATTTAGGGGGACGCGCTCAGTCATAATCAACATGGCGGGGGGGGGGGGGGGTGGTGGTACACAAGCTAAAGTCGCCGAGTGGCTGCATGTTGGGAGGGGGGGAGCTCCAGTGACATAAATAACTACGATAAACATTTGTCTTGGTCATGCAGCCAGTGGAAACTGCTGTGATTTAATATCAAAAGACATACTTCAGCCAATCGCAGGAAACAGGGGGAGCTTCATTTCTCACAAATGAGGAATTTTGGATGTTCCCCTTGGGGTGGATAATAATTGGAACCAGATTCTGTTGTACATGTCGGGCAGGCGAGGAAGGGGGGGGAAGGAAAAATGCTGTTGGTTTGGAGATTCTGGATTGGTCGTGTGAGGACCACACCGCTCAGGCCGGGGGGAACCGGCAGAGTGGCCTGGGACCGGCTGCTCCACCGAACCGGATAACAGTACATAGAACCGGTCAGGTTGAGAACCCCCCTCTACTATGTCTCAGGTGCCATTCTCAGGCGCCTGCCGTGGCCTTCTGGGAAATATGGTGGAGGAACAAGTCATGAATGACATATGCTCTCACAGATGGGGGGCGAGAGAGAGAGAGAGAGAGAATTTGTTCTCTCGAACATGAGTTGTTAGATTCGTCCTTGTTCCTCAGCCAAGTCTTCTTTTTAATTGCAGGGAAAGACCACAAAAACAGTATTTTTACGAGCAAATTCTGCAATTTATGTGTTAAAAAAATGTATCAAACGCTCCAGCCGTAAGAAAATCCTGTTTCATGGTGATCATGGCTATTATTTCAAAACACATTCGGAATTCTCCTCCTGACAAAGTTGAAACTCAGTACGAGTTGTGAAAAACCACCGGGACAATCTTTGCATACTCTCTATCGACTCTCAAAGCGTTAATCTAATTTTAAACTTGGAGTTGGAGGACGTGGAACAAAATAATATTGAAATTGCCAAGGGGGTGGTTGTCTGCAGAATGTAGGAGCTGGAAGCAGAGCTGTTAGGGGATGCTATATCATGGGAGAGAACTACATTTCTAATTCGGTCAAACAAGATAAAGACCTATACACAATGGGACGATTACACATTCTGGTCTCAGCCCAGTACGTCTTCGGTGTTTGCATGCATGGGACATGTTCATATACATCTTGAATTATTATGACTATTAAGTATTGAATGTATTGGAAATATCAACAGTTAAAAAAATTCAATGAACCATCATCTTCTTGGACACATTGTCGATATAAATATACAGACAGACACACACGCACATACAGACACACACACACACACGTGCAGAATGGATATTAAAGGCCTGTTGCACAGAAGGAAAGAATAAATAACTAAGCGTGCTTGCACAAAGTTAAAAAGGGGGATTTTTAGAAGGCTTTAATTTCCACACAGAGCTTTTCAAGGTTAACTGTGGTTCAAGGTCATAAAACGAACCGCAGCAGGATCCGGAGCGGAGCTAAGGGGCTGAGAGAGCTGCTGGGTTCAGCCCCCTCCCGAGGTGCTTCTGTGGGGCAGGGTGCATTATCGTGGCCCCTGGCTCTAGGGCCTCTCTCTCTCTCTCTCTTTCTCTCTCTCTCTCTCTCTCCCCCTCTCTCTCGTCCCCAACTCTCCCTCACCCTTGTCCCCCACTCAGCCTCCCGCTGCCCCCCCTCTGGGCCACAGGGGCAGGAAGCACCGGGGCAATACCAAGCCTACGGCTTCTGGATCTCGTCACTCTGAAATCCGCAACCTGAACCCGCAACCTCGGACCCCTGTTTTTCACTCCGTTTCCCCTAACAATCACATGCAATACACGTCTGCTTACATGCTCCACAGCGACCCACGTGTTGGTGGACATGTGTGTGTGTGTGTGTGTGTGTGTGTGTTTAGTTGTGTTTGTGTGTATGTGCTTGAATATGTGTGTGTGTATACGTGAGCCAGGGCTCTCTGTTTCTGCTCTTCTGTTGGAGCATACATACTAGCAGAGCAGAAGTTTCAGTGCGATCTCAGGCCTAATTCGAGGGAGTCAAGCTAAATTAGCTCTGTACACAGACGTGCTGTATACTGCGAGATTCTGCGCTCTCTGCTCGAAACGGTGCACGTCTTTTTTATCCTGCGGTGTCGTTTTTGGCACCGGAGCTTTTATGCATCCACTAAAGCTGAAATAGTAAAAAAATAAAGAGCAAAGTGGACACCAGCTCCCCTACCGGGGTCCCGTACCCACACTGTGAACCATGCAAAATGTAATATTCTACTGAGGTTGGAGGAGCATTTTTCTCCTCGAATTAGCACCCCGCAGCTCCATTTGTGTTTTGGAGACCATCGGCCCTGGTGGATTTAATCAGTCCCAGGGGGCCTGTATGCATGCGTTCGTATGTGCGGGTGTGCGTGCGTGTGCGGGGGGGATTCGTACACATTATGATTCATGAAAAGGGCAATTACTTAGTAAGTTAAGCGGCCCTACTGACGGTGGTCCAGCCCCGATTGCCAAAAAAACTCGGCAACTTCTGAGGGGTGGATTTATGACCCCAGTCAAATCCAATTGCTCCTAATTTGCATCTTCCAATTATAGCAATTAGGGCTTGGAATTAGAATGCTGAGCAGCCCGCCGAGCGTGAGGAGGGAAATGATGTCGTGGAACATGGCAGATCAGCAAAAAGAGAAAAAAAAGGTTAAGTCACTCAAGAGATTTTTTTCTCTTCAGGCAGCTGCTACTAAAATGAGTTCTGATGATGGAAGCATTTCAACACAAGCCGCAAGTGAATCAGGCAAAAACTGCAAAAAAGCCACAACAAATTTCTATATTTATGACACAAAGGGGAACGGGGAGTACGGTTGTAAAAGTAAAGTACCGTTGCATTTCTGTGCAGTCCCCGCTATGTTTATGGAGAGTGTGCAGCGGGCCCGGGCAGTTACCCATGGCCACGGGGGTAAGGTGTACATTACAAAGAAGCAAAGCAAAACAATGAATAGATCTCCAACCACTGCCATCCCTCCCTGCTGTTCCCAACAGATGCTTGCTCGCTTAAGGTATTCAAACACGAGCATCGGGGCTCGACGACTGGATGTTTCCCCCTCGGACAGGCCTGAATGGGACGGGGGAACCAGGACCCCTGGACCCAGATGTCAAGGCGGCCGGCCCTCTGCTTCCATCCCATACCACCCAGCGGAGGACAGCGGCGCGAGAAGCAAGCGGTGCCGGTGAAGAAAGGGCCCCACTGTTTACAGTGACGCCGTGTATATACTAAAAGTCAGTGTTTGCACTTAGAATTCAACATCTTAATTGCAGGAGTCATTTATCTCTCCCCTGCAGTTTACATGTCAAGGGAAGCTACGCTGTTATAAACACCGCCGGTGCGATGCGGCCGTCGGCAACGTAGAGGAAGCTGGCTAACGTGTCAGCGTGTGCGTGTGTGTGTGTGTGTGTGTGTGTGGGTTTGTGTGTGCGCGCGCCACCACGCAGAAGACATCAGTCGTGCCTGGTTACAGTTGATGGGCTCATCCTGCTGGGGCCTGCAACAGCGATGCTGGCATCACATCTTCCTGTTTGTAAAGCTGCCATCGTACACATCGAGAAGATGATGGATGGAACTCCGTCGTGAGGTTTATTTTGATTGGACGTTTGATGGTGTTTTGAGGATTTTTTCATTCAGATTCCAATTCAATCCCCATGATACTTTGTCTCAACCTCACACGATGTCGGCATAGACAACAAACCAAGGATCCCAAATGACTATCCAGAATTACTAAATACATTGAATTGCATATTGATGTTCGTCTTAAGTATTTCATTGTGCTGAATGGCCACGTGTTGCACTGCAAAGTGTATCAAACACCCAGGTAGGAGTAAACTCTAAGAGTAACCATTTGGTCTGCAATATGTTCCTGAGCTTTGACCAGCAGTTGATGGGATGTATTTCAGCTCAATACTTGTTTGTATGTCGTTTACACAAACACCTCCAACCAAATCCCCTAAGAAACACCACTTGCACAGAACTGTATGAGTCTGTTTTGCTTGGACTAAACATACCCTTAAACATCACTAACATGGAAAAATATAGCACACACACACACACACACGCGCACACACACACACACACAAACACAATATCCTATCTGGCTGCTGTTTGCAGGTAGCTCTAAACACAGAGCATTCCTGGCTAATGGGGACAGTAATTCATCCTTTGAAAAGACACCGACGTGGAGCTGGTTCCCCTGGATCTGGAGGTCCATCTGCTCTGGATCCGGCAGGACATGTGCCTTGGATTCCCCACCAAGCTAGTAGGACCCACACACACACAAACAAACACACAGCAGTACTGTGTGTTTGTGTTTTTTGTGTGTGTGTGTGTGTGTGTTGCAGTTACACACACATGTATGTGCATATGTAGGATTGTGTGTGTGTGTGTGTGTGTGTGTGTAACAGCACTTAACAATGCTACACTCTTTCTCCTCGGAACCGAGTGGGCCGGCGCTAGTGAAATCACTTCCTCTGTTAGCACTAACATGTTGGCCATGCTTCCTCCCTACCCTGAGAGGCAACATAGAGCTGCTTTTATAAAACATGTCAGCTGGGTGTTTTAGGAGCCCGTCTCTGATGCCGAGGTGCTAAGGGAATGCTTGGTTGACTTCCTCCGATCTTGATTCAAACCAGATCCACGTCCCAACCCGGGTAATTCTGCAATGATGTAATGCCTGCGCCATTTTAATTTGAGCGGCCTTATCTTTAATTAATCACTAAACACATGCATGAAAAAGATTATTCGTAACTGGCTACAGTTGGGAATGTGGCAGGGATGGCCAGCTCTGATCTGGCCTTCATATACAATCCCTCCCATCACACTAAAGTACAACAGACACATGCCTCAATGCTACTTTAACACTAATTAAAGGAAAATAATCGTTCTTTCCCCTCAAAAGAAGAGTGTAGATCAAAAAGCTTTCGGCGGGTCTCTGGCTTATGCACAAGGCCTTCTCAATGGTCCGGCTGAAAAACATCACAAGCTGGGCTACAAAATAATGATAAAAACCACTTGGGAATAATTTTTTTGTTGTACAGCTGATGCAGTTTAAAGTGGATTGACGCATGTTATCAGAGAAAACAGTAATTGCACAGCTGTGCTTCACATGTTACTGGGCCATTGCTACGGTTTTAGTTCACTAAAAGTAAAAGTACGACTTCCACGCGGAGAGGTTCTCGACATGGGTTAAGAATCTGGAGCACCTAGTGTTCATGGTGCACAGGCACACACATGCCGCCCATGTGATAGGAGTTGGATCGGGATGAGTACATCATATACCTTGTGATTTACTCAGCCCACAAAAAAAACTGTACTTCAGTACTTGCTCCGGCAGGGAGGGTGTTTTATGGCGCTGTAAAATTAGACTCGCTTTTATGGATCCAACAGAACAGCATGAGCCACTACTGTTTTTTCCACTTGAAATTGATTAAGCGCTTCAGTGTTGCCAAGCTGGTTTGCATTAACACAAACGCGTGCATGCGCACACCCACAAGCGAGCGCAGACGCGCTTGTAAGCATTCTGAAGATGCTCATTTTTATCTGTGAAAATGAGGGTGCTTGGCAGTGGACTTTGAAGTTGATTACAAATTGTTTACAGCAATTATTGAAATCTGACAAATGTTTAAAGCAGACAGATTACATATCAAGGCCGCAGCCATCTTGGGATAGAGCACGGAAATTTTCCTAAACAAAGTCAGGGAAATGATGGCCATATTTGATTAGCTTAACGTGGGCTACAGGTTTAGAAGACAGGCTGAACAAACATGTAACTGGATAGCTAAAACAGTAGGGTCTCTCTCCCCTTGACGTTCGTCTTGACCTTATACAACATTTTGTTCTAATTTGGATTTTGCTTCCAACAAACAAAAGGCACAGAGAGAAACCTAATACACAGGCCTGCTGCTGGAAGCTCCCACATAATGGAATTAAAAAGGCATGTCCGAAGTCTGATGGGGGGGGGGGGTTGGGAGGATAACAGCGCCACTTAGATGACCCAGCAGCCACCAGAGACATCGGGACTAGAACCCCGTTCTCATGAGATAGAGTCCAAATACTCTGTCGGCAAAGTGGTAACATCATCAAATAATTAGAATAACCCGGCGCACGCATGCTTCCTCCGTCGGCTAATTCTTCCTCCTCGCCGAACGACCGTGTTTATAATACCAAATTTCAGCTCCATTCAACCCGCCTGGTGTGTTTACACTAAACGACATGTCTATACGGGGCTGGTCCTCCTATTTCCATCTTTATTTACCGAGGAACTCAAACAGAAGGAGCGAAGACATATCGCGCCGTATTAAACCAGGAGCAGTGGGGTTCTGGAAGGTCGGGGAGGAGGTGCAGGGAGAAGGCAAAGAAAGACGGAAGGAAAAAGGTTGAAATAAAACACAATAGCATTGAAATGATGAGAGCACAAGTAGAAGGCGAGATCTGCAGAGGGCGAGTAATCTCGGACATTTGAAATGCGTCACGATACACGCAAGTAGCTAAAACAAACCAGTGCAGACTGGAACTCAAGGATTAACATACTTTTGAGACGCACTAAGAAGTGCTATGAAGCCCTCCATGACAGTGTTTCACTATACTGGTTCCAGCTACCCTCGTCTGGAGGCCTTCACAGTGGGTCTGGGAGACCAATGTGTCCATGGTTCCTGTGTTCTGGCTGGCATGTCATCTTGTTCCAATATGCAACCCGGGAACAATGCAGAGTGTGTGAACCTCCCCATTGTTTTTCTTTCAGGGAAGAAAATGAAATCCTAGAAATTTGATTTCAAAAGAACATTTACTTTTGTAGTGTAGTCATCGGACGGCCGTCAACCTGGGATTGATGCAAAGACCACCAGTCCAGCTAGAATAAATCTGTTGTTTATGATGACGCGAAGAAGCCATAAGCGTACACTTTAATGATTTGGCCAAGACTGATTTCAAACAAACAAACCATGACCTGTCTCAAGGAAAGGGGCTCACCAACATCCTCGACCTTCCAAACTTTAATGCCAAACCTTTCCCTAAATCTACTGACCCCCTTTCAGCCCTCTCTCCAGTCCATGTCCCATCGTGTGCCAACCTACACTGAGCCACACTAATCTCACTTTGGGAAGAGTGGGAAAGAGGAGGAGGAAGAGGAGGAAGATGAGGAGGAGGGGGACGAAGGCCCCTTCAGGCAGGGCTTCTAACAGACCACAGCTCCATGCAGGCAACGCTGGGAAAACATGGGATGCCAGCATAGAACCCCCCCCCCCCCCCACACACACAACCCCTGCCATACCACCCCCAGCGGGCGCTTGTGTGCAAATGTGAAAAAAAGGATATAACTGAAAACCGATACAAAAGCAAAACCATGAAGGAACAGCAGGGGCAAAATCTGACGGGGACAATAAGAGAGGTCTGTGTTTGACTGAGAATGGGAGTGGACCTTATTGGTTCTATTACAACACGCCCACAGGACGATGGGAGTTTGCTTTTTGCCACATGCACGCAAACACACACACACACACACACATTTTTCTGAGGGATTCTATAACCCACACATGCTTTTAAACAAACGAAAAACCTGAGGGCAGGTTTTTAGGCAGGCAGGGGCCACAGTGCTTCTGTTGAGCAGAAATGCCGTGCAGTGCAGTGGCCCAGGTGTAAATCATTACCGAGGGGGGGGGGGGGGGGGGCACACATCAAACCAGGCTGTGCTCGGGCCAAATCATTTGCCATAGTCATGGCAGGAGGGAGGAGCGGAGGAAAAATGGAAGTAAAAAAAAGAGACAGCAAAAGGCGGTTGCTCAATATGTTCCCACAGCAAGGACAACGGGCACAGAGGAGAGTGAGAGAGTCATACAGTGGGACACGGAAGGAATTTGAGACTGCTGGTCACCCTCGATAAACATCAGTAGGACAAGGTAGAATTAAAGGTGTCTTGCATCCTCCAGGCAGACTGAACTGAGTGAGATGAGTCAGGATGACATATGTAAAGGAGGACGGTAGGAAGCTGAATAACAAGCGCTTCTGGGTTGGCACCATTATTTTAGGCAGATATCCAAGGTTACCTAGAAAAATAACATTCACATCCCAAATGTCTTAAAACACACCACATGCAGTGGCCTCGTGTGCACGTCCCCGGGCGTGCATTTGTGGACACATCCATAGCTTTATGCGTCGCTCCATTTGATCATGTATATCTTGGCATGGGTTCAGTATAGTGTGTGTGTGTGTGTGTGTGTGTGTGTGTGTTTAAGCGTGTGTGTATCTGTGTGCGAGTGTGTGCTTGCGTCTGCGTGTGTGTTTCAATGTGCTTGTGTGTGTACCCCTGCTTGTCTATGCGTGTGTGTGTGTGCATGTGTGTATGCATGTGTGTGTGTGTGTGTGTGTGTGTGTGTGTGTGTGTGTGTGTGTGTGTGTGTGTGAGTGCATCACAGTGTGACAGCGTAGCAGACGTCAGTGGTTCAACATGTGTCTGTCAGCTGGATCTCTCCCCCAACCGTGAGAACGAACGCCAGGGCCCTGCCCCCCCCCTCCGGTGGCGCTCTCTAAGGGGGACTTTCAACGGACGCCAATAGTATCAATTCATTACCGAGCTAGCACAAACCTCACACCCTCTTTCTCAAGACGCAGCCTCCACTTTGAAAGCGCTGCGAATGCCACGGGTCATACGTTAGCGGAGGAGATGGAAAGTATATCAAGGGCAGGGTCTGTGTATGTGTGTGTTTGAGTGGGTGGCAGTTTGTGTGTGTGTGTGTGTGTGTGTATGTGTGAGAGAGAAAATGATGGTGCTCCGTCATTACTGTGGAATGGAAGCCTTGTGTCTTGCCAGGGCCTGGGCATTTGGTTTTTGTGTTTGAGCTTGTGTTGATCAGTTCCTGCGCTGATTGAATGTGTGTAACCGGAGCTATGCAATGAGAGCATGGATTGGAGTGTGCGTGTCTGTGTGTCTGTCTTTGTGTGCATGTCTATGTGCACACAGACGTGCATGTGTCGTTGTGTTCTTGTGCATGTGTCGTTGCATACTTGTGTCTTTTTGTTTGTTGTGCGTGTGTGTCACTGTGCTGGTGTGTGAAGTAGAGAATAAAGGGGACCACCACAGTAGAGTTGTCTCCATCAGGGCTTCACATTCCCCCCTGTGGTTCACGCCAACCTGCTGCTGAGGCAACGTGACTGCGACGCATTCTAGATTACGTGCACTCGTATGATCGCACACACAAGCTCACACATGCACAGGTCTGATCTCACACACATGCACACATGAGATTCTGGCAGGGTCACAAATGTGTGTGTGCATAGAAAGAGGCATTAAGCACAGCCGTTCTGCTTTTCTGCTCTCGAACACACTGTTCATGCAGGCATGTCAGGGCAGATGTATGAGCGCACACACACACACACACACACACACACACACACACACCACGTGTCCATCCTCATACTGAACATAAGTGACGCCCTCCCGGCCCGACGTTCGGGCACTGAGCAATGTCGACAAGTCAATGGAAGCCTTGTGTCTTGCCACGGCCTGGGCATTTGGCTTTTGTGTTTGTGCTCGTGTTGATGAGTTTCTGCGCTGATCAACACGAGCACAACAACACGCAAGCACAACAACACAAACACGCATGATGAATACAGGAATTCTACTTAAATGCTATATCAATACAGCTCTAATAAATTAAACTGATTGCAAAACATAGAAGCCGGCGTTCCAGAGAGTTGCATGCGTGCGGTCGGCGATGGGGAGCCTTAGATCAAGAGCCACGACTCACTGGGTAGGCTGGCGAAGACAGGGAGGAGGAAGTGTGAGTGCTGGAGGAATCCCAGTCCCGTGCCAACAACTGGCTCTTTCATGTCTCCTTGCCCCTTCCTCCTTGCTAGAATACGCCCCTTATTACACACACGCATTAAGTAATCATCCCGCTGGGTTCCCGCTGGCATCGGCCAGCCACAGATAGAGGGCTTCTGGCTTCACACATGGACATCTGAGAGCATCTGCACACTCCTTCCTCCTCCTGAGGTCTTCTTCCCCTCAATTATTTGAGTCCGTTCTTCTTATTTGATCATCTCTGTTAATTTGCTCTTCTTTGAAAGGGTGCAAATCCTCCCACCAAATGTCAGTTAGCTGCAGAACACTGACCACCAAGAACATGCACACACGCACACACAGCGGCCCGTGCACACGCAAACATACACACACACACACACACACACACACAGTTGCTGAAGCACACGCACACACACACACACACACACACACACACACACACACACACACACACACACAGACCCCCCCCCCCACACACACACACACACAGTTACTGAGATAAAATACGTGTTCATACAAAAGCATTCAACTAATTAAAATATTTGTTGGCATAGATAAGTTATAGAAAAGCAAATCAAAGATTATAAACAAAATGCATTTGCAAGCCCAGCTTCTCCAACACCTCAATGTTTGTTGGCGAAGAAGTTCAGCATTTACCAAGGAGACAACCGTCCTTGGTAAATGGACGGTTACAAACATCTACCAACAACCATCATAGACACATCTTGACCCGTAGCTTACGTCATCTACCACTTGAACCCTGACCGAACAAACCCAGTACAGCCCCAGTACAGTCAGTAACTCCAAGGCCAGAACGATCAGCATTCCCCTGGACAGTGTTGTGTCCAATGTCTGGCCCACCATGCTGCAATATGACTGGCCGGTCAGAGAATCCCTGACAGCCCAGTGACGGTCTGAAACACAGCACTACCCCAGGATGCTGGACTGTCAACATGTCCCGGAGATCGAGGTCAAAGACACTGAAATGGGCCAGGATGGTGTCAGAGACACACATTCAATTTACTGACGACACATTGTTGATATTATACAAAACACACCCAACACTTAACGCAAACATGCACAGTATGAATTGTACACACACACACACATTGAATTCCACATCTGTAGTTATGAATGAAAATATGAACACACACACACACACACACACACGTGTAGGGACACCTTTAGAATGTGTGAATTGAAAGCTTCAGCAGATTGGGCAGCCATTCATATAACCCCCACATCCTGCCTCAGGATGACACAAACACACACACACATACATACAAAGACCCCCCCCACACACACACACACACACACAAACACACAGCCCGGTCCTGTAGTTCAGGAGGTCTTCCCGGGTTCAGGGTCTTTGTTTGAGGCGGGACAGCTGAGGGGTGATCCCGCTCTCCTCTGTCAGCGCCCGGCCCGGCCCTGACAGACAGCCGGATGCCCGGCCACAAGGACAACGTTTGGGGAAGCTGAGGTAGAAGGTCTGTCACCCCTGGGTGCCACCGCGGCACGCCACGCCACGCCACGGCATTCCAGCACTCACACGCTGCTGGAGGCTTTGTGGGGGGACGGAGGCTTGAGGTTGGCTGGGATACGTCAGCAACCCAATGAGAGAGGACACCGTGAACGGCCGTCCGACAGCTTGGTTTGTCACGCTGGGTCGAGCACAAACAAGTGCGTCGGAATATGTTGAGCACCGATGAGTGGGTGAGGGAGTCAGCCCGTCCTTAAGATTACAAACGGGGTTGACCAGTGTCTGAGTGGTGGTGAACGTAAAGGCGGTTTCTCTGAACAACAGCCGCTGAAGTGTATGCCGCCCACTGTGGTCCCGGGACAGCCTAACTAGCCTCCGACTCATCTCCCGCGCGTTTTCGACGTTTCTCACATGCAGAAAACGGTCCCTAAATGGGGCTGGCCTCCCCTTTAAATCCTAAATCCCCCTTTTCCCCTCGCAAACCTCTAAGTGCAGCCTGATGAATACAAGTGTTGCGGTGTGGCTTCTCGTAGAGGAGTAGCCCTGAGAATAACATCAGAGAGGCCACAGATATTTATGGAATGAACCACAGGCTGTATACACAGAAGTCGCCAGACACCACAACACAGCGTAAGATGCAGCGCACGGGCTGCAAGGCTCTCTTGCTCATGGGTATACTCATGTGTACGTGCACGCACACAGACACAGACACACACACACACACACAAACGCACACGCACTCGCGCACTCACGGGATGTTTCAGACGATTTCCCAGATAGCCGTATGGTGACTCGTCAAGTGAGTCAGGTCGAAATGTAACAAGACAGTGTAAACAGGATGGTTACAATGATTGTCATACTAAATCCAATAACGATAATGGTTTTTTTAATGGATTTATAGTTTCTGTGGCTCACCGTTTTCAATTGAAACATCATACTTGCCTGGTCTATCAGGCAAGCAAGGTAAAAAATAAACCCAAATCACAGTTTTTCTGTATGGTTGGGACTTTGAATCTGTTCTAAGGCATTCAGTCAAGGATGACGGTGTCTGGTAGTGTGGCCTGCAGTTAATAGCGTAGTCAGAAACAGACCCTAGGAGAGAAGAACCCAATGCTCTCGCTCTACCCAGTGGTCCGGCTCTCTGTTGAACAGATCAAAGATAACAGTCATCTGCTGTTCAGGACCGCCACTCAACACAACTCAGAGCTGGCGGCTCACTGCACGCCACTTGTGGTGGCATTGCTGTATGGGTGAAAATAAGATCTATCTCAACCTTTAATGTTACAAGACATGTCTGCTGAATCATTTGGGAACAAGAGTAATCCAGCTCTTATACACGTTTCTCCAAAAGAAAAAAAGAAATATGGCAAATATCACACCCATATTTGGGTCAAATAAAGGTAAATGTGGATGAAATTCTTGAATTCCATCCACGTTGAGAGGGAAAGTCCAAGGCTACATTTATGGCTGACGTTCTGACATTTCCTCCGCGCTTTCCTAGATGAACTCTGATCTGGAGCTCTCTACAACTTGCACTACACATTCTTAATGTCCAGCTCCACCCACACAGGTCACAACATAAGTCCTTTGGAAAATGTTAATGAAAAAAAAAAAGACATATTTTCTCAGGCTTGTCCACCTCCAGATATTCTAAAACAATTATGATCATGCATTAATCCTTAGGGTTGGGGTGAGGAGAAATATCTCTTTGGCGTTTGAAAAAAACAATGTTTGTTCTGGTTGACCCTCCCTTCTTGCATGTTCTCGCTATGTCTTGCCTGTCTTTGTGTCAACCCGAGGTCCACTTGGCCTGGAGACTGCAATGAGTGGGAGTTACATCGAGAAACCAACGCTACAGGGTTGATTTAGCGTTGTCCGTGAACCGCCCGATCGCCCTAGGACAGCTTTGCATAACCACGACGACCCAGGAAGCATTGCGGCAATGGTGACCATGGCCTCTGGGCCTGCCATCGCTCTTAATGCTGTAGGAAACCTTTAGCATTACTAACCTGAGATTACCTCTGCCTGACTGCTCCTAGAATCTGCTTTCTGAGGCTCGGCTGGCTGAGGTCCAGCTCACTTCTCGTGGCGCTGTGCCATTTCCCTTTAAGAGCCATGCAAAGCCCCTTTCCCTGCCCCCCACCCCCCCAAACTAAAGTACCCTGATGGACTACTGAGTTACATTATGGTGATTGAAACATTTGCCTTTAATATGCTGTAACTGCACAGAATTTATGGCAATCATGTACTGCACAGCGGAATCAGATGGGATTTTTTTTTTATTTGAAGAAAAGCTCTGTTTTTAGATTTGGAGTCATTAAAAAAGGCTCTTAAAGGCTGTACCAGTGCCGCACGCAGACCAACTCAAAGATCAAAACATCTATTTAGCCAAAGAAGGAGCAGTGCAATTAGAGAGATTTAGTAAGTTGGTTTCTCCCACAGTTAAGTTTTAATGACATGCTGGCATATTTTCACTAAAGCAAAAGATAAATCATTAAGGGTGTTGGACAGTAAACTGAACCATTTTTGGTTGCTATTCCTTTTTTCAAATGAAAATACCAAAGTAGAGAAAGCAATGCTCACTTTGAACAGACTAAATCATATCAACTAAATCAGGAAAGAGCGACACAAACAACCATTTGGATCTACAATTCCTCATTGGCAAAGTCACAGCTACTGCACACAGAATAGCAGTGTACACGTTTTACAACTCTATTTCTTCCTCGACTATAGTTAAAAGCACCCATTTGCGGTGCACAACAATTATCACCTATAAACGAGTTTGATGGGTACGGTTGGACTGGGCGATGCATACTTCAGGCGTGGCGACTCGGTCGGGGGAAGCTTTCAGCTCCTTAACCCAGCACTCCGCGACGCTCTCCGCCAGACAGATGTTACGCAGACGAGGAACCGGCGGCCATCATTGCCTACGAAAACAGTTTACTGTTTTAGCTTCTAGGCGGCCGGCAGCGCTTCAAAAGAAGCTCCTAAATCACCTTATTATAAGTGCAGGTGCCGGGTGTCACTGTGTGTGGCCCGGCTAGCTCCATCGTCGTCCCGCCACCCGTCCCCGTTCCCCTAGGCAGCGGTGGCAGCGGAGCGAGGCGGCTGCTCCTCGCCGAGGTAAACAAACAGGGAAATGGGGCACTTGGCAGCAGACTAAAGTGAGTGATGAGGCAAGTGTGCAGCGAAGCTTCTAATGAATCATTTGCTGGGAAACCGGTTTGTTTTCTTCATTATGAGGGGGAAGGCGGGAAAGAAAACATGCAGAGGCGAATGATTGTTATGAAGAAAGAGAGAGCGGGTCAAGAAAAACAAAACGAAGAGGGGGATTTTAAAGGGGATGTGAACACAAAATCGTTTTGCTTTTTTTGACGTGGTATGATGTCTTGTATGATCTTCAACAAAGTTATCTATAGCCCCCTACACACATGCAGTCTTTCCCTTCAATGTTCACGAAAATTTCCTGTGTAGGGTCATGGGAGAAGGGGTCGAAATTCCGGGAAATCTGCACCACCAATTTGTGCGCTCAAGACCCGTGGACATTTCCGGATGACTGCCGGTAGGGCCGTGTTGTGAATGAAAGCGTTCACATTGCCAGGAGAGGCACCTAAAGGTTTACGTCTGTCTGGCGTAAGAAACGTTTAAGTGGAGCGAGCAGATTCCGAAATTGGGGCTCGCCTGCCAGTCCGCGAGTTTAAAGGCAGCTGGCATCCCTGTGTTTCATTACGGCCATCTACTGGACTGTCTCTTGGCCCATCCTTTCTGGCATTGTTATGCCGATGTGTTAACCAACACAAGACGGAAACTGAATGTGTAAATAGAGTGTTTGCCCATAGGGCTCAGTTCTGTCAGTAACCCAGAAGCACCGCCATTATGGAGACACTGGGCTGAAACAACCAAATTGATTACATGTTGAAAGTTCAATTTAGGCCGATTTGGGACGTCTTAACTACAGAAAAGTTCAGCAAAGCTTGAGGAAGCTGCTAAGGTATGCAGAGAAGGACTTAGTCAACAGAAAAGTTTGCAGTATTTTGAGAAATGACGGTTACGACGACCCCAAATCTAGTTGCGTTCTTTTCGAATGCACAACAGAGATGACATTGAAGTGCCTCAGGAAAGGCACTTCAATGACACAACAAAGGGACAAAGGGTCTGTGTGATCTCTGTCTGGGCAGTGGTTGATGTTGATGGACACGTCATAGAGAGGGTAAAGCTTCTCAGACACTTCAGAGTTAACACCATGGTGTGTGGCACACTTTATATACAACATCACTCATTATAACGCTTATACACAACAACGATACTAGCTTAAAGCTACTTCTTTCTCGATCTCTCAGCCCAAAACCCATTTCTATAAATCTTAAAGATCCAATATGGGTTGAAACAGGGGGTTCCCTTACACTTCAAATTATATTTATAATACATGAGTTGAGGATATCTCCATATCTATGTGAGAGTGAGAGAGAGAGAGAGAGAGAGGGCTGATATCCTGCAGGTGGTGGTGGTGTGGTTCGTTTCCTACGCGGCGCGAGCAGAGATTAGTCCACACGAGAAGCAGCAGGACCACCTAGTCCTACCACCGGAGTGGACGTTAGTAGCAGTACCAGTAGAGCTGGCCGGGGACCGGTGATGACGTGAGTGCTCTGAAGCTTCGAGCAGCGACGGCTGCATCATCACCTCTCCCCGCGGCCCGGCCTTCACTCCCAGCCAGCCTCTGCATAATGGAAACTAGGAGCAAGGAACACCACCGACCAGACAGTTCTATTTAACAGTAGAGGATGGAGGACACTCCAAGTGCCATGTTTGTTGACAAACTATTTACTGCGGTTTGCCCAATTGCAGTTGGTTTCAAACCAGTGGGTGTGTCCTGGTGTTAAAGTAGTGAGCTGCCTGGCAGACTATGATATTATGATTGGTCAGAATGGCAAACTCCGTCAATTTCTCACCATCTCTATTTACAGAACTTTAGAGAAGGCAAACAATTATACAATCGAGGTCAAAGTGTGTGTAATGGAGGCTAATGAGCTCATCCATTTCCCATCCACGCATTCACACACGCAGACAAGCACAAGCACACACACACACACACACACACATTACGATTTTCAAAAATCCCAAACTGTCAAAAATGAGATTTATGTTCACACAGTCTTCTTTTTTTCTTCGTCTCTCTTTCATTGACCTTTTTTTGGAAGCCCATGCGGCCTTCAGAGCGGAGCTCCCTCCCTACCCAGCTCCTCCAGCCCGCAGTGGCCCCTCAGTGGTCCCGCAGCGTGGCATGCGATGGGACGCTGCAGCGTGCCAGCATCTGATTAGTGACGCGCCGGGCCCTGGCCAGGCGGAGCTGTGTTTATCTGCCGACGGGGGGATCCCCGTCACTGGCTCTTATGATGATATGTGTGCGGGCCAAGCCAGGCAGCCTTTCAACGGTAATAGAGGGGTTGGTTGACTGGCTGGCTGGCTGGCTGGTCGGGTAGCTAGCCACAGCACAGCAGTGTGGAAATGGCACCCACGGTGGCGGGAAGCTGTCACAGTCGACGACGTCGTGCATAAAGAGAGAAAAATGTATTTTTAAAGGGACGGTTATAGGAAGCGTGTCCTTAGGTAGGGCAGGTGGGAAGGAGTATTAAAAGAGCAGAAGACGGGAGTCATGCTGAGACACAGATGTCATCCCTTACTCATGGCTGTGCAACTGACTACTGCTCGGCTCATTTCCATGGAAACCATGAGACACGTGCAGATCAAAATCCAGACTGAGCCCAACCAAAAAAAGAAAAGAAAAGGGAAATGCTGTGTTTTGCGGCGAAGGGATGCTCCCCCGATCCCAAATGAGAGAGACGATGAGGTAACGGCGTGATGGAATCTAAGACTGTTCCATCTCGGTGCAGGACTGTGGAAAATGACACGCATCTGTACACAAACAGCCACAGGAAAACACCCGAGCACATGGGGAAATATGTGCAGACAAGAGAAGGTGAGCCACAAAGAGACTAATATACACCTACGTTTGGGTTCAGACCCACACGCACACAGACACACACACTTTTCAACTGTCATACTTAAGTGGCTTAAAGTGTTCTTGGAGGATTTGAAACCGTTACACATGTGGAACCCTTCTTCCCCTAAAAGGTCTTTAAAAGGTCTTGCGTGGATGGTCCTAAGAGGGACCACTCAACGTTAATTTAAACTATTAACATAGAAGGGGCTTCATTTGACCAGATGCCTGGGACTATGAGCAAATTGTTCCATGAAAAAATAAAACAAAATTAAACTAAATGAATAAATAATAAAAACGTGATATAAGTGAGACTTGGCGGAGAAACAAATTCATAAAGCATTAGGTGCATGAACTCTCTCTGACATTCAGCCTTAGCTCTAATACAATAAGCATTAGCTAAGAGAGTGAAAAAGAGAGAAAGAGAGAGCGAGAGAGAGACAGAGGGGTTGGTAGGAGCGATCTGTGAGGTTTGACTCAAACCACAAGAAAGTCAAGAGGCTGAAGGCATGCTGGACATTTCCCTGAGTATCGGCTTTTCCAATTCCAGAAAATGATTTCAGCTGTGTCAATTGACGGAGACCTTATATGGCGCGTGATTGGAGGAGGAGGTGAGGAGACAGGAGGAAGGGGTACGTGTGTGTCTTTGTGTGTGTGTGTGTGTGTGTGTGTGTCTGTGTGTGTGTGTGAGGAAGCCACAGGGGAGCCGGTCCTCTCAGGGAGCAACACGTCCAACACCACATGATCAAATAAGCGCAGTGCTTGGTATCCACTTTACCTCACAGACCTTACAGCTCAACACGTTTATTTGAGCTTCTTACGGGAGGAGGGGCTGGGGGGTCTATCCACTCTGCATGATAAATACACAGAGGACCCCCAAAATGTTCAGCATGAAAGGGAAGCTGAGACGTGTGTGTATGTGTGTGCGTGTGTGTGTGCATTTGTTCGTATGCGTGCGTCTGCTGCGGGAACACACAGGAAAGACATTGGGTTTCACACAGAGTGGCACCCTGATAGGCCCAGCATGTCAGGATGTTTATGCTGCGTATACACGCCGGCCACTCCACCCCAGTTCAGTCTAAACGCGGCGTCGGGGGGGGGGGGGGGGGGGGGAAATTGAATTCCCCGCCGCACTCTTCCAGGGTGGCATTAAATCCTGAGGTAATCATTTGATCTATGGTAGACACTAACATCACGGCTGCGTGCTCGTAGATCACTCGTCCGATTATGACGTTGGGTGTAATTAGCGGTGCCTCTCTTCAAGGATGCAGCTGTAAAGCGCATGGCTACCGGCGCGGAGGCATATTTCTCCCCTGCATGATTACAGATTGTCAATGTAGGTTTTTCTAGGCGGCGCGGGGCGAGCGCGCTCAGCCAACAGTGACTGGTATGAACACAGAGGGCCGCTAAGTGCTCTGCCACGGCACAGAGGACTCCAAACACAGGAGCATCAATCAGGGCAGCTGGGAGCCGGGGAGGCTGTGAACAGGGGAGGTGGGAAGGGATCATTCCTGGAATGATCAGCTCCCATATGCACGCACACACTTCCGTGGAAGTGTGTGCGTGCATATGTGTGTGCGCATAAG
This sequence comes from Pollachius pollachius, assembly GCF_949987615.1. Classification (NCBI taxonomy): domain Eukaryota; kingdom Metazoa; phylum Chordata; class Actinopteri; order Gadiformes; family Gadidae; genus Pollachius; species Pollachius pollachius. Next base: position 38,866,073 of record NC_136934.1, read on the forward strand.
ACGGTGATAAATTAGCTTTGCAAGAAACTGCGCCTGCAGAGCGTGTGTATGTGTGTGTGTTAGTGTGTGCGTGCGTGCGTGCATGCGTGCGTGCGTGCGTGCGTGCGTGCGAATGTATGCATGTATGAAAGTGTGGGAATGTTTTTGCACATTTGTATGTATGTATTTATGGATATGCATATATGTATGTATGCATATGTTTGTTTGCATATATGTATGTATGTATGTATGTATGTATGTATGTATGTATGTATGTGTATCTATACATGAACGCATGCATGTATTTACGTGCATGCGTGCATTTATATGTATGTGTGTGTGTATGTATGCATGCATGAATGCATGGGAGCTATGTGGGTAACAGAGCCACAGAGCTGCCGTTCCTCTCGGTACCAAACGAAGAACAGCACGAGCCAATACGGAGGGAAATTACAAAGTGGGTCCAACTTATTTTCAGGGTCAAAGAACTTCTATGATCATTTTCCATGCCCACAAGGTCATCGCTCAGCGGGCCTGCATGACAAGTGTCAACAAAACAGATGCTGCTGCAGTCTCCATGGCGACGCGGCGAGTAAAACTCCCTTGAGCGGCACTAGCCCGACTCGACCAAACAAACAACAACACACTCCAACACAGTGCACGGTCCAGATGGACGAAAAACAATGAGATGAAAAAAATGAAAAAACTAAGAACAGAAATCCCCCATGTGGATGGAAAACAGTAGCTATGGTAACTGATCAATAACATCATTGCCTCATACATCAAAGCGGCAGAGCGGGGCTCTCTGGAAGAGATTTAGGCCGTGTTGCGCCGAGCGCAGCACTTCTCTCCATCGCTCCCCCCCCGATGGCTTTGGTGCTGTCAGACGGGCCCCCCCAAGGACCCCCCTGGACCCCCTGTACGCCCCTGTGCTGCATGCAATCTCTATCACGCTGACACTTCACCCAACTGAAGGCAGCAATAAAGACCGGAGTGGCCTCACCTCGTCTTTGGGCGTTTCTAAAAAAATATTGGGGGGGTGGGGGGTCGTGGATTGAGGAGGGTTGGTGGTGGTTTTTTTTGGTCCACCTTTCTTTCTTCTTTCCACAGTTCCCCCCCCCCCCCCCCCCCCGTTCTTTCCCTCCGCTCTGGGCTCCCTTTGTCAGCTCAGCGCTCACCAGCAGCTGTACAAGGCATTAGGCATCACTTTTATCTCGCTCATTACATATGTTTGCCAGCTCCATCTCTGCAACCCCCCACCCGCCTCCACCTCCCTTCTATACACTGCACACACACACACACACACACACACACACACACACACACCCACACACACACACACTCACTCAGGCATGTGGACACACATGGTGGGGCCTGCGGTTTTCAGGCAGCTATGACACAATCCAGACGCTCTGGGCTGCCTATGGCGGGAAAATGTGTTTTGCGCTGAGCTATTTCCGTCAGAAGTCCGGCCTCTCCGCGGCTCCCAGCTTTGATCCACATGGCACGGGGAGGAGGGGGGGTTTGTATCAACAGTCTTGTGTTACAGTTGGAGGGGCCGATGGACCCCCTAGGTGTCACTCAGGCCTTTTCTTTTATCGCTGGGGGGTGAGAAAGGAAGGGGGGGGGGGGTTGGACACTGCACACCCTCAGGCATCAGAGTCGCCCCGCTCACACGGGATGTGTGCGTGTACATGCAGGCGCACACACATAATGACGAGACGGAGACTCGGCCACACACCCCGATCCAAAGGACCTGCTCATCCCATCGTGGCTCTGATGGAGTGATGAAATGAGGTCAATCGGCACAATTGAAGGCGAGAAAGCGTGTGTGTGTGTGTGTGTGTGTGTGTGTGTGTGTGTGTGTGTGTGTGTGTGTGTGTGTGTGAGCAAGAAAGAGCAAGAGGCAGAAAGGGAGAGCGTGTATACTAGGTCATGAATGAGCTGTACGTGTGTATTGGCATTTGGCTGTTATGATAAAGCTGGGAGTGAGTGTTAGGGGATGTTTTACTACTATGGGGGGGGGGGGGGGGGGGGGTTGAGTGTAAAAGACAGCAGTTGAACTTCAGAAGAGAGCAGGCGATGCAGACTCAGTGCTACGCGTCCCATACCTAGCCCTGTTTCGGATCCCGGGACTAGTTTATTAGTCCAATTGGCGAAGAGTATCATTTGGCTTCCCCTTACAATGAAATGGAATGCCCAGCAAGTCCCCAGCAATAAATGGATTCACTTTTAAACCTAACGTATAGTCGCCCTGTTTTAATTGCGGGGGCTAATGTGACCGAAGATGCCATCCTCAGCACCCTAAAGCAGGGTTTATGCTGTCCGTAAACAGAGTACGCAAACGGCAACTCCATAGCATCGTTACGGCAAAACAGCCTTAAAAGGGTGGCTAGCGCATGTCGCTCCCCAGGGGGCAGTGAGGATGTTAAGGGGGGCGGGACTTACTGGTAGATGTCTTTGCGCAGCACGGTGCGGGAGAGGGGGTTATCTGCCTGGGGGGCCATGCTGACGGAGCCCAGCTTCAGCACCAGGGTGTCTTCTTTGCTCTGGTGGGACTCTACCGGATCACACATGCACACGCATACACAAACACACACGCGCACGCACGCCACAGACACACAGACACACGGGCATGCATGTTTCAGTTTGTGGTTCTCTTTGCAGTGTGGATTTTGCACACCAACGGTTCTCATGGAGACACAAATATCAAACGTAGACACACACACACACACAAAGCTAAGGCAGTTTTAAGTTGCAGTCATAGTTGTAAATGTAGAGAAATGCGTATTTGTGTGACAAACCCAGTCACAACAGAGCATATAACCTTACCATTGCGCAATAAAACCAGCAGACACAACAAGCATTGATCAATGACTCTCCGAACAATAGTGGCACTGTAACACAGTCATGTACGCATCCACTGTGGGTTCCTGCGCTACCGCAGCCATTCTTCTTAGGGAATGTCCCTCCATGCTAATGTGGTGGCTTTGCTGTGTCTGGATGGCTGTGACAAGGGCTTTTATCGAGACACCGCCGCAGCCCAGGACAAAGCGCCCCAATAGAGTAATGCTCTCTGGAAACGCACCCGTTTTCCACATGTTGTACGGACGGGGCCCGGTCCCTCCGGAGGGACCGCAAGTGCGTTTCGTAGAGAAGCCTAGTGCCTAGTAGTAGACAGACCTGTGGCGGTGTGTTTGTCCTGCGCCCCGGGGCAGAACACTCGGATGGTGCTGGTGTTGATGTAGATGAGGGGCAGGCAGCGGGAGGTTAGGGCGTGGCTCCTCATTGGCTGGCCCGACGACTTGCCCCGCTCGCGGTAACGCCTCGGTACGGTGGCCTGGAGTAAGGATTGGGTTTTCGATTTGCATAGAGCATGTCAGCGTTGACGGTGGTTTGTGAATGTTAAAGGAAACTAAAAAAAAAGTTGAGTAAAGCTGTTCATTAAAAAGTGTGGAAATGGATAAAAAGTGTATTATTATACATTTGAATATAACATTTAAAGCAACTCTTTATTCCTTAAAAGTCCGATTTGACATTTGAATTGACACTTCTTATGGCCGCAGGTCCTCATGAATGTCCCCATAAATCCGAAGGCCACTGCTCCCCAGGACTCCTACCTGGAAGAGGCCCATGACGGCGGCCAGTAAGGGACAGGAGAGCACCACGTCGAAGGGCTGGGCGGTCAGCAGGATCTCCCGCAGGTACTGGGGCGAGCCGTCCGCCAGGGGGTCTGCCACCCCCCGCTGGCCCCCGGCCATGCTGCAGCCACGCGGGGGCCGCTCGGGCCGCGTGGTCAGCTTGTGGCGGACGTTCTTGGTGACGGCCTGGGTGTAGGTGATGGAGAGGAAGCCGTGCTGCTGGTGCGACCCCTCCAGGACCCGGGCTGCCGTCTGGCCGGTGACGAGATACAAAACTCACTGTAATGCGCTGCAGAGGCCCAGAGACTGGAGCACTCGCACAGAACAGGGCGGGATTATAATAAGGGGGATAAGGGTGGCGAGTCCTTTTTCACAGAGGGAGCTGACTTCCAGAGATGGACATACTTATTGACTGGAGGGGGAAAATATCTTATATGGAGATCATGCACAACTTTTCATGAAATGATAGCATCCTGGTGATCTTTTTTGGTCGAAAAAGGTCTACTTCACAGAGGACATCATAGGGGCGAATACAGCTGCAGCTGAAGCACACTGAAGTCAATTATCGGTCTGGAGCCACGCAAGGGCCCATAATTAACGTCATGATATATGAATGTGTTCACCCGCTTTAATACACCTCTGTGATGAAGGCCTATCCAAAAATAGTCAAAACAGAAAGGGTTGTTCAGTCTCAGTTTCATAAAGATAGACCAAGTTAAGTTGTCTACTTTACACACTAGTATGTATTCATTGTGTCTTTAAAAGACATTGGAAGCGATTTTCCAAGGGAATTATCACGTGTAGTAAAGTAGGTACTCTGTGGATCCCCTGCAGTCCAAACAAAAGTAATGTCCCACCAGGAAGTCAGCCCTCAGCAGTGTGGTCCATTGATCTAGCAAAGCAAGCAAAGCTAAATCTACTGCTGGAAGGGGAGCGCGATGACGGTACATCTACCTAGATGCTGTGCTTTAAAGTTAAAGACTGGAGCTGTAAGTCAGCCTCCTCTATGAGACGCCATACTTCAAGCCTGCGACTACAGCCAGCAAAGCACTGTGCTCTGAATTAGTGGCAATGTTTCTTGCTCACCACAAAGGCAAAATCTCCGGCCTAATGAATGATTTGAAAACTTAATTACAGCACAGAATTTATTGAAACAAGGCAATAAGCAAAGAAAATAAACTCCAAGTGGACCATGATTAAATGGAATATATCACAGAAGGGAGCAGTCCCGTTTGTTACCCTGGACAACGTTTGCTGGAACTTCCATTAACAGTGCCGCAAATTTATTAGCCCTTAGCCAAACAGGCATCCAATTGATCAAAATTAAGTATAAGTGAAGTAAACTCTGCGAGTCAGAATTTGGGGAGTGATAAAGTAAATATATACCATATTAATATCTTTGTAGAAACAAAGTAGGTCTGGAACAATGTAAATCAAGAAGGCAGCCTGAATGGCTTCAATCTGGCATAGTGCAAATACATGAAACAGAAACACTGATGGCAGATTCAATTTCACTGCTCTCAGACTGAGTCGCCCTCAGGACTCGGAAAATATGTTGCGACAACCACCTGAAGTGGTTACTTACACAACAATGTGTAGCTACCACCTCGGAGCACAACGCTTCAATAGGAGGGCTCAAAAGAACTCTTATGGCTCCATAAGAACCATATCAAAGCATTGCGCTCATGAGAAGTCTACCTGAGGGCTGCTCTGGAACCATGAATACAATTTAAAACAAATGATGGCACTGTTGATGGAAGCTGAGCAAAGTCAACCAAACCAGAGAGAGAGAGAGAGAGAGAGAGAGAGAGAGAGATGAGAAGAGAAAGTATGAGAGGGGGAGAGAGAGCGGTAGAGAGAGAGAGCGAGCGATAGAGAGGGTGAGTGGTAGAGAGAGCGTTGGATAGAGCAAGCGGTAGAGAGAGAGAGAGAGAGAGAGAGAGAGAGAGAGAGAGCGAGCGAGAGCGAGTGCGCGAGAGAGAAAGAGAGGGACTAGGAAGAACTTGGTTCTTACAGGGGGGAAAAAGCCAGAGAAGTGGCTGAAAGAGTCCTGCTTGCTGACGGGTCGAACCAGCACCGTGCGTCTGTTCAGCTTGTCAGTGCAGGATAAGATCACTCCTCCACAGCCGCCCGCGCTCCGCACACCCTCTGCCGGACTGGTGGTTGAGGAGCGGAGAGGAGAGGGGAGGACCAGCATGATGGACCAAGGAGATGGAGGAAAACCACAGATGGGAGAGGAGAAGGGGATAAAGCCAAAGAGAAACAGGGTGGATGAAGTAAGGAGAAGAAGATAAGGGACAGAAATGAGATGGGAGATAGAGCCCGATCAAGAGGAGATGGGAGGGGGGGGGGGGCACACAAGGGATTGGGGAAGAGGAGAGCAGAAATGAGCTTGGAGCTGGGAGATTATTCCAGCAAATCAAATTAGGGAAAAAGAGAACTGATTACAACCAAAAACAGCAATGTAGGTTGAACTGGGCTGACATATCGAGGGCAAATGGTCTCATGCTATCCAAACATGCCAGGGCTTTGATAGGAACACTGTTGTATCCAGTGTTTGGGTGAGCCTTGCTGGGCCAGGATCAGGCTTGGAGATTGTTCAACGTTCAAAAGCCGGCCCTATCCGAGCGTTGGCTTCAGGTGTTTACGTTGCACCTGTGCCCCTGATGTCATCCAGCATGAGACCGTTTCCACACAAGCCGTATTGTGATGTTGTCATCGGGCGACTGGAAGAGCCACATCACACAGCCCTCGTACTCCCGCCCACAGAAAACCGCAACCACCATTTTAAAATCTTTTTTGGCTTGGAGCGCTCAGCCAATCGGCACGGCTGGAGAGACATGGGAGAGTTCTGAATTGAATTTAGCTCTAATGTCAGGGTCATGCACAGGCTAGACTGGCTGCAGGTTCGATTGAAAGCCTCAGGAGTTTGTGGATCAGACCAATCGCTGTCTCTCCCCCGTCACTCCAGCCCCTCCAGACAGGAGGCCTATCAGCGGCCGGGCGGCAGAGTGTTGGAGAGGGGCTGGAAACGCTAATGTGGGACAGAGGCCTCACCACAGCTGTTTCCTTGCACTGCAGAATGAGTCCTTCATACTGGCCAGAGAGCCAGTCCTGCCCTTGCCTGGAGAGAGACACATGCTTAGCTAAAACAGCTTAACACTAACGAAACCACTGCAGCAAGTGCTTTAGGCCTGAAGGGATGTGCTGCAAATGGTAGGCTTTACAAGCAGTACTGCTGGTTTCAAAAAAGGTCAACAAAAACAGGATACAATCAATACAGGGATGCTTGTGGCATTATCTTTTTGAAATCATATCAAGAAAAAAATTATATTTAGAAATTTAGATTAAAGCAAGTGATCTATTGCTGAGTCCATTTATCCAAACACATATTGCCAGTGAAACAATGCATCATCCCGTTCAGGATGTTATTTTAAGAATCCATGGGGCAGTCACCTGTGAATGAGAAATTAAATTAACCGATAAATTACATAAAATGGAACGGAATCAAAATCAGTGGAGCAGAGCACACATCATCACATAGAACACAACCTTAACAGGACACACGATCACAGAGAAACACAACCTTAAGAGAGTGCATATTTGTTGATAACTGTATACTATGTGTGTAGTAAGTTCCGTGTGTGTGATGTAAACTGTGCGTACCGTGTGCATGCGAAAATGTTTTGTAGATCTCTATGCCCGCATACACATACGTCACTTACCCAGTCCAACTCAACCAGGCATACAGACACGCACGCACGCACGCACGCACGCACGCACGCACGCACGCACGCACGCACGCACGCACGCACGCACGCACGCACGCACAGGTGTTATTAGGGTTAGGGTTATTAGAGTTGTGTAAGGAGGCCAAAACATGCACAACACATTTATGGCACCGATTTTCACATAAGGGAAATGATTTAACGATCTGCTCCAATTATTTTCAGAAACTCCTTTCAGCAATCAGACCCCCCCCCCCCCCCCCCACACACACTGAATACACACATCCTCTCACATACACACACATGCATGTCCATATGTGTGTGTGATGTGAGTGCATGTGTTCTTATCGGTTGACTGTATTACTGTGTGTGTTTGGCAGTAGATTTGTATACCAATGCATTTCAAGGTGTGCGCGCACACGTGTGCCTGTGCGTATTTGTGTGTGAGTGTGCGCGCACGCACACACACTCAATTGCCACAATGTGTTTGTAATCTCCTCTCTCAACCGTGGTAGTGGAGTTCTAAATGACTCATCGATGCGGACCCCCCACAGCAGCGTCTCTATCTCCCGCTCTGTCTCCCTTTATCTATCTCCGTCCTCTCCTACCATGTCTCTCCCCGCTCCTATACATCCATCTCTCGCTCCGAGCCATTTGTGAAGCAGCTGGAACACATCGGCTTCAATTATGTGTGAGCGGCTCCTAGGAGCCAATGAGGGTGAACTGTCACCAGCCGTCCTCCGGGGTCGCTGATAGAGCCACGTTCTGTGTGTACGTGTGTTTGTCTTTGTGTGTGTGTGTGTGTGTGTTTTTGTGTGTGTGTGTGTGTCTAAGCAAGCAATTGAACGTGATGGCATTCCACCAAACTTTTGAAAACCTCTACCTACGTTTCCACCAATAGAGGTTATTATCGGAATCCTGCCGTCATCTGCACTCTCTCCCTCTCCATCTCTCCCTCATTACACACGCCTCCCCCATCACTATTCCTGCCCTCCTGCATTGTTTAACAATGACTGCTATCCTTCCTTCCCTGGGGTGCAGCGTTTACGTCCTGTCGCTCCCCTCGTCCAACTTCTTCCTGTTGGCTTTTAAATGTTTTAAATGAAATCAGGGATTTGATTATCTACAGCACTTATCTCCTATGTCGAACGCCCCCCTCTCTTTCCCCCTCACTGTCTCTCTTACTTTCCACTTCCATGTTACGGCATTGAGACACGAGGCCTCGGAGGCTGGATGAGACGCCTCATCCCTCCCGTTAGACCTGATTTAATCCGACCCGCCACACACACACACACACACACATGACCTGTGCTTGGGCGATGAAATACCTCCACAATTATCTCTTCATGGCTGATACATAGGGACTGGAGCGCTGGCCTCCTGTGGGCCAGGATGATACAGATTATCCTGGGCTCAGAGCCTGGAGGTCCCCCACTGTCCCTGGGCAGCTCTGACTGCTCTAACCTGGCTGCGGTGATGGAGTGCTCCCTGAAACTCCAGCCTTGACAGTGTGCTTGCACGAGCGAACGCAGCACATACACTGAACGCACAGACGGGGTAAGTCGTTTTAGGGCTCCAGGGAGGTCTGCTATAGGCTTTTTTTTCCCTCGACACTCGAAGCTGACCTGATTTGACATGTGGGTTTCTTTATTTATTTTTTGTGTATTTATTCATTTGGCCCACCAGAGCACCCCACTGATTATCAAATCAGCACCTATGGGGGTTATATAGGGTTCATGGGCATGTGGGCTTGTTGCCATGGTCTCTGTACATTGGCAGTTATTCTGTATATATTGAGGTGGATGTGTGTGTGTGTGTGTGTGTGTGTGTGCGCATGTGCGGGTGCGTGTATGTGCATGTGCAGCCTTAGATGGGACCTTGTGATGGAAAGAAAGCAACAAAGGCGGGTCCATTGGTTTGTCTTGAGTTTACTCTACCTGCACCTGTAGTGGTCGATGTTGAAGCTGACCACTTTACACTTGATCTTTGTGTAGACATCTTGGACGTCCACTGAGGCACTCAGGTCTTCCATTTCAGCAATGACACAAATCTCTGATGAATGCACAAAGAAACAGAACACATTAGGTAATGACCAAATAGGTCCCCTTATTCCTGCTCCCTTGAAAACAACACGTGTTGGAAGATTAAAGTAAAGTTTGTACAATTTATTATTTATACAGCCACAATAGTCAAGTTCCTTTGTTGTAAAGTGTTTGTGTGTGTGTGTGTGTGTGTGTGTGTGTGTGTGTGTGTGTGTATGTGTGTGTGTGTGTGTGCGTGCGTGCTTGCGGTGCGCGTGCATGCTTGCATGCATGCGTGCGTGCAGTGTGTGCGTGTATGTGTGCATGGGCGTGTTCTTATTAAAGGGTGAGGTCTTCACTGTATCTAACACGGGCCAGTTCTGCTAATTCCTGGGCTGTGGTCAGTTCCTTCACTCCAAATCCCCATGTGCTCATGATAAAGGTCGGTCAACGTTAGGCTGGATGAAGCAGGATCTCTACACACGGTCTAATCAGCCACAGGTCTGCCCGTAGACATGAGACCACATATAAACAAACAAAAACTGCGTAGTTATGCAAAAGACACACCAAAAAGAACAATGTTCAGACACACACACGCGAAACGCTCTACCACCACTAAGTGTTTTGTTGTCCAACAGCTTCAGCAGATCCTCTAGTTTCCAAGAGCTTGGAGGACCGTACTCAAACACTTAGTTTAAATAGGGACGACCGTTTGAAACAGCCTTCTGCTTAACAGGAAGATATCAGTCTGGCCCTGGAGCTCTGAAGCCTGTCGTGATGAGCGTGTGCGAGTGTGCTTGTGTTTCTGTCCGTGTTTGATAGGGTGTATTATTTGCATATGCGTGCCTTGGTGCACCTTGGGTCCAAAACAAAGAACCGCGCCCAAGCGAGGGAACGTGACTAAGCCGGCCTCACAGCGAGACTAATTAACTCTGCGTTGAGGCAAACCTACGATCTTCCCCCGTTACCCTCATTGTTTCCACTGAGAGGGAACAGAGAGCTACCATCTGATCCCTACGTTGGGAAAACAGCGGGCGCAGAGCGTGCCGAACTGCCACAGTTTGGTGTTGTGCCGTTGCCGTGCGGTGACGGGGAGAAACAGTGCGGCTCCTAATAGCAAATTAATATCTAAACAGACGGGGTCCCCTGGCTTTATTGTGGATACGGTGGAGAAAGCACCGCTCCCAGAGTCCAACAGGAACGGAGCATTTCCAAGTGTGGTGTTGATGTTGATTCATGAGCTCGGTAAACCAAGCCCTGGAGGAGAGCTGGAAACCCTTAGTCCCCTCGTCTGAACTGCTTTATCGGAGGAGAGGGAGAACGTCTATGGCTTGTTGCTTTATGCTGTCCAGGGAGCGTCGAATTGACTTCCCTCTCCCAACCCTATACAAACACTCCGTTTAGGCCGTAACCTTCCAACGCAGAACAGCGGGGGAGAGAAGGGGGCTTCTGGTTTGCCTGCCAGTGGGAAAACACATGACATCACGGTAGATTTGCTGCGGCCCTATCGTCCGATTCCTTATCTCCGGAGAGGTGTTTGCGATATTACACGTTTTCATATTGCGCGCACACCATTCTTTTGATTCACGGCGTGTGGGTTTGTTTTCCCGCCATGAGGCTTAATGCCTTGCATGCGCTGGATCCTGGCGGTGTATTTCACCTTGGACACTCAGATGGCCCATATTACAGCCCAAATCCACCTAATGCCTATTTAGGATGTTTCTTAAGTCAAGCCATCGCTGTGAGGTCCTCCCTCAAAAGGTTCCATTTCCACCTAATAAAGTCCTTAAGCTGGCCAATCTGGTGGGCAGATGCTAAATATTACAGCCACCAATTAAAGGTAAATCGAGCTTTTCATCGCCCCAGTAAATCTTGAGGGGAGGAGAGGCAGCTCACTTGGGGTACGTCACACGCTTATTTATTTGTCTTTTTCTCCATCGTCCCCGCCCTCCCTCCTCCCTGTTCTTTCCTCACCCTCCAGCTGACTTTCATTTGGTCTATTGAGGGAAAGAGTGGATCTCTGAAGGTGTTGAAATGGACCATGGTATCAGTCAGCCTCGCTTGAGGAGTTAATGAGTGATGCGTACAAGGCGCTGATCAGGAGAACGGCTTTTACGAAGGACCAACTAACATAATAAGCAATCAGATAGCTATGATTCATATTACAAGGCTGATTATAACGTTAATATTTTCCAAAGTTACTACGGCATATCGCTTGAGAACATTATCTTTTTTCAGAATAACGATATTATATATTATATGAACATAAAAATGTATCTAATGAATGATAACAAATATCAAATGATAATACATATTTAGTTCATCCTCATAATCATCAGTAGTAAACAACCCAACACAAGAACTCAAAGTCGGCGGGGCGGCTACCTGTGTTTTTGGCGGTGGAATCTGGGGCGTACAGCTTGACCGTGACCTTGGGCAGCATCCACTGCATCCAGAGGCTGACCTTCCCGCTGGTGCCCCCGATGCTGCTGGTCTTCTGCTCCAGCGTCACCGTGTCCGAGAAGGGCCCGTCGTCCCCGGCTGGCACCGAGTCGCCCTGTGGTCCGGAAAAACACAGCGGAACAGGGGGGGGAGTGGGGGAGAATGACTGGGAGCCCTCTCTTTGGAGTAAACACAGAGAGAGCCGAGCGGGCGCGCTCATCAGATAGAGCGGGGGGGCTGGGGGACGAGGAAGAGCAGAGTTTACGCTTTCATCAACATGTCAACAAAGACATTATCTCTGCGTTGTGTCGAATCGAGACCGCCGAAGACAAAGCCGAAATGAAAGTTGCGAAACAGCGACTGGCGACATGGCTCGTTTGGATCCCATCGTTCGAAGCACGCAATTTGCCACCGTGTCATAATACCGCAACAGAAAAAATAAAATAACTGTCTTTTCCTTTGTCTGTAAGTGTTCCATGCTGCCGTGCATCATGTTTTTCATCATTTCAACAAAGTCAACAAGTTTTTTTGGACATTTTCAACTAATTCCAGACAACGCGCCTGCAACCCTTAATTAAAGAGGTTAGGGTTATAGATATTGTCAGGCCTGTGAACACACAGGCTGTGAACGCACAGGCAGCATCGACAATAGAGCAGTCGCTCTATTCCTGCACAGCCCTGTGCTCAGTGTGTGGATGTGCATCTGTATCTAAGAAGCGTGTGTGCGTACACATGACGTGTGTCAGTAAACACGCCGCTGCATCATCTGTGGCCTGGGTGTCCAACCAAACATCAACCCAGCGCCGGGTTCTTCATGTATGGTGTATGACATCAGAGTCTGGTGAGCAGACCTAAGGAGCAGGGGAGGCTAAGGAGGGGGGAGTGCGAAGTGGGGAAAGTAGGGTGGTGTTTAACTCTACGCTGTCCCACCAGCACCCCACATGGCCTGCTTTCACTCACTCATGGCACGGACACACACAGTTTCTAGCCACCGCCCGGGTAGAGGGAGGGAGGGAGGGAGGGAGGGAAAGGGGGAGGGAGGGAGGGCAGGAGGGATGGGTAGAGGAAGGAAGAGTGGTCGAGGGGTTGTGGGGGGTGAGGATGAGGAGGAGACGAGAGCATGCGGATGCGGCGGCCGCGGCTGCCGTCTGCGAGCGCTCAACTCATTACTGGGGTTTGGCAACGGGATGGGGATGACAGCATTTTGGACAGTTTTTTTTTTCTGAATAAGGCGCAAGAAAAAAATAAAACTAAACAAAATAGGCGTTCCTCGCTGTCGTTTTCTCCTCCAACACCACAGCTTTTAATTGCCGTTATTTATTTATTTGACGAGAAAAAACGTTTATTCCGATGTTTTTCTACCACGTCACTCCGGTTGCCGCTGAGGTGAGCCTGGAAGAGGACAAACTGTTGCTTGTGATACTTTGTGCATTGACCTCATTGGGATATCCCTGCATTCCTGCGGTTTCATTGTCGCATGGAGGTAATGACCATGGTCGTTATCAGGGCTGCCTGTGGTCGGGGAGGAGGCTATCTACCATCTCAATTAACATACCCCCCCCCCTCACCACACACACACACACACACAATAGCTGCTGGACTGATTACAACAAGTAAAGAGAAACCAGATGATGAAAATAGGTCCTCATACAACTGGTGGCGTGTGCGTGCGTGTGTGTGTGTGTGTGTGTGTGTGTGTGTGTGTGTGTGTGTGTGTGTGTGTGTGTGTGTGTGTGTGTGTGTGTGTGTGTGTGTGTGTGTGTGTGTGTGTGTGTGTGTTTGCAGGGCGTACATGCCTGTGTGGGTGCGAGTGTGTGTCTGTCCATGTGTGTGTGGGCCTGTGTCTGCTTATAACAACTTAAGTTTAAATGTTTTGAGGATCAACTGCCAGTGATTCTCATTAACAGTAACGGGCGTCAACCATAATAAATTAATTCCTGAAAGATTCCAGAACACTTGAATCATCAAATTTAGATCCCATGGAAATAAAAAAAATTGGAAGTCTATGATTTTCGAAGGACGGAAAGATCTCTACCCTTGAACTTCCCTTAATGTGTTCAGTAATGACATGAAAAAATGATTAAGTAAATATATCAAAACTGTTGAGTGCAGTCATTTGTTATTATCATTATTTAATTCAACATAATTTTAAAGGATTCTTAGCCTGTCAGATCCATCCAAATCGAAAATTTCAGTAATGTCCGTATAAACAAGAGCTTGCACACAACTGCAACTCTAAAAACAACACAGTTTGTAACTAGCAACAACACTCCACACCCATCACATGTCTGAATTAAACGGTTGCAATGGGACCATAAAGTAAGGTAAATACTATATATGTAAGTGTGTGTGTGTCTGTGTTTGTGTAACATGAGCACCAGAGCCTTGTTCCCAACCAGGGGGCATTGAGAGACGTCCCAGTGTCAACCGCCATTTGGGGACTAATCGTCACTGAGCAGGAGTTATAACACAAAACATTGTTTGAGTTCGGGTGCGTTTTCTGTGTGTAGGTGTGTGTGTGTGTGTGTGTGTGTGTGTGTGTGTGTGTGTGTTCTGTGTGTATAGACAAGGGCTTTCCAAGTATTTTGTGGTACTCTTAGCATGTGCTTTATGCGTGGTTTGGCATATGTGCATGTACATGCATTTATACATAAATATATATATATACACGTGTGTATGTGTATGTGCGCGTGTGCACGTGCGTCTATGTGTGTGGTTAGGACTGTTTAGTTTACAGTTCTGGTCCAGTCGCTGGGATTAGGCTCCTTAGTGTCATGTGTGGAAACGGGAGCCAGCCGCTGGTGTGTGTGGGAAGCTCTGACCACTGTGTACTGTAGCGTGGTTTCATACTGCATCGTTGGACACTCCAGTGCTCCTGTAACCCTGCCAGACACACTGCTGTCAGCCCACATGCCTCCATCCTCCGGGCCTCAGCAGAAAGACTAAATAAAGTTTACATACTACTCGCCGGGAATTCATTCGCCGTGTTTTGTTTTACTGTGGTTCGCCGGCCGTTTGGGAGAGAAAACGCAATGCCTTCTTAAAATAGTTTGTGCAACCGTAGGTCCAACTACACTGGACTGCAGGAGGACTTTTTTGTGTTGGCGGTGTTCACTTGTATAGTTCCCGACTATTGGTCGCCAAAAATAACTATTCTTTGGTATAGACGCTCACAATCTCCTCTCTCTATGGCCCTCCCATGGCTCCCCTCCCCCCTCTACCTCCCATCAAGGTGAGGCCTTGAGGACCAGATGTGGCGCAGGCTCAAGGTGCTCCGTGCACGAGTTGCCACATAGGGCCTAACACACACACACACACACATCCCCCCATCCAAATACACACACACACACACACACACACACACACACACACACACACACACACTCACTCACTCACTCTCGCACCCACCCAGCCATCCATATACACACACACCCACCCAACCACCCATCCACGCACCCACACTACACGGACAAACACACAGGGGGAGCTGTTTGGCCAGCCGTCCACAGAACCCGTTGTAGAGTATAATGTTTAATTCCAGGGCCTCTGCACTGTAAACCGCCTGCGGAAGTGGGTTTATTTTCTCTGCTTAGTTTGTCTTCGCCCATCAGAGAGACCCAAACTCTGGAGAGAGAGAGAGAGAGAGAGAGAGGGGAAAGGCAGGAGGGAGAGGTGTCTCAGGGCAGGGAGAGACTGCCGGAGGGGATGACATAGGGTAGGGACAGGTGGAGGCATGGAGGAGCTAAGGAGGGTCAAAGAGAGACTCAAATGAACAGGTTGAATTAGAGTCAGTGATTGAGGCAAAGAAAGACACAAGGGATGCTGACTTGAAAAGAGACACAGGATCACTTCATGAGGGAAGCAATGGACTGAGAGGGGTTGACTGCATGGTTCACTTGGACAGGGAGCGATGTTTTTTTTTTTTTAAGGGGGCATGGTTGACAGGTTAGGGGGAGGAAACAGGGGCCGGGGGATAGACCGTGGGTGTGTGCGTGTGTGTGTGGGGGGCTATTGGGGAGAATGCTACCACTGCTGCTGAGACTTATGAAAACAGCTCCCACGTTCTTGCTCAATCAGCGGGCCTCCCGGAGGACTAAACACTTCTCCCAGTGTTTGTACTTATAGGTAAACACTGACAAGTGGGCTGTCAGGAGGCTCCCACTAGGGCTTCTCTGGACCTGGAGGGGTCCCCACAGCAGAGACCACCCCCATCTCTTCCTCCATCTCCTCCTCCACCACCACCACCCTCATCTCTGCCTCCTGCACCATCTTTACCACCACCACCACCACCTCCACCTCCACCATCATTTCCCCCACAGCAAATACAATCTTGTGGCTTCTCACTAAGCACACACACAAAATGCATGCTGGTATTGAAATATTAGTATTAATAATGTCTCAACACAATAATAGTATTGTTATTACACAACACACAGACCATGCGCACACACAACATAAAACGAGATTTGCATAAAAAAAAATAATTCTGAAACCCCAGCAATTCGACTGGATCAATAAATACAAACTATCTAATGAGACGTAAAATACATGAATGAGTGCTGAGCCTGTGCTCTATTGGCTCCCAGGGCGGTGAGCAGGGTGACATGTTAGTCTGTGTGGCCCCACGGTTATGACAGCGCCACAGAGTCCTCGGTCCTGTAGTAGCAGCCACTGACTCACACACACAAACACTCGCACACATGTCACCAACACTTCACTGCTCCCCACGGCTCTTTCACATATACAACTGGAGGCAAGAATGTGCTCGCACACACACACACACACACACACACACACACACATAAACGCACATGCACATACACATAAACACGTACCCCGCCAGAGGTCAACCGGTTGCCCCAAGATAGTTAGTTGCTACGGCTACTGCAAGAGACACAAAGAGAAAAGACCTTGACCACATTGCTCTAGCCCGGCCAGAACAACCAACCCGGCCAGAGTGGAAAAAAAGAGTGAGGCCTTTATGTTGTCTCTCACACATCGGCTACAAAAAAAACAACAGGGAAGAGAACATTTCCCTTTTTTCCGTAAGCTTTAACACAATATTTAGCAGCAGGCCATGTGCTTGAATCCTTTTCTGGGGAAACTCTATTTTATCTCCACTCACGAATGTAAATACAGGTTATTGTTGTTACCCAAATTAGGGAGCAGGTTTATACTCAATCAAGCCCCTGCTTACACATCTCAAACAGAGAGCGTGGCCTATCAGAAGCATCTGCTGTGGGTATGGCAGGGGAAGAGGAAGAAACTCAAGGCCAGGGAGAGCTTTCCAGCTCTGAAACAGGCCTCCCAAACAAAGCTGAATACTTGTGTAGAGCCCAGGGCACATGGGAACACTGAGATGGCTGCCTGAAACTCTCCAAGGATCGCACAACAATATTTGCTCTTTAAACCATAAATCAGCGGTGTAACTGCATACACAGCGACGATTTAAAAAAGACGTGTTTTCATGACTCACAGTACCTTGGAAAAAGGAGACAAAAGAAGATCCACGCCAATCAAACCAAAACCGAGCGAAAAATATACAAAACACGGAAAACACAACAAAAATTGAATAATTGGGCGTTGGTGGAAGTAATTGTTACAACCTGGCTCTGAAATACTCCCTTATGATACAAACAAATAGCAGCAAGAGAGCACCAGAGCTGCTAATAAAATAAACGTCTCAAGGACGAGATGGTCAGGGGCCCAGCGTGCGTGAGAGGACCCGGGAGTGGAATCCAGCTTATTCAACTAACAAAACAACAGAGATAGATGAAGTGTGAGAGATGATATGACTCATATACTAACAGATTCAGAACACAGAGTTATTCGGAACAAAAGGGATCAATCAAATATCAAAGAGACCCAGGGGTCCCAGATATATGAAAACAGAAACAAGAAGACACACCAAGGAATTCATACAGCTAAATCTGATACTCACGCAGTGTACTGCATGTGCATACAATATATATATATATATATATATATATATATATATATATATATATATATATATATATATATATTTGCACACATATCAAGTATTTATTTAAATGCATTACTGTATGAAGTCATTGTGCCAAGTCAACTATGAATCTACAATATATATCTTCATATCTATATATCTACAAATACAATTAATTTATTATAGATATATATATATATTTTCGTTTGCATAAAAAAAATCGATATATATATATATATATATATCAATGAATAGAAAATTATATATATACTATATATGGAAAAAAAATACTTCACACTATGGTACATTTAAATAAATAAACACATGCATACTTGAATGACAAGTATACACATACACACACACATATGTATATATATATATATATAATACAATTTCTCTTCCCACATGACAGCTCCCTATGACAGCTCCCTCGGTGTGAGGCGGGTCTCCGTGGGGGGGCCTCACCTCGGTGGGGGAGCCCAGGTCGGCGGAGGGGCTGCAGGTGCTGGCGTCTGGCAGCACAGTGCCGGCACTGCTGCGGACCGGCGAGGTCAGGGCGGCTCCCTGGGGGGTCTCCGGCCCTCCGGACGTCTGGCGCAGGACGCTGTGCTTCTGGAGACGGGCCCAGGTGGTGCTCCAGCTGAGGAAGAGCTCGTACAGCAGCTGCACCTGTGGGAGGGAGAGGAAGAAGGTAGGAGGAGGTGTGTGGGAGGTCTGGAGCACACGCTGGACCCTTCCATCAACACAGCCTGGGCTGCGGGGGCCGTCCTGATTCTGGATCCAAGTTGGCTATTCTTGGATATGCAATATATGAAATATTTGAAGCATGTCTTTAAAATAGTTATTTTTTTGGTAGTTCATAATTTATCTGTCCAGCTTCAACTGACCAATTTGATGGAGGAAACAGAGAAGACAGAGTTAGCATCAAAACTAACTTGATCGTTATTGGCTGTACCGTTGCCTCACAGACAACATCACGTGGATCCCCAGGATCACGTTAACACAAAATAGGACAGGGTCAAGTTAATGTTACATTGTCCAGGGTGAAGTGAACACAAGATGGGCCAGGATGAAGTGAACCTAACATAGGACAGGGTCAAGTGAACGCAACATAGGCCATGGTCAAGTGAATGCAACATAGGCCAGGGTCCAGTGAAGGCAACATAGGACAGGGTCCAGTGAATGCAAAACAGGCCAGGGTCAAGTGAAGGCAACATAGGACAGGGTCCAGTGAATGCAAAACAGGCCAGGGTCAAGTGAAGGCAACATAGGCCAGGGTCCAGTGAATGCAACACAGGCCAGGGTCAAGTGAATGCAAAACAGGCCAGGGGGAAGTGAATGCTTCCTCCGTGGGACTGAATATCATACACTCAGTCAGGTCAGTATTTTTCTCCCCAATAGTTTTATCCATAACAACACTAATCCTGGGAGAAAAGGACACAACAGTCAAATAGGAAAGTTGAAGTTGTGTCATAGGTTCCCATTTAACAAAAAAAGGAGTTAAGATCTGAGCGGGGATAGGAAAAAGGCAGCGTGTCAAGCGCTCTGTACCATTTATCATGTGTTCACAGGAAAGCTCAGCTTTCCATTCAAATGACAACAAAGCCAAAAACAAGAGCGGAAAACACAAGGGGGGAGCAGGGGAATGGGAAGCGCTCTGTTATGCTGTCATTCACAAGAACTCACACACACACGCACACATACACACAAACACACGCACACACACACAGATGGAGTGAATGAGGGTGCAGATGGGAGGGATAGGAAGAGGGTAGAAACAGGTTGAGGCAGAGAGAAAGTAATGCTAGTGAGACAGAGAGACCGAGAGGGGGAGAGAAAAAGACGAACTCTAGCGTAAACTGTCGTAATACATTATACTCGCTAGTTTCAATATTGTAGCGTATACGGGACACAAGTAAGTCACAGAAATGTATGCATGTCTAAGACACATATAGTGTAAAATACTGTCAATCATCGACCATAACCTCATTATCAATGTATTAAGACTTACTTTATCACTGTGTATAGATATTTATTTGTATTATATTGAACTTCTTAATTTTGTGCCATTATTATTTTGTTTATTTTTTGCTTTGACTCATTTTACTTTACGATCTAAAGGTATGTTTTCCATGCCATAAAACCTCAAAGAATTGTGAGTCTTGACAGACAGAAGGACAAGATAGAGAGAGCTATTTTTCTGGCAGAGTTTCCCCTTGAAGCAGTTTCCTGCACTGGAAACACCACTTGGGACAGTGATGTGCATCCAAAAACATTATTATACATAAACTGTGCTGGTCCATTTCATTGTAAATATCTCTCTCTTACAAAACAGAGGCACACACACACCAATGCACACAAATTGCAGAGGCACTTCATAAATAAGCATAAATCAAAGTTACAGCACAACAATAAATTACAGCTGGGCTGTTTCAAACATGTCCAGGAAGCTGTGCTGAGGCCAAACCCAGCAGACGCCCAACACAGGACCAACAGCTGCCTGCCATACATCCACCGGCCTGCAATGATGGACCTGGCTGGACCCACTGCACATGCCCCTCTCAGGGAGAGAGGGAGCGACAGAGACTGAGAGACAGTCAGACATAGAGACAGAGACCGAGACAGAGAGAAAGAGAGACAAGGAGACAGAGAGACAGAGAGACAGAAAGAAAGTGAGAGAGAGAGACACAGAGAGAAAGAGAGAAAGAGAGACAGAGAGAAAGAGAGGCAGAGAGAGAAAGAGAAAGAGAGACAGAGAAAGAGAGAGAGACAGACACAGAGAGAATGAGAGAAAGAGAGACAGAGAGAGAGACAGACAGACAGAATAGCAAAGAGACAGACATATACAACGAGAGCAAGAGAGAGTGAGAGGGAGTGTGAGAGAGAGAGAGAGAGAGAGAGAGAGAGAGAGAACAAGAAAGTGACTGGAAGTCCACCCAAACACAACATGGCCTACTGCAGTCAGAAGCAGATGGGGAGGACGAGAGAAGGGAAAGAAAGATAGAGACATATAACATAAAATAGAGAGATGGGTTAAATTGTGAGTGAGAGAGAAATCAGAGGTTGGACCGATCGGTTGGTTGAATCTTTCCACAATCACTCTTATAAGGGGGAAATACTGATCTGATTGAGTGTATGATATTCAGTCCCACGGAGGAAGCATTCACTTCACCCTGGCCTGTTTTGCATTCACTTGACCCTGGCCTATGTTACAGTCAGTTGGCCCTGGCCTGTCTTGCATTCACCTGGCCCTTGCCTATGTTGCGTTCACTTGACCCTGTCCTATGTTAGGTTCACTTCATCCCTGCCCAAACTTTTCATTTCCATCTGTATACTCGAGCCACAGAGATGCACTACTGTAGCTCTGTGGCTGTCCATCGCGTGTGCCTGCTGGACGACAAAGTGCCAGGGTGTGGTGCGGTTCACTGGCAGTGAGGGATTCCCCAGGAGCCCTGCATCGGGAACACATGGCCACTGGGCTGGACCAGTACAGCAATCAGTTGGCGGTCATTAGCGGGCTATCCTGCTCTGTTCTTAAAGAGCAGCAACGCAACTGGAATCTGTACGGGCTATTAATCAGTATTGATGTAAGTGGTGGTGGAAATAACTGCGGGGAGGAGGAGAAAGAAAGGAAAAAACAAAAGGACAGGAGAGGACAACAGAGGAGAAGATAATCCTTGTATAATCACAATCAGGGCTTCATGTACTCGCCCCAGACACTCATCTTGAACGGAGAGGAAAGACAGATACGGAGAAAAAAGAAAGAACAAGAAGAAACTTTCCCCCCATTAATGGGCTAACCGTCCTCATCTCTGGGAAAGCTTTCACCACTGGCAGATTAAGGCCTTTCATTTGGTCTCTGGTACCAATTCTAGTCAATATCGACATGGCTCGTCACTGTGGTTCGCGACATTTAACAATGTGACCACTCAAAAGGTCGCCCAATTAAGTGTTTACAGAGGGGCTTAATTCAATACAGCTAATTCAATTGAGGAAAAGCAAAACATGTGTAATGGTACATGTAGATGTGATTACGGTACTGTAACAGTGCGTTGAAAAACAACGCTGAAAAGCACTAACCCGGAGACAAACATGCTCCGTTTCCAATCTGTCTACATGCATCACGTTCTCACCGAAACACAATGAAAATCCCCTCAGAGCAAATGACAAGGCGGCTTGGAATTCCCTCCTGCCTTTGCTCTGGCCTCAGACCCTGGAAGACCTTGTGAGTCAGACAGACGGGCCGACACTCACCCCTGCACCCTTCTCAATGTTGTTGTTAGATTCTCTTAGAATCTTAAAGGTTGCCATTATTTTTTTCTTTTGGGCTGGAAAGCTATTGGCAAAGTACTTTATTATTGTTAATACAGTGCTTCTGGACTAAGCCCAGATTCTGGCACTTTTCCGTACAGCAACATGTTCCAATTATTTGAATTAATCTTGTCATAATATATGTTACTACTCCACATCTAAAACTTCAAGTGTGCCACAGCTAATCCAGAAAAAACATTCAACACAGTCTGAGAGCAAACCCTGAGCCATCCTACTCACCTATTTACCCTGACTTGAGGACAAAGTTCAATGTCCAATGCAGCCAAGCTTAATGCAACATTTCTGTGTTCAAACGGACAAAATACTGCCAAAGTGCCTCACTGGGTTTCGGGTAAACACAGCCACTTCTATTTAGTTTCAAATATATCAGGGTCTTTATGAATACAAAAAGATAATAAGGGTGATGATGATGATGTTGATGTTGATGATGATGATGATGAGGCCGATGGCACCATGCGAACAGTGTATTCAGGCAAGCACAAAGCGGTACACAGATGAGCGGAAACCAGGCACCCTCTGGTGGGACCCTTGGCTGACCTGTGGGTTGGAGCACTTGACCTGGACGGGCTGCAGGTCCACGTGGAGACACACCACGAAAGACTGGCGTCCCTCGCTGGCCTGCGGCCGGTGGGAGGTGACGGCGAGCGTGGAGGTGCAGCCCATGGGCTCCAGCAGGCTGAGGCTGTGCTGCTGGCCCAGCAGGGTGTACACACTGAACTGGCTCAGGCTGATGGTCCAGGGGAAGGCATCACCTGGTCCGAAGTAGGGTGAGGGCGAGTGAGAGAGGGAGAGAGGGAGGGAGAGAGGGAGAGAGAAGTAAATCAAAAGAGATCTTAAAGCTGTTTATTCCTTCAGACGTTCGATTCAACATTTCTGAGTATGTAAACTGGAGCCAAACTATAACATCTTGGAAAGAAAACGAGGAAGGAAAGACACACAAGTGAACAGATTCCCAGCGGGAGGCAGGAAGAGAAAAAAGGAAGAAAATGTATTAAAGTCATGGAAACAAGTGGAGGCATGGGTCCAAAGAAGAGGCGAGAACAGAGAGACACGGGCGAGATGAAGAGCAGACTCTAGCAGAAGAAAAAGGAGAACGAGACACAACAGAAGTGCTGGAGGAGGAGTGAGAGGAGCCCGCCAGAATGGACACCAGAGACAGGTGAGTTGAAGGCCAACGTGGGTGACATTCAGGGGAAGTGACAGAGCACAGCAAAAGAGAAGGTCAACTGCAGCCGGGGCTAAAAATAGATCACTCGACGGCCGTCAACGCAATAATCATCCTTTCCAGTGAGATGAAAAAAATAAAGAAATGAGGCCATTGGCAGCAGGTCAGACAGCTTTATGGAAAACATGAAAGAGGAATTGAGAGAAGCAGTAGCGTATCCTTCGTGTGAGCCCACGGATCACCCGGGAAGTATCTTTTGGAGACACCTTGGGACCGGTCTCACTAGCAGATTGTCTCTGTGTGCCAGAGACTATCTGCCTGACTGGCCTCCTCCTGATTTAGGAGTGCCCACCCTGCTTGCGGTAGGGAGGGATGGAGAGAAAGAGACGAAGAGAGATTGAGAGAAACAGAGAGGGAGATGGGAATGGTGGGCATGTTCCCCTTGCACGCTGCCATGAAAAACACATTTGTCTCGCGACGTTGGCAGCATGCTTTGATCCAGCGCATTGAACATGAGAGACATGAGAGTTTTCAAAGGAGGGGGAATGAATTACTAAACGCATGGGTTGTTAATTTTAACGGCAACACTGACAAGGTCTCGCTGATGTCAGTGTTTTCGCTGTCGTTTTTCCACTTCTGACTGGAATCTGCATGCCCAACACTGATGTCATTGGAGGTTGCCCCCATTTCTCCTCCTTCATCGATGAGAGAACATTGCTGAGCAAGTGTTGGTTATGTCAACTCTAACAGGTGTGTAGGCACTGGCATTATGGTCAACAAACATCCCTCAGAGGACCAATACTCTGTTTGACTTTTATCACAGTAAATGAGGAGTAGGAGCTCAAATGGCTGCTCAACCTACAAAAAGCCATAGTAGTAATAATAATAACTTGACATGATGTAGTCTGGTATGAGCAAATAGTCACTCTCACTTCTCACTCGGCCATAGGCACCTTCCTCCAACTTTATTGTGTCTTTTTCACAGCCAGAAACGTCCTGCTTGTGAACTTATGAATCTGTCAAGGTTTAATACTTTTTAAAGGAAACGTCAAACCCTAATAGTCCCTATTCTCCGTCAAGCCCGGCTGCATTCCTCCACTGTCTAACGCGACCTGACGTCTGTTTTCTGTTTCAGACTGTTCAACGTGAAAGAACATACCCTCCTCCAGGATCGGCTTCGACACCACAAAGGGCAGCTCCTGCAGGGGCTCCATGTACTTGTGTCCAGCACTGAGGACACTGATCTGGGGCAGGCACACCACCAGAGTCCCAGGCATGGAGGCCTGGTTGTGGTACCAGCTGCGGACGGTGCCGGGTATATCGCCGCAGATGATGGTGCTCGGGGAGGGCAGGCTGTCGTTGGGCAGAAACACGCAGCACGACTGGACCTCCAGCTGCAGGGGAAAACATCAGAACAACAAGCTTAGCACAATGTTTAAAGAATACTGTAATGGAATAACATGATGGCACATCTTGAATCCACCTTGTTAATTCAACAGGCTGGTGAATAAGATAGGGGGAACGTGTACTTTAATTTTCCCTCGACAGCGTTTGTCGGGGACAGAGCAATGCACACATTGTGGAGCCGTTCAGCCACGGCCGAGTTATTATGGTTTACGCAGGTGTGGTGAACGTAAATCATGCAGCAACCTATATGGAATTGAGCGGCATCAATAAAAACCCAATCCCATCCCGTGCGTGGTGACGAAAGATTTACACGGTATTACATTCATGTGACATTGATGCGACCCAAAGCTACATTTTGGAGGGAGAACGTGCAGTATGACTAACACAGGATCCTACAGAGGGGGAATATGCGTATGCAATCAAGAGAAACACCTGGTTAAAAAAAAGGGAAGCTTTACAGAGGGTCAGCAGAAACAGCAAGTAGCCAGTAAGACTGATGAACAGTGGTGAGCTATAGTTGTACTTTCCCTTAAGCCTTTTCCATGAGACCAACGCCGTATTGATTTTAAAAAGAACAGTCAAAAGAATAATGGGGGCACAAAACAGAGGCTGCCAGAACCTGTCTCTGTGTTTGTTTTAATGTGGTTTTGGTTAGTTAATTATCGTACACTCTTTTTTACGCGCTTATTAAAAGTAAGGTTTTGTCAGCATTTATATCGGTTTTATTTTCAAGTGCACGTGCAAAGACCCTCAAATTAAAATGGTACCCCTTACGGTATAATATGTACGGATATACGCACAGATGTTGGAGCAGCTTCTGATAGACCCATAAAAAGGTAGCTGGTTTTTCAAGCTTTTATAGAGGCCAAAGAAAAGGCAAGACACCATTAAAGAGAAGGGAAAGAGCAAGGTGGAAAGAGAGACAGAGAGGGAGTGAGAGAGATAACAAAAGAGAAAGAGGGAGACGGATATCGAGACAGACAGACAGACAGACAGACAGACAGACAGACAGACAGACAGACAGACAGACAGACAGACAGACAGACAGACAGACAGACAGACAGACAGACAGACAGACAGACAGAGAGAGAGAGAGAGAGAGAGAGAGAGAGAGAGAGAGAGAGGGGTATGGTTTCACGTTCATATCGCGCTGCTTCCGCTTCTGATCGCCCTTCAAAGTGGCGTTTGAAATCGGAACGCTTTCACACGCCGACAGGTATTATGGGCTCTCGGTTCCTTTAGGAGCCAGCATACAGGATTAAAGCCGGGCTCACGCTGCCCTGCGCAGATCTACTGCAGATCTCAGCCGTAAGCTGTAAAGAAGGCCGACACACGGAAACCTAGGGCTTTCACACTGTGACTCTGGCCCTGCGGCCCCTTGAGCTCCCTGGACACACAAAAATTCACACCCGTCCCCCGTTCTCTGAACACCACCGTTCCACTAGCACTTCATTCTTGAATAGGTCCTGACCTCGGGGGAAGATTCAATTGAGGATACTTTTTGCATTGCCCAAGAGGAGTATCTATACCACAATCAAGACAGCATCGATCAATACGATTCATTTGTCGCTGTATTCCAGAGATATTGGGCAGCAGTGACAGATATAGAATTACAAGAGCCCAAAGGCTTAGGTGGTGAAGACAAATAAAGAGCTGTTTGTGATATGGTTGAGGAGGTAGCTCAATCGGCACTACCGCTCGACCACAACGCATACAGTGAGACCGTTCCCTTATCGTCGTCACAGATCATGACAAATGCCCGGCGCAACCACAACAAACTGAATGTAACTATATACACACATGTTAGCCTTTTCAAACAAGTGATTTCAGAGGGCTGGCATTCTACAGTATAAACTGAAGTCATTGACCACTCATTGCTCCTCATATAAATGCCATCAGTTACAATGTTGTAACTTACGGCTACTTAATGTGCCAGTATTTCATCAGATGTCAAGACATCATTACAAAATCAAACTGTAATATAACATATTGACGTTAATGGCTTCCCAGTATAACAGGGAGGAATACAGTAAGCTGAAGAGCTGGTTAAATACTGGGCTGAAAGAGTCTTGTGTTCTGAGAAGATACAGACGAGGCCAATTACCCGACACTTCTTCCATGTTCGCCTCACTACCAAGGCCCCCTGCACCTGCTAAACATATTGCACACCAGTTCTTGTCCAACTACAGCAGAATAAATGAAAGGGACTACGCTGTTGCCAACCCCATATGGTAGATGCTGTGATTACGGCATGTACTGTAAAATATAATAGGCAGTGCTGGCTTGTGACTTTCTAATGCATTGTTTTTGCAATGCCCATAGCAACACACAAGCAGGGATGATGTCAGGCCTCTGCTGTTGCAGGCTTGCCCCATTACAGAGTCATATATGAGCGGTATTCAGATAACATCTCACAGATGACAACAAAGGGAACAGCTGGACAAGTGAATTTATGGCACATAGCGACCGCTGTTTTCAGATGTTTACGCACTTGCAAGGGGTAAAGTGATTTGAAATGTGTTAATGCCTCTAAATATGTAATGGAAAAGTAAATGACGCATCAGACTTGTAAAATATGGGTGATAGAAAAGTAATCTCCAGTTTGGCCTCATTTATTATTATTTCTTACTACAATTTTCACCAAAGCTGATGCGGAATACAAAAAGACCAAAACAAACCAACTCTAATCTAAAGTGGCAACTTCATTGGTCCGCCTGGCGGTGAGGCCAAATAAAGCAATATGATCTTTCCTCTTAGATGTGGGAGGTCATCGGCCTCCAGTGGAACCAGAGGCAACTGGACATTCCCACACCATGGGGGATTATGGGATGTGGAGGGTGATGGACGATCCCAAGGAGACCCAGAATCTTTTATAGCATTATTACAGAATCATATTTCATCACAAAAACAGGCAAGCCAGGAATGAATTGCAGTCCCTGGTTAAATATACTCAAAATACTTGGAGTTTAACCACCCAGGCAGAGGCAGTTAACCCGTTCACACATTGAGATGTGAGTGGGAGTGCAAGTTCACCTCCTGGTGAGGGTTCTCATGTGTTCTTCAACACACGCCTCTGATTGCAGACACAAATGCTAGTAGTGTGGTCATCTGATTGATATTCCAAGTCCAGTCCAAAAAAACTTGATGTTCCCCACAGAACATATGTCCACCAAATAGTACCCAACCTAATATGCAGCCTTTATTTGCCACAGAAACACAGCGTTCCTACTAAAACCACGGGTCTGTCAAAGGTCATAGCTCGTAAATTCTGCGGTGCCAGCCAGTTTACCGTTCTAGCTTCCTCAACTGTACCGAGAAACCAGTTGGGGGGGAAAGGGATATAAATAAATGAATGAAAAAAACAAGAAAGTCCTTTGGGTTGCGCTTGGAGAGAACATCAACATGCTAGCCACGGAGGACTGGCAGCTAGTGCTGCTGGCTGCCAGTCCTCTACAACCATTCCCCCGTTCCAGGGGGAAACGGTGGCGAACCAGGTAGGCTAACCTCACAGGCGAAAAGGCTTGTGTAGGCTCAACTCGCCAAGGCTACCCATCTGTGGCCCCACGGTCAAGCAGTGAGTCATGCCACAGATCCACACCCTCATCCCAACGACTCAGCCCTTGTCTCTCTGAGGCACCACAGAGGATGGGAAGGCTGCAGTGCGGAGGGTAGCGAGGGTTCACGAAGGGCACGGGGGGGGGGGAGAGAGTATGCAGCGGGGGCAGGAGGTGGTGTGGGTGGACAAATGAGGTGGGTCATTTATTATTTCTATTTTATTCAGTTTCCCCTGTGTGGTTGGTAACATGTCAGGCTGAACTACGCTGACACGTCCAAGAGACAGAGACGGAGCCTGAGGTCAGCGTCTCCCCTGACATTACATTGCATCAGTGGCCACGAAGGCTGCCAAGACCACTGACAGCATGTCCTCTCTTCCCCGCCTACCCACCGACCGACCGCCCCACTCTTCAGTCCTCCATCCCTCCATCCCCGGTCCAGAGTGTGAAGCCGGCGGTGCTTGTGTCCAGCCCGTGGACTGTGACCGTGACATGAGGATGGAAAGTGTGTGCGGTCGTGTCACGGCCGGGGCACAGAGAGAGCGAGAGAGAGAGACTGAACGAGAGAGAGAGGGGGAAATGAGAGATAGAATGAGAGTGCGAGAGAGAACGAGAAAGAGCGAGGGAAAGCGAGAGAATGAGACGGAGATAGCGCGAGAGACAGAGAGCTGGAGCGTCGGACCAAGAGAGACAGGGACACAGACAGAGAGAGAAAGAAAAGCCATTAAAGGGTATGAAGAGCAGTGGAGAAGAGGAAGAATAGTACAGCATAGAGCGGAGGAGGGGATGAGGTGGTGGTGGTGAGGGGAAGTAGGTGGCTGTTGGGGGGGAGGGGGTTCTGTGGGTGAGGGCTGAAGGTTAAGGGCCCACAGACACTGCACAGAGACCCAAGGTGCCCTGTAATGTGTAAAGGTCAAGCTGGAAAATGTGTGTGTGTGCTTGTGTCAGAATGTGTGTTTTAGGGTGGGTGGGTTGGTGGGTGGGGGGGGGGGCAGTTGTGTTCAGGTTCAGCTGGAGTTTTGTAGGGTCTTGTTTGCTATTCTCCACAATTGTGTTTAACAGCTCTATAACAGGCCAATAAACACGGCCCTGGTAAGAGAGAGTCCGTGTGGACAATGTCCCCCTACTGAGGGCTGACAGGTGTGCCAGGTTAGTGTGTATCACGTGTGTATGCGTGTGTGTGCACGCGTATGTGTGTACATGTGTGTTTGCATGCCCGCGTGTGTATGTGTGTGTGTACGTGTGTATGTACTAGTGTGTGTATATGTATGTGTGTTTGTGTATGTATGTTTAACTGTGTGTATGTATGTAAGTGTGTGTGTGTGTGTGTGTATATGTGTGTATGTTTAAATGTGTGTGTGTGTGTGTGTGTGTGTGTTGGCCAGCAGGCATGCACAATGTCTTTTCAGGAGGAAACTGACAGGTATGCCAGGTGGACCAGAATGGGTTTGTTCCGTCACACGGTTGGACCCGGGCTCATAGCTGCAGCGTATTACTCACACGAGTCAAAGGTTCAGAGAGCTAGGCTGTATTTCTGGCCCGTAACAGGATAGTGGAATGGGTCTTATTTTTCTGCTTCGGCAAACTTGTGGAAAGGCGGCCGTTCCAAAAAACCGGTGGGAGGGAAAAAAAACACAAAATTCCCATAGTAATGGGCACAAACGCCATGAGAAAAGCCGGCGGTGTGTGATTGCTGTGTGGAATATCTGTTACACAACTTTACCCTTGGTGGGACTCAGGTTAATATGGAATAAAACCAGAGAGAAACATGACAGACCGACCGCTCTGCTGGCGAACGCCTCGGGCAGAACAAATACGCAGCAGAGTCGAATGCTATGTGAGTGTGTGTGTGGGACCCGGCCTGCACCTCTCAACCTGATCGGCTCTGGAGGGGCCGTGCACCCTATGTGCCGGGGTCTTTCCAAAGGAAACTTAGTCATTTCTGGAAATAGTTTGCTAAATGATGTTAATAGAAAAGTGAGTTGTCATTTAGGTGTCATAAATAAACATGATGGAGTGCGGTACTTAGGAGTGAGTTTGGGCCTTTTAAGGGCCAGAACATTCGAAGGCAAGAAGATCCTTTTGAGATCCGTGTATGTGTGTGTGTGTGTGTGTGTGTGTGTGTGTGTGTGTGCTTGTGCGTGTGTGTAGGGGGGGTGACTTAAGAAAAGGATATTCCTCATTCTTCTTCTTTAATGACATCATGTACTGTCAAAGTGAAACCAAATCTTTTACTATAACAAATGGTGTTAACTGTCAACACAGAGGCCTGGACAACGACTTCCCCGCCCCTCCATGGGTAATAGATTCATGGAAGAATGGAAAATAACTGTGTGTGTGTGTGTGTGTGTGTGTGTGCATGTGCGTGCGTGCGCGTGTGCTTGAGTGTATGTGTGCGCGCGTTCAGGGGCAGAGGGTATCATTCATAGCACATTATAAATAAACTTCAAAAACTGAGGCAATATTTTTCAATTTGGACCAGGAAATCTCCCTAAGAGAGAAAAGAAAGGGTGCCATTCCGTCCTCATGAGGCAGCACGTGCCGGCTTACACTACACAAACACTCTCAAATGACACATTTGCAAAGACTCTTGCACACACAAACACACGCCAAGCACGCACACACACACACAAACGCACACACCTCCTTGCAAGTGTACACACGGGTCACCTAGAATGAAAGTCCTTTTCGCGGCAGGATGAAAAGCAAACTCATCTAATCTGGCGTGTATCCAAGGCACCTGAATGAACATTCCTCCCTCCGCCCCCCCCGACCTTCTCCTTCCTCTGGTTCAAACGAGAGCTGCGGGAGCCGCCCGGGTGTTTTAATATCCCTACAGAGAGAGGGTGCCGGGGCTTTGCACTCCTCTCTGAAGCATGGCACCTGGAACAGCAAACAAGCCCGCTGCCCTGACCGGCACCCCATGGGCGTAGCAGACACGTGGAGAAGGACCACGGACCAAGTGGAACAAGGCATTGAGCGCAGAATGTTTTATTTTGTATTCCAATTTAAATGCATTTTGAAATTAAAATGGAAGTCTTTTCCTCAGCATACATTTTGAATTTCTCACTATATTTACCCTTGGTCACGGCTTCAATCGTTCTCAAGAAATGGAAACATGATTTTTTTTCAAATAAAATAACACAACTTAATTGCTTTTAAGGCCTCATATAAGAAGGCCGAAAGAGTTGTAGAAACCATTTTACAAGGACCATTAGACATTTATATGCGGTGCACAACTATATATACTGTGTATAAAAACCCCAGAGCCAAGGGACAAAGGGCCAAACTGCTGGAGTCCACCCAGCACATTTTAAACGGAGGAGCACATCCGCAGCATTGGCTGTGGATGGGAAAGGAAGTGTAAGGCCAGAGAGGACAGCTGTCTGTTGATGTATTTGCCTCTTGTTGCATACCTGTCAGTGCCTCCACATGTGCATCGCTACAGTGGTGTGTCTAGCAGCTGGTAAAGTGTCTAGCGGTCGCGTTAAGGAGGCCAGGGGCCAGATAGTCCAGCATCATACACACCGGCTTGGCTCTCTTGGGGAGGCAAGCAGGGAACAGCACAGAGGGAACAGCGGAGAGAGACGTATCATGGAAAAGAGCATTGCAATCGCTCTTTTTTTTTTTGCTTGTTGTGGAGCAATGGATGTGTGTAAATGTGTAAAATAAAATAATAATGAAAGGCAAGAAAGAAAACGTCTGAGGAAGGGATGTTTTGAGGGGAAAGCTGGTTATTAGGCAGGTGACTGATGCTTATTCCCAGACTTAGTCCTCCGTCCCTTTAGCCGAGGAGCTGCTAATGAACAACCATCTCGCCTTACACTTTGATCTCCTCCACACTAACATTGCCTGGCTGCAGCATCAGGAGCCAGCAGATGCTGTTGGGAGTAAAAGAAATACTAGCAGAAAGAAACGGAAAGAAAAAAAGAAATATATATCTCAAAAAAATCTAAAAAGCTGTTCATCTGAAGTGATTCTGATTCAACTTTTGGTCACTTCTTGTTTCTACTTGTGCTCCTGGCACCGCTTCACACAAACCTCAATGTGGAGCTTGTTTCATTAATTTCTATTTTTTTTTCCTTTAAGTGCTTTATATCCCAATCATTGTCCAGCTCCAAAGTGCACTTCTCGAAATCTGGACACATGTGTCGATTCATGTTTCTAATCTTGCAGCCTTCATATTCCCAAGAAAGCATAATTTAGCCATCAAACACACAAACGTGTGCACACTCAAACAGCCCCCCCCCCCCCCAAACACACACACACACACACACACACACACACACACACAGGCCAGCAGTTGGAGCTGAAGTGTTTACTCTGCACTGGACAGAGGAGATGGTTTATCTACTTCCAGCAGAGAAGGTCCCAATAGAAGGGGAAGCTGAAGGCTTTAAAAGGCTGGGGGCCATGTGGAAATTGCCTGTATAACCACAGGGGGCCCTCAGGATCCAGTGTTATGTGACAGAGAAGCAAGGCAGGAGCCAGGGAGGGACCATCCACTCTGCATACCATGGAGCGTTGGATTAATAGTATATTAGCGGGGCGGGGTAATTTTAAGTACGCATCATTTAGCGCCATTCTAGCGTTAAATGAGGGAAACTTGGGGAACTCTTAAAAAACGAATCAACACCAAACGTCTAGAGTTGCATGCAGCACAGCGTGATAAGAGAAAAAAACTGCGTAGCCAATAGAACTGTAGGTAATTGCAACCGCTGTAAATATTATGACATGAGGTCATTGACTAACAGCAACGGAATACGCTGCCATTAACACCATGACTGCGCAGTTAGATCCACTAGTAGTTGGCCTCTAAATTACTGAAGGGCTGTATGCGGAGGGCTGAGGCATGACAACAGCAGGATCCCTATAGTCTGAGGTTATATCTCTATAAAACATCCGTAGAAAGATAACAGAAAGATAGTAAACGTCCATACAGATGCAGACACTTCCACTTGGAACTTGCGGTTTAATAAAAAAAGTGGGAACGTGATACTACGACTACACTCTAAGGTTTGTTTTTACAAAGGCATGTGCACAGAAGCACACAAGTGCACGCACGAGCACACACGCGCACGCACACACACACACACACACGCGCACGCACACACACACACACACACACACACACACACACACACACACACACACACACACACACACACACACACACACACACGTGGTGCGGAAATAATGTGAGTGCACCATGCGACACAGGAAATCTCCTAGAGATAGGGGGAAGGGGGGAGGAAATTAGAAACACCCTTCCCAGCATCCATGGCGAAAACATTTGCAGCTCCGGTGCAAAAAAATCCCACTCAGAGGATTCAGCAGAAAGCGGAAGAACACATCCCTTTGTTTTTCAAAACCCAATACGGCTCCAAATGTAATCTTCCTGTCCATGTGTGGAGCCGGGTCACCCTTTCCTGCTCGCTGGGACGAACAGAAGGCCCATGGAGCCCTCCTCTCACCTCCCCCCTGCACTCCACACCCACTCACAGCCGAGGCTTCCTCCCCAGACATCCCACCCACAGCTAACCTAACGCTTGCCCCCTTCCCCCGCTGCGATGGCCATGGCCTTGGACAGAGAGCACGGGGGGTGGGGGGGTGGGCGTTCTGCTGCGAATACCACAATCCTCCAGAATCAGAGAGAGAGAAAGAAAGGGAAAGATAGAGAGAGATAGAATGTCAGGCAGGGAGAGAATGACAGAGAGAGAGAGAGAGAGAGAGGGAGAGAGAGAGACACAGACAGACAGACAGAGAGAGAGAGAGAGAGAGAGAGCGAGAGAGAGAGAGAATGACATACGGAGAGAGAGAAAAATGAGAGAGAGAGCGAGAGAGAGAGAGAGAGAGAGAGAGAGATCGGCATTGAACAGCTGTGTGTTTTCCATGGGGCACCTGAGCTATTTGCGTTCTGAGCCTGCAAATGCACGCATGTACTACTGGTCATCACGGGTTGTGTCGATGTGGCCGCTGCTTCCTCGATGGCGAACAAAGGGCCGTGTGGTGTGAGTGGGTCTCACCCGCTCACACCACCGCAAGCAATAAGTCAGCGGCTTGGCAACGCTGGCGATCCAGGCAGCCAGCCATCCCTGTGGCCCTGCATTCCGCGCTCCTAACACTGCTTACAGGAGCTGACAAGCGCTGGAGGTCCTGCCGGCCGAGGTGGAAATCTGCAAAAATAAACGCTTTGGGTGACATGAAGGCTTTGTTTGTTTCTGCTGGCCAGGCTGTTTGTGTTAGCGCGGTGGGTTAATTGTGCGCTTTGATCGCCCACGTTTATTGATCCAGCAGTGGCCTTAAAGAGTGTGACTGGCCTGCCCTTGCCCCCCCACCCCACCTCCTCACCCACCATCAACACAGCCCCGGCCACCACTGACACCCTACCACCCAGGCACCGCTAAAGCCCTTGCAGATGCTTCCCCGAGGGCCGCACACACCAGAAGGGCTTGTTGAGATCCGGCGAGCTGAATGAGCTGGAGGCAGCCTGTCATGGACAGAAGCTGGTGTGCGTGAATATGACAGTAAAACAGTGAATGACGCAAACGGAGGTTATTAGGCTCGGACACAGACCAGTTGGGCCAGTAGAACGCATGGGCTAAGCTTGACAAGTAGGATATACAGTGTAGTATTTGCAGAAAAAGTGCTGCATTTGCATGAACAGTGATGGAGTGCAGATGAAAGAGGAGACTGTGTGCCAGCTCTGGCGTATATATGCGCTGTACTAGTGATTTATGTGGAGCGTCCCACTGATATAAACTGATAGTCCTGGGCCAAGCCAGGCTCCTCTCTGAACCCAAGCTGATCTGATACGACCTATGCTTGGCATGGCTCTTTCCTCTCTCCCAGGGCTCAGGGCGGATACACGCTCGGAAATTTTAACCAGATTTAGCTTCAAATACGCCTTCCAACACACATTTAGTAAAAAAAAAAAAAGAGAAAAGAAAAGAGAAAGAGGGAGCATCTCATGTTCGTTTTATGACACTTTCTCACAACATACCAATGTTGACTGTGTGGTGACACTTTATACTCGCGCGGTTCAACAGGACCATGTAGCGCTTCATTGTTTCCAGGCTAAAAGCAGAGAACGGGCTCCGTGTCTCTGGGCCCCTGGGGTTCAGGAGGTTACAGACACCAGAGGATCCTGTAAGCGCTTTTCCAGCCCAGCCCAGTGGAGGAACAACAGGGTCAGTGTGTGTGTGTGTGTGTGTGTGTGTGTATCTCCCTGTATGCGTGTGTCTGTGTGTCTCCCTGTGATTCTGTGTGCGTCTCCGTGTGTGTGTGTGTGTGTGTGTGTGTCTCTCTGTATGTTTCTTTGTGTGTGTGTGTGTCTCTCTGTATGTGTGTCCATGGTTGTCTCTCTGTATTTCCCTCTATGTATGTATGTGTGTGTCTCCCTCTCTGTCTGTACGTGTGTCTCTCATTGCGTGGGTCTCTGCCTGTGTCATTGTGTATTCTGCATATTACCAGGGCACCAGATAATGAAGCTTAATCCCAGCCTCACATTAGCACAAGATCACAAACAACTGTAAAGTGTGTGCGGTACGCACAATACACATTAAATACTCTGTTTTAGGGTCTTCAATGTGCTCCGTTAACATTGGCTCGAACCACTGCCAATGTCATCAGTGGAGAATCAGCACCTTTGCTCACCTCTCTCTCTCTTCATCATGACACAACACGCCACCACAAACTATATTAAAAACCTAGTCCTAGTCCGGTGCTCTCAAACATAAACATGGCATCATGTCATTTCCCATTCAACACCGCAAGCAGATCTGTTGCACACAAGTGCAGGCACACACACACACACACGCAGACAACCACTCACACTCACACAAACACACACTTTAACAGCAGTCGGCTGGGGCTTGAACCAAAACATAGTCTGGCGTGGCTGGGCTAGCGCGGTCAACTCAGTTAGCTGTCAAGCTACACCGAAACACTCTCCATTGTTTGACAGGTAAGACTTTATTTTTAGTCGACCATTTTGCTTTGGGACTAATAGGTGGCAGGCGTGCGAGCAGTGTTTGTTCTGGATGTGTACATTTTCAACGTATATAAAAAAAAGCACCAAATAATGTGAGAATCATGAAAAAAATTAAAATGACTTTCTTTAATCATTAAGTGAAGCCATTAGTGCACAGGGGCCAGGCATGGAGTGTTTGAGCCGACCGTCTACCTCACACACACACACACACACACACACACACACACACACACACACACACACACAACACACACACACACACAGATGTGTTCCTGAGGTACGAGGGGGAGAAGTTGTGATTTAAGTGGCGAGAAAAATAAAGCTTGTAATTGCAAATCAGTTTGAAATTCCGAGATCTGACAGAGATAGGTAGGATTTGGGGTGGGGGCAGGGGATGGGGACTGATGTGGGGAGGAAGGGGGGTCAGATGAAGTAATGGGCCTGTACGATGCAGCCTCTCCAGCCGGGGGTCAGATCTTGTTCATGGAAACCAGCTGGCCTGCTCCCGCCAAGCGCCCACACACACACACACACACACACACACACACACACACACACACACACAAACACACACACACACACTTTTCCCCCACTGCTTTTTTTCTATCCCACTCTATCCTGCTCTGTTTGCACCACCTAACGCTTTCATTAGCTCCCAACATAATCCCTCTCTCTCTCCCTCACCTTTATGACACTCTACCTTTTTTTGCGCCGTTGCTTCTGTCTCTCTCTCTCTCTCTGTCTTTTCTTTCCTTTAAAAATATAAAAAAAATCCATTCATTAATGCGTGGCAGCTGCGGGGAGCGGTGTTACCTCATTTTTCCATGGCAACAGACTCTCTGTTGCAGCGGATCCCGTTTCCATGACAACGGACTCTCTGTTTCAGCGGATCCCCTTTCAGTTTTGGTAGCAACGCGCCGCTCTGCCAGCTCTGAACACATTCATGTGTTAAATAGAAGGAATTATTGCAGAATTCCTGAAATAGAACCACCGTCAGGATCACTTGTAATTACTATCAGCAACCCGGAGTGTGGGTGTCCCTTGGGGGAGGGCAGAGGGAAGGACCTTCACAGGCCCTTCATCCATGAGACCCAACGATTGCAATGCCAGGTGTGTATGTGTGTGTGTGTGTGTGTGTGTGTGTGTGTGTGTGTGTGTGTGTGTGTGTGTGTGTGTGTGTGTGTGTGTGTGTGTGTGTGTGTGTGTGTGTGTGTGTGTAATAGGTGAATACGGCTTTCGGTGACGGTGGAAACTGACAGACGAAACACATGGGGAAGGACAGCTGGAGCAACAGGTATGTGTAAGTCTGTGCGTAGGTGTGTGTGTGTGTGTCCGTGTGTGTGTCTGTGTGAGCTTGCAAGTGTCTGTGTGCGTGTGTGCGTGTGTGTGTGTGTGTGAGCTTGCGTGCGGGCGTGCATGCGTGAGGGCATGCTTATGTGAGCACTTCCGTGTGCGTGCAGTTGCGTGTGTGAGCACACATTAAAGGCAGTGTGTGGGCGACAGGATGGGCAGCCGTTCTGGAACTCGGAGTCGAAGGGCAAGTGGCCATTCCAGCCAGCCGGCCAGACCACACTGGTCAGCGTGACGATCCCATTGGTGTTCATCAGGCCTAAGCCGAAGTGACTCGTTCAACTACTCCACCTATGCATCGTGTAGCTCAGCGTGACCACAGAGGCGACTGACAACATCTCGCTCTCCTTCTCCCTCCGTTTCTCCACCGGGCCGATCATCGGTGCTGGATGTAATGAGCCAGGAGAGTGCATCGGCCTGGGCCCGAGAGCCTTACTGTGGATGGATGGTATGCCACAATTACCTCACCGCACCTCTCGCAATGGTGTGGGAAAAGCATTGGCTACATTCACTCCGAGAGAGAAATTTGCTCTCCTCTAGTCCTTCCAGATTATTTTTTTTCTCTCTCTCTCTCTCGCTCGCTTGCTCTGCATCTCTCTCTCACTCTCTCACTGTCTGTCGTCCATGAGAAGCCTCTGAACTGATGAACTACTGTTTAAGCGAAGCGAGGAACCCTCCCGTCCCCCCAAGCAGTGATTCTCATAGTCCCGCGCGTAAGGCGATCCGTGTCTCTGTGAGTCGGGGCCTGCTTCATCTGGTTTCTGCATTAGCCATCCATCTGTCTTTATCATTGACAGCTCCTGGAAGGAAATCAAGAGGAGCTCTCTGACGGCTCTGGAGACGTTCGGCAATGAATGCAAACCTCCCATTTTCATTACCGGGTGAAAATTGTCTATCTTCCCTTTCAGTGGGTAATGGTAGATGGGGGACTTGTTGGGAGGGAAGATGAAGAGAACGATGGGGGAGAGAAAAAGGTTCACGCTTTCACAGTGGGAACTATCGCCATATGTGGCGTTGTTTAAGGCTTTAGCATTGAGGCTGGGACAACAGTGGGAAAGACAGAGGAGAGAACAACGCTCGTACATGGAAAACACACCATATCTCCACATCAAGGCAGATGGCCTTGGTGAACAGGACGCTAAAGGACAATACACAATCAGCTGCTCTGCCTTCTCTTTGGTTTCCCAGCTGCGCTACTAGACTCCAGTCGGTCTCTCGGCGGGGACGCGTGGGAGACATGACGCAAGACAGGAATCCGAATGTGCAAGTGAAGTCCAACGATACCCACGGTGCAGGGGAGCACGTTGCGGTGTGCTGCAGAGATCGGCGGAGAACGCGAGTCCGGGTCACGCTTGAATCTGGAGTCTCGGCATGAGGCATGGTGATGATCATACCACATAAACATGGGATGTCGGACGCCTCTTCCATGATCCCCAAGTATTCCAATAGCAGTTTCAGAAAAGGGGGCCCCCCTCACCACAGGCTTAAGTCGATTCAACAGCCACGGTGTAATAAATACTAATGCTAGTGTCTCTCTTAAGCACCCCTCCCCGTCGCGCCGTAACCTACCCCCCTTCTCGCTCTCTGCCCTGCGAATGTCTCGAAAGAAACCCTGCGTGCCAAATTGGGCACATGTGGAGCAGAAGTGTGAGCCATTAGGTATTCTGTTTACACCGCACTCAAATAAATGAAGTGGTTGAAGTTTGGGGATCTCCAGGGCCCGGGGTGCCAGCTGTCGAGTTCGGTCGGCTTGGTCCGCTTCCACCGCCGTGACAGTGAGACGGCCCGTTTCCTAATTTCCGGCCCAGATCACGGTGTGGTCCCGTCATGGCGCTGAGGGGGACCCCGGCAAAGTGGAGGCAAAGACAGGCCCAGAAAACTATTAACAGGGTTGAGTTCAGTTCTGGGGAAGTATTATAAACAATCCCAACGAGCGGCCTGGACCGGACCAGCGAAGGCTCATGGATCACGTCATGGGTAACCCGCGTGCGTAACACTTCCTTTGAAGTGTGAATGGTGGCGGAATTGTGTGGTCCAACATTCAACGAGAAATTGCCGGAATGTGACTTCCCCGCCGTGAACCTTTTCATTTTAAGTGGACGCGATACGGAAGGAGAAAGGTGGAAGCTATTGCTTACAGGTGTGCTTAAAAAAACAAGAAAGAAAAACTCAACAACAAACCGCAAGCCAGTGAAGCCACAGACCAAACCTGTTGGTGTGTGCGCCCACCACCAGGTTAACATTGATCTTCTTAAACCTGCTTCTTCTGGATGCATTGTACGCAGACTTGTCATGGCTTCGGATTGACTTCAGACAGATTGTGCTGTGATGTGGGCTGTGTGGACGGGTCTAGTCCAGACACAGTCAAGAGCCACACAATGGGATCCAGTCAAGGCTCGTCTAACACAGAAGGACAGCCAGACAGTCAAGCAGAAAGGCAAGCAGCCACAAAAGGATTGAAGACACTAAGATTTTTGTGTCATTGCTTTTTTTTTGCTCCAAGTATACAAAGGCTAACATCTTACAGAGCTCTACAAAAGCCACACATATGCAGACTATGTAGCGGGTCTAGAGCACAACCGACAAGTTCCAACAACAGCCTCCCCAAAGGAGAATAGAAGAATAGGGAAACACTAGATAAGATAATATACAAGAAAATAATAGAGAATAGCGGTGAGGGGATAGGAATGAAGGACTGCATATGTAGCGCCGAGGCAGACGACCCGATCCGACTGAAGCGGTGGTATGACCGACACACATATCGGAGCGGGACGGCCGAGTTGTAAGTGCTGTGGCGCGTGAGAGGAGAAGGGGGCTGGGGAAACAGCAGCGGTTGAAGCCCAAGGACATATGTGGTCAGTCCTGGTGTACACACAGCAAACCAAGACGCTTTGGAATCAAAACTAAACAAACACACAGGCTAAGAAGAGAGGAGGGGGAGGAGAATATTGCGGAAGGTGAAACCGATGGGCACAAATTCATCCGCCACAGAAATGAGGGGGAAGGGAAGTATTAAAATGGGATAGCATCACGGTCACCTTGTTCAAAGTTAGGGCCTGGATAAAGACATAAAGGGGGTTGGGAGAACGGCGTTCAGAGTACGGAGAGATATGATGGTGCGATACCTGTAGAGTCAGTCGTTTGACAGCGTCCCAGGCATGAGCGATCAGCGCCTTCATCCTCTCCTCTGAGGTGGACCACGACTCCACAGCTGTGCTGATGGGCATCACCTTCATGGGAATGGACAGAGGTCGGGATTCTGAGAGAGAGA
Organism: Pollachius pollachius; assembly: GCF_949987615.1. Classification (NCBI taxonomy): domain Eukaryota; kingdom Metazoa; phylum Chordata; class Actinopteri; order Gadiformes; family Gadidae; genus Pollachius; species Pollachius pollachius. The sequence continues at coordinate 38,906,921 of NC_136934.1, forward strand.
GAGAGAGAGAGAGAGAGAGAGAGAGAGAGAGAGGGAGAGATTGTTAAAATCATGAGTCAAAGTCAAATCAAAGTCTGTTCAGAACTGCCTTGGTTGTGGGAATTTTTTTGGCAGGTATGGCAAAAGCCATTCATCCATTCATATACTGTGTTCCCATTTAGCCAACGCCCAAATGTGACATCACGCAACAAGGTGAGGTATTTTAAGGGAAGGAAAGCCCCTTAGACTTTGTGATACAGCCCCAAATCACATTACCCTTCTGGAGAAAAATGGGCTGTAAAAATCAATGTGATGCATGTCAGGAAACTTGATGTAGAGCCCTGTATGTCTCCCCAATTTACCTTTTTAATATTTCATGTGGTTGTTTATGTCCATGTGTTGTACATGCTTTATGTTATGTGTCAGTCAAATCTTTATTGAAGTGATGTAATGCTTGCACAGAAGGCTGGGGGAGCCAAAGACCGCTATCACGCACGTAATGTGCGCACACACACATGTCCGCAATTGTTGTGTGAATAAATGTGATGTGTAACATGTAGTGCAATGTAATAAAGTGAGCAGTAAAGAAAGAATGGCCGAAATGAAAGAAATATAAAAAAATTGAAAACAGAAAGAAAGAAAGAAACTATACAACTGATACATAACGAGAATGAAACAAAGGAAGAACATATAGCATTGGATAAGGTGACAGGGGGACATGGAGATAACTAGGCCCAAACACAGACAAAACACACATGCTACCAAGTGGGCCTAAGGCCTGAGGGCTGCTATAGCCATCACTGCTCTGCTGTGCTCAGCGTGAGAGGTGAGGAAGGGGGTGGGGAGGTGGGGGAGGGCAGACAGGCTCTCTCTCTCCGAAGACACATTAAGACATATTCCATGATTGCTCAGCAGCTTCAGGCCACAGTTGTCATGAAATAACGCTGATGTCACCGCCCCCATAGTCGTACGCCATGCGACCAGACACACACACACACACACACAGCTATAACAGGCCTAGGGCGTCAGCATGGCAATGGGAGTGTACTGCCAGGGCGATGGACGTTACTAAGGTCTTGCGGTTACCGTGGCAACCTGCCCAAAACCATTGGGTGGGGGAACACATGCGTGTGCTGCTCTCTGGCCAACAAAGTGGCTGGCTGAGGTCACAGGTGTGCATACATATATAGTAAGTGTGTGTGTGTGTGCGTGTGTGTGTGCGTGCGTGTGTGTGCATGTGTATGTGTCTGAATGTGTGTTGTAATGTACGGGTGTGAAAGAGTGTGTGTTTGCATGCGTATGTGTCTGTGTGTGCTTGTGTGTGTGCGTGTGTTTGTGGGTGTGTGTGCATGCGTATGGGTCTGTATGTGTGTGGTAATGTCTGTGTTTGGAAGTGTGCGTGTGTTTGCATGCGTATGTGTCTGTATGTGTCTGTGTGTGTCTGTGTGTGTGTGTGTGTGTGTGTGTGTGTGTGTGTGTGTGTGTGTGTGTGTGTGTGTGTGTGTGTGTGTGTGTGTGTGTGTGGTGTGAGCTTGGGCCGGCTCTCTTACAGTTCTTTCTCACACTCACAGTGGCCAGGTGCGTCTGGCCCTCTGGGACTATGAAATGGATAGAATTTGTCATGATGCCCACAATCAACGATGCCTTGGTACACATTACATCCACAATGCGTCTTTGTGCTGCACACTGCATTTTATACATATCAACACAACTTGCCTGAAGAGAGAGCGAGAGAGCGCCTGTGGGTGTGTGTGTGTGTGTGTGTTCGTTTGTGTGTGTGTGCGTGTGTATGTGTGTGTATGTTTTTGTGTGTGTGTTTGTGTGTGTGTTCTTCGTCCCTGTGTTTTTCCTGTTCCTGCGTAATGAGGACCGAAAAACAAACAAGGCCTACCACTACACTCTCTGAAGTCCCCTGTTCCGCCCTCGCCTTAATACGCTGGGAAACGGGACGGATTGACTTTGACAGTGTAGATTGTATTTCACGGAGCGTCCTCCATTGTGTCATGTGCGGAGAGGAGTGCCCTAACCGCTGTGATATCATTGGCTTGTCAATAATGTTTAGCCATGCTGGATGTTTGTTGCGTTGCAGGGCTGCTGTCAGCCTGCGTTAGGGGGTTCCTTTCCTGCTCCGCTCCACAGGGGTGCAGCACAAATGACAGTCCTCTCCGGCTTGCTCCAGTGGTGTGGCTCTACTGCGTGCACCCAGGAGACACCACTCAAGGGACACAGGATACAGTAGGTAAGTTTGTCTGTGTGTGGGATTATTTGAATGAAACAAGATGCCCAAAATATGCCTTTTGCTCATGATGGTTGGGTACATCGTAAACCAAAAAATAAAATAGTCGATAAAGATGACTTGCTTTAACTTAAAGCAACCACACACTCGCATAGTTGTTGTTTTTTAAGATGATCGCATTTGAGAAAATCTAACAGCCGCACCTGGATCAGGACTATGTCATTTATAAAAGAAGACTGGAATAAGTTTGCTTATGACACAACACACACTTCCACACAAACAACTCACGCAGTTAAAGAAAACCACAATGCCCCCGCCAGCCAAGCATGATATCACTTCGTGTTCACACCCACCACACCAATCATCAGTGATGATATATTAAGGCTACTTAACCAAGACCGCCCCGCTGAGTGCCAGCCATGTTCTGGAACATTGACCCCTGGCTAAACACACTCGGAGTGTGTCGCTCCGGTTTACTGCAATAATCTATTACCCACACAAACCAGAGCGTCAGCATGAGGGCGGGGCAGAGAGGGGCCCTGATTCACAGGAGGAGAGGATGGGAGCGACAGCCAGAGAGGGAGGGAGAGAGAGAGGTGTGCGCACCACTACATTGCGCAAGGCAGGTTGTCTTATTGCGTATCCGTTACCGTCTTCAAGGAAGGGGTGTGTGACTAACTGGCAGTATGCAGCCGGGCTTCTATAAACACAAACACAGAGGGCTTAACACAGAGCGGGAGCAATGCCTAGAGGATGGAGAACTATTGGCAGGAAGAGACAGCACAATTAGCTTCTCTTCATTCCACCGTAATCCTGTGCTATAAAAAAAGATAATAATTGTAAGATTGGGCTCCCTGGTAGGTTTGATGCAAACACCATATGAGGCTTCCTCTCAAGTAAATTGAAGTTCTTGAGGAAAGGACATCGCTATTTTCATTAGGATGGCTGGTTACCATTCTCCCAGGAAACACTGCACTGCAGGTTTCATGATGAGCCCAATCCCTTGGACCCAATGCGTAACCTTAACCTTATGTTAAGACTTTGAATTTGGGGACAAGCCAGAAAGTTGAAGCCCCATTGGAGCAAGAGAACCCGTTGGGCCAATCATAGCGCTTCGCTCTGGGCTGTGCATTGGTATGTATCTTTGGGTTTTTAAAGACCCTTCCCGGGCACTGATGTTAATCCCAGGTTCCTTATTTGGAATGAAACTGCCACATCTTGTTATTTTGAATGGAAGGGCCATCATTTGTTACAGAGGGAAAGGTGCTCATGCATTTAAAGACTCAAGGTAGGAATGTGGTGCCATTACTGCCTTGGTGGTGAGAGAGCGAGAGTGAGACAGCACGCAAGAGAGAGGGATGGGGAAGTACAAACTGGTAATGAGAAAGACAGAGGGGAACAAGGGTGCTCAAACATTAGGAGAATTGCAGCCTAACAAGTCCAGGGAGACCTCTTATAGAGAGGGGATATTCCCACTACCATGTCAGTTTGTGTGCTTCTAATCCTCCCCTCATGGGCCACTAGGCCAGACAGGCCTTGCTCTACACACACCTGTCCCTTCCTTTGTTTCCCCCCCCCCATCTCTCTTCTGTCAGTCATTCGTCATCGCTATCTTATCTCTCCTTTTCCCCCCTTATTGGTCTTTTGTAGGACTCACTCCTATTCACATTTGGTTGTACTGAAGGAGACCATTTGCACACTTTAACAGCTGCAACCGTCACATCTCACTAACAGGGAAAGCCTTTGACGTCTTTGAAGTCAGTGTGAGCGAAAACATAAAATAGTCGAAAAAAGGTGTGCGCGGCGACTAAAGGCCTTGGACGACGAGCAAATCAGCATCGCCACACTGGAGAGAGTCGTACCCTACCGGGGTCACAGAGGCACACGTCTCTCGGGAAGTGTGAAAGGGTGGCAAGTGCACAAAGCCACACCATATGTATTACGACGCTCAGGACGGCGAATACTCCCACGCGTGAATGCTGATTTGCTCATGACACAAAGAAATACCACAAAAACAAAGAAACACAAGGAGAAAAGACAGATCACATCAAAGCAACACCAGCCGAGTTCTCCGCCGCCGGGGCTGAACGTTACTTGCGTCCAAAACAAGTACAGAGTGTCCCTGGGTCTTTCTGCGTAGAGGTTGGGCAACAAGACCATACGAAAACAGACTCATCACAGGGACCTCGGCATTTCCCATGCGGCCGGCCTTCTATCTCTCTGGTATGTTCTCTATTAAGAGTGGTTTACAGTGTGCTGAAGTGTTGTATACTCTGCTGCAGCTGCGTGCCGGGGCAGCGCCGGGGCCTGCTAATAACCAGCCCGCCTATTTGTTTTGGATGCACGTCGGTGTTTATTTAAATATTTATGCGATCCCATTTGTTATGCTGCCATGCAAAGCGCCGGCGGTGTGGCTGAGTTCGGACGAGTGTCTTCGCATCTTTGTTTTGATCTCCTGGATGCACACCCCTTCAGGCGTTCACCCCATCAGTGTATACACACAATGGTTTGAGGTGACCATTGTAAGGAAGCCCTCGCGGGCTCTCAAGGTATAGGTGGTTATTAGCAATGGTCACTGTTGTTAAAAACCAGCAGATGCCGGGAACAGAGGACTGGACAGTGAAAGACGAGGCCTGAAGCAAATGCGAGGACACACTGCTAGCGTCAACCAGCTTTTTGAAAAATAAGAAAAACATGGCTCCTCTCGATGACACTGCTGGTCCCTCCTGAGTCCCCCACTGATGAAATCATTCCCTAATCATGTTTCAAACACATGTGATCTTCAACAATCACGTCAATGTAGCTAATCCACAGTATATGTCTAAGGAACCTCATATTGAACTTGCGAGATGCTCTCACCTTGGCCTCCAGCAAACCACCGCCAATATCCACAAAAGTCTAACTCCTTATCCATGGTGAGAGCAAATGAGACATACGTGAAGACAAATAAAGGGCAAAGCCATAGCTGAATACAAATCGTTCCTTGGTCTCTGCTAAACATCAGCAAGGATTTGCCCGGACCCAGCGCTTTTTGGAGGGATTGGGGATATACTCTTCATTTACCAAGCACCCCCCTGACCCTCAAGACCACAACCGCACGCCTCAGGGGGGCCCTGCTATCTAACTATTCCTCACGGTTTTATTGTTTTCTTTTCTCCTGCTCCAACCTTCATTACCGTGGTGAATTATTGACTTTCCTAGTAAAAAAAATAGTATTTAAATAACTTTAGAATGAAAACATTATCCCTACTCGCCACAGGCCGCACCAGCCAATAAAAACAACCTGACTTCCATCAAGCTACTACGGCTGGGATTATGGTAATGTGTAACTGTAAATTTAGCCCAATGATTTTTCATCATTCCTGTAATACGTATGCCTCCGAACACATGAAGGACTTTTCCCCCGTCCATCTCTCTTTGTTATAAACCTTGTCTTTGTTCCTTTAGATCACACATCCGTTTTGGTCATCTCTGAGATGAGGGATTTTCCTGACAAAGTGAGTTTGAACTTAACCAAAGCCACCAGCTAAGGAAATCATTAGTGTACTTCATACAACATGTTCCATATCTGCAAAGTCCTCCACATTTGCTCTCCTCACTCTGTAACTATTCATCTCTCTATCACACATGCCCTGTCTCCTTCCATGCTTCCAAATAAACAGCACAAAATAGTTGTAATCCCATCATCCTTAGCACTAGGAGACAGGATCAAACAGTTTCCACCCTCCAACTCTAAGAGACTGCAGCTAGATCGGAGGATAGGTTTCTTCGCTCCAACCATGTTCCTGGTGTGCCAAAGGCTAATTTTAGGATTGAAAAGCAAAGCCAGTGAGATCACTACTCTGGTCCGGGCCGAGAACAATGAGAAGGGCTCGAGAGGCTCTCCATCAGAAACACGCCACGGCTGCCAACAAGAACATTCATTAGGGACAAATAAAGAAAATACTTAGAGGCTAGTTTTATGTGAACCAATTTGTGGTGTAATTGTGCGGGCGGACTGAAATTGACCTCAAGTTCGAGCAATGCATCTCCTTCCCAAAAAATATGAGCCTAGCTTCTCCTCGTGAAGGAGAATCGAACAGAAAAACAAAATGAAGCATTAACACATATAGGATGTTCCTAGGCAACATTCAAACAAACCGCTGCGGTAACAAAGAAATAGCGTACTAATGTTCAGCTTTAGAAAAAGATGAAATTTAAAACCATGTGCCTACCAATCATTTCCACCAGAATGTTTAGTTAGGACCATCACTGTGACCAGAGGCCCAGAAACACTAGTCAGTTGACCATTTGGAAAAAAGACACATGACAAAGAGCCAAAACCAGTCAGAATTGGAAAGAACAAAAGGGAACTCTTAAGTCTTTTAAGTATTTATAGGATTTGCATTAAAACCCATTTATCAGCAAAACAAAATCAAACCATAGTAGTAGGAAAATCAAAATAGACCAGATTGTAAGGAGAGTACATTAGAGATACATCATAAAATACTACTTTCTAACCAGGCCTGGTTGCTATGTGCATGTTAAAAATGTATAGTTAAGGATTTTTTCAAATGCGAAACTGGCTGTGACCAGTTCTCAAAGTCGGCCTGGTGTCTTACGAAGCATATAGGATGCATGTAAAATGTGCACTGACCAAAGGGAGAGTGGGAGAGACAGAGAATGTTAAAAGGGTTTGGTTGCCAAGAACTTGTCAGCTCTATATGGTTTCTCAGATCCTGGCTGGGCACCATCATCACAGCAACCGGTATGATATCACCTCACACTCACAGCATTCTGGGGAAGCCAGAATCTGCACTGAGCTGGTCGAATGTGTCTTCGTACATTTGCCTGCACATTAACAGGCACCTTCCAAGGGCCCAGAGGAAAATCCTAGCTTGATTACTATGAAACTGTAGCTAGGCTGAGTGTGGTAACAAAACAACATAACACTCAAAACTTTACATCATAAAAGTGCCAGGCATGTGCTCAAATGGCCAATTGGAAGCAGCAACGGTCTTGCTATTACAATTGTTCTGTGAAGCCTTTGAACTGCTCAAAGTTCTGAAAATGATTTTCTTTCAGAGAATTATGATTTACTCTGCTAATTCCCTGAGGTGATTTAGGCAGAGAACTCAATATCTACAGTGGAAAAAGTAGGATAATCAATGGGCACAGAAAAGCACTGCCATAGCCAATATATAATTGGGCGGAACAAAACACCACCCACATATCAATTTCCCACAACGATTCTGGCTTAACCTGTTAACTCAATGTTCTCTAATTGAATATTTTCATTTGTACTTCTTGAAAAATAGAAGCGTCCAAAACTAGCACAGACACAGGAATTGTTTGGAAACATTGAGCAGGGAATACTGATTATAGAGATTTTAGATTTGTGTCCGGCCTTGGTCAAAGTATAAGGGAAGCAATGTTTAGTGACATTAATACCCGATGAACTTCATGCACCCTATGAGTACAGGATGAAACTACATGACAATATTAGTGTTTGAATCCAAATGTGTTTGAATCCAAATGTGTTTGAATCCAAACAGCTCAAGATTACAGCCTGAATGCAAGATATCAACAACCACTATGATAGATCTAACGCTGCAGTACTTTAGTAGTTCAATAATTCCAGAGAGCCCTAGGAGATGTTCAATTCAAGGTCATGGTACGGCAGTCAACGCCGTTGGTGGCAGCCCATTCAGATGGGGCCGGCCCTATTCAAGTGGAGGCAAACACTGATGTTTATTTCGCAAGAGTGTTTTATGAATGGAGGATCAAACATGCACCTTGGCCACATCTCTCCTCCATTTAACCAAATAGATGTCTGGGGAAAGAAAGCAAGACGTCTGAAGCTGGAATCATCAAGTTCCTCGGAGTCCCTTGGGAAACGGTATGTTGGCAATTACCTCAAATCCAAAAATCACCCCGTCATGCTGTGTATCAGTAACTCAGAGTCGCTATAATTTTAAGCTCAATAGAGCTAGGGGAAAAAAAATAACAACGCAACCTCATGTCTTTCTCTTTAAAGGATCCAAAAAGCGGAGGGTTGGACCATTGCCACTCATTTCTCACAGCAACAAAAAAATAATCAGCACAATTATCAATTTGCATCAAAAACTTCTCTTTCAAAGCTCTCAAGATTACATCAAGATACACTGGTCATTTTTCTACTAGAGTCACATTAGGTCTAATGTACAGTAAATCATTACTGCCAATTGATTCAATCCCAGCTGAAAGGCTGGATCAGATGTCCTCAAGTAAACATGACACAATTACAAATACATCCAGAGGAATCCATCAGAAAAACAGCCAGGGCTAAATAGCTTCGGAAACTAAAGAACATCCCACCCAAAATCCCAACAAATGATCAAAAAATAAACCTTATAAAAGGCCAGCTAACCGTCAGCAGAGTACAAACACAAGAGGCAACCATGATTCACTCATATCAAAATAAGATTTATTTAAGAGCCAGGGCCAGTGAATCATTATTTTAGTTTTCATAATGGTAATCGCAAAAGAATCATTGCCTTTGATCAAACATTGCGTTCTAATTACACTATGTCCTTCCAAACACAATAGAGCATCATCTTGGAGGAAGCTTATTGAAACATAACATGTCTGATGTCAACAGCCTCTATCACAAAGTGATTGGAGGTTTAACAATGGGGAAGGACTCACCCCAAAAACAGAATATATATGTGGGCTGTATTCCCATGACCTGGAAGGGCATAAGATACCACATTTTTGTCATGAAGGATTTCAGGATGGTAATAAAGACATTATAAAGGTCTTCAAGCTAACATCATCTGTGGTAAATCAGCCATGCTAAACAAATATGAACTAACCTACGTCATTAAAACAGGATTATAATATGAACAAAAAACATTTGGCTCAGCCACCAAGCTCCTCCATCTACCTGATTCTCATAGGCCAGTTCTCCTTTAATAAACCGTGAATACTGTAGCGGGGTACGTGAGCACCAGGAAATATCCATCCACGCATATATTACCATGGATCATGTAACAAACCACAAGCTACGCATTTGAGAGAATATGATAAATTTACATTCCCGTAATTATACACCAATTAATCCCAGGAAGGATGGATTACCCAGAAAATCAGGTGGAGGGATGGAGTGTTTGGGAGGTGCATGTGGGGCTGACAGTTCACTCTACCTGAAGTATCGAGTATCCGCAATCAACAGGCAGCCCCGTAGGACGTGCAGACTTAATTTTTTATTCATAACTCCCACGCTGGGACGTCACATACTGTTCAGGGAAAATGAGAAACCGCATTCAGAGTGGGGGGCAGGGGGTCGCCGTATGACGGAGAAGGAAGGAGAAAGGAGAAGGACATCCAGTGCAGGGAATGGAAGATCGTAGCGCCGCCTCTGCGGTTCAACATTAGTCCATCATGTGTGCACAGGCTCTAACAGTAATTACAAAAACAAGGCGCTATGGACGCCCACGTGGTCTACTGATTCCGATCGCTACCCGGAAACAATCTGCCATTCCTGGACACATGGTCAATTTTCCGAAGAAGGTATGACGATAATTGAATGACCCGAAGTCGACATGTGTTCTGTTTGGCTCTGTTGTCTCCGTCAATTGTGTTTTAATTGCTGTAGAATTTCCAAACCAACACCTAGATACCGAACGATTGTTTTCTCTTAACCAGGGAAATATTTGGAGTAAGCAGAGAGTTTAAGCAACGATTCAGTATGTTTTTTATGCACTAATGCAAACCACTAATGAGACACCGTGTACAAACAGGTCCGCCGCTAAACATCCCATTACACAACCGACTTGAGGCCAGATGCGCTGGCCCACTTAGCAGTCTCCAACGTTTAACGTGTATGCTTCTGTCCTTGTCTGTGTTTGTGTGTTATCGGCTTAAAGCAGATCTTGGGCTGGATTACGTAGGACATTATATCATAATATAATGAGATACGAAGCGTGCAGGATCACGCATGTTGTCGGACTTAGCGAACAATAATTACTTTCCGTTGTTAGGCCGACTTCCTGCACTTTATGGCACTGTAAGCCTCAGTTCACTTGCTTATGCTCCAGCTCCAAACAAAGCCGAACGGTCTGTGACGCCAATTTTAATCACGCAGACGTTCCCATGTATGGGACCAACTAAAACAATGACTCAATGGTGTAAGTGAAGGGCAAATACAAAAAAAGTCAATACATACAATGTAGGTTACCGCATTACAATTGTGTGGGTTTGAATATTACCTTCAAGCATGCACCTACATACACACTGTGACAATGTCAGTCATTTTTTAAAGGTTTGTCAAATGAAGTGGTTTGTTGATGAGGGACAAATGCATAGGTTACCTTCTCATTGACGTACAGCCTGACATAAAGGCAGTGAGATGGTGATGTAGCACAGAGCAGATCTGTAGCGAACAGGTGTGACACCGTGGCGATTGACATCCAGAGTGTACTTCAATAATGTTCAGTCATTTTTGTTTAATTGTTGCTGCCGACTAAAGTTAGTTGGCGTGTGTGTGGGTGTGTGCGTGCATGCATGTGTAGGCGTGCAGATGTTGGTGAGTTTCAGTGTGTGTGTGTGTGTACATCCTGTTTGAGCCAATGGAACTGTTGGATCTTTGGATCTTTGATGAGGAACTTTGCTGTTGAGATGTGAGTAAGCAGGGAAACCACGTGATGGAAAAGCCATTAGAGTGCGTTAGGTGAACAAATATTAAGAAAACAGAGAGAAGGAGAAGGGGGTCAATCTGACCCCTTTCAAAAAACCCTGCTAGGAAAGAAGCCCGATGCCTTAATTAGCTCTGAAAATGTCCCCGGCGCCGTTCTCCCATAAAGACACTAGAGACGCAGTGGGGGGACCGCTGCACACATGCAGAGCTATTTACGGCCACACCGATGACCTCAGTCATCGGGAGGAGTCATCATTCCGGTCGGGAACAAACACAGAGATACTTAGTGTGGAGGAAAGACTTGGGAAGAAGAAGGCAATCACTTGCCTGTTTCCTCTGCCTCTATCGCAATGGCGCCTTGGCGGTAAGCGTTTCAACCGCTTAAGTGTTTAGAGGACCCCGAGTATAAACATGCTGAGACCCAAGTGAGGTCGGGGGCCGCCTATTTACAAAGCACTGGAACTAATTCACTTTCCCAGCAGGACGCCAGCCGACTTATTCCGTTGGATCACATTAATTAAATATCAATTTGGGAAACTCGAGAGGGAGAGGTGGGCTATTACGTTTTTAACTAATACTGGGCTCAGAGCATTCAATAAAAGCCATCCCTGCGGCATGAGAATGCCTGTGCAGTGTCACAAACAGCCCCTAAACACAGGGGCTTGGGGCAGGCACCCCAGGTAAGACTGGGAGAACGGGATGGAGCGCATGTACCTGAGTGAACAATGCAATGTTGTGTGTGCAGATGTGTACATATGTCTATATGTATTGATGTATATGTATGCGTGTGTGATTATGTATGTGTACTTGTGTGTATGTGTGAGTGTACATGTGTTTACATGTAAGTGTGTGCGTGGATTTGTGTATATGAGAACGGTCCCCATATACGGTGAAACCCAGGTCAAATAGATGACTCATACCGATGACACAAGCTGTCACATATACAATATGTTTAAAAAGTGCTCCGCGCTACACAGGATCCCCATCCCCTCCCCTCTCCTCCGTCCAGTCCCTCCGCCACCACCACTCAGAGCCTCAGAAGCTGTGGGACCGCACTGGCGTCTATGGTTCTACACAGCTTGCTCATGGCCATTCCACCGCACCGCACAGGCGGTCCCACGCTAGCCTCTGTCTGAGACTGCATTAGTCCCCTCTTCATCTCTGTCCTCCTTTTCTCTGTTTCTCCACTCTGCCGATCCTGGGAGCATTTACAGTCTCCTCCATAATGCGACCAACTGGGGGGGGGGGTTAATAGTAATGCATGGGATCTGAGGAAGTCCAACATTCCATGGTGTGCAGTGGACAGTGTGTGTGCTCGTGTGTGTGTGTGTGCATGTGTGTGCGTGAGAGTGTATGTGAATGTGTGTGTGTCTGTGTGCATGTGTGTGTGTGCTGTGCAGTTAGGGTATGGTTGGTGGCAGCAGTAAAAGTGGAAAAGTAACGAGGAGTTGGGTTCAGGACAGCGGATGCTCTGGGCCTGACAGAGCAGAGAGAGCCCTAGCATGGTAGCCAGGAGCAGAGGGTGAGAGACAGGGAGAGGTAGAGAGAGAGACTCATGGAGATGCTCCGTCCCTGTAGCAGCGGGGGCCATTCAAGTGCCAGCCCACCACAGTGTGTTGAGCAACAGCATGGTGCCAACACATAATTACATGGTACCAACACTGGGCTGCTATTACCTCGCCAATGAATGTATGTGGATTTTATTAGTGTCAGAAAAAAGACAAAGTGTCCCTTGTTTACGTTATGGATTAGCTTGTATAAATTCCGGCACATTGGTTACTTTTTATACAACTTTTGAGACAGGGCTATTAATTCACACTTAATCGTCTTTCCTAAACGGAGAGATTTATAGTATACTGTGCGTGTGCCATTGTTAATATAACAGTTAATGTCTGAAATCCTACCTGTTACGGTCTTGGTTTTGACCGGGCTGCTGGCGTAATCGGACGCCTGATTGGAGGGCTGTTTGGCCAGTGGCGTGCTACCCACAGACACCTCATCCTCTCTCCGTTTGGCCAGGGGCATCGCCATAGCAACCGCTGCCGGAGCCTGTGAAAACATTGAGCCATGAGGTCATGGGAAATGTATTCTAAGTCAAAGGATGTTAAAAAGAAGAACAAATGTGTAGAATCAATTCGTTTTTTTTCTGTGGTGGCTTTCAAAGAGATATATTGCTTGTATCACCTTGTTTTTATTATAACACTGCTTATATTGTTGTATACTGTTATAGTAGGTAAAAAACATTCATTTATCGGCTGCCAATCGAGAGGGTTAACGGTCATCGAAGAAGAGATGGGAAGTAGGAGAGTAGAGACACAAACACACACACACCCTGACATCGAGGAAAGAAGTACAAATACATAAGCAGCCGCATAATGAATAAAAGCTGGCCTTAGCGCATGCAAATCCACATACACACACACACACACCCACGCGTTCTGTGTGCAGCCATTAAGGAGGCTCAGGAACCAGAGGGCCGAAGGGATCGTCTGAGAGGAGGAAAACCCCTGAGGATTAGCCAGCGGCCGCATGGTGGCCGCGATGCGGTCGCTTACAGCTGGCGGCCGGCGACCTCCTGCAGGCAGCGTAAACAAACACGCTGAGCCTTCACGGTACCCTTTGTTTAGTGCACCTCGTGTTTTTCTGTCTGAGAAAACCACTGATTTTCAATGACCTAGAAGCTGGGTTGTTTTGGGATTAAACACAGGACGTGTCCGATCGCACCGGTTTCCAAAAGCTACTGGATGTGTTATGAAGCCAAAGCGTTTCCAAATCCTCCCCACCAGAGCCACAGTAAATAAATTACACAAGAGCCAGGGTTTTCTTTCCATTATTATTTTTTTTTCATCCCCTTAGATTGGCTTTCAAAATCAAACTGGGTACTTTTGTTTAGTTGCTCCAAAAAAAAAGGAATAGGAAAAGTGTAATTGGAAATGACACGTAAGCAACCCGACGGATGCATATAGTCCAGGGCATCTGAGCACTATACGGTGCCAAGATGCACGGAGTAGCTTAACATGCTCGCACATGAGTTGTGATGCACGTATCAGTATGTGACTGAACTGCAAATAGGAACTCATTAAATTATGTACATTACACACATGGCTAGCAAGAACACTGAAATGTAAAGACATTCAATGCGAGCCGTTTGATGATTCAAGTGTTTCTAGGGCGGGGAAAACATGAAACGGAAAAACATGAACATTTGTGATGATATATTATATTTCCGATGAGGAACACGCTGGAAAATAATGCGCCGTGCCATATTTAATACTCCTGCTGAAAGCAGGTACCTTCACAAATGACCATCATTCATTCAGTATGGGTGACATAATGTAAGCTAACCCTCTTACAGTGTGAACGTAAACATGCACACACACTTCACCCCTCTCTTTCCCCGTTCTCATGTGTACCACAGGTGAAGTCTCTTTTCTACTGTCCTTCACTGGCTGCTGATTAGCCTTCAGCTGAAGGCCTGAAGTCCTCCACAAACAACCCTGACAGATGGGTCAGCGGGCCCACACACACACACAAATTACAAGCAGCCCTGTGTTAGAGTAGGTCACATTATCACACACACTCAGCGCCCAAACAGGCATGTGCCAGTGTCACAGCTGAGACGGGAACCAGCCCCGTGCAGGCAGCGCTTCGACTCGTACCATGTGTTTACAGAGAACACCATGACCCCGAGGCAGCACAGCCAGGGGTCAGGGCTGACGCAACACACACACACACACACACAATTCAACCACTGCAATTAACTGACACACACTGAACACATAAATGTGCAAAGGTTGTAAAAATGTTTCATTTAGACAGAGAGAAACAGGGAAGGAGAGAGAGAGGGAAAGATGAGGTACTGATGTTGTTGAAGTGAATCCCAGAGAACAGAGGGTGAGAGACCTATACAAATAAAGAAAGAGAGATAGAACTGTGGTACTGTGTACGGTGTATTATGGAAGGGCTCATGGTACCTGCTGCTGCTGCTGTCTGCTGCCTGTTCGGTGAGGCTGGTGGAGCAGCCAGGTACACACCACGGGGTCCACGTTGGCCGCGATGCCCTGCACACTGACCAGCAGCACAGCACCTGGAGAGGGAAAGGGACATTGTAGTTCATGTATGTTTTCATGACAATAAAGCCCTTCGAATTCAGAGAGGGAGAGAGACAGAGAGAGAGAGAGAGAGAGAGAGAGAGAATAATTCAATTATGGAGTTCTGTAGATAAAAAAAAGTTGAAAAAGAAAAACTAAAATAAAGTAAACACTGTAAACCAGAAAGCTGCACATAAACATCTTGGCCTCTGAAACGCATGTCAACAACGGTCTATTGTAAATCCGGCTAAACGAAGCCCACAGCGCTGTCCACATTGATCATCTCTCGCCCCGCTGAGGCTGCTGCCGCCCATCCCTCGTCTTATTTCTCCCAGGCTAAAGTTTGGGAGCTCTCCCAAACAAAACGGCAAACCTTGGCAGCGTCCCCCGCGGGAGATACTACAGCCACTGACAAAATCAACATCACTGCTAGCAAACAAGGACGTCTTTGTGGGAGACGGCGTCTCGGCGAGGATGCTTTGTCAATATCAGCCTGTGCTGCTCTTGAATCCGGAGGAATTTGGACGGAGACGTATGCATTAAGTCATGTGGAAACTATGCAAAGCCCCCTCTGCAACACAACGTTGCTCCGATTGCCGCACCCGAGCGCCAGTGATGATAGCGGCCGCGTTTGGAGGAAGATGAGACGGAGAGACTAAAGGACAAACGATACCGATCGCTGCAATCAGCGTCGGCGAATCACAGCGAAGTGAAAGTGACTTCGGACAAATCTGAGAGGATTTGGTGTCATGGCCATCTCCTTTCACCACAAACCACCCCGTTCCACCTACCAGCCCCCCCCCCCCCCCCCCCATACCCTCCCCATACGTTTACACTGCTTAACAACATGAATGTCGGTAGGAGAGGGGCGAAGGGAGCTGTGGGGATGGGAGGAGGGGGGGGGGGGGGGGGGGGGGCAGCGAGAGAAGCTGGGTGGGGAGGGAGAGAGAGAGTGTGGCAGCGGGAGGGTGGTGGTGGGTGAGGGGATGAGAGAGGGGGGTAGTGGCAGGGGGGGAGGGAGGAGTGGTGAGGAGCGAGAGGGTGGTGGTTGAGGGGAGGAGAGAGACAGGGGCAGTGAGAGAGTGGTGAGTGAGGGAGGGAAAGAGAGAGGGGGGGTGGGGGGGTACACAGTTTGTTTCAATTGTGCCGCGTCAAGGCGACTGTGTCGCGCCGGGGCCAAAAACAACATTTTCTTTTGATAAATGTCTATGAAACCGGAGATCTTCTCCAGGGTTTTGGTTTACTCTTAAATAATAATCTTCACCAACATTGAGCGAGGGGCCTGAGGTAATGCGTTCGGATCCTATCAATAATGACTCCCATGCCTGGAGGATTAGCGGCGGGGTCCCTGGCGTAAGAGGACATCTCGGCTCTGCCGCGCTTCACAGCCGTTTAATGGTGAGGGTGGAGAGGGTGGCGGCCTGGTGTACAGATCTGGAGGGGTGTTGGAGGAGGGATGGAGGGGGGGGTTGTTGGATGGAGGCCTGGCTCATCTGTTTCAAAGCCTTGAGGCAGAGAGGAGGCAGCGCAGTGTGTGTGTGTGTGTGTGTGTGTGTGTGTGTGTGTGTGTGTGTGTGTGTGTGTGTGTTCGTAACTCCCGACAGGAACTGATTGCTCATTGTTTTGCTAAACAGTCCAGTACCTTAACGGCATTGACAACCCCCCACCCCTCTTTCCATCACATGATCCCTTTGTTGAGAAATCTTAATCTTCACACACACACCCTGGCTCTTCATTTTTGTGAATCACGCTTATAATATATCCATTATTTGATTAATTCGACCCTGTTCCTTGTCCTCACCACTTGGAAACATCATGGATTATTTCCCATGATGCATAAACTTCCGTCACTTTCTCCAACGTGGACAACTTCATGTACATGCCTGAAATCCAAACTGACAACAGGTAGATAACACCTATCACAGTCACTGATGCATTTGGGTTAAAAAAGCTTTTTTTTTTTAAATGGCAAAGGACATCAGATCATCCAAGTAAATAGGTATTCCTTTGATCCTAGGCACTTCCTAGCCTCTCTCAATGTACTATCCACATCTTTATTCTCCTTTGTGCTCTACTGTAGGGGAGGTCGTCCATCTCTACCTCCCGCATGACAAATCCTAACATGTCCTCATGCTGGTCTATCTGCACCCCTGACCTCCTCTTCTGTCCCTGTCGTACACCCCCTCGCCCCAGAGACAGGAGAAGTGTATTTGGGGTTTGAAACCTCAACTCTGCGGTTGAGCTGCACAGCCGCAGAGTGGCTGAGTAACAGGCCCTGGCTGTGTCAGGGACTCACTGTGGGCTGGGCTTTAAGTGGTTCCACCAGAACCCTGAGCAGCCCTGACTGGTACCTCCTCGCCCGGACCATGGCGATTGGCGCGAGTACATAGCGGCCGTGTCGTGGAGGTTCCTTTTAATCACTCGTTCTCCCACTACCTCCCTCACCAAATGCATAAGTGGTCTCACCAGAGCCCTGGGGAGCCCCGACTGGTACCCTCGCCCGGACCACGGCGATTGGCGCTCTCTCTCTCTCTCTCTCCCTCCCTCTATATCTCTCTCTCTCTCTCTCTGTGGTCCATTCAGCCTGGATGAGTCACGGCCTAACATGCCGGCGTTGTTCCCCTTACGGGGTGCTTTATCCAGGGAGTTATTACCGAGGTAAATGAGTGAAGGAAAACAATACATAAAACGCATAATTGCAACTAACTATTGGGTTTGGAAGCTGCCGGGCTGCGGTCTTCAAATAGTATCAGCAGCATGTGTCGCGGGCTAACCTCTGCTGTGCTCTCTACACTGCGCAGCCAGCAGATAGCCAAAGACAAGCAGGCGAATGGAGCTTTAGGGGCTGATGTGGCAGGCTTGAGTAGCTGCGCTGTGTTTTGGCTGTCCTGCCAGCTCCTTTCATATCCCGAGGTGAGGTGTTTTTCTCCCCCCCTGTCAGACGAACATTACCATGCTGACAGATACCGAACGGCACTTGAAATCGCTACGCAAAATATATATTTTCTTACTTCTGTAAGGGGCCGACGGGGCGTGCCTCATTCTGTCTCTCGCACCCCCCTCCCCCCCTCCACAGCGCTCTGGCTAAATGATCACTCTGGGGTCGTTCAGATTCTCAGTCTCCAGAAAGGGAAATAAGCGCCTGTCAACCATGCTGCATTGTGTGCTTAACGGTTATATTCTGCGTCGTTTTGATAGTATTTTTTTTTCTTTTCCGTGGTAATGCAACCGGTGTCGTTGTTTGATCTGGTTGTTGATGCTCTCTCTCTCTCTCTCTCTCTCTCTCTCTCTCTCTCTCGTGCCAGTCGTATGACAGGCGGTCCGGCCGAGCCCACCGCGACCCTGGGAGCGTGCTCAGTGTTGTCCTTCTGCTGTCTACCAGGGTGGTACAGAGGTATGCGGCGGTAATTACACACAAGTGATGACAACGATAACAGAGGTGTTTTTCTTGCTTCCTAAGTAATTCCCTCAAACTCGCCACACACACACACACACACACACACACACACACACACACACACACACACACACACACAAACAAAATAGACCTAACACAACCCAGAAGGACGCACTACCTTCCTGCCACACACACAACTTTACTGGCCCACAGTGGACCTATTAATGTCAGAGCTGTATTTTCGCCGTGTTTTCCTTTGCGACTGAGGACCGGGAACCTTCAAAGAGAACAGAGAGACCGCCGGTGTTGTTTTATGGTTGCCTTACATCAGGCAGCCCTGAGCAGTCTGCAGCTCTACAGGCAGAGGACAGGCCAGACAGACACAACGTCTAGCGTGACCACACACACACACACACACACACACACACACACACACACACACACACACACACACACACACACACACACACACACACACACACAAACACACACACACAGGGTTAAACTGCAGCCCCAACTGTAGTTCAACTCCACGTCAATCTCCTCATACGCCTGACCGACGTGCTGCCATGATGTTAAACGTTTTGTTTCGTTTCTCTGTCTTTGTTTGAGTCTTCTGGTTGAGATCATTTCAGGCTCAGCATGGCGGACAGAAAGATGTTTTTCTGGAACACATGCAAACAAATAAATGTGACCACTCTTCTGGAGACACTTTGGGCATGAAACTCTAGAAAGAGAGAGAGAGAGCGAGGGTGGGGGAGGCCAGCTCACTGTCCCAGAGGTGAACGCCGTAACACTGATTAGGCTGATGCAGGGGGGCCTGACCCAGCGGCCTCAAGGTCGTGACCCCCAGCCCCCCGCCCCCCAAGACGAAAATTAAGAAGAGGGAGGTGGGGGTCAATTAGCATACGATCCCCTGACCCTGACTCTTCCCCCCCCCCGCAGGTAGAGGGATCCAGGGTGCTAGTGGGGATTCTAAGGGGGTTGTATTTGCACTCCAGCCAAAACAATCCCTCCCCCACCCCCACCCCCACCCCCACCTCCATCACCACCACCCCACCCATGCCTGCCAGCCCCCCCATCGCCAGAATCACTTCATTGTTGTCCGAGGGGGTTTGGGGGTGGGGGGGTGTCAGGAGCCTGCGCCCAGCTCCTCCAAGTGAAAATAAATAAATAATTCTGGGCGCTGCAGAGGCGCGTCAGCCATATGACTTGTGACAGGTTTGGTTAATTCCGAAGCCAAGTAGCTAAACAAAACATTACGGCAGTCCACGGCCCTGCACGCCTTTAATTGCTTTTCCGATGAGCTCATGACTTGAAGGTGTCCTGGACCGGGCCGCACACTCCGACAGGTGCTCTGCTGCACGTGTGTGTCTGTGTGTGTGTCTGTGTGTCCGTGTTTATGTGTCTGTGTTTGTGGTTATGAGAGGGGGAAGGAGAGAAAGAAAATCTGTGGAGATCAAATGAAAGGGTTTCAGCTGTGTGTCTGTGTGAGGGAACTGGGTGTAGGATGTGTGCCGAGTTGTGTCGTACTTATGTGACTATGTGTGTGTGTGTGCATGTGCGTGCGTGCGTAAGGGGAAAGAGAGATGATGTTTGTATATTATCCGCCAAGATGTAAGCGTGCAGATGCATGTGCAAGATGGTCACACAAGGAAACATGAAACACGTAAAGATTTCCGATCTCTGAAACTATTTTATGCATACGCCCATATTTGTACATGTACACACAAGACGTGTGTGTGTGTGTGTGTGTGTGTGTGTGTGTGTGTGTGTGTGTGTGTGTGTGTGTGTGTGTGTGTGTGTGTGTGTGTGTGTGTGTGTGTGTGTGTGTGTGTGTGTGTGTGTGTGTGTGTGTGTGTGTGTGTGTGTGTGTGTCCAGAAGCTTGGAAACTGTAACCAGACACAAGGATGTGCTGTTCCTCTCTGTTGCTGCTCGACCTCTAACACAACTACCCTCTGTTGCTCTATGCCCTGAAACCGAAACACAGGACGTTGACAGGCCACACTCACCTCAGGTTTACCAGTAGCCGTGGGTACAATGATCAGCCTCTTCAAGGTGCTAAATGAGGATGCGCAAACAAACAGGTGGATGGAAGCACACCTACGTGCATGTTGTTTTCCCACATGACTAATGATAGAGAAGGAGACATGTCTGTTCCCATGCCTGAGGCCACCTCCTCTCCATCTGCAGGGCTTCAGCAGAGAGTGAGTCATGCTAGTTATCTGTGGAAGCCCCACATTACTCTGGGCCCCAGTACGGCCTGTGGAAGGGCCCCTGGGGCGGGCGGTGTGTGGACAGAGAAACAGTGAGACAAACGGGAAGCCGGAAAAAATGGGAAAAGACAGGAGAATGGATATGTTATTCTTTCAGTTCACCGGTCATGCACTGCAGGTGAATTCATGTACGCCGCTAGTGAAGTCAGAGCGGCGTGCCATGAGGCCCCAGATGTTGATAAGAGACAACTATGGTCATTTATAAATCCGAGAAAGTATGGATGAGGATAACATCAGCCCCCATCCACCACCCTCTCTTCCCCGCTCCACTCCCCCGCAAGGCCCTCTAAGCGGTTTGGAACAGCGTCCTGATGGTGAAGACCTGACCAGACGCTGCATGACCCTGGTCCAGCGTCAGGGGGAATCAGCCGGAGAAAAGGGAGCCCAAACAATGAGCGCAATGTCAGCTCTGTCTCATCCATTATCTCCTGCCCTCATCATCTACTCCCTCACACACTGAGCACAGGTGCGCAGCCTTAATGAACCGGGACAGTAATGAAAATAAATGCAGACGCTCGCACATGTGTGCGAGTGTGACACACATAGCCCAACCACATCATACGTATACGAGAGTTTAAATGTAGCCTTGCACTGACACACACACACACACACACACACACACAGGCACAAGCGCGCGCACACACACACAAACATACTCCATCTCTCTCAGGAAATCACATTGAAGGAACGGTTTTGGAGCCACTACCGAACGTGAACCTGGCCCTCATCGGCCAGATAGCCGGCCATTCCCCAATGAGCGACGAGGCCCTGCTCCGCCTGATTGTGTTAATGCATCATTACCGCATCCATCATGGAGGTGAGGTGCACTGTGGGAACCCTGAGCTGGCCCTGATGTAAATGCGAGGAGACAGGGAGAGACGGCGCTGAACCTCATTAAATAAACAGACGGCTGATGACTTCTTCTTCTACTGCTGCTGCTGCTGCTGCTGTTTCCCACCGAGCGCCCAAGCCTCGAGAAGCAGGCTCACCGCCGCCATCGCTCAGCCCGCCGCGTAGACCTCTCACTCTGAGGTTCAAGATGAGTTCGCTCCGCTCTGTCGTGGGCCAGAGATTGTTCATCCCCCCTCTCGATCTCCCTCTCTCTCTCTCCCTCTCTTTCTCTCCTTCCTGCCTTCCAGTCAGTGTGTATTCACAGCCTGGTCTGCGGGACTGACGGGAGGATGACTCATCCCTACCTGTCTGCAGGTCTCCCTGAGTTTGGACCGAGACGCCGACCACACTGTCGTCTGTCAACAAGTGCCTCTGACCGCCTGCTCTCACGCAGTGTGTTCAGCTGCTACCTCCAGCGAGTAATGTGTCATCGGAGCCTGTTTTGGCTGCTGCCGTCCACATTGCTATGAACTGAATATTTGTAGGAGATGCTGAAAGGAAATTACATATATTATTCAATTCCCCCTCGCTCTGACTGCCCAGTATTTTCTCTATCTCTCCTTCTCTGCCACCTCCTCCCGTTCCTCCCCGCCACGGTAGAATGAAGATTACTCCTCTTAAGGACATGGCCCTGAGTGGTTGCACATTTCAGCCATTTAGCAATTTGGTGTAATAGTTTCAGGATGAGCTGATGTTTCAGCTGCGATGGAGGGACACTCTGATAGAAGGACTGAGAGACTGCCAGAGAGAGAGAACAGAGAGGATGGAGGGGGTGGTAGGAGTTATGGAACAACCTTGCATAGCAACACGGGAACATGAGTTGTGATGGGCCAGATATCCCGGTGGAAGATAGATACGGTGCCAATACTCAGATGAAAGAGCTCAATAGAAAAATACTAAACATCAGGGGAGTGGAGGATAACACGCTCTGAACTCGAGGTGGGCTAGGAAAGGATATTTGAAACCCCTAAAGGCCTTGTTTGCTATGCATAGTTAGGTGCAGATATCAGCGTGTTTGAAATGTCCTCCTGTTAATTAGACATTACAAATGTTGTCTACCCCGGCTCCAGGTGACTGATAAGAGGTGCCGCCTTGCCAAGAACATTCATGTGAGCGCGTGTGCATATATGCTTGTGTTTGTGTGTGTGTGTGTGTGTGTGTGAGAGAGTTAGAATGTGTGTGTGTGCATGTGTGATTTATGTGCATGTGTGTGTGCTTGCACACATGTGAATGTGCGTGTGTGTGTGTGTGTTTGACCTGAGACTTGAGATTGGGATTTTGCCTGATGTAGACAGGCTGTTATTAGTGAGTAACGAGTGAGGCTGAGATTTGATAACTCCTCACTGACTGAGTAAAGACAGAGTGTGTGTGTGTATCTCTCGGTCAAAGTGTGTCACTCCTATCTAAACACAAACACACACACATTGATGATAAGCTGGGAGTGTTTACCCCACAGATCTTTGTTTTGTTCAAGCGAACGGCAAACACACTACATTATGTTACAGGCATGTGCACAAAAAGGGCACGCTATCAAACCATCCAACACGTGCACACGTACACACACACAAAGCCACCTGCAGCTCAAACCACTAACATCTGCCCTAGTAAGTAACCATGGCACTAACACATCAGTTAAACATGTTGCAAATACTGCTTAGGTTGGCTCAATGCAGAACAACATCAGAAAGAGGGGGGCAGCTTTCAGAGAGAAGAGTAGAAAAGTGGATAAGAGGAGAGGAGAGACTTGGAGAAAAGGACTCAGACTAAAAAGAGAAAGGGAGATGTATTAGAGGTAGGCGAGAGTATAGGGCATGGACATCAGAATGCCTCATGATTTATTGTTGGCTAAACGATTTTTTAGAGGACTCAAGTGTTTAAGTACAGTAAAATCCTTAATCAACCTAAATATACCGCAACCTAGGCTACGAAAACGTTGTTTACCCAGATCTCAAATGAGAAACGCTGTGGCAGATTCAAATGCAACTATGCCTCTGTATAAGGAAAACTTATTTCACAATAAATTACCAAACAATGACCAAAAAAACATTACTACCCACACAATAAGTAACATTCCAACATTCCATGTCCCTATTCTTCCATAATGGAGGTGGTCATTGCGATGTGACATTGTGATGTACAAGCTCTATTGAAATTAACATCTGGGGGGAGACGGCACAGAGAATGGCCGGAACCGTAAAAAACGCTTTGAGCCTGTTTTGTGATACATATATGCTACCGAAGAAACCTCATTTGCAAGTTTGGATGAAGCTTTTGAAAAGGTGTTTTTGAACAGTAGCCAGTCTACAGAATTGATTTACAGACATTTTATTTTACAGATTACTACTTCATGCTTAAGGATCCCCGCCACTATTGTGAAACAAAAGAAAGTAAAATGCCGCGTTCAGCCAGATTGGAGGTTGTCTGCCTCAGACTACAGTAATCTGAAGCCTGATGTGTGAGACTAATTAGTGGAATTGACCACACAAACTGCTAGGGGCCTCAACTTATCTTCCTGTTGGTGTGAGTTCGCTGAAAAATAACACTTTCACGCACACACACACACAGACAGACAAACAGACACTCGCAGACTGGCAGACTTAATAGTTCAGCAAGATACCCCTTGTCTATGAAATGTTGATAGACTGCTGGCAGTGGGAATAACCAGCAACCAACCTTTACCCCGAAGGGAGATAATGGGGACGGGACTTAGGGCAGAGGGACACAAACTTGGCTTCATTGTTGGTCAGCACAGAATATCCCTGGAAATCACAGTTTCAATTTCTCTGTCTAGACTCGTGAACTCCTCAGAGAAATGGACGAGTCTGTGTTCAAACTGAGTTAAAACAAACAGCCCACACCATTTTAGGAAATAAAAATGGGTTTGTTCAGGAGCCATTTTGAAATGAAATCGCTTTAGAGTCCAGAGGTTTCTCACAGCAGACATGATCTTCAAAACAAGAAT
The DNA here is from genome assembly GCF_949987615.1 of Pollachius pollachius. NCBI lineage: Eukaryota > Metazoa > Chordata > Actinopteri > Gadiformes > Gadidae > Pollachius > Pollachius pollachius. Next base: position 38,931,410 of record NC_136934.1, read on the forward strand.
CTTTCAACAGGAGGTATTTTAAACTTTATTTTGGAGGGGGTTCATTATGACAATGAACTGGCACAGTGCTCGGCTGCTGTCATTGCTAACATGTGCTGCAAGCGGTAGGAAATTTCCTTGTCTGAACCATAGTTGGTCAGTAATCTGTGTAGTAGCATTACCTAAACCTCAACACAGCCCAAGAATGTGGCCTGAGAGCCCCGGTGTGTACTTTCCAACCCACACTGCACGTAGGCTCCTCGTATATTAACCTGACAGGGAAATACCGCAGTACAACGCTAACCATGTCATTAAACCAACCCCGCGGCTTCCACATCTCATAAGGTAAACTTATGTGGCTTTTTTCACAAAACCCTGCTTTTATCCAAACCCACTTCCATCAGTCACTGCAGAACCATGCTTCCTTCGGCCAAATGATGAGCCTGCCGTGCACGCCCACGCACCTATGATGACCGGAGGAGAGGGGTCTGGACAGCAGCTGTTCAACCAAGTAGTAGCAGTGGAGGGCCGTCCGTGACATGTTTACACATTCTCTAACTCTAGTCTGGCTACTCTGTGTGTGTGTGTGTGTGAGATCGACAAGAGAGCTGGTGATATAGTCTGCTTCCAACAGTTTTATGAGAACGGTTCCTGAAATTTCAGTGTGAGTCAGAGAGGTGTGTGTGTGTGTGTGTGTGTGTGTGTGTGTGTGTGTGTGTGTGTGTGTGTGTGTGTGCAAGCGAGACACAGTGGAAGCCCTCCTCTAGTGTCTGTTCTTTCATCTTCCATCCCCTCTCATCCTCTCTCAACACGCGTGCGGCCTGTGTTTACAGGCTGTTTATTTGAGTAGCCGCGCTGGGGGTTGTTTGGGTGTGCGTGTGGTGTTTGTGTGTGTGTGCGGGGAGGTCAAACCACACATGGTGAGTGGGACCTCTAGACCCCCAAAGGGCCACTCAAAGCAACGATAGTGTACTACTGCTGCTGCAGACACACACACTCACTCACTTACACAAAAGCGTATTTACACACACACATACACACACACACACACACACATAAATTTATGCCATAATGACATATATGCCTAAAACTGTTTCCAGGTTTAATATATCACAACAATATGGCAAACATATTAATTATGATATTAGGAGTCTGTAGTGACTGATACTGCTTCATCTTGCAGTAGCATCAGGAGTTGGATGATACTGCTGTGATATTTATATTTACGCATTTTTATGCTTTTTATTTATGCTTTAAAGATCCAGTGAGTTACACAGGAAGGTATGGGAGAGAGAAGGGAGGACATGCAGCAAAGGACCACAGGCATGAATTGAACCTGGGTCACTGCGTTAAGGACTGAGCCTTAATGGTACGCTCTCTACCCGGTGAGCCAACGGGATGCCCCTAATGGGTCAAAGTTGACATTGTCTGACTTTGAGCGCAGCACCAAGATGGATAGCCTGAGCAGGGGGAGCAATTCACAGGTTAGCGTCAATACTAGGGTGGGCTTCAACACTGAACTCCATAGGAATACATTGGCAACACTGACACTGAATGTTCAGCAGGTTAAACACTTGTTAAACACAGTCTTTCATCCCAAGGCTGCCACACTATCCCACTCAGTCCTTCAGCAGCAGTGGAGGTAACAAATGTGTGAAGACGTTTCTCTTGATGACGTTGCTACCAGCTGCACGATCAAGACCTTTAGCAACAGCTCCTGTACAGAAGGCCACATTGTGCTTTGAGAGCGAGAGACTCGGTACAAACTAGCAGATCATCCGTGGTCTGGGTTGTTTTCCCAAGGTGGAAGGGCCGAGAAAAAAATGCGTTAGGAAAATAAACTTCTTAAATGTGACTGAAATCGGAGGCAACAAGGGCTGCTGTAAGAAATGGGCTGTAAATTGTGATTCCTTGCGGTTTTGGTTAATCCTGATTGAGGAACCCCCGAGTTGAAAAGTCAGCAATATGAGACTGCAACAAAAATAATTACACCTGGGGTTAATGAGCACCAGCGCCAAGGGCCAGGGAGCGGGGCAGAGCGAGAGAGAGAGGGGAGACAGAGACAGAGAGTCAGGGAGAGAGAGTGAGAGAGCGAGAGCCTTATGACCATGTAACAGAGGGATTAGGTTAAGGGCTGCTTATGGAGAGGTGTGTTCTCCCTTCGCCAACAGTAGAGGTGGAAATTTTAAACCCACATTTGTCTTCATCCAAGCAGCTGAAGCACCAAACCGCTTCAGCAAGAATAATAAATTCTGGGAGGAACGTAGGCTGGCATCCCCCTGCCGGTCAATCCATCTGGAAGGTTTACTTGAACAAGCGTTTCCCTCCAGGCCTAATTACTGCGTAGCTAAGGCCCTAAAGCACACTATCTCATCGCACCTCCCCACATCGTTACCTCCTCTGCCCTGGCCCGACACACCGACCCCTCTCTCCCCTCTTTCAGAGGCTTTCATCTCTGCAGTTATGTCTACAAGCCTACACACACACAAGCACACGCACACACAATCTCAGCTGTGTAAGGAGCTGGCAATAACCCCGACAGCAACCGCTGTCCTCCTCTGCACAGTAGGGAGTTTCTTTGGGTGTAAAAGACAAAACAAGTGTTATTAACAAGCATGTGGAGGTCCATCCGTCCGTCAGTTGTCACCCATTTGAGAGGTTGTGTAACGTATGTGTGCACCTACAGTATGTTCTCGTGCATGTGTGCATCTACATAGCATGTGTGCGTGTGCATGGTTGTGTGTCTTTTGCTTGTGTGCTCAACAAATTCCACCACAGCACGGGTCTTGCTCCAGTATAGCACCTGCTAGTCTTCCTCCCCTGGCTTCCCGCCTTGCAGCTGTGGCGGAGGGGGGACGCGCTCACTCCTTGAGCCCCAGGGCAATGGTAAACAACACAGCGGCCCACATCAAAGACCTTCCACTCCTGGAACACCACTATCTGCCTTCATCCTCGGACCCAGTCGCTCAACAAGCACAGCCTACTGTCCTCCACTCCACAGCCAAGGTATGCATCACAGGCATGAGGAGGAGGGGGAGGAAGATGAAGAGTTTGACGCATTGGAAGACATTAGGGAGATTTGTTTGATAACATTCTTTAGTAGAAGGATGAGGAGAAAGAAAAGGAGGAAGAAGAACAGAAGGAAGAAAAGGAGGAGGAGGAGTAGGAAGATGAAGAGGAGGAGGGAGAGGATGAGGGAAGGACATGCCAGATACAAGCAGACAAAGGCTCTCATAAATTACTCTTCTGCCTTGTTCTTCTTTTCTTCGATTTATCCTTCATATTCTGCTCCAAATGTGCATGCTCAATGAGCTCAAGACAAGCAGAGAATCAGATTCGTGATAGATGTTTTTCTTCCTCCAACATACTGTCTGCCTCCACGACTCCACCCTAGGACAAGTTTCAGGGACATCCATCAACTATGTGCCTGTGGAGCCGAGGGCCAAACGTGGCCCCTGGATCACCACCTAAGGCCTTTAGAAGCACATGTGCATGTCCAGTGAGATGAAAAGGACAGCAGAACCAGTCCTGTACGGCTCTAGAGTCCTGGCTCGGGAGTTGATGCAGAGAGCCGACCAAATGGGGCCGGACAACTCTTTCTACCTGGTGTATCCATCACAGTTCCTTTAAAGACAGATGCTTTTCAAAGCGGTCAGGGAGAACCACGGCTTATTTAGGAACTGGGGTTCTGAGCCGCTTTCGCTGCATTAAATTGCTTTTTGGGGTTTCATCAAATGGCAGCAATCACTTTCATATCAGCAACATATCAAGTCAATGAATGAGGCATCCAATCCTTTGGCTGTATATCCATAAATGATACACTTTCTGGCCTTTAAATGGAATAGTGTTTCTGAATGGGTGTTATACCTGCGTACGTATCCAAAACGTTTCGAGCTGCTTAACCTACGGGCATGTTATATTGATTTCCTCCATCGGGGAACGGGCAATAATGGTCTTGAATGGACTATATTTCGGGGGGATTTCTATGAGCAATAGGCTAGGTGCAGATGACTAATGAAGACCAGATAACGGGCAGCAGAGGAGAAAAGCGAGCTGATTGCTCCTTTCCGAAGGGATGGTCAACGAGGGACCCGAGGAGCAGTGCTAACATTACGAGAGCCCGGCTCCAGCTCATCTTGTGGTTAATGTGGGGTCAGCACCTCAGGGAACGATCCTGGAGAACAGAGGGGATAGAGTTGCAAAATAGTGAGCTGTGTCGAAGCAGTGCATCTGAGACAGGGGACCTTTAACCGCATGATGTCAAATCCCTAATGCGATACAATGAAAATCACACACACACAAGCATGCAGGCATGCAACCCGAGGGGAAGCCAAGAGACAGCAAAAACCTAAGAGGTTTCCCACAAACCCAGGTATTGTACATTTCATTTGTACAAGTCTAGAGGTAATTGCACACAAAGGGTTGCATGTGACCAATATCAGTGGCATAATACCAGGTCTGCACATTAATGGATATTTCCAAGCTAAACCAGATTTATAGTTCAATATTTTACCTCGACTGTTCTACAGAGACGTTCCATAAAGCTAGAGATGACTAAAACAGCACCAGAGGTGAAGTCACCGCTTGTCGTCTCGTTCCCCTGCCTGACAGGAGCATTGCTCCGTGGGTCTACTCCATCGTGCAGGCTTGTTCCCGGTTTGCCCCCACTGGAACCACGCAAGTAATGCCAGTTGGGTAAAGTAAGTCATCAAAAAAAAAAAACACTACGACACTAGAAGCTTAACTTTTCTGGAATGTGTTAAATTGCATGTTAACAAATACTAATGAAGAAATGAACACACACACACACACACACACACACACTCACACACACAAAGAATGCAGTGGAATAAAAGCGTTGGGCTGTGTGGATAATGGGCCTGACGTAAGGGGACCTATAAACCCGGCTCAGGTGTGGGTTTATTTTCCTTGGATGCTATCAGACAAGCCATGAAATAAGAACCACAGCGACGAACCCGCGGCTCAACAATAAACCCACACTCACACACAAAGTTAAGTGCGATTGCTGTCCAAATAAACCTGGACCTGGGTCTTTGGCCGGACGGCAGGGTGAAAGTACTGCGGTGCCATCTGACACATTTCCAGCCACAGTGCTACCCTCGACCCAGCAGCACCCACCTCTGCAGAGCAGCGGTGCGTGTCCGTGAAGTCAGCCCTGTTCCACCGGTAGGAACCTGCTGTAGCAGCGGCCCAGCGCAGCACTCATCTATTCCCTTAGTTATTTTTTTGGAACCTTGTTCTATAAACGTGTTTAAATGTTTACTTCGCCCAGTAATTACCAATTTGACATTGAAATTGCTAGCATGCCACTTTGCTAAAACCAATTAGTTAATAAGCCTTCGGATAAACTGAGGTACACATTGAAAACAGCTGGACAAGCCCATTAACAGCGCTGGTTCCAACTCTGACCCGCCTAAGGGTGGACACGTGTGTCAATGTCTTATCCCATTAGAAATCTTCACCCCATATAATATATATAATAATCTGTCATGTGTAATAGCACCATGGTGGTGACTTAGTCACATAATAATGCCGTGGTGGCTGCTGGTAACTGGGATGCATCATAGCATGTTCCACCCACCATTCCACTGACCATTCCACCCACTCAAACTGTGCTGAACCAAACTTCTGCCCTGGCTGTGGTTGTGTCCTCATCTCTCCGCCATCCCCCCTCCTACACTCAGCCCCAGCTTCAACTCTGACACACAGTGATGGGGAGGTGGGGTGGTGGTGGTGGGGGCTTATGGCTCAACCCGTTACCAACCGCGTTTTTTCATAGCGCAGAACTCCTTAATATCACCGATTACATCTCAGGCACCGAGCCAGAAACACCCTCCCAAACGCTTGCTCCTAAAGCAGTTTTTTCTTTTGGCTTGTCCAATGTCTTTTTGCATTAGTTGGTCGGTGGACATGAGCTGCAATACTGTATGTAGGCAGAGGCTGCACGCACACACACACACACACACACACACACACACACACACACACACACAAGGACAAACGCACATGCACACACACAGACATGCGCACACACACACATCTGTCCTCCAATTTTGAATTAGGAAAATAATATGCCAGGGAGACCTTGGCAAAACACTATTACATTATTATAACGACAATAATGTGACTTTAACCCCAACCGATGCGTCAGACCTCAGCAAAGTGACGCCTGCTCAAGTACTTCTCAAGGGCCAAGAGTACACTGGGAGGACAATGTGGACACCTTGTCCTCCCAGTGTACACTTGGCTCTTGAGAAGTACTTGCCCCCCAAAGTCTGGAGTCTCACACATCTTTGCAAAAAAACTGCAAGATTTAATTTACACTCGCAGAGAAAACAAAGTCCACAAAGTTAAATGGAAAAGCGCAGACAGCCATGGCAGGTCTGGTGCGGAGAGATATAAAATACTGTTGCAATTTTCAGACGCTCCCTTTGAACTCCTCGCACAGATCCCAGATTGTGATTATTGTCAGTATGATATTTATGGCGGGACATTTCTAAATATAATTACTTTGTGGAGTTGCACTTCCATGAGGATCATACCAAGATTCATGCCAGGCCACACTCGATGCTACAAGATACTAGAACTTGATAAGGGGACACCAGGACAGCGCACACATTCGAGGCACGGAAAAACAGTTCAGTTTATGGGAGCAACTAATTAAATTAACTAAATGCGACAGACAAATGGAGCCGCGTTTGATGAGAAAATTATTTATGGGGAAAAAGGACACCGTTTCAATAGTACCCTAATCTCAGAGAATCTAATAAAACAAAGTAGAAGGGCTGTTGTACGAGGGTGTTTGGAGTTCAGAAAGTCACACCTGCGTTTACATGTGTGGACATGGACAACACCCATGACCGGACCACACCCCACTGTTCACCTCAACGCTCCTCTATGTTCACCGCATGTCCTGGGTAATGAATACCGACAATGAATTATACACTTTAAAACGAATATAAAAAATAATGAAAAATGCAAAAAAGCATTCCCGCGGCTACACTATGGGTAAAGTTAGTTCTATAGTCACCGATACAATGCGGCTGAAATGGGACAACAAAGCATAGCTTGAGCTTCACTTTAAGAAGCCCTGATCGGCTTGATCATAGCATATATATTAGTATTGAGTATATCATAGTTGCTGCCAGAATAAACAAAAATAAAACAACCCATTATCCATATTGGGGGTCAAAATATTACAAAGACTGGGGGCACAATTGGCCTTTTATAGCGCTATTGACTCTACGTAAGAAAGAACACTTTTGCTTATTATGATAGTAGAGTGGTTTGGTACAGAGCAGCTTGAGAGGATACAGTGTAGACATCTTCTCGCTATCTCTCTCCCCTTCTCGCCATCTCTCTCCCCTTCTCGCCATCTCTCCCTTCTCTCTAAATCTTTCCCTTCTCTCTAAATCTTTCCCTTCTCTCTCCATCCCTCCACACTTCTCTCCCCCTTGTTTTCATCTCTCCCTCCTCTCTCAATCACTCTCTATTTCTCCCTTCTCTCTCCATTTCTTCACACTTCTCTCCCCCTTGTTTCCATCTCTCCCTTCTCTCTCCATCTCTCCCCCCTTCTACCCATCTCTCCTCTATCACTTCCCTTCTTTCCATCCCTCCTCCCCCTTCTCTCCATCTCTCCCCCCTTCCCTTCTGACACATTGGGGCTCCGCACATCAACAGAGGGCCTGTGGTTTATTTGACTGGGAAATTACCCTCCCCGTGTTTAACATATCTCCCATATTGTCATCGCCAAATATTTATTTGTAGGAGCCGATGGAGCCCAGCACTGCCGCATGCCTCTTGCAATGCGGCACAAATACAAGTCAGCATTGATGGACACGCATAGAAAATAAATAAAGATAACTTTCAACTAGTACTTCTGCCACAATTGTGTTAGCTATAAGATCTTTAGTTTTTTCCTATTTCCTTATCATTCTAATCAGAGCTCGGTCTCTCAGCAGGCTATAAATGTGGCTTCCGAGAAGGAATAACCGAGGCAATTCAACAAGCATTTCCTCCATCTCTACAACTATTCTTGTAACCATTACCCAAGACAGTGATAAAGACAACAAACCAAGTGTAATGCAAGTTTTTATACTGGCTTATTTTACGCTTCGATGTAGGCTAAATGGAAAGTGGTTGAGGTGAATAACTGTCGATAAATAATATCAGATATGGCCAACTGAACACTCTTGCTAGGGATTTCCTGCCAAGCCAGGAATTTGGTTTGGCAAGACTTTCTTACCACTAATTTCACCTTACCAGTGTGAATTGACCACACCTTAACCAGCGTTTTGAGGGGAAAGACCAAACTAGGGGAATATCACGGTATAGGAAACATTTTGGGTTATAAGCCAATCGAGAGTGCTACGTTTGGACAGAAGTGGGTTCATGTGGGCGGGGGCCCCCCAAGATTGCAAGGAGCAAACCACAAGGGGGCAGTGATGTCACAAGGACCTGGCAAAGGTCAGGGAGACTGCCTCATTAATAAACTGCAAATAGTGAGGGGGAGGCAACTAGAGAGGGGGAGAGAAGGTGAGACAGGTTGTGGAGGAGAAACTAGCGGAAAAGAAAGGAGAGGGAAAATGAGAGGGAAAAAAGGAAGCGGGGGAGTGTCTGACAATACGTGGGGATTGTTAGACACACACACACATACACACACACACACACACACACACACACACACACACACACACACACACACACACACACACACACACACACACACACACACACACACACACACTATGTAGAAAGAGCAGGAAATAACAGAAAAGATTAAGGTCTCTCTTTGTCAAACAAACGCTGCTGCTTAAACAAGGAAAGTCTTTTTTCAAGACCACCCAACACTGGCCTTGTTGGTCCCAGAGTTCACCATGGATCCAGACGTCATCCCGTTCAAACACTGCGGCAGTGACAGCCCCGACCTTTCTCCTCTCTGATGCAGTTTAACGGAACCAGTAAGCAAACATTCTAATCTCCATCTTTTATTGCTGAACTAAATATTAAAGATTGTCTGCCAACATTTTGGCTTTTTTTTTTCTGCACAGCCCCACGAAAGACACACAGCTGTGTGCACACAAATAGAAACACAAACACACGTAGACAGGCACACACACACACACTAACACACACACACACAAAAATGCACTCCTCCGGCCTCTCAGAGAGTGGTTGGCGTCAGACCACATGTCCCAGGGGGGGCTTCCTGGTGACCCACTCTTTAAACAGGCCTGGAGATGTTGCCGTTACAGTGAGCTGGCTGCCCGTAAACACTCACTCTGCAAGATAAATGAGCTGTGCTATTGCTTGCTCATCTCTCTTTCTTTCTCTCTCTCTCTCTCTCCACCATCTCCTTCGCTCTCTCTCTCTCCCACCCAGCCACCCACAGGGCTTGTTGTTTGTTTGTCAGTTGAGTCTTCGTCTATTGTCACTTTCATTTGTATTTGTTTAAGACTGACAAACAGCAGGTTGCCAACATCATTTTACGGTTTTTCTGTTTTGTTATGTGGTTCTGCGTATTCTGTGTAGATAACAATAACAACAATAACAATAAAAACAATGATACACAACTCATTTCCAGAATGGATTTGATTTTAACTTCGACACAGCATAATAAAGTGGTAGTTATCCAAAATGACCCTGATAGACAGCATCTCCTCACTTTTTACATCCGCCGCTCTGTGTGTGTGTCTGTGTGTGCGTGTGTGTTTGTGTGTCAGGCTAGATGTGTATCTGCGTATTGTTCTGTGCGGAACAACACATCCTTACGACACCCCGAGAATACAAATCCAACAATCGCTCACAGCCACACACTCCACTCATCGATCACCGTCTCTTCTTATTGGCTAAGTGGGACGAGCCGAACCACAGCGCCAGGGAAAACATCCCAGCGTGGAGCAGTCAGTGTGTGGCAGGGCAGAGGCTCCCCTTCAGCCAAGCGTTACCACTGTGCTCACTACCAGACCGCAGCCATCGCAGACCAAAGCCATCACACACAACACTGCACTGCCCGCCACCCGGCACCGCAGGCTCAACATGTCACATGCCCGTGGATCCAGACCACGCCTCTGAACACAGCAGCGTTCCGGAATCATGCCCGGTACGTTCAAAAACCGATATACATGGATCCGTGGCATGTCTGGGGAATCTCCAAACGAAGAAAACCGAAACAGCCGAAGTAAAATACGAGCATGCCTGTCGTATGACACTCACATCATCAAACCCACAGATGCAACAGTGACGTCTCTCTGTCCCATGGTGTATGTGTGTGTTTTTCTGCGACACTATTTGTGCGCTCACTTCAAAAGCTGCAAGTAATTACTCACACACATTAAACCGTGGACCGCAAACAGCCGTGATGCCGAAGCACTCATTTTCTAAAACTCTCAAATGGTGTTTATTAAGACTCCCTTTCAAGCCCGAACTCAGAGTGTCCATAAAGAGCCGTGCTGCGGCTCTGCGGTGGCTCGCCGTGTGAGGGTTTCTACGTTAGTCAACATTCCCCAGTCTGTAGTCTCTCTTTCTCCGGCCCCGAAGGACCAGACACTCATCTGCACTGATAAACAGGTCAAATAAAAAAAGACATAAAATAAATAAATATGCATGTCATTTATTTGTTTCTCTCTTTGATTATTTTATTGTGTTCACATTTTCAGTCAGTGGCACATGTTCAAGGGGGTGGGATATTTTATGTTTGTACATTAAATGTTTTGTGATTTTGTGAAAAACGTTTCACAAAATCTTTCAGTCTTTTGGAGTAAACTGTTCCCCTTAAACACGTTCTCTGCACATAACAAGGGTGGACAGCGTGCATTTAGATCGGCGCTGAGCGTAACTGTGTATTGGGAGGATTTACGGGCTGCGGTGCATTCAGCAGGTCACCACCGGAGGCAGCGGTGTGCCGCAGAGTGATCATCAGGGAGGCCTGCGGTGCCACGGTCACACCTCTGGCCTGCGCTGCAGAGACACCCACCTAGCAGCACAGGCCGGTGGTGATTTACTAAGCTCCTGCCCCTCTCGCCCTCTCTCTTTGAGTCAGCCCAGGCTGGAGCATTACAGGCCCGCTAATGAACACACCATAAGAAGCCTCCCTGAGTGAGGGCTTCCCAGATGGAGGCCTGCTGCCCCCCCTACCCCCTGCCATGCCATGCAGGACGCAGGGGAGCCAGAGATAAGAGGCTTCCAAAGATATTAAACAGTACATATATAAGACACATTTTCTTACTGAAGTAACAAGGTATAAATTGTTAAAGTGCAAGATCTTTTTACGTGAAAGTGCATGTCTCTACAATATCTGAAATCAGGACATTTGAAATGATTTATTGACTGATTTTTCAATAAACTATAAGCTATGCACTGCCAAACTGAACACGTCAGTCACAATAAATATTTTTTGTTCTTAATCGGTTTATTTGTTTGATACTTTTAATTAGGACCCTTAATTCTGAGGCTTAAACCGAGAATAATCTCGAACCCTGAACCGGTGACCCATTGACCACTTATCACCTCTGTGATATCTCATCTTTACTCCTTTACACAAACAGAAGCTGTTTGTTGCTGTGTTCCGTCACCCGCAGCCCCAATCAGCCAATGGCGGAGGGACGCAGGCCCTTGTTTGTCTCTCCGTCTGACGGCCGTCTCCAGCACCCCGCTGCTCTGACAGACTTCCCCTCCTTCAAGAGGGACGCCCCGTGTTCACACCCAGGGGAGAGGCAGGGGGTTCAACGGGGACCCTCTGAACTGCCCCCGCACCCTGCCGGCGGCTCTCCGGTTGGGCCCTCTGAGGCCCTCGCTCTCCCCCTCCTCGCCACCTACTATGGGGCCAGCCGCTAGGACCCCATGGAGGCCGTGATAAGGCTCTTCCTTTTCAACTCTTGAACCAGCTCCGCTCAGCCAGAGAGTCAGAGATTACAACTAGATTATCAGGGCAGGGCACAGTAGGAGGGAAAGACAACAGCGCATATGATAGTTACAGGTAAAGTCCTACATGCTCCAGTTGCAAGGTTGCCAAGAATGTATTCAAATAGACAGATTCAAATATAAATATGTGTCTCTAAAGAAAAATGAATCATCAGTGTTGTTTGCAGTGGTCAGGACACAGCTTCTGAGGCACGTCTTGGGCTGGCTGTGGCCCTGAAAGGAAGCCCCCTTGGAGGGTACTATCAGCAGAGGAGGACGGGTGGTGACTGATAGCAGAGGTGTGAACACCAATGTTGCCACTGCAGGGGGCCGGAATGACCCACTGGAGAAAGGTTACAGGGTTAGAACGCTAGCCGCTAGGGGCCCTGCCCTGGGCTTCCTCAGGGGGTGTGCTCAGTATCGCGAGGATGTAAGTGTAGTGTGACGGTATGGTTTGATTTCAGACGAAATTGCTCATCGTGCTCGTATCATTGACATCAAGGACCCGATATTATAGCTCGTCACTGGGACACGCTGCATCTGTGTTTGTGTGCGTGTGTGTGCCTGCGTAGCGATTCGATCCGGCGGGGTTGTAACTCCACCATGTGACGCCTGAAAAGGTCTGCTGTGGAGCGGCCCTCCCTCCCTCACTCCTTCCCTCTTATCACACGGTCTCCGGGACCCCAATCACCCCCCCCCACACACACTGAGGTTTGGAGCGGCTGGGCGGCGTGACCTCTGACGCCTTAATCGACACGCATTAAGGGCCTCCCTAAACTGGACTGACAGAGTGGGCAGATCGAGCTGACATGGCGACTGACTGACTGGGCCGCGGGAATAGGAGCGGGGGGGGGGGGGGGGGGGGCAAAGAGGTAGCGGCGCTGAAAATCCACCCTGTGGAAGTGTGGACCCTCGCACAGATCACAGATTAGCTCCGGCTTTTGGTTTCCGTTAGGACCTCTGGGAGCTATGTCACAGACAAGCCGAAGGGGAAAAGACGCTAAAACTAGCAGGATGGGACTACCCGTTTAAAAATGACAATGTATGAATATTTCCCTCTTCCAATAAGGCTCTCCCATTGCGTTTACTGCCAGGCACTTAACGAACGGCGACCATAAATCCAGGGCGGTTGGAGGAACCTCAGGCAGGCCAGCAACAGAGAGACATGGAAATGTGTACGCGCGAGAACGTGTATGCGCAGCTTTGAACGCCCGTGGCTGCCACTTCGTTTGCCTGCACACACGCACCCGGGAAAATTGCGTTTGGGAGTGGGCTATTTTGTCTCCCAAGATTTTACCACAACAAATGTGTGTTTGAGCGCTCGCCTCAGCAGATAAAAGGCTTATGGTTCTGGCTTCTAATGATTTGCAACAAGCAGTGACGTGATGGGATGAGAGAAATATGCAAAGTGCAACGAGAGGACAATGGCCCAGTCAGAAAATATGGTGATTAATCAGAGGAGGAAATAAAGGGAATTAGATCAATGTGTTGATATCATAGGGCTAAAGAAAATGAATCCTATAACTTATGCTCAAAGGATGCCATATTTTCAACTTGTTGGATGCTTCAGGCTCACTCGGACCAGGGCGGGGGTCAAGTCACGGTCAAAATGGTAATTAAATTCTTGCAAGTCCACTTAAGCGGGTGAATCATGAAATACAAAAGCCACAATGCATTCTTCCAAAGAATGTGTTGCCTTAAAAACAAGCGGTTGATGTCATTTTCGTGGAGTTCATCAAATAATAACAATCGGCACCCGCCAGACATGTAAAAGTATATATTAGATAATAATAACACAGCTTTAGAAGCGATGTCTCTAATATCACCAGGGGCCACCCTCTGTTGGTGCTCAGGCCCTTCCACATGCAGAGAGCCACACATGGAGATAAAGTGTCATTTATCTCCCCGTGTGGAGGAGCTGGCTGGATTTAGTGTCTGCACCTGGCCAGGGGATCTTCGGCAGTGTCCAGCAAACCCAGGCCTCCGCAGAGTGACATGTTAAGACAGACCAGACTCATCCGTACGTCAGTCAGCCAGGCCTCTCCTCCTGCTAGCTGTCAACCTCCTCTCCCCCACGACCTCCGCTGGCTTGCTCAACACACACGTGCACACACACACACACATAGACAAGTGACAGGCACGCACATGCATCTGGACAAACACACAAATGCATATACACACACATGCACACTCTAACACACGTGTCCCCTCAAATCAAAACAACTCTGATGTCATTGCATGTTCTTCGCCCAATTATTTAACATGACATTGATTGAGTGAGACACCCACGTGAAATTCAAGATGTGTGTCGTTTATATATAAATTTATATAACTATATATATTTATTCATATCACCACCGTGTCGAACACATTACAGAGGTCGTTATGACTGTTATAACCCTGGGGTAGATAAGCCTACACTCACAATAAAGTAACATATGTCAGGGTCATTGGATAACACTGCCATTCACTCCTCAAGACGACTATGAATATTTCACCGTGCTACTGTATGCAGAGCGTTTCTCTCCGCTCCAGCTCTCCCTTTGCCATACCAGTACATGTGTTCTTCCAACACTCTCTCTTCCTCTGAACACCCCCTGACTGCTCCTCTCCAGGGAGACAGCCTGCCACGCTAATGACTCCTAACTACTTCCCTGCTGCAAGCCGTTGAGCTCAGCTCCAGCTCAGACCAGACAGCCTGCAGATCTGGGGTCAAATTCACACACCATTTTAAGGATAATTCTCATCAGACTATTCTTCAGAAGTTTTCTAGAAAAGTTTCCTATTCCTATATTCCTAAGTATCTAAGAATGTAATTTACTGAAATTCCTCGATATTTTCAAAGGAACCATAAATTAGCTTAGGAAGTATTTTTATTCCATTCTGACAAACTTTTGTTTGTAGGAATTATGGATTGGTAAACGGGATGTGTAATAAGTGCAATCAATTACTTTAGAATCCTGACTAGTACTCTTGCCAATCGATATATTGTGCCTGTAGTAGCCTACACCTCTTTTTCTCTAGAATAATAATAACATTTTGCAAAACTGAATAGAAAAACAAAATTGTAAATAGATGCCATTAAAACTACCAAGTCAAAAAAACAAAAAAAACAAGGCATAACTTCTCAATGTGACTCCTTAAGACAGTAAACATTTTATTTTTATAGTTTAAGATCTTTTTTAAAGAATCCCATTATTATTATTTTCTTTTTTCTTCTTAAGAATTTATTGTTCACAGGCATACACAAATAACACACACACACACACACACACACACGCACACACACACACACGCAGACAGCCCGGGCCCTGACAGGAAGCCTAGAGGTCCAAGGCCCCAGAGCCAGGCCGGCCCCACGGGTGTTCAGCTCAGCCCCAGCGATGTGGGTCTACTGCCCCCAGGCCCAGCAGACAAATGCTCCCTCCACTGTTCAGTTTGAAAAGTGATTAAGCTAATACAAGCAGTGGGTACGGACGCACACACACATTAGCTGCAGCTTTCAAAACACCAGATCATATTACGGCCAGGGGAAATGTTTTCATTATTAATTCCAGTAATGAACATTTAGCCGGGCTCTAGCACTCCATATCCCCGTCTCGTTTCCTCCCTTTTATTCGCTGATCTCATGGACAAATCTAGATGTCAAAAAGTGTGTTGATGACTCATGACACCATGACACCCTTTGGGTGAGGGGCTGTGGTACTTTTGGACTTGTTATTACTCCTCCTATGAAAATACAAAGAAGGTCCCAGAGAAGCGAGAGGCACCAGCACACCGCCCCAGAGTGCAGATGCTGCTGATAATGGGAGAGCTGGTGGAGGGGACGAGGGAGAGGGAGTGGGTGATGCAGGGGAGCACGGAGGTTAGAGGAGGGCTACCGCGGGCTAAGAGGCTGTTTTCATAGATAGTTTCCAAGCGTACTGGAGAGTTGAGCACAGACAAAAAAGCTTATACAGAGGTTATGAGGCAAATGGGTTTCAGTCTAGGACTGAAGTGATCGAGAGAGGGATAAAAGAAGATTCATAGAAATGAAAGTGATGCCAGAGAGTCAGCTTCAGAGAGAGGGAGAGATAGAGAGAAAGAGAGAAGAAGAGAGATACAGAAAGAGAGAAAAAGAGAGGGAGAGAGATAGGGACAGAGACAGAGAGAGGAGCGTTAAAAGTTAAAGGGAGAGACAGGGCAGTAAAGATGAGATGCGTCCCAGTATCAGCCTGGTGTCACAGATCCCGGCCCTTTAAGACACACTTGGTTTCACATTACCTGGGGGAGGCCGAGCAGACCAGGGAGCACAGTGATCTCCTCACCCAGGCGACCATAACTCTCTACGGACCAGAGGGTCTGGCACTGCTGGGGAGATACTTGGTGAGGTGGGGAAGGGAGGGGGTTGGATGTAATAAGTGTGGGGGTGGGGGGAGGGGGCTTCTGGTCACCTCCTTTGCCAATCTGTTCCCGTCTACAGGCTCCATTAACATTCCTGGCCAACCTGCTGGGGGGGGAGGGAGAGTTTGGGGGGGGTGGCTGGAGGTTAAGTGGGGTATGGGGATGACTGGGTTCAGGGGAGGGGACACATGGGGGGAGAGGAGGGAAGAGAGGCGGGAAGGAAGAAAAGAGAAAGTCAACAAAGTGAGGAGGTGGAGAAAGAGAGAGAGAGAGCGAGAGAGAGACGGAGACGGAGAGAAAGAGGGAGGGAAGATACAGACAGACAGACAGACGGAGAGCGACAGACAGACACAGAGAGAATAGACAGAGAGAGGAGTAAGGGCAGTGTCGGCCAGGGTCAGATGACTGGGGTGCAAGGGGTCTAGCCCTGGTCTGTTAACTCCACTCTCAGTGCTGCTCTGTGGAGCAGAACAACACACTAAATCACTCCTCCGATCACAGGGACCTGTGCGTTCACCACTCCTGCTGGTGCACTGTGTGCGTGGCATGTCTGTGTGTGCGTAAGTGAACGTGTTTGCGTGTGTGTGTAGGTGAACGTGTGTGTGTGTGTGTGTGTGTGTGTGTGTGTGTAAGTGAACCTGTGTGTACGTGTATGTGTGCGTGGGTGTGTGTCTGTGCATGTACGTGTGTGTGTCGACGTCAATGTTTCCTGTAACTATGAGTATCCCTGGCGAGGTCACGACCCCGCTGTGCATAGGTCAGATGTGTGTTGAACAAGATGACACTAACCAGTCTAGTGGACTCCAAGGCCCACCAGTGCATTAGGGCTCTGAAGCCCTCTCAATAAGAACAGGGAAATGGCCCGAAATCAATAAATTCAGCCCCTCATCTCTATGGCCCACTTGAAGTCATCTCTGGGCGTCTTCTGTTTGCCACAGCTAGCCTGGTAGTGGTTAAAACTGTCTAAATACTTTACAGAGCAATACATTTACCGTCGGCCTGCCCTGAACACAACACCACCACAATATGCAAGCTGGCCCTTGGACACAGGGGCTCGGGAGAGCCGTGGAGCGCAGTGCATTATGTGTTAAGGGTGGGCAAGTAAGCACAATGCTCTCTTATGATGGAGGACTCAAGGAAAAGCCGGGTGTTGGTGGATGTCATGGAAATGTCCACATATCCGTATCCACATTTACACGACTGCTCTGTCTGTTTGCATTACAGCTCACACAACACGCCTGCACACAGCTATTATATAAGTGTGATAATATTACCCATGAAAACAATCGGCCAACCACTACTGTAACACGCACGGTTTGCGAAAGCGGCCCGTCTATCTGTGGTCTTGTCCCTCAGCTACATCCTGGAGGTGGTCTCATTTGGTCCACTGACCCTGTACTGGGAGCCTGAAGGCACATTCTGTGCACCGAAAGCCCGTAGCCTACAATATGTAAAGCTATCACTTATGCACTGAAATGGGAGCCAAGGTACACCATTAGGGGGGGAGAAGACTGTTGGTGTGGCCTCCACAGCAACTTTTACCCTGACAGGCTCAAGCTCATAACTCACCAACACTGAATCAAGTTTAACATTAGACAGATGATACGGTCAAAACCTGCTACTAGGTAGAACGCAGAGGGCACAAGAACAACACTGTGTGCATGAGAACCTGTGTGTGTGTGTGCGTGTGCATATGTGTGTGTGTGTGTGTGTGTGTGTTTTAAACAATGACTCATTGAAATTCCCATGAAAACCGAATTCAGTGACATGTTGGTACAGTCTTTTTTGAATAGAAAGCGTGATGGTGTATTTCAAAGATACAACGCACTTAGCAACAGGGTGGAAATAGAAATGTCATCAATAGATTTAATTTGTGCTCACGATCATCACAAATCAACTAAAGGGGAATGCATGAGCAAGACATTTAGTAGAATTGTATTATTTTTTCCTCATTATTTAGGATTTTTGATGGTGTTGGGTTTGACTTAATTGTAAAACCATAAAATGTGGAAAGTTCAGGAGTACCCTGCACCAAGTCTCTGATGCAAAGTCAACCCAATGATCGGAAATATGTGATTTGCGACGTATAAAGAGCTAAATGTGGTTGGAATCGTGTGCAGCATTCATCCTTGCTGTATGAAACAAGAGAACGCCATAAGTCAAAGATATTTATGAGGGCCGTGATATTTTAAATCATAACTCGAGTCATCTGACACCTCCCCTGAAGACTCCTCCTGACCACGTTGTGGTAACAAAGGGTGGAGCGGGAAGAGGAG
This sequence comes from Pollachius pollachius, assembly GCF_949987615.1. NCBI lineage: Eukaryota > Metazoa > Chordata > Actinopteri > Gadiformes > Gadidae > Pollachius > Pollachius pollachius. Next base: position 38,949,970 of record NC_136934.1, read on the forward strand.
GCCGCACCTCCACCGTCCTCCCAATACTACCACCTCCGTATAGAACTGTATATCCTGAGTCCGTCAAAGTGGAAGCCCTTGTGGCCCTGCTCGTTTTGGCCCCGTTTCGACACACTTTAGACTAATCCTGCAAACATATCAACCGGTTCCAGATGGCATTAAACTGTGGCATTAACAAGCCTCAAATGAAAGCCTTGCTTCGTCCACACTTTGCTCTCCAAAACATCGGTCATGGTTTAATCATATAGTGGCGGGGCGACGGACAAACCCAGAGTTATGTTGGCCGGCAGTGAGCGACTCCTGGCCAGGTTCGTTGTTAGAAAGTAAATGTTTGTTTAATTTTACAAGTTCTGGCTGCGTGAGGTGAGGAGGAGGTATATGAAGAAATTGAATTTACACATAGTGTGGGGTGAGGGTGTTTTATTTCTGTTTTCACGTATGCATGTGCGTGATTTGTCCACATGTGTATCTTTTCAGAAACAGATGTTTGTGTGCATTCATTCAAGCATGTGTGTGTGCGTGTGTGCATGTATGTACGTTCATGTGTGTGTTAAACCATATGCATATATTTTCATTGATGCAATGAACAAAGAGCACTGAGCAAAATATGACACTGGGAGGCTGGGAAAGAGAACTGTTGAATAAAATAAAATAAAGAAAAACACAAAAATAAAACCATAAATAAGCAGCAAGGAAAACATGACATTTTTGAAGGGTGGAGAAAAACACATCCATCTCAAGTCTAGTTCATGCCTTTGGAATTCAATGAAGAGATGTACAAAACAATTTGAACTTCCGTGGTCAAACATTTCAGGAGTTAAGCAACGCAATGTCGCAAACAGCCTAATTCGTCACAAATTTGCCGTCTCTGCCATCTCACTGCAGTACGGTGCGACAATCAAGTGGTACATCCTAGTCATGGCCAGTCCATCGTTTTGTGGTACAGGGCAAAAAGTCTACACTGCCAATCACAGTGGCAAACCAGCCAGGGTAAGCCTGCTTACACTTAAGTGAGTCCAGGGTGACTCAGGGATCTCTGCTTGGAAATGACGGCAGGGATGTTCATGTGAGGTCTGAGGAGCGGAGGGGGGGGGGGGGACTCTCATCATGACAAACGAGGCCTTCAGGAACACACAACTGGGGTGAATAACAGAGCCTCTCAAGGGTCATATCCAGGGGATAAATATGTGATGACAGAGAGAGGGACAGAACTCTGAGCCGCCAAACTCAGGTCTGTTAGTAAGGCGGTCCAATCATGGTGGGGATAATAGTTTACGGTTGTTTTTTGTTTCGGACTAAGGGAGTCAATACCATTTTAACAATAAAAGGGTCAAACAAGGCTGCAACAAAGCACTGACAGACCAGAAATCCCATAATAGGGCTATTATGGTGCCAGGGTGTACTATCTGCTTTCTGTGCTACTGTGCTTCTGCAGAAGAACCATGAAATATGGGCCTTGTCAAAAATAACCAGCGTGTCTCTTGCATGTGCATGTCTGATTGCTCGCGAGTGTGCAAAGGACACATTGGCAGGGAGAGGGGAGGATTAAAAGTCGTCGCCGCTAGTTTAACATTCCAGTCACCACAATTGTGTAGAGCCGCCTCCCGCTCCGCTGTAGTATTCAGCTGATAATTGTGTTGATCACTCTACCGTTGTATTCTCTCGGATCTGTGAGAACTGTCTCTCCCTTCAAGTCTCTCTTATTTTTCTTGTCTCTCTATCCGACTCCTCACAACTCCCTCATGCACCCATCCCTTCCAACCACCACTGCCCCCCCCCTTCTTTAGCTTAATTAACTACAGCTTCATGGACTACTCCAGTAATAATCTCCAAAGCAGTATCAAAGACGTTTCCAAGGACACGCCCCGACACCGCTACTCTCCTGCTATTCTTCATCTCTGTACGCCCCTCACCCTCTCCCCCCGATGTCTCATATGTGGGCCGGGTCGGGAGCTTGTTCTCCCCCATGTTTACGTGTCTCCGTACGAAACCGTCTATCTGGGCCAGTGGTGAGACCCCTGGGAAACAAACCACTGGATCCAGCCCGTGAGGGAGGCGAGAATAGGATGGGGCCGAGGTGAGGCGGGTGGGTGGGGGGCGCTTGAAGCTAATGTGTGGCTCCCATCCGCTCCTTCTCACCCCTACTCCCTCTTGGGCTCGCCATGTGTTTTCTGATGGCTACTCAAGCGTCTAGCTCTCCATATTGGCTTGGCTACCGGCACAGAACACTGGGCTTGCTCGGCCGGGCCTCCCCGGAACCCGTGTGAACTCCGGTTAGCCTGTGTGGGACTTTGGCCGCCGTCGCGTATGAATCAGTAACCCATAATCGGCTAATAAGGAAGAGGCGGTTGGCGGAGGATCTGCCGCGGAGCTGAGCATGGGCCAGCCTTAATGGAAGATGAAAGAGCGAGCCATGGCTCACAAGCAAGATGAGTTGGAGAGTCACCGCAAATTAATATTTTTCCCCGTCAGCAAAGAGTCGGGGAAGAAGAAGAGAATAACCCTTGATCGGCTCCGCGAACATCTGCACATCATGAAAACGTGCATCAGAAAAAAACAACAACATTAAAAGGCGTCAAAAACAGAGTTGAGGCGAGCACATGATGAGTACAGAGGATTCCGTTGAATGTTCCGTTAGCTCATTAATACTTCACCAACGGCTTCCATTTATATGTAACCGAAGCGATTGAAAGCGGCCCGAAGAAACAGCTGCCTAAAATAACAAACGGAGTTAAGAATTTATTAAAAGCTATCCTTCTATCAGTTGTCCAAGTGGTAGCAATGCATATTGTTTATTATGAGCGGAGTGCTGCATAGAAAGAGCTGAGGCAGGCAGTTTAGTATCACACATCACACAGCATTATCCCTAGGCTCCTGCCTCTAGCCCCCTAAAACCAAGGCATTATCCCCTCTAATTTGAGTGAATAAAAAATCCCTGATTAGCTGATCTGGGGAAGCCAATTGTTTTGATTGGGCCTGTGATGTTTGATCTGACAGAGTGGAATGTAGCGACCTTTGATCCTTTGACAACATTCAATTAGATAAGGTTAACTAAAGTGACCTGTCCACAGCTCCTCTACCAGGCGCTGAAGAGAGAATCAACAGCTAGTGTTCAGGTCACTAGGCAGCTAGCATGCCAACTCACAGACTCTCATACAAAGATTATATGCCATATACACACACTCACCGAATCTCACACACACACAGAGCTGAAAGCTAAGCCCTGTTTTTTCCCTTCCAGTCTCTCTATTACTTTGTCGTGATAGATGAGGAATCTTAAAAGATACAGCTGGCAAAGCAATTGAAGACAAAACTGTGCAGCTCTCTCCAAAGAGCTTAATTTATAATTACTCACTGTAATAGCTTTGCATTCATTTGGCCACTTGAAACGACAGGGCTGGAGACCGGTGTGTGTGTGTGTGTGTGTGTGTGTGTGTGTGTGTGTGTGTGTGTGTGTGTGTGTGTGTGTGTGTGTGTGTGTGTGTGTGTGTGTGTGTGTGTGTGTGTGTGTGTGTATATAGAGGGGACCCTTGAAAGGTCTTACGTCAGGCACTCCTCTGAGTGTCCTGCTGACAAACATTAAAAATGAATTGCACCTTAGTGGGAAATGAATCAGGGTGCCGTGGGAATTGCATTACACCCGGTAGCTGACAAGCTAGATCACCATATTCCAGCTGTTCGGTAGCCGGGGACAACGCTGCCCCCCCCCCCCAAGCCCAAGATGAGGAGAAATAAATAAGAGGCAACTAAGGAGTTATATGATAAGCGATGGAGAAAGAGAGAGAGCGAGAGCAAGAGCGAGAGCGAGAGCGAGAGCGAGAGCGAGAGCGAGAGAGAGGGAGAGAGAGACAGTGAGCGACCCAGAGACCCAGAGCGAGAACCAGAGCCAGAGACACAGAAAGAGAGAGACAGAAAGAGAGACAGAGACAGAAAGGCACCTCTGATGATGGAAAAGGAAACATCGTGGGAATGTTTTCAGGGCAAAAGATGGGAATCCAATAAAACGGGGCCGATTTGTTTAGAAAATAATAACTCATGCTAAGTGAAATACGCCCCGCTCCTTTTACCGGGAGATAAAAGTTCTGCCGACGGCAGCCTGTTCCCGTTCCCTCTTGGGTCTGCAGGGCAGAAATGTCCGCGCTGGGCCCTAAGTGTTGGGGGAACTCCTCCCCTCAGCCAGGCGTTGAAGGGCTCATGAAGCAGTGAGAGAGAGCCCCTTAATGAACCTGATGAGGCCTTATTGGCTCTTGTTTCACACAGGGAGAAGGGCTCATTATCTCAACCCTCAGTCTGCCTGACCCCTCTGGGCGAGACCCGCAGACAAGAAGCACCGCTGACCCACACTGACCCCAGTTCACACTCGCGGCCTAACTCTATCACACACAGATAAACACACACACGCACGCACTTGACAAAGTGCTTAGCATTGACAGTTTGTTGGAGTCAGTGTGTGTGCCCACTTAAAGTCGCTTAGCTCAGCTGTGTGTTTGGAGAACCTGGTCCACGGCTACAGGGCTTAGCTTTGCTGTCTAACCCCAGATCTACCTGAACCAACAATAACAGTAATGCCCCATTTCCTTTAGGTCACGCCTCAGTTTGACTCCAACCACTTTCCCCAAAACATATATACATTGGTTGCCATGAGAACCATGGTTAAGGGGATGATCAGCCTCAGCTCTGGCTTCAGTGCCAGTGTACCGGTGTACCCCAGTCCCTACTCTATCCTCCCAGAGCTGACAGCCCCCCCAGCTGAGGGTCCCCCTTGCCCCCCCGGCCCTCAGCCTCACACCCTGGCTGGGCCTTAAGCACTGTGAGACTGGCCTAAGTAGTCCGACACTTCACAGATGAACAGCTCCGGTAATGGGCCGTGATTGACCTGAATAGCCGGCAGTAAAGCGGGTTTCCCTTGGGTTTAATCTCCACATTACCTGCTCTGCTTCACATGCATGCACACAAACAAACACACACACACACACATCAGGGTGCACACCCATACTAGACCCACTTATACACATGCGAGGAGGAGGAGGTTCGTGAAAGTGGCCCATTTGTGAAACAGAGCTGTTTAAAATACACTCATATTGCACTGAATGCTTTGCAGTGAATGCAATCCTGTGATCTTCATAAATAGATACATCCACATCATGCAGAAAAGCTACACAACTCAAAACTGCTCCACTCTCCTTGGCCAACGTCCAGAAACAATCAGAGCAGGTAGGCCCGATCCAAGCATCGGCTGCTCTCCAGAAGAGGCCTGCTTGGAGCTGAAGGGAAATAGATTGTCAGCGGGGGGAAAGCCGTCTGTCAGAGGACATGCCGCTTCCTCGACAAGTCTGTCTGTTGAAATCATCACGCGTCAGCGAGCGCAGCTTATTGGGCGCACGTCCAGAGGGCGAGTGCCGCTGGCGACGGAGCGCAACGCCGTGCGCTCCGACGGGGAACAATGTGGTGTCTGTTGTGGCTCGCTCGGGGGGGGAGGCTCAGGAGGTGACATGTGCCTGTCAGTTCCTGAGGTCTCTGCCTTCCACCTGTCACCACACCTGGGGTCAAAGACAAGGTGAAGGTGTTGCGCACTGTTTCAAAAGCACAGCGGAGTAGAGAGTATACGGGGAGTAGGCGTGGGGGTAGAAGGCGTGTGTGATTAACCTCTCGCTGTGTATACAGAGCATCAGAGCGCACTTCATAGAGTATCTGATCGGGGCTGATTGAAGAACTGTGAACTGCCTTTTGGTACTGGCACTGATTGATTGTCAAATGCACGTGTATACACACACAGACACACATGTAAGATCCTTTAAAGCATACATACAAACGTACGTACATACATAGACACACATGCATTATGCATCTGAATAAATGTTCCATGTTTGTGGTCAAAATGTCGAAAGGAAGTTGTTTCTTCACATAACATTATTGCTTGGGTCAGAACAGGAGCAACCAGACAAGCTACACAAACATGTCCTTAGGTTTTCCCACAAGCATTACACACACACACACACACACGTATATATATATATATATATATATATATATATATATATATACATATGCCTTTTTACTACCATTTCCCTATATCTCCCCATCAGTGGGAAATGGGTGCAGCAGCTTATAGCCATCAAGAGACTGCCTGAGAGCAGACTGTTGATGTAACACTGGAGGAGTGAGTGAACACATGCTTATAGAGCAGGGAGCAGGAAAAAAAGACAGGAAAAGAGTATGATGGATGGACATATGAAAGTCTGGCAGGCCTTTGAAAACGTGTAATGGAGGAGGCTACCAGGGGAGCACCCACATTCACACCCTATCTCCCCTATCTCCAGCCTGGCCGAGGGTTATGGTTTCACAGCATGGCAGTGTGTACGCGTGTGTGTGAGAGTGTTTGAGCTGGTGTGTGTGTGTGTGTGTGTGTGTGTCTTAGTATGTGTGCGTGCATGTGCGAGAGAGTGTGTGTGTGTGTGTGTGTGTGTGTGTGTGTGTGTGTGTGTGTGTGTGTGTGTGTGTGTGTGTGTGTGTGTGTGTGTGTGTAAGCCAGATCAAAGTGTGCTGCTGCCCCATTCCCACCTGCTCTCATTAGTCTCTGGCTCTATGTGACCCAAGTACTGTAAGATCCCACCTGTCCTCGACTTCCATGGGTGGACCCCCCTCTATCAACACACACACACACACATTAAATGTGTCCCTGCACAACAACATAAACATGTTGGTTTGAACACAGCGCATGTGTGACCACAACACTGAGCATCAGGTTACAAGCGTAACACATGTACTCTGTTCAGCACAGCACTAAGAAATGAAGCAGTATTCCTGTGTGCGCACACTTCAATGAGAGTGAATTCATGGGGAAATGGACAACGTTTAATAGATTTGAAAGTAACACTTTCTGACCACTTAACAAAGCAGCTTAACCATAGACATTAATGGTAGCCCTATACACTGCTCTTATGACCGTCATTAAACTTGGTTAAAATGTCTGGATAAACAAACTTCGCCCCTCTCTGCATCTGTCTTCTAATTCAGCACCGACAAGGGAGTTGGGGCGGAAGAACAGGTTTAAAATCAATTAGGAAACTAAATATGTTTAGTATTAGAGCGGCCGGGACATTCTCTAAGGATTAATTCCATGTAGCTTTCATAATCCCCACCAATATGTTTAAATTAAGATTAAAGATCACTTTGTTCCCCTATTCCCACAGCTCCCAGGGAATGGTAAAGAGATCAGGACTGGAAGGCCTTTATGGGGAACATCTTTAACATTTGCTCTGCTCTCAGTGCACTTGATTAAATGTAACATTTTCGGATCCCAGAGTTCTGAGAAAAGCATAAATCATTGTCTCACAGCTGCTGGCGTGCCTAGGGAAAACACATGCAAGACCCCCGCCAACTCTCTCTCACTCTCTCCCTCCCCTCTCTCCTTCTCGATTTTAACCTCCCCCCCCCAACACACACACTCCTCTAACTCTCCCCCCCTTTCTGGAGTAAAGTCAGTGCTGTGGTGAGGCAGCAGGGAAACACCTGCACATCAACGCCACCCAACTCCCTCTGCCTCTCCAGGCTTGTCCCCCAACAGGCCCTTCTGGCCTAGCCTCCACGGCACTGGCCAGGCCCTGGGCCCCCTGAGTCCTCCCCATACATCAACCGTGACATAGGCCAGATCTAGGCAGGCAGCCCGCCTGCCAGCCCGTCCGCCCACCAGCTGGCCAGCGACTGTCCTGGGATCAGCGTTATCAAGAGTCTCTGGAGAAGTTGTGGTTATTTATGAGGCGTCTCCCGCCTGCAAAGTGGCCGAGGGGTTTCTTGTCCTGGGCCAAGGTTAGGGAGCCTGGGGCTGGGTAAGCCTCTGATTACATGTGGTGATCATTTATAGATCCACTACCCAGTGGATCGCTGCAGGAAGCAGGCAGATCGCTGTCTGCCTGCTTGCTTGACTGACTCCCCATCTGCTTGCTTGTCCGTCTGTATGCCTGCTTGTCTGCCTGCCAGGCTGCCTGTCTGTAGCGCTGCCTCTTTTTACGTTTTCCACTGCTACTGTTCTTACTCCTTCAACCCTTAAACCTATCACCTGGCTTTTATTACCTTTAATCCATCTATCCATTAATCCCGCCATCATTTATTTTAATTAGCTCATTTATTGGAAGGTCCTTTGCAAATCATGGCATTGATCCTGTATGGCTTTCACCATAAGGCACCATCATGAATTCTGTTTTTGATTTGGCTCAAGAGCTGAAGACAAAAAAAGAGAACTGAAGTTCAAGGAAATATAAAAGCTTGAATGTTAAAGTCACAGTGTGTAAGATTGAGCCCCTCCCAGATGGTAGGTGGGAGAGTTTCAAAATGAAAAAAACTCAAGAACAATGTTCTGTCTTCTCTGACTGGCTGTGCAACTGGGTGACGCAAACTAGCACAGCTCGGCTGACTGGGTGGCATGAGTGGGAGGGGTTATGAGAATGTCTGTAGGTAGATTATTGTAAACAAAGAGAGGTATGGTTGAACTGGTTGAAATGTCAGACTTTAACTCAATTTGAGTTTTCGCCACTTCATTGCCACTTGATGGTGCGAGGGGGTAATGTTTCAAATATGACATCTAGGCCCATCAAAGGAGGCCATTTCAAAGCTTTCACTCTTATTTCTTCCACACGTGCCTTTAATTGTGTTTAATATATTAGAATGGTTCCAACCTCAGCCCAGTTAAGCAAAGACACATTAAAGTTGAAATCAGCGAAGTCACTGCAAGTTTAGCGGCCAGCAGTCCCTCCTCTGACACCAGCATCCTTTTCTAACTTATCTAGAATTCATTCCAGATAAGTAAACATTTAGAGCAAAATAAAAAGTTGGATCATCTTCCAAAAATGTCACTCTGCACACAGAAAGCTACTGTACACGTGGGTGACAGATGGAGAGAGGTTGAGTGAAAGAGAGAGTGCTTAAGAATGAAATAAAAGAAAGTGAGAGAGTTAAGGAGGAGAAATAACCAATATTGGAATGTGTCCAAAATTTCAAAAAGTGAAAGTCCCAAAGTTTGACTTATGGTTATTTCAAAGCAATTATATTTAATATTTACATAGCAATCACATTTGGACATTATGCATAATAAATTAACGTCACATAGAGGGAATCTTCCTAAAAAAATATATTCAGACCTACTTTTGTTCTTGTGTTGATAGCGAAAAGCAGCCCAAACAGGCAACATTACAACATAGCAGACCATGACCCACCAAATAGGAAATTAGGCAGTGGGGATTCCAGAACCTTTCACATCCTCTCAGACGTGAGACAAACCAGAGATCACTGGGCCAGAGGTGAAACTCTGATGACCTTTCTTCCATCTCCCAACTATGTTGCATTACACACACACCTGAATATACACTCCAAGCACAACATAGAGCGGCTATGCTCTATGTTGAGAATAAACATAGAGCATTTACGCGTAACATGTATACACACACACACACACACAGACACAAAGATGCATGCACATACAAATAAAGTCCCTTTCAGTAGCCTCAAACAGATTGCCACTAAACTTTTGTATCCGTGCATTGAATAGATGTTAAGCATGGAAAATAGGGAGGGGGCACATTCCAACTTGCGTTGCATCCCTGCAAAAACCAGAAGCCAGCCGTTCAAAGTAAAAGGGAATATAAAAGCTGATTGTGGCTCATTATATCTTAATGTCTTCAGCATGTCTATGGTGTAAGGAGGGAGCTCTGCCTTCCCTGCACTCCGCACTCTACGCATAACGATCACGGTTGTGGAACGCGCTAAATGGAATCAACAGGGCCACATGGGAGGAATAAAATGTGTTTGATGCCAGAGCCAAGAGCTGCAGCGATTCAGAAATGTCACAATGATCACAAACTGTTGGCCCTCGGAGCCAACCCTCTGGGAGCCCGGGGCGGGGCCCTTGTCGGGGTGCTGCCTCTCTCCACCTTTCATCTCACCCTGAACGAGGCGTTGCATCCATCATTCCATTAACGCCACACTAACAGGCCCTCACTGACCCTCTGGGTGACTGGGGGGCGGGGGGGGGGGGGGGGGACACAGCCACTGCTGTGTGGCTTTGATATGAGTCTGACCCCTACACCAGGCACGCACAACACACACACACACACACACACGCGCACGTACACACACAGTTATATCCGAACTAACACCTTGGCGTGAGCATAGACACATGCAGGCAAACATAACCAGCTCCTCAATCAGCAGACCACTTGGCACAAACGCTGACACTTTTTAAAGTGTAGTGTGTATAGATAAGCTATGGAGATACCCTCTTTAAACAAATCATTTCTTACAGCTAGCCTGCAGTAGGGCCCAAAAAGAGATTGAGACCTTACAGCATTACGGTGGGGCAATCCATTGTGTGTGTGTGTGTGCGTTTGCGTGTCTGTGTATATGTGCACGGGCACTCTGCTGTCGCTACCTCATAAGGAGCAGTAACATGGACGAGCAGGGGACGCAGAAAAGAAAAAGGATGAGGATCAAACAGGATCAAAAGCACAAGGATGAAAAAGGATGGGAAAAAAAACAGAATAAAAGGAAGAGGAATACAAGGCACAGAAGAGTTGAAATGGCACGAAGGCTATTAAAAACAGAGGCAGGCCGGAGGAGAGAAGAGACAGAGTGGCGTGGGGCGGCGATGAGAAGGAGAGCAGGCCTCCGCTGCACCACATCTGCTGGAGATATACTCAGTGCTTCTGGGAGTCATCCACCCATACAGCTCCTTCGTATCCCTCTGAACGTCCACACACACACGCTCATGCACACGCAGACACACATGTCCATCTTGATTCTCTGGATTGTGTTCAAAATCGTTTTTTAATATTTAAAAAATATATATTTTATGAGCCATTGCTTTGCTGAAATAATGGGAGCACTAAATCAAGGTAATAGTCTGAGCCTACGCACTAAGCATTTACCAGGGATTCCTCAAAACATACATCGCTGACACCCTGGAGTAAGGGAGACCGCTCAGTGTCAGATTTTTTTCATTTATTAATATATATATTTTTAATGTATTTATGTTCAAATATCGCAGAGACCACAAAGCTCATTGCTCTTACTGTTTTCTGTTCCCTCGACAGCCATTGACGTAGACATATTCAGCAATGATTGAGTTTCTGGTAAGGGGTGACCGCTCAAATCCAGTCGTCCCAAAGCATTGCTTATCTTTTTAGCGTGTTCCTACTTAGCGTGCAGCTCGCGTCCTATCCCTTCGCACTCTGTCTCCGTCTCAGCCCTGATGCTGTTCAAGGTTTGGTGGCTGACGTGATACTAAGCCAAGCTTTTCGGGTTAAGGTCAGGGCTACACAATGAATTTCCACAGGTCCATATTAAACGTGATGTACAGTGGTGTCGGTAGAGCTAACTCTGAAGACTAATACTGGAGGCCTATTGGTTTACAGTGCTCTCCCATGTATTTCTGCATGCAATGAAACCTGGGGTTGAGGTTGGGGGTGCAGGGTGGAAGATGTTGGCCTCAGGCTACTGGGATTACATCCCACAGTGCACTTTGAGGAGGCTCGCTTTTCAAGCTGTTTTCTTTTGTACAGCTGTCAGCGAGCTTGGGGTTGGGTGTGTGGGGGGGGGATCAATCTTGCTGTCAAATTCTCTAATCAGAGAAGTCTCTGGGAGGGGGGGGGGTGGGGATTCCACCAGGGGAGGCCAGCAATGACCACATCATTGTATCTGTGACCTGAAGAGTTTAAAGGAGAGGAGCAACGCGGGTGAGCACATAGCTGGATTAAGACAGAGGATACGTTGGTCTTCATGAGGCCAGGAGACTATGTCAATCAAGAGCTTCAGAGATCTTTCACATTTCTTCTGAAAAAAACCCCATCTGTGACTTTGAATGGAATTCATTGTTTGTATACACAGAACTCCTGCAGCACAAGAGGCAGCCACTACTACCCGGACGGGGATCTGTGTCCCAGGGACATGAGACCCATACACGAATCTGTAGGGGGTGAAGCCTACGGCACCAAGCCGTCCAGTGGTGGTTAGCTGCCCTCCGCGAGGCTAGTGTTGGCTCAGACCAGCGGTGACATAGACTGAAGGCTGTTGGTAAAGCACCGCAGCCTGTGGAGACTAGAGAGTGACCACGTTGGCAATACTGCTGGAGGGACAGCAAGGTGGAAAACGCTTATCGGCTTTTGCTAAACAAACAGACCTCATTAAGCGTGGCACGGAGCGACAGTAGGGCAATGCGGAAAAAACATGACAGGGGTTTATGGTACTGGAGCATGTGCAATGGAACCCAATTGCGATGGCAATGTGCGATGGAATAGGTTTTTATGTAGGAAGTAAAGATTTTTGTGTTTCGAAATTCATTGTAAAATTATTTGTCATTTTGGGGAGACCTTGTTGTGTTTGAAACTGCAGGACAGGGTAAAACAAAGTATTCTTCAGCCTAGGTTAGGGGTTGGGGGGATACATTTAGTCAACAGAATGCCATGCTGCATTGTGACGTACAAGCCCTATTTGGACAGGAGATGTTCCTGTCACAAATCAAAACATCTGCTCTGCATCTGATCTGAAACGGTCGAACATCGAGGATAAGGGATGCCTAGCGACACAAGAAGAGCCAGGTAAACTAACAAAGTGCTAATACAGAAACGATGCATCATAAAGAAAAAATATATATATATTCGGTCAATTTCGTAAGAGTCATGCGAAAATAGCACACCTGCAGTAGTGTAGAGAGGATAAAAGCCTCTTCTGATTAGTGGATTCCCCCTTACCTGAGTTCCGGCAGTCGTCGCTCTGTTGGGGCACCTGCACAGAGAAGGCCAGGAGGTCCGGGGCCAGCAGGGACTCGGGCTTGCGGATCTCGTTGAGCCAGCGGCTGGTGTGGAGCTCCCTGGTGTCGGACGGGCCCTGGATCAGGGGAACCAGCTTCTCCTTGGACCCCTCTTCCGACCCTGAGTGGGAAGAAGCCCGAGACTACAGTGAGCAATGACGCCTTGTACTGACTTCGCTCATTTCCCTTTATGAGGAACTTTTTAACTTGCGGCTCAGAGCGTAACAGAGAGGATGGCCGAGGAAGATAATTTTATATGAACAACCAGTATGACTAACACGGTTCAGTTTGTGTGAAAAATAGGTTTTCTGAAACTGGAGGAACAAACCCTCTTCCTCAATTAACCTGGATGACCCATGAAGTAAACATACATTTTGGTGAATCAGAATGGAAGAGTGTAGACAATATAGTATACTTCAAACTGTAACTTTACTACTGTAACCTTTTGACATTAAGACCTGACACAGATCTTATAATCTGTCCTAGCTACAGGAGATGAGCAAGCTTTAACCCAGCAAATCCGCTGTATGACTCAAGCGCAAATAACACAGATTACTGCTGGGACAGGGACCTGCCGTTCTGCTGCCAAGGAACAGAGATGGCCAAGTCCCAATGACAGCGTCGCAGGAGACACCACTGACCGAATCACAGATGTGGTGCGGAATCCAGCATGGGGTTTTGGAAGGGGGGGAAAGTGAGAGAAGCCCACCAGAGAGTGTGCATGAAGAAAGAGGCGGGGAGGAAGGGAGGGAGGGAGAGAGGGAGAGAGAGCGAGCGAGAGGGAGAGAGCAAAAGATGAGAAGATGAGGAGTCTGGCCGGACTTTCTCAATCTCTGCCTCCTCCGCAGGCCGTAAAGTTTAACAGGGCACAGCTGCACACACCTGGAGTCCTGGCGCACACTTTTACAGCTCCCACGGTTCCCGAGGCGCATTTCACCGTCGCACGGCTGCACAGCTTCAGCTCCACGTTCTGGACCGAGCACTCCAGCGTCGGCGAAGGGCTCCGAGATTTCACACCTCATAAAAAAAGGAAAAAGAGAGAAAAAAAATGGAAAAACGTGAAAATGAAGTCCAGCACGGCGGGTTTAAATGCCGCTGCCGTGGTTCTGTTTAACACTCGATTGGCCTTTAATTGTTCTTGACCCCTTTTCTTCCCACCTCGCGCGCACACTCCTGAAGGCCTGAGAAACCAGGTGCTGCCCGCCACGTCCAGGCTTCCCCTAGTGGGTGTGTGTGTGTCTGGAAAAATGTGCTACGGCCTGGGATTGCTTGATATGTCCGTTGGGTTCAGGGTTAGCCTTGAACCGGTGGGCGGTGGGGGGGTGTTCGGATTTTCAAAAGAGCCACCTCTGCCTCTCTTTTTAACATAAACCCCTTGCCACACCTCAGTTCTCAACCTGTGACCTTTCAAACAATTGTACATACCCGTGGAAAAGCTGTCAAAACCACCCGAGTGTCCCCTTTAAAGCAAAAATCTGGATAATTGTTATATTAATGTGACCGGGGAAATGCTTAACCATGAAGACAAACTAAAGCACACAACCATGAAGACAAACTAAAGTGTGCGCATTTTGAAAGGAAACATTTAATACCAGCTGTATTCTTTCTCAAAAGAAAAACATTACACTTCAAGATAGAATTACAGAAGAAGAAAAAAAAATGATAATCTTAGATAATCATATTACAAAAAAAAAGGTGGTTAGAAAGGATGCGAATAAAAGATAAGGCCCCTTAAATGTCGAGCCCTTTGTCTCCCACTCGACAGGTTGCTGAGGTAAATCCATTTGGGCTGAGTGACTCAAACCCCTGAGCTGAACAGCAGGACTATTAGGAGCATGAGTAACAGTGCAATATAAAGGATATATCTTTCCAAAACTATTTCCAATAATGCATACTCCCGTTTCTAACTCTGTGTCAACCCGTGACTCACTAACCACTACAGCCATCCCCCTCAGTTAATGGCGGACTAATGTGGAACAACATTCGGTCGGCCATCTTTCCAGGACGGGAGTGTTCAATGTTATTTCTATGGGGAGAGGATATTTCAAAAGAGTGAGGAGGGGGGGGGGGGAGGTACAAGATGTTTCAGGTTTTATTTTTATATGGTCTTTTTTCTTCCCATTACCCCTCTCGTTGATGGTGGAAGGAGGAGGCCTCCCGTGAAGCATTCTTCCTGTCAACCGGCACCGTCCGCGGGATTCACATCAAACTCTTGCATCACCTGTTCCAGCAAAGGGCCTCGCTTCTCAGAATAATCCCACCCCAGACTCCCACAGAGACAGACCGTTAGATGAAATGCCTACGAGGGTCCACGCTACCTCGCGTATTCACAGGGTTTACAACATGGGGATGCATCCGTTTGTTTTTTTTCCTGCCCTGATCCAATAAATCCCGCCCAAGCACATGGGAATGTGAGATGAACTGAGAGATGCGGGAACAGCAGGGAGAGGGAGTATTTAGCAAGATAGAAGAAGAAAGCGAAAAAAGACAACGAGGAAAGAAAAAAGAATGACAAGAATACAAAGAAACCCAAGGAGGCAAAACAAAAAATCCTCCATTAAACCGAGGCTAGGAGCGAGGAGAATCGGATTTTAGTGTTTTACTAGGCCAGTGATCTAATGGCTGCCGGTGCGTTTGGAGGTATTGTATTAATAAGGCAAAGTCGGCATGAGCTACAAGAGAGAGAGAAACAGGCTGCGTGCTGGAGGATGTCCAGTTCACCGCTATGGAACAAAGCCAGCACTCTGGATTTCTGGTGTGGGGTTTTACACAGCAGAGACAGGTCAGGCCTCCAGGCTTTCATCCTCCTCTTCCTCTCACGCTTGGCCCAGCAGGTCCCCTTCCCACTGCCCTCCTTTCTACTCCCCCCTTCTTTTTACTTGTCATCCTCCTTCGTCTTTGTGGACTTCCCTAAATACGTCTAATCCCTGACCACTACAGCTCCCTACTTTACCCCTCCCTCCTCCTCCAGTGTGGAAGTCCTTCTCCTTGTTTTGAGCTTATCAAAAGATCTCAGCCTGGGAGCACTGGGAGTAAAGAAGGTGTTTGTTCCCCGTGTTTGTGTAATCTTAATGAGATCATTATTACAAGGTAACAAGGCAAATCGGAAGGCACAGGTTGGAAGCAGAAAGAAATAACAGGAGAATTATGGGCAATTGCAAAAATTGCTTGAGTCTGGACAGGGGGGGGTGCGGGGGAGGGGAGCACGAGGAAAGAGATGGGATTTCTCCTCGAACTTTCCCTTAACTGCCGACTTCCCTTCCCCTCACCATCAGACAAATTGCCCAGGAACCTCTTCACCTGCAGTCTGGGGGGAGGGGGGGACTCCTCTCACAGCATAGAAGGAAGATGGGGGGGTTCAAATTGCTCTCCTTCTGTCTCTCTGCCTGCCACTTAATCTGTCTTTCTGTGGGTCAAATGCAATAGCAACGTCTGCAGAGCTGCATACCAGTGGCTCCATCCACAGTTTCCCTCCATGTGTGTCGGACATGGGAGACCAGAGGCTGCTGAAAGCACTTCAGGCCGGAGACCAAATGACCAAGCCAGCCCCCATCTGGCGGCCAGGTTTTTGTTAAAAGCCCGGTGGACTCTAGTTCCATATTGGTGTCGCCCTCAACGAGTGTACCTGCCTCATGATTCTCCATTCAAGAAACCAGGCTGTGTTTCTAACACTCTGGTCTGTCCCTCTCTCTCTAGTCTGAACCATATCTCATTTTGCGTGTCTACCAGATGAATGGGATTTCACAGCTGAAGCCTGTTCAGGAGAGTTGAGTTACTATAATGGCCATCTGCAGGGAGGCCGACTTGTGTAAGCTTTTTCAGTTCACTCTCTCTTTTCACTCACCAAACGGGGGGGTGGGGCGAGGGGGCTGGGGGTGGCTCTGGGGTTAGTGAAATGACCTACCTGAATAAACACAGGAACGCTTCAAAGAAAAACGGGACGGAGAAGGACGGCGACGTATATTGTGGAGCACTGATTGCGGACGGGCTACACTCTAATGATTAAACACAGTCATTAAATAAAGCCCTACAAAACGACCGAGGGCCTGTGACGGACCAGGGGGAAGGAGGAGACCCTCCTTCTATCAGCGCTGACACTCAGCGAGCTTGTCATGCTGTTTCACAGCCGTCCTTAAGTTGCAAAAAGAGAAACCTCCGGCAGAAAACTCAACAGCAGTTGATTGTGTTTCAACAAAATCCCCAACAGCTCCCCGGAGCCCCTTCATTTACACTGGGAGAGATGAAGATGTTAGAAGAGCGCCGCAATCTGGAACATGACAAGAGGCTGGTCCCTGGGAGCGTGTTCCCCTTTGATAAGCAGCGCAGCGGGTAGAACTGTAACACGGCCCGCTTTGCCCCCATAGACATCCGAGGGCAGGGTGCACCTGCTTAAGGGGGAAGTCCTGGTCAATGCTTTGCCCAGCTGTCGGCCTATAAAAGTGGGGTGCACAGGAAGGGGAAAACACACACACACACGCATGCATACACACATTCAAGCTTATGTGCATGTGCATACACAGGCTTTTCGTTTGTGGCAATTGGCTGGTGGCAGAATCCAGGTTCAGGTTTGTATTTTCAGTGGCTGTAGGATTATTTATATGGTTACGTGTTTGTGTGCAGCATGTATGGGTATGGCAAGACTATGAATGCTTGTCATAGATGTGTGTGTGTGTGTGTCCGCGTGTACATGTGCGTATGTATGTGTGTGTGCCACACAGAGCCGTTATTGGTCGAGCTTAGGCAGGTGCAGGGAGTACATAAACACACAGCTGGGGGCCAGAGGCTAAGGCACTTCATCAAACACTCTGAGGGCACCCAGCAGCAGCTGGATTTACCATCTCGAACGCCCAGAGAGAGGGAGGGAGAGAGAGCGAGAGGGAAGGGGAAAGAAAATACTGAGAAGTGAATGGCGACATGATGGAATAATAACAGAAAAAAAAGCAAGTAAGACTCAAATAAATGGACGACAAGAAACGGTTTTGCTGATGAATCTGCCAGGGGATGTGCACACAACATTTCTGCACCAAACTGCATTCCTCAATAGTTGGGTCATTTGTGTCCATGTGTCTCCGCTTGTGTGTATGTGACACGGTGTGTGTGTGTGTGTTTGTGTGTGTGTGTGTGTGCCACGGTTTATGTGTGTATGTGACACGGAATATGTGTCGTGCGCGTGTGCGTTCGTGCGCGCGTGCGTGCGAGCGTGCGACTAAGGTTTGTGTGTGTATGTGTGTCTGTATGAGTCACGGTTCTTGTGTGTGTGTGTGTCACACGGTTTGGGGATGTGTGCGTGTGCGTGTGAGAAAGAGTGCATGGGCGAGCGTATATGAGTGTTTTACAGGACATCTGTGTAGTTGAAAGCCATGTTTTGCACATTCCAGCATGTTCTGCTCTCATTCCTTTGAGGAATGGTATGGGAAAGTCTGCAGCTCTGGACCTGGTCAGCCCCAATTCTAAAACAAGGAGCTCAGTGTTTGCATTGGCCTAGGTTTCATTAAAAGAGCTGTGGTTATACATCAGAAATAACAGACCTATTGCACAGTGATCATGTTTAATGCCACTGCGAGGAGGCTTAGCCATGGATAAGACTTAAGTGTGGTTGGGCTCTTTCAGCAGCAAACGGGCTCCTGGCTATTCACACGGGAACCATGAAGTCTGTGTGAGATGAAGCGAGAGAAAGGCAGAAGGTTTCCTTCACTGTGTGAAAGCAGCCAGCTGGTCCAGCCATTCAGTGGTGACGCAGAACCTGCAACTGTCTATCCCGGTCCTGAGAGGAGAGGACGCTGAGGTGCCGTAACTAGTAGCCCTGGCACGCTGCCCCCTACCAGCCAGAGGGCTGACGGAAAGACAGGACAACAGGGGGACTGGGGAAGACAGAGAGAGAGTTAATGGTTACCCATCTATAGGCACATAGAGAGACGAGAAGGAGCACAGAGGTTGGACTGGCAATGAAGCCACATCAGTGAGTTGGCCGACTGTTGGCAGAAAGGCAGCCAACTGGGCCATTAAGTGCTCATGCAGAAACAATAAGAGTCCCCGGTCAGGAGGGCATTTGAGCAGTAGGCATTAAGTAGGCACAGAACCTGCCCTGAGGTTTATTTCCATCCGTTTTTATTAGAGTAGCTTCTGTCTGCTTTCATACTGGGAGACTTGGGATCAGGAGGGGGGTTGATGTTGGTGGTGATGCGGCAGCTATCTGTCCACATCAGGCCCAGACTGCTGTCAACACACCAACAAAACTCAACAACAACGAGGACCACAACACCCCAAGAACTCCTCTGGCACATTGCGTCCCCGTCACACATTGTGTGAGCAAAATTGCACTCAGTCATTTCAAAACCAGATCAACATGTGATTGAGTATTAAACATTGCATTGTAAGTGCAACAGAGGCCAATATTGGCAAAACAATGTCAAATATCCACTTCCAAATAGCCACAGCCTCAAACACCCACAATCGTGCAGCCACAAGTTCCTAATCCAAGAGTAATGGCTGGGGAACATAACTCTGTGGTGGGCAGGGATGTTGAAATCTCCTGCTTTCATGTGAGACTACACAGCCAGGCAGCTCCCAGCTTCCTGGGTAGAAATGAGAGCGGTGGGAGGTATGGAAGTATCGGTTGCCTGCTGAGGGTCCCGGGTGAAGAACGTGTGGCTGCCGCCGGTGGCACTAGAGGTTGGGGGGTCCGATTATCAAAGATTACCGCCAGCCTCCAGGTGCTGCCTGCCTTTATGTCTTTGTGTCTGGCCGCTAAAGCAGTGACACATGTTCTCATTGAAAGCCCGGAGTTTTACTCTGCCACCGAATTACCACAATTAAGGAGTTCTCATGCGGAAGCAATTTGGACAACACTAATGGACCCCGGCAGGGGTGCAGTGTGCGCGTTGGTGAGGAAGGAGAGATAGATGAGGAGACAGGAAGAGAGGGAGAGCGAGAGAGACAATGAAAGAAACTAAATGAAAGGATTTGTAGCATAGTAGTAGTGTATATTCTAACATGCTCCATCCAGCTCCAAAAATTTGAAGCAGTAAAACCGAGAAAGAGGCAGAGAGAGAGAGAGAGAGAATTAGAGAGGGCGTTGGGGAGAGAGTAAAAAGTGTAGCTGACGCACGGGATTCCCATGTTGCCACTTGTGAGGGCGGGAGATTAAGCAGTGGTGAGATAGGCCATTAAAACACGGTTCTGGATGAGAGGGCCTGCCTCTCAATCTCCTAGAGCCTCGGCCCTAATGCTTCCCTGACACATTTGGTTAGCATCAGAACCAGGGGTGTTTGGGCTTTGAAGCGGCAGCCAGGGAGGGATGCCAGTGTGGTTCTACCACGAGAGAGGCGCTCAGCACAACAGACCGCAGCTAATGACACTAAACCAGACCCCGCCACGCCGGGACACAAACCCCGCTCCTCCTCCCCTTCGGATTACCACAGTCCCACTGTATCGTTAACGCACACACACGCACATATGCATGCACACACACCCCGCTTTCCTTCAGTGACAAAATAAATAAACTTTGCTGGGAAAAGGGATGGGTTTTGTTTATCATGAATCCCCTGAGATCAATATTTATGTCCTAGTTTAAAGGCCCTGTGTGTGACTGTGTGTGTGACTGTGTGTGTGTGTGTGTGTGTGTGTGTGTGTGTGTGTGTGTGTGTGTGTGTGTGTGTGTGTGTGGCAGTCACTTCAAGGGGAGACACAGAGCTATGTGCTCCGTCAGGCCCCTGGCTCGTTCCCGACTCCATGAGACCTGGTGCTTCCCAGTAAGGAGCCAGCCCCTACCAGGAAGACACTGCCTAAACTTAATACCTACAAGCGTGTGTTGGGAGGAGCCCTCATTGATCCACGCTGGTAATGGTGTTTAGCGTGGGCCTGGTCTAGTGCGGTGTGGAGGCCGCAGACGCAGAGTTCTGCTTACATCTCGTTATATGCTCCAGTGAAGCTCTGCCCTTTGAAGAGTTACTGGTGATCACCATTCACTTAAAAGTGTCAAGAGGCTTTTTCGCTACCCCAGCTGATGCAGCGTGTCGAACAGGGCAATCGAAGGGTGTTCTGCAATTCATAATCTATGTGTCGACATCCTTGCTCTCCGTCTACCTAACCGCTGTTTCCCAACTTTAAAGGGGAGGTGGCTGAATAATTTGGTTAATTAGGTTTGAAAGTACTGGAGACAAAATTGTTATTTGTTTTAATATAGATAAAGATAACTATATTTTGCTTGAATACTCAAAATTCTAAAGTGGAGATACAAGGATTTAATGTCAAAATAATGTAAAATTAAATTGTATTCTAAAAAGGTGCAGGTGAAAATTGTAGTTGTGTGTGCTGATGTTCCATTGCATTAAAAACACTTGATAAACACGCCCTGAAGCGCCAATCACG
Source organism: Pollachius pollachius (assembly GCF_949987615.1). Classification (NCBI taxonomy): domain Eukaryota; kingdom Metazoa; phylum Chordata; class Actinopteri; order Gadiformes; family Gadidae; genus Pollachius; species Pollachius pollachius. The sequence continues at coordinate 38,971,139 of NC_136934.1, forward strand.
GCTTTACATCCTACGTGTCCATTCAGTACCTTTAGTAGACCTTTTTTTACAGGCCATCCTGTGCAGAGAGAGTGTGGGAAATCAGGGAGGACAGGAAGACACAAGCAGGATGATGTCCCCCCATGACAATGGTCGTATGTAATGGACACGCGCAACCTGCGCATCTCTCATCTTAGACGACCACCTCCAAAAACAACGGTACATACTCTCATGTCCAAACGCGGGAATAGCACGGTACCACTAACGTCTGTTTTCCATATACTCCCATGGCTTCTCTCATTAGCCTCTGACTGCAGAGAGAGACGGTGAAAGCACAGAAGAGGAGCGTCGGGGAGACAAGAGAGAAGAGGAAGGCCCCCGCTGGAGTCTGGATTGACTTAAAACATCATCACCGTCCACCGGGGGCAGAGCGCGGGGGCCGTCTGCGGCCCGCTGAAGTTTTCATTGACAAGCGCCGTCTCAAGTTCCATCCGAGATTTATCTCTCGCTTCTCTGATGCTGACACAACGTGTTTTTAATGTCAAAAATAAGCTTGGGACTGGATGAAAAGCCCTTCCTCTTTTTCTCTCTCCATCGCTCTCTCTCTCTGTGTGCCCTGATGTCAAACCGTGATCTTGACAGCCAGGCAGGCATCAATGATTTCCGACCAATAAGTTACCTCTTCAAAGACGCACTCCGTATTGAGGCAGAGGCCCAGCCGCATTGAAACAGACATCTTAGGGTTTCCATTAAACTCCTAATCTCTCTACTAAAATCCATGACAAATATGGATCATGAAAGAGAGAGAGCCGGGTCCCTCTCTTGTGTCTGTTTTCCCCATGGAACAGTCAAACAGTGCATCAGCATGCTCTTCATGTGGCGAGAGTAGGAGCCTGTTACGTGACAAGACAAGGACGTCCATTCCCCCAGCTTGTCTTGAATAATAGATCGGGGGCATTAAGGTTGGTACGCAAGGCGGAAAGTAAGCCAACATCTACAGATGGGGAAGCGGTGGCAAGACGTCCTGTACCGGAATCGGCTACCAACAGCTGGTTCTTGGTGAAAGACAGGGAAAGGGAAGTGGAAGAGGTGAAACCAGGAAAAGATAGACGAGTGCACTCAGGGACCAGACAGCTTAGAGAGTAAAACACACTAGGTGTCGTCTTTCTGTGGTGAGGGAGTGAAATGAAAACGGACCCTTCACTTTTTTTCTATCCTGCAATAACAGTGAGCAATTATGGACCTTTACCGCATCCAGGCACCCACAGGGGGATTTGCGTCAGAGTTGGGGTCCTGAAGGTAGCCTGATCACAGAGACCTCAACCGGCCTTGCCTTCAATGCCCTTTTTTGGCGAAAGAGTATAAAAAACATTGTTGACAAGGTACCATAAGAAATGCCATTTGTTTCAGAACAAAGGGAAACATCAAGAAGAAGAAAGGTATTAACAAGTGCAGCTGACGTAACCTTGATCTGTCCCCCCCCCCACATACACACACAAACACACACACACACACACACTGACACACACCATTCCATCCCAGACGGGGACAAGCTGCAGGGGGAACTTGTGAAAGCAAAGACTTGTTTTAATAATGATATGGTCATGAGTGTGAGCACAAGTCCTGGACTATTATTGTCCACATCCTTCTAGTCGCTCTGCAATGAGAGCATAAGCTCTCTGTATCAAAACATTCTCACTAATCGCTTGCCTTAAATGGGATCATATAACGAGAGTTTAGGAACCAACATTGGTAGTCGTCATGCACATACCTGACCTGGTAACAAGGGTTGGGGGCTGGCATATTTTGTGTGCCTGTGTGAGTGTTAAACCCAACACTTAATTAGCTGTCATGGGTGCTTCAAGGAAATGCGGAGAGCAAATACCACTTCAGTCTCTGAGGTGACTCCGTCCACCGTCCCTGCTCCATGAACATACATTTCTTCAAATGTCCTCATTGCGCTTATTTCAATTTCACCCATTCATTTATTTCATTGTCTCCCTTTGTTCCAACTCTTACATCCTGCTTGGCCCTGCCTATTTTCTCAGCTTCGGTCACACATGTTTTGTCACAGATCATATATCAACCAGTCATCTGGAGCCGCTCAGCTGGCCTCGACTGATCGACCTACACCACTGACCACTTTCCCATCTAAGGATATCCTGAGCTAAACTACCTGGAACCACAAAACAAGGACACACTAGACACCGTGGCCTGGTTGCCTTCCCTCTTGGATAGAACCAAAAACTCTTAGTATAATGCTTACAGATGGGCATAGGAGCTGGGTGTGCATGATTAAAATAAAAAAAAGCCAATTGATGACGTGGATAAGTGAGCTTTGATGAAAGTTTTGGTACGTCTGGAACAATTCTCCTCAGGACTGTTCGTAGCCAGAACTTCTCAGTTCATTGAGAAGTTTTTACAATGGCCGGCAATGATTAAGAAGATGCAAGTTGATTTACAAAGGAAAAAATAGGCAGGGAGGCATTTCCACCGCTGGCCAAGTTTGAAAGGAATTGACGGACCAAAATCATCCATCTTTTTTAATGAGTTGTCTGCAGTGGCTCTAAATCTGGTGGATCTCTGCCTCTCTGTATGTCATCCGGAGGGTTTACTGCAATGTCACGGGTCCCAGGCTGCGACCGGAAGCGGACAACTTCTGTTTCAACACACACACACACAAACACACACAGACCCACACACACAATGTGGACTCCTAACATAGTCAAATACATATGCACACGCCGACAGACACAATAACTCATATACAAACACTCCCTCTCTTAACATCTTCCGCCTGTCTTGGGCGATATTTACAGCACAACGAGACAAAACGGCTGTGTTTCTCTCTCTCTCCCAGCTAGAGGACCATCTGTAGGTTTAGGAGCACTTTGTGGGACATCACTTCATGGCGAGTTATAAATTCCACTTTTAAAATTAAAAGACTCTGGCAATACTGTTTAGGTCAGTGGGGATAGGGGGTTGGGGGGGAGGTGGAATGAATCAAAATCCAATAAAGCTATCGTCAAAGGGAGAAGATGAACATGGGATGAAATGTATGTGCGCTCCAGAGATAGACCGCCCCGCATTCAGACGGAAGCAAGCACAAACGCACGCACACATGCAAACGCACATACACACACACACACTTGGAAGCAGTGGACAATGCTTCAGGGACTCCTAAAGTCTCAATGACGTTTGATTGATGGGAAGAAAACCTCTGACAATTTAATGTTTTTCTGGAAAAAACTTCCACACACACACACACACACACACACACACACACACACACACACACACACACACACACACACACACACACACACACAGCACCATGTAGACGGAGCCAGAGTGGGGGAGGTCAGTGACGAGCTGGGGCCGAGGTTAGCAGTGGTCTGAGAACAGCGCTAGGCAGACATAACGGTCCCTGCAGTGAGGTCTCTGAGGTTGGAAGTGGTCTGAGAGCAGTGCTAGGCAGACATCACAGTCCCTGCAGTGAGCTCTCCAACACTCCCCCCCGACACACACACTCGAACACCAGACAGACAGACACGCCCACAAACGGTCCATTTTCTACATTTTCATGAGACAACCAGGCGCATTAAGTTTGACATGCTGTTGTCTGTCCAACGCCATCCAATAAAACACAACACTGTTGGAAGCTCTTCTGAAGGACGGAGGGAGGGAGGGAGGGCAGAACCTGGATTTATACCATACCACAGGAGGAGTCTCTGGAGCGCTCCCGTCAGGCCCTGCTAACTGCAGCCGCGCGCTGCCCGCCGTCAGACGGTTGCGTGACAAGCCGAGCTGCGGCGCTAACGGCAGCGGGGCTGAATGCGTCTGACTCGGCAGGGGGAAAATAAGATTTTACGGTTTGTTTTCAGATTTCACTCAATCGGTCCCTGTCAAGCCCTGCCAAAACACGGCTGCCTTTCTTCATGTGTGTCTGTCGTGTGTGTGTGTGTGTGTGTGTGTGTGTGTGTGTGCATGCGCCCTGGTGTCTGTGATGTAGCTGCCACTGAATCGTTCTACAGCAAGAGAGCGAGAGAGCGTGCACAAGAGAGGGAAAGCTTGCACGAGAGAGAGAGAGAGAGAGAGAGAGAGAGAGAGAGCGCCCCTCAGCCCATAGCGACCATCAGTTCCAGTCAGCTGCAATGACTTTAACTCCAAACACTGCTTTTATCCAAATCCACCCGTCCAAGGAAAGCAGAGAGAAAGAAAGAGAGGGAAAACAGAAAAAAAAAACACAAGATTAGTTCCAATATGTTTTTTAAACAGCCTGTCAATACCTTGAGATTAAAAAGGGTTTTATAAAAGGGATTTTGTTTTTCCCCCCCCTTTCTTTCCTTGCTTCCATTATTTGCGTTCTTCCTCTCCTCCACGTTGAACTGCTTGGAAGGTTCCTCTGGAGAGGGAATGGCAGGGGCAGTCACGAGTGTCTCCCCCGCGAAGGACACTGACCATCTGTGCTATCAGCTAGCCCTCGATATGAAACACCTTTTAGTATTGAAACGGCCACCCGCCCCCTTCTCAACATCAAATGGGGAGGGAGAGCCGAGGGAGGGATGACGAGAGAGCACTGAGGGAACGCACATGTTCAAAGCCAGCCACCTCTTGCATGTGCGCCATGTTGACTGCTCAGCTCCACTGTTCTTTGGCGTGTGTGTGCTGCATGTGTGCACGCTTTTTTGTCAGTGTGTTTTCCTAAAAAAAAAGAGTTTAATCCATAGAATGGACCGGTTGTTATGTATTGCGGTCATTGTCGCACTACTCCCCAGCACAACAAGGTACTGCCCTCTCATTGGCTCCAGATCTCAGCGCTCCAAGCCACACTTATAGCCAGGAACGGTGGCAGTGAGTGGGCCAATAAGTCACACCGGAGGGGGTAGTAGAGCGACCACCTCCGAATCGGCCAACACGTTTCACTGTGCCTGCGGGCCGGCAAACTGTTGCCAGTTAAACTTATTACCCCAATGTAGCCCCGACATTTAATATCCATTGACTTTGAAGACATCTAAATAAGAAGCAGGGACTTTAGTGGGCTTTACGGCAGAGGGGGGGAAAGTACAGAGCGAGAACGAGAGGGGAAGGGAAGGGTAAGAGTAAGGGAGGGGAGAGCCAGGGGCGATCGGGAATGGCCAGGAGCGATTGCGAGGGCCGAGAGCCAGCAGGAACAAGTGAGCCAGGGCCCTCATGACGTGCCGGCGTGGACACAACCACATGAACCAGAACTATGCGAAGTGGTTGTAGTGGGTGTGCAGGGTGCAGACCTCCATTCCCATCAAGACCTTTTTACTCCATACCCCTTCTGCTCCATAAGTACACGATCGTGTTCAAGATTGATACAGGAAGGCTAACATCTTTCGAGAGGCTTATAAGCAATGCCATAATTCCAAAACATAACACAGCCCAAGCCGCATTTTTGGTTGTATCATAGGAAGTATCTGTGCCTTTTTTCCCTTCTCTTCGTCTTTTTTCCTCTCTGGCACTTCCACGACACATCACCTCTTCCCCATCCCTCTCTACATGACTGGCGAAAACCCCCAGCATCACTCCACCCTGCTGTCTGGCTCCAGCCCGCCAGTGCGGGCAGCTCTTCGTGCCAGAAGAGTTTCTCTCCATTGCTGCTGTTCACAGGGCCTTCCAAGAGCAGAGAGAGAGGGGGGGGGGGGGGAGAGCGGGGGAGCGAGTGGAGAGGAATATTTGACTTTGCTCCACGGGAGACCACTTTCATAGATTTGGCGGCCGCAGAGAAGCCAAAAAAAGGTAGCCGTGTTGGCTTGGCCGGGGGCTGGGGCGGGAGGGGAAGTTAAATGTTGACTGCCTCCCCAACAACATGATCCTAATGAGTTGGAAAATCCCTGGGCCTTCTGGAGGACAGGCCAGATGCTCCCGTCATGAGAAACGCTACCGTTTTATTGAACACAGCCTCCCCCCTTCAAGTCTTTAACAAGGGGCAAATTTTATTATTTGACCGTTCAGCCATCAGTGGCGACGTGAAGCGTACAAAAAGCTAGAGAGTTAATTTCCCTCGGCTGGAAGCCCCCAACCCCCTGCTGAGGGCCATGTTTGTGCGAGTGTATGTCGTCGCGTGGGTGCATGTGAAAGTGTATCACAAACACCCGACCATGTTTGAAATGTTTGCAATTAGCCTGTGCCCCAAAGCGGGGATATGTAGGTCATTTTGCTGCCAATGCTTCCCCGTTGCTCTTGTACAGTAGTGCTGCCGGGTTGTCCTAAAGGAAAAAGTTGGCACGCAACGCGCAGAGCCACGAGAAACAACTGTAAACCTTCTCATAATGGAGGCCAATCTCTTTATGGTCCAACCAGGTCCGTATATCAACACTGACAAGTTATTGGTACCAAGGAACAAGCTTGACTTTATGTAGACCTAAACAAAAAATCAAACATAGTAAATGTAATTTATGCAAAGAAATAGAGGTCGCCATAAAACAACCATGTTGATGACTGCAATAACATCTACAAGTATATAGTAAGAGGGAACAGATGAAATGTGTGATTGAGTTTGCTACTTGATGCAAAGCATACATGGCTCAAAAGCACGCACTAGACTGTTAAATGGCACATGCTTCTTCCGTTTGGAATAATGTTGTTAAAGGTTTCAGCTGCATGTGAAGTAAGATACTATGAATAGTTGAGTACCTATGGAGAAGTTGGGAAAAAATGTTAGTTATTATGAACACAGACACACAAACCCACAGATATCCTCCCCCCAGACAACGGCACTCTTCCAAAGATGGCTGGCGGATGGTGTGCTCCAATCTGTGCTAGGCCTCAGCCCAGCCAGCGTCCTTGTCTCATTCTCTTCAGTGATTGAACAGTGTGCTGCTCTATGACTACACTTGGAGCCAGTAGTCCAATTTTATAGCAGAACTTCTGTGTGAGGATGGAACAGGGCCTGTGCAGCGAACCAACAACTGTACAGTGGGGGTTATGCACTGTTGAGTTACGGAGAAAGAGAAACTCTTTGCTGAGAATGGATTACGCCATCAGGAGGGGATTTAAATACACTGGGTTGATTTGAAACATTTGAAAAAAATACGTATAAGAACATTGCTTTCCGGACAGGATGTTGTGTTTCCAATTACACACAGATCCCTGACACGATTGGTCCGAAGATACACTAAGTGAAATAAAATGAAACGCCCTGACGTTCTTCTGATTATTATTATTCTAAAGTCTGATTTGTGCCACTATTCACTGACTGAACTACCCAACCCATCCCCCCCCCCCCCCGACCCCATGACAACATAGACATGGGGACACACTGTAGGGGGACCTACCTGGTGCTCTGAAGACCTGCTGGAGCAGACCCTCGCTGAGCGCCTGCGGGATCCCGTTGCCCAGGCTGTGGGTCCAGCTCTGGCACAGCGCCTGCAGCAGCAGCGCCTGGGCCATGGTGGCCTGCACCGCGAAGTGGGGGAGCTCAAAGATACACTCCGTGGTGGGCACCGGAGACCTCTTGGTCCTGGCCGGGAGAAGGGGGGAGGGGAAGGGAAAACAAGGGAAGGGATGCAGGGTTTGGATTAACAGATGAGCACACTCATGCACAGGCCGAGGGAACCTAGATACATAGGCAGAGATAGGGTTGTGTAATGCAAAATAAACGACCGCAAGGAAAGTTGCAATGGCATTATCAAAAAGATAAAAGCGCTTACACATGGGTAGAAAGAGAAGGGGAGGAAACGGACACTGGCGGATAACTGAACTGTTTGGATCTTCCAAGGATCCGTCCATAACACAGCATAACACAGAGGTCGGGTCAGATAAGTGCACGTTGGATCATTTAAATGAAAGGCGTGGGGCGCTGGAGGGACAAGCCTTCCTTGGTTACTTGGCAGGTAGGCGCCCTATGGCCTCCTCCGCTCACGTATCGCCTGCGTCTGGGCTGTGATGATGATTTATGTGAAGAGGTGCAGAGCCCAGGAACCCGACACTGGGAGGAATCCACACACATTTACCCTTCCATCCGTCTGCGGGCCTGTGTGTGGGAGAGCAAGTGTTCCTCACAACTGAGAGGAGAGAGTTTCGGTGAGTGCGTGTGTCAGGGGGTGTCTCGAGGTACTGACCGGCGAAGGGTGTGTGTGTGTGTGTGTGTGTGTGTGTGTGTGTGTGTGTGTGTGTGTGTGTGTGTGTGTGTGTGTGTGTGTGTGTGTGTGTGTGTGTGTGTGTGTGTGTTTGAGACAGGCTGATGGGCTCAGCAGCATTTTGGGGGAAGGGGAGAGATGAGGTAACAGTAAAGGGTCCTCCAGGCCTCTGTCCATCAGAACCTCAACGGACCGCACGCTCATTTATCACCTGACGTGCATGGGTGCACACACGTTGGAGAACTTTTTCATTTTTTTTCAATCAATTGTTCGCCCCTTTTTCTCGTATCCTTTTCACAGACTCCCTCTCTCCTCTTACTCAAGGACCAATCACACACACACACACACACACACAGCTCATCAAAACCCTGAATGAGGCCTTAGGAGCCCCTTGGTCTCCAGACTGTGAAGTCATGGCTCCTGTGCTTGACACTGACAGCTGGCCCTGGCAGTTCAGAGCACCCTGTCCATGACATCACCCAGGAGGAGGGAATCCCTCAACTGTGACACACACACACACTCACACAACAAAAGAAGGGAGAGGAATCCAACACGCAAGGCCATGTGTGAGCCACAGAAACACACACTTGCCAGGGCTGATGTGTCCAGGAACTTCAAGCTTTTCTTTATCCATCATCTTCTGTTCCCTTCATGCCCCTTGCCGCCACTGCCCCCCCCTCCCTTCTCCCATCCACTGTGTCCCCAACAACCTCTCTTCTGTGGAAAAACACCTAGGGAGCCTGGTCCAAACACTGCAAAACAAGCCCTTTTGGTTCCTATCCTGCGGTTTCCCCTCTCTGCGTTTCCTCCGTCCAGGTTTCTGAGGGCTGGCAGTGCCACGTGCATAGATACACATCTCCATTCTCTCCCTTTCTCTCTGTGAATGCGTGTGGACATTGGCTTGTGTGAGGGGCCGCTCTTGACTGCATATCGTAATGGAAGCGCGGGCAGTACCTTGTCCTGTGCATAGCAGAACCGTGACTAATTCTCGCGGTGGCTACGGCGCTTCAGGAACGCGGGTCGCAGCCCATTTCATCGCACATGCACCGCAGCAGGCTCTGGTGCCCAGTTCGGAGATTGGGCTACGTTTTGGTGGGTCTGCACCCTGCCACCCCATCCACCATTCTGCGGCTCTGCAATCGTTTAAGTCCCCAGCTTCACACCGCACCCACCTTCGCTCCCCAAGTCCCTCATTCTCTCTCTCTCTCTCCGAGGCCCTCTCTCTCTCCTTCTCTTTATCTTTCCCTTTCTTCTACTACTGGGTGGCGTCGACATGAGCTGCCTGCTCCACACAGGCCAAGTATGCTTAACTGCCTGATGGCTTGGGGGGGGATTTCTATAAGCAGAGAGGGGAGAGGAGGGAAAAGGGTAAAATGTAGAGGTAGGTTGGAACATGAGGGGGACAAAGAGAGAAAAAGCATAATAGGATATTGCAACCCCATCAGGTTCAATGGGTTTACCTTGACAGTGTAATGTATACATTTTAAATTCCCTGGCAGCATGAGATGCATGAGGTACCACTGCCAACAACTGCATCCCATCCCCCTCCATTTAACAATATAATTACAGCTGCATGCTACCCACACAACCTGCATGCCCATGTGTGTGCAAAAGTGTCTGTGTGTGTGTACGCATGCGTAAGTGTGTTTCTGTGTGTGTGTGTGTGTGTGTGTGTGTGTGTGTATGTGTGTGTGTGTGTGTGTGCGAATGTGTGTGTGTGTGTGTGCGCGCGTGCAAGTGTGTGTGTGTGTGTGCAGGCACAAATGTATGAGTGTGTGTGTATGTATGTGCGTGCGTGCGTGCGTGCAAATGTGTGTGCGCTTGCGCGCAAGTGTGTGTGTGCGTGCAGTTGCCCGACGTGCACAAGCCACTGCATGTAGTCAAGCAACCAGCCACTTCTCAACAAAAGGGGGCCGGGAACAACAATGTATCCATGTGCGAAGCAAATGTGCTGGGAACGGCCACTTCAATGGCAACACTGGCAGAGGATGAAAGTTTGTTGGCTTATTCCGCTGTTTACGGCTTTTCAGGAGGGCCGTGCATTCGGTCGTCTAAAACTTTTAATTATGCACCTGTTTTTATTATATTACTCCCCAATTCATCGCAAACAACAACTGGTACTGGGAGCTAAATGAGAAGCAGGACCGCTCGTTAGGGTGCTCTGAGTAAGGCGGGGGGGGGGGGGCGGTGCTGGGGGAGGCGAGGACATCCAGACACTTGTGTGGGGTTTTATTAAACGGCTGGCACGACTCAGTTTTTTCCCACAGCGCGGGGATGGTAAGCAGCTTTCTGGCAAGCGCCGCTACCAGTCTCCCCCCCACAGGCATGACGAAAAGAGGCAGGGAATGAGCCTTGAGAAGACGTGTTTAATGCATTAGTTAAACGCTGCTCTGGTATAAATGATGACACGACTCTGGATTGTATTTTATGCCACGTTGTAGCGTAAAAGGGTTTTGCATGTTAGGGGTGAAAAAATATACTGAAACCATACATTATGAAGGGCAGAGTGCAGCGTTCCGCAATAACAGAGGAACAAATAACTGAAAACACAGGCACGGCTCCTTAATCTTCCACATGGAGAATCCATGTTACAAATGAAGTCGGTACCGCTGGGAGCCGGACCAATTAAAACATAATGCTGCCCTCGGTGAACGGGAACTACGGTAAGCAGGCCCGGTCCAGCTTGTCAGCTCCAGAAGCTGCTCTCCTAGGCCTGCGATAGGCTGAATCTATCCAGAGGCGGGGTCTGACCTCACAGGGGTCCTTGGAGTCAATCAGTTTTTCATTAAAACACGAGGGCCGCAGGGAGTCCTGCTCGCAGAACCTCTAAATTAGTTTGAGAGCAATGAAAAATTAGGTGTTTCAATTTCAAGGAGCAACAATGTTTTCCTCTGGTGAATTTCAACAACATTAGGCCTCATTTCCCAAGCTGTCCCTTGCTGCCGCTGTGACTGAGTGATGGAGGGTTAAGACCCACGCCAGCAATAGCCAGTTGGCTGACCGGCTTGCTACTACAGTCAATTAGAGAAGACAGATTAACCGGCGGTTGCCCCGACTTTACTACCGGTAGCTGGGCCCCGGAGACCGGCATACATTGTGAGACTCTATTCGGGGCTGAAAAAACAGCATGTTACACAAAAAGGTACACATATGCCCAAAATATACACAGAATACATTTTGATTGTTTTACTGCCGCAAAGTACACGGAGCACGAACTTAATGGGGCTTTGTGTTTTAGCTCGCCTCAGAAATGCCCTGTTGTCCTTTTTGGATGTGAAAACGCTAAAACATTACCCCACTTTGGGCTTCAGTGATGAGCCTTACCGATAAACTGGCAGATGGTAAACATATAAGCCAGTTCCTCGAATAGACCTTGTTCAGGATCGGACTACAAGGTGATCTACGTTTCGCTGCTCTCATCAGTGTACATGTCTTCACTGTACTTTTTGCATGCGGATGCACACAACTTATTTCTGTGTATAAACAACAGTAGCGGTGCAGTGGGAGTACAGTAGTAAAACAGTAGCATGTAAAAAGAGGTCTGAACAAGCATCTAAATAAAGAGGTTGACTCTGTTGTGAGGAGATTGATCAAGAGCAGGAACTTTGTTTAAACCACTGGGAAAATCCAAACTAGAGCCTTTTAGATGAGACCCATTTGGACCGCTGGTTCTCAGGCTAATCAGCTGGTCTGATGTGCCTGTGGTCAAGTCTATATTTAGACAAATACAGCTGGGGCTCGCACTGCGATCACTGCTTTACAGGGGCAATGGACACATACCGTAACACACCAAAATCCATGTCACGCACACACTCAAATTGGTCCGTACCTCAAAAGACACACACACACACACACACACAGAAGCCAACTGCATTGGGTTTAGAACACTGTCCATGCACGAGCACACGCACATGCAAGCAGAAGATTGCTGGGCCAGACCACAGTTGGAAGCAGTAATCATGCCTGGGCAGCTCTGGCGGGCGTGCCAGCCACCAACCTAGTCTAACAACCTATAATTTAAGAATAATTAGCCACAGTGTGCATGTGTTGTATGTGCGCTCGCACACGTGTGTGTGTCTGTGTGTCTGCCTGTGTATCTGAGAAAATAAAGGAAAAATATCACAATAAAGAGGAATGGTTTAAATAACAGAATGCAATGCATTAAAACGTCAGAAATACAGTAAATAAAAGATAGTTTTGGAGACTAACAAAGGTGCAGGGATTAAGAGGCCTTGCTGGGTAATATAGCGCCTGCTGCCACACCCCGACATCGGTATCTGGAAAAATTCCAGTTCAACTTCAGAAATGGCAAAGCTGGCCGGTCACAGTACTTGCAAGGACTAAAATACATGTGGCCTAATTAAAACAGGAGTGCGGTCGGCGTGTGTGTCTGTACACACACACAGCATGTATGTGTACGTGTGTCTTTGTCGGCCTGGTTGTGCGCGCATATATATTTATATATATCTGTGTGAGTGTGTGTTCCCTCTGAAGCATATGCACCCAGCGCAGGAACTAAATAGAAAAGCTGGCGTGAGGTCAACTTTTATGCCGGGACTCTGGGGCCTCCAGAACACGTGTGGCCCCAGGAACAGCGGCTTATTCTTTTAAAATCAGCACCTTGCCACGACCGGAGGAATATCACCGGGAGCAGCTGGCTTTAATGGTTCACAGTGTCCCAAAATGCAAAGCTTGAAACCTGGGGCCATTTTGGAGAGACTTTTCATTCTTGGTATTACTCATATCCTGTACAGTACCGACGCTGAATTCACTCACTATTTCCAAATAATGCCGGGACCGGCAGGGTCGGCCCCGGTGGATGATGGGTGATGTGCAGCAACAAGGTGTTGCACCCGTCAATAAACGAGAGAGGGAGAGGGAGACGGAGAGAGAGAGGGAGAGGGAGGGAGACGAAGAGAGGAAGGGAGGTAGAGAGCTAGAGAAAGAGTGAGAGAACGCGCTGGAGAAAGAGAGGAAGAGAAAGAGCTGGAGAAAAAAAAAGTTAGGAAAAAGAGGGGGAGAGAAGAAGCTTGTGAAAGAGAAAGAGGGAGAGAACAAGCTAGAGAAAAGTAAAACAGAGGGAGAGAACAGCTAGGGAAAGTGAAAGAAGGAGAGACACAGCTAGGGAAAGAGAGATAGAGAGACAAGGAGCCCACAAATACTGACACAGGTGGATTTGGTCCATAATGGCAGTTGAACAAAAAGTTCCAAAAGCACAATAAAACTTGTTTCTAACTGAACAAACATAATGGAAGTGTTAAAGCAGATAATATGTAGGTAAAAGAAAAAAAAGAGAAAAAAAGAATAGCAAAAAAAAAGTAGGCTACGACGGCTACCACAAAATTGGTACTTTCTCTTGTGTTTATTCTACTTATCTGCACTTATTTACAAAGTCGGCAACAACTCGTCCATTATTTTGTGACATATTTGTCCAATAGATGGAATAGATAGCCACCGTCTTGGGACCAGAGATAGCTTATCTGGAAAAGGTTCTACAAATCCTTCACTGTCACACTCTTCTCCTTAATTAACCAATACAAACATTCTCAAAATGTACTCCAAAACACCCCGCCTCAGCCTTATCCTTTTGTAGGACATCTCGAGAGGGGCAAAAAAAATCCCTAGAAGTAGAGGGAAGGGCATAAATTGACAGCCTCCACCCCCTGCCCACTCTCCCCCTCTCTGGTGCAGATTGATTTGAGGGATTGTAGAATTCCCCATCTCCCAAAGCTAAGGTCAGTGACCCCCCCCTCCAAATAACCACACTGAGTTATAGGCTGCTCCGTGCTGGCCTCTTTTATCTCGCTACAAAAGACCCTCTACAGTGTCTCCCAAAGCCTCGCCGTAAAAAAACTGAAAAGTCCAAAAGCTGCTTTTAAAATGCCTTGAAGAAACACACGCAGTAAATCAGCGTGGCCGGCTCTCCACGCCAAACAATAACACCTCGCTGGCCGTCTTGGGAGGGACGCCGTTAACATGTCACTTCACCTTTAGATACAAATTAAGATCGATCAGCCGGAATCACTGCATGTTTTGGTCGGTTTGAAATTAAGACTTGCATCTGAAGCAACCACCTCACGCCGAAAAACGGATCGCACCTTCGGATTTCATACATCTCCGCTTTCCGCTTTGCACTTTCCTAGCAAGCCACTTGTTCCGTCTAGTTTCATTGGAACAAGATACTGGCTCGAGGAATACTATAATTAATGCCACAGAGGAGCCAATGATAGAGAAATCCTGGCCGTGGTGTCAGCAGAATTGCCTTCACAATCCTAGAAACCAGGATGACGAAACGGGTTTCCTATACAGGGTCATTTTATAAAGAAGACATCTTGTGGAGTTTTAGTTGAATTATTTCCACAAAAGGGGTGAGCGGAACAGTATTCATATGCTGAGTTGGTCAAAAGTCTCAATGGCTCTGTGCCCTTGCTGACGATGTCAGACAGGGTTGTGAGTTTAGGTAGAAGGCAGAGTTGTAGAATTTGTATAGAGAACTCTGACTTTCGCAGTGCACTTGGGGTCAAAGGTGGCCCATTTGTGCATTTCTCAATCATCGGTCCTGAACAGCTCGCACTCTTCAAAGAAGTAAATTCTCCATATAAAAACACACGGATACTCACACACACACAAACACACACACACACACACACACACACACAACCTGTTCTCAGGAGAAGCATTCATTACACAGGGATTACTAAAATAAATGTTTTAATCAAGTTGCGCAGACAGCTGGAAACCGCTAGGCGAGAAAATGGCAATGATGTGGTCCATCAGGCGTTAAAGGAAAACACATCAAGGGTGTGTGTGTGTGTGTGTGTGTGTGTGTGTGTGTGTGTGTGTGTGTGTGTGTGTGTGTGTCTTTGTGTGTGTCTTTGTGTGTGTGTGTGTGTGTGTGTGTGTGTGTGTGTGTGTGTGTGTCTTCCTGCTGCGGTCCAGTGTGTCCAGCTGTGTGAAGGACCTGCGGTTCCATATATGGCCACACATACATAAGCAACCTCTGCCCAGGGACCGCCGATCCAATATTTCATCAGCTCTGCCGCATACCTTCACTGCAGTGTTTTCTCAGCCCTGACTGACACACAGTCGATACATGTCCAAGTACAGGTCATTGGAACAGAATGTGGTTATTTTTAAAAGAGATGTATTAACCCAATGGAACTTGTGAAACGCAAGGAAACCAAAAGAATGCCTGAGCACGGTGGTTCTGCACAGCGTCGCCAGGGGAGCTCAGCCCCCATATCTTGTCAGAGCTGGTGAGGAATGAGAGAGGTGAAAGGGACAGTTGATGATAATCCACCCAGAGCTGATAATCCTCCTGTCCTTCCCCATTTCCCACTGTTTTCCCTCCCTCCTACTGGGAGTCCTCGGTCGACCGGTCTGGGCTTTAATAGAGTCTTTCAGCGGGGAGGGAAAACATCTCCAGCTGCTCCTGCGTCCGCTATCAGGGCTCCAGCGGAGCCTTAAATGTGAGTTACCGAAAAATTACAACCATGTCATCTCCATACAGTACTATATACATCGTTTCTGTCCACATTGGAACAATGAGGAACACGCATAAACTCCAGCTTTGTTTGTTTTTTCCACCAAAATGTTATTAACCAGGGAGTCATGTCAGTTTGACGACTGGGAAGGAGAAGTAAACAGACCCCAAGAACCTTGAGTTGGATCTAGGGGGTGCACCCCTTCAAAAGGAACCTCTGGAGAAACAATATTTGAGGCTAATGCTACATTATAAGAACGTCCATCATATTATGGTTTCTCATTATTTTTTTCAGGGGTTGCAGCCCTGCCCTCCCAACCTTATGGGTGACAGACCCAAACCTCAAGCCTACCCAGCACATGAATATCAAAAGGTACCCGAGCCCCCCACGGCACCGAGCCCTCCATCAACAAGGGCACAAGCTGCTCACTGGCTGACGCCATTTCCTCCTCATGAGGTTCCTCAATAAGTCCATTGATCTCCGACGGCCATAAAACCAAATAAAACTGTCTGACACCAGATGTAGCAGCTCAGAAAAATAAAACCAATGCACGCCGGGAGTCGGCCAAAACACTTTATAGACTGTGCCACACGGAATATGATGTTGTACCTCGCAGCTCACAATCCCTGGTGCTCCTGTGCTTCGATGTGCAAAGTGGAACAACATTACATCATATGTCCTTCCAGGCTTTTAATACACACCTGTAACTACAGCCTGTATGGTCTACTTGTTGCAGCAATGCGTTCCCTCCGCGTCCCTCGAGTTTGATGATATGCCATCGTGTTCCTGAGAGGTCCCCAGCCCCCCAGCCCCCCTTGACGCCCCTGTCCCTCCTATTCATCAAGTCAAAGGGCAGGGTCGTGTTCTCGTGTCGTGTTTGACTAAATGAACACGCCGTGGCTCTCCTGGCCCCCAGACCGCGAGTCAATGTAGAGCATGACCGCAGGAACCACATGTTGATTTAGGGTCATTGAATTATCCCTCACCATAATAGCTCTCTCAGTCATTTTAATCCCGCCAGAACAAGGGCTCTTCTGAGCCGCTGATGAGTAATACACGTGATTACCTCATTATGGAATCAACAGCTATGATAGCTCAGTTGACGGGCACCGCGTTCGGGGTGGTGGTTGGCTGGGACTCCGCTTGCCTGACTCTCGTCATGGGTCACACTGCAGTGCACTTGAGGCATTATACGTCGTCATTGTGCAGCCACGATGACTGGGTTTAAAAAATGAAAAGGCAAATAAGCCCTTGATACAGCATCGCCAGAGAAGATAGAGGACACAAGATACAAGAAAGTCAAGACTAACTTAATGCATAAACCGATGGTGAACAGGGTTTAAAAACCTTCCCTCTGTCCCTCCTTACGAATAACTTTCTTTTGCTGGACATAGGAAGAGTTTGCCCTGATGTTTCTTGCCGTGCTGGGAGACATAGACCAGAAGCAACAAGCAATGGCTAACTATGAATGGGGGTAATGAGGCATTACAATCATGCCAGAAGCCTCATGCCTTAGATGTATCAAGCGACCTCCATAAATCACAACGTGAGCCAATCTGGAGTCTAGACTGCTGGTCCAGACGTAGTAATGGACTTCTCCACCTCGCATAAAAATAGATGTCAGACAGTGCTTAGAACCTATTGATAATGTAAAAGCATGAGACTTAGACTCGGACACCAAGGGAAAACCAACATTCCTTTCACTCCAGAAACGTTGCCGGACTGGTAAGCCGGTTGAGGCTATATAACGTGCACCTGTAGTGCTGCGTGCAACGCAAAATGAGCCCCTCAGAAATAGCTGAGCCAGAGACAGGGGCTGCTAAAAACGCCACATAAAAGCGAGCACGGGGCTGAATTATGGCCTGCAAAGCGACAAACCACACCGGGCTGCCTTTGGTTTCCCGGGTTGATGGTGAGCCCCCGCCTCGGCCCGCCCCCATGTGCTGCTGCTGCTGTCAGGTGGCCTTGCATGAAGTACATTAGCGAGGAAGTGTGTGTGTGTGTGTGTGTGTGTGTGTGTGTGTGTGTGTGTGTGTGTGTGTGTGTGTGTGTGTGTGTGTGTGTGTGTGTGTGTGTGTGTGTGTGTGGCTTTCAGGGGCGTAAGTGGGGGGTCATTGCAGGTGGCAAAATCCACATCCACCTCCCCCCCTTGCGTTCCTTCTGCCACTTCCCTTGCGTCACCCCCTCGCTCATGCAGGCACCCATTTTCCCTGGGCTAACAGGTTTAACAACTGTGACTCCCTGTCGGAGAGCCTGTGAAGCTGGCGGTCCCATACGGGGCCTTTCATTAGGGATAAGTAGAGTCTGATATTCCTCAGCTGCAGCTCTAATTTACTGGGAGTGAAAGTTCACTTAACAGGACTTGCGCTTTCTCTGCTAACCGACCCCTGTTTCAGGTTAGCAAATGGTCGTAGCCTAGTGCATGGAAAAGGGTGCAAATTGCAATGCTTAGTGAATTTAGTCCCACCTATTACCGTACACTTAGTAACATACAGAAAGTGTGACTCCATACTGCAATGCGTTTGCCCGAAAGTTAAATATTAAATATTTTGATATATAAATATATATATATACACACACAAAATAAATCCCAACTTTTTTCGAAGATGCTATTCTTTCATTTGAAACGGCTACAGGAAAATAAGCATTTTAAATGTTCCTAGCTGCCAGTGGCATACCAGAGGCCATCCATCCAACCACAATGACTATATGGAAGTAGTTTACTGTTTAACAAAGACTAACAGTTCCTTGTAGTTACACATTAGCTGTGGCCTTGTCTGAATACAATAGCAATGGGTTAGCCAGTAGGATATCAACTTTGTGTTGTCATGACTACCGGTACCAAATGACACTTTTTTGTTATTTAAGGTAACTGATTAATTATTTTGAAACCAAGATAATCCTGTTAATCGAATTAAGAGCAAATAAATTGGCATTAATTCATTTTGAAGTTAGTTAGGGATAATTTAATAAAAAACCCAAAAATATGGGTTAGGTTTCAGATAAACAACCGTAATAAGTAAGAACTTGGAAAGCTGTCATAATCCACACAATAACACACATTTTAATTATATTGGAAAGGCAATGTTGCAGCACGATTCCAATTTTTTGGAGAAACAAGTTTGGGAATTACAGAGCTGGGGAATAAGTTTGCCTAGAAAACAATTACCGTTTCTTATACATTCAATTCACTTGCGAGCAGGGAACAGGAAGAAATTTCCCCCTAATTGGATCCATCCAAGGCCTTGCAGACATCACCAAACACGCAATGCGGAGCCAAGGCTGGCAGAGAGAGGATGTCGAAACAGTGTATTTTCTCCTCAGAGAGCCCCTTGTTGCCCACAGTGAGAGACAGGGGCCCATGTGGCAGGGGCTGGGAGGAATATGAGCCGTGCGCTGTGGGCCAACTCATCAGGAGAGGTGCTGGGTCTTCACGGACGCCACAGGCTCCTCTAATTCCCCCCTATGACCACCTGGCAGCCTAGTTGGCCGGCTGCACTGAATACACGCAGGCGTGTGCTCTGGTGTT
Source organism: Pollachius pollachius (assembly GCF_949987615.1). Lineage (NCBI taxonomy): Eukaryota > Metazoa > Chordata > Actinopteri > Gadiformes > Gadidae > Pollachius > Pollachius pollachius. Next base: position 38,990,239 of record NC_136934.1, read on the forward strand.
CCTCCGTTCCGCGCGTTTATTCGCCCGTGCACGCTGAAGAAATATGTGTGCAGACATGGCGGTGTGTGCCTGCGACTGATTGTTTTATGGAGAACAAGGGAGCGTGGTAGACATGAAGAGGGAAAACAGAGATGGAGAGAGAGAGAGAGGCCGAGAGGGGCTTGGACGGGGGCCTGTGTGCATGCACTATACTGTGTGCGTATGACATCAGCCCCTTCGCTGCTTCCAGCATCCCTTCTCTGCTGTCAGTCACTGCTCACTTCTAATACGAGGCACCGGGGCAGATACGTCCACGGCTAGCTTTGGTAATGGAAAAGCTGATCTGGGAATCTGCATAACAAAGCTACTGTCGACTAAAAAGGCAACTGGAGAGGCCCACGGCTTCTTTCTTCAGACCACAATGCCACTAAGCGTTTGTCGCTCTCGCTTTTTTTCTCCTTTTCTTTCTCTCTCTCTCTCTCCATTTGTTTCTGTTTCCCCCTGTCTTTTGGCTCCACTACATTGCCCCGCGTTTGTTTTCGACTGGCCGTGGCATGATGAATATGCTCTTTGGAAAAGGGAACATGACATACTGGAGCAGAAGATGAGGAGGGGGGCGAAATTATTGAAATGACATCAGTGCCGAGGAGGAGTCCCAAAATAAACATCAATAAAGTCAAATTAAACGCTACCACCTGGTGGAGTGTGTGTCTCTATTCCGCGACTAAGTGTCACTCCTGTGGTCTGCATATAGCCCCGCGAGCGGAGCGGCCTGACCACGTGGGTCCGTCGCCGCCGGTACCAACCCCGACCCGTCCATATTAAATCCATTCTTCACTTTCCCCCGTCCTCCACGTATTCTCCACGACGGTGCCGACACAGATCCCCGGGCCCTCCATCTCCCTCGTCCACTCTACCATGTCCGTTTCATCTTCAACACAACCACTCTTTTCTGTGATGCTCCGCAACCGTGACGGCCAGCCTCGTCCGTGCACCCTACACATGTGGAGAGCATTATGCCAGGGGGGAAACAGAAAACATTGGTAATGTTCACTTGTTACCACATCCATTCTGATCGCCCACAAGCCCCTCTTTGTCTCACATTATCCTCGGTGCTTCTTTCTGTCAAACCGGCTCACCGTCATTCTTCCACCGGCTAACTGTCAACTCGGGCTTGTGTTAATTTGATTCCCGCCGAGTTCACGGGCGGGACAGATACGAGGGAGCCGACCTGCCATCTCACTCAGACACGGGACGCAGGGAGAGGGGGGTCCAGCGAGCGTCACCGCGATGAGGAGTTCACACCTCGCAACCCCACACAATAACTACAGGCCCATTATGGTTGACAGCTGACGGCAAAACAAACCGGCAACTGTTAGAAAGGGGTTGATGAGGCCTTCCAACCTGCCCATGCGTCGGAAACATCCGAGATCCACCTCAGCAAGCTAGAGCCCGAACAGAGTTAATCCTGTGTGGGGTTCCTGTGCTCCTCTTGCCTGTGGCCGGAATGATCACAATGTGACCACGTGGTAGGATGTCGATTTACCAAAAGACAAGGCCAGGGCCTCCTGGTGAGCATATTTTCTACTGTTGAGTGTGTGTGTTCCATCAACAGCATATTCAACCAAAACAAGGAGTAACGACTGCTTGCCTAGCTTCCCAGGGCTGCCCATTGAGGGGATGTCAATGTTGTATTTCTCTTTTTTACTTTTTAGGGGAAACCGGTGTCGGTGTTCAGGAGAAGCGAACGTTGGCCATTGATCTGGAAGGCTCTGTCAAGAAGAGAACGATCTAGTGGTTGTCAGCGAGAGAAATAACATCCGTTTGACATCTGAGTCCACTATTGGAGAGAGGCAGGGCAGAAAAGAGGGCCCCACAGATCAAACAGGCAGCTAGCAGTCTCTTATTAGGAGCAGAGCCAGCACAGGGAATCGGGTTCTGTCCACAGCCAGGCACACACACACACACACACACACACACACACACACACACACACACACACACACACAAACACACACTTTTTGTGAGCCTTGTGGTTCTATGCGTGGCCAGCCGCTCTCTGTGCAGTATTTGCCGCCTGGAGAAGATGTCAGAATAAGTCAAAACGGTTGTGCCGCTGCTTGACATGTTTAAGTCCAAACTAATGGGAGGAAATTGATTCCCAGGCTAGTGCTCGCACACACGCAGTCACGGATTTAGCAGGCAACGTTGACCGCAAGGTGTTAGGGAGAGGGCGAGAGGCCTTGTGTGGGGGGGTGGGGGGGTGTTTGTAGGTGTGTATATGTGTGTGTGTGTGTCTGTGTAGGGGGGTGTGTGTCAGACAGAAAGAGAACACTCATGCATGTGTGAAAATGTGAAACATGTGTGTGTGTGTTACTGTCCATCTTTGTTTCCTAGGTGTTTGACAAAAATAAAGAAGATGAACATGTGCAAAAAGGTAAAGTTTGTGTGTATGTCTGTGTGTATGTGTGTCTTGAAAACACTGTGAAACCACTATGACCAGTGGCCCCGTCTTTAAACCTGAAAACAGTTCCTTGTATTCTCTAAATGTCACCATTTCTACTTCCTGCTGCCCTTTAAAAGAACACCTTGTTGTATCCACTATTTAAGTTAATTCTCCCTATTATGATTCTCTCCGTTAGCCAAATGGAGTTTTTTCTTTCTTCCATCTTGAATAGAACATGCATATACCATGCATAGAACATGGTATATGCATACATAAACCATCTGTTTTGCGATTGGCTACTTCTCGTGCAAACATCTTCCTATTTTGAAGAGAAACACACACATATGCACAGAAACAAACCCACAGAAATACACACTCAAAGTTCCCATCCTCTCAGCCCACTGGAGACATTCAGTGAGTCATCTCAGCCTTGTTCCATGGAAGGACAGTCCCACTGAGACAGGCCCATGGAGCCAGGCCCCAAGAGACAGGCCTAGGGAGCCAGTCCTATGGAGCCAGCCCTAGGGAGCCAGGCCCAGTGGGACAGGCCCAGTGAGGCAGGCCCAGTGTGGCAGGCCCAGTGAGACAGGCCCAGACCTTTACAGGTCACATACCGGAGACTGATTTTCCTCTACCGTTTCAGTTTTTTACCGTGTCCCAAATTGTGACCGCTAAAGAGCCGGCTCATCCATCACTTTTAAAAGCCCTTCTGATGCTCGGCACGCAACACAATGTTCTCCTCTGCAAGAAGTAAACAGGCACACAACCGCAATGCACACACACACACACACACCCATACCCACACCCACAGACGGAAAGGCAGACAGAAAGCCCCACGCGCACACAAACGTTCTGCTGTCCATTGGAGACGGGCCACACCCCCTGGCTGGCTACTGAGTGGCACAGTGGCTCGGCCAAAAGCCTCAATTGAACTCCCACACAGAGACATTGAGAACCGTTCTCAGGGCCCCAGTCCAGGGCCCAACTCATATAACACCACCACCACTAAAACCAAAGCAAACTGAGCGAAAAGATACAACCGGGCTACATTTGCACTCTGTGTGCATTGCATCGTTAAAATTACAATTATTATACTTATTTTTGGATTTCAAATTCATGAACCAACAATGTGCTTTGACATTGAGCCAGCGCTATATCCTTAGACAGGGCTTATTTCAAAGCACGGGTTATATATGATCAGAAAGACAGTCGTTGCCCGGTACACGTCTTTGTGATCATATAATAGAGTGAGAAGGGTATGTAATTAAGGGTTATCACTCACCAGCAGGCGGGCAGCTGGAGCAGTTTGCCATACAGAGCTGTGCTGAAGGAAGGGATGATGGGCAGCAGAGGCAGGAAAGTCCCCGCCGCGTCCTGGCACGTCAGGCCTGCCTGGAACTCAAACACCTGGGGGGCGGGGCAGGGGAATAAAAAAGTGAAGAAGAGGTGAGTGGCAATAATCAGGATGGAGTGACAAGGGGGGAATAGGTGAAGAAAGGGTAGAGGGGGGAGAGAGAGAGAGAAAATAACGAAATAGAAGAAAACAATAGGACAGAGTGGAGCAGAGAGAGACAGAGGAGTGCGATAGGGATTAATCACTGCAAAAGCTCAGGGATCTGAACCGTTCTCGAATAAGCAGGAAAAAACAAGTCAGAATGTATCAAATGTGTGGCTTACTAAAAATGAAAAACACGCAAATGCAGGGAAGATGTAGGTTTGGGCTGTGGGCTGGATCTGCGGTGGCGGGCGCAAAAACATGCCATCAACCATGTTTTACTCTAAGTTCACCTGTCAGCGAGGCCGTCTCCTGCTCTGGGAGGCCAGGTCAGTAACGTAACCAGCCTCAGACACAGCCCTTCAAGGACAATCACACGCAGAGCCACAGATGTGCTGTTGTTCGCTGGTCTGTCCTTCCCTCTCTCTCATTACAACGAGAAGAGCAGATTCCAGTGGAACAAAACATCTCGTTAAGTGAAACCTAATACCGCGCACGGAATGATTCTAAACACTCACATTCCGTGACCGCTATCCAAAGACTGTATTCACTATTTTGTTTAGGTTTTGCTTGTTCATGGAGGATGGTTTCTGAGGCTCCCCAGCCCAACCGTGGTTTCCCAGACCACATTTGTCCTAATAATCGTCCAATTAGCATAGCTTCTGGTAGCCACCCTGCTAGGAGTATATACTCTGACCGCGGCATTACGATTTATACTATGAATGAGCTCCCATAAAGCACGAGGGAGAGAGAGAGAGAGAGAGAGAGAGAGAGAGAGAGAGAGAGAGAGAGAGAGAGAGAGATGAAGATGGAAAGGGGCCAGCTCTGACATCATCAACCCACTGTCGCTTCACATTCACGCTGTTGTAAAACCACATTGTGCTGGTCTGTCATTTGCTGCAAGTGAAGCCCCATATTAATCCATTAGGGGATTCAGGGATTTTAGTTAAACTAACAATTACCCAGTGGTAAGTTTCTAAATGGCTGTGGTATCTCACAAGCAATGTCATTGTAGATCATTATTCACTTTTAAATGTAAGAGTGCAGGCTAAAGTTCAACAATGATGTGTACTTCTGTTCACCAGAAGATTAAAAAGTGTACGGGAATAGTCCAGTAAGGGTTATAGGAAGGACACACACACACACACACACACACACACACACACATTATTTTGCACTCAACACAGTCCAGCCACATCACAACAGGCCCAAACATCCAAAAAACTGGTGTGAACCAATGGTTACCCATCACTTCCTCAAAACAGACAGCCTAACTGACACTGCCAGTGTCAATAAAAAACACATGGAGATAAGCCTCAGCTTATCCCCGTTTTAAATCACTTCCTAAACCGAATTATTTGCGAGCCCAACGACCTCCACCTTGCCGTGATCCTGCTCCCAGCAACACAGCGTGGAGCTGGAACCTTGGCGGATGCGGCTGCTCATTGGCCAGCCTGGGCCTTGGCCACTGACTGGCTGAGAGGTTAACCATGTGGTGACCCTCTGATAAGCACAGACAGTGTGCCTGGCAAACATCCTGTTTTAGAGGAACACATCCAGGCCATCCCAGGCCGGACAGGCCTGACCTGCATTGGAATAGAGATTTGTGTTGCCCGGCTTTTTAATGTCGATGCTCTGGGTTACGGCCAAAGCTCTGGCCGCATTCCGCCAGACCCTCACGCATCCACATGAACTATGAATCACCCTTTAAGGAATGGAAAACACAGAGAAATCTAACTAGCGCAACATGAGCCTTAATGATGTCATTAGTAAATAGATGTATCGCAGTCAACCAAGTCACCTATTCAGACAGAAATTATGTACTTGGTAAATAGATGATGTAGCATTTCGACCAACATTGATGATCTTCAGCAAAGCGCAACATCGTTTTTCTTTACAATCATGTCTAAGTGCTATGTACTTAAAGGGTTCCCATTGATGACATCTCATCATATGGTTGTTTACGTTTCAATGATGGGTATCATCATTGTTCTGAGGGAAACACAAAACCCAATAACCCTGTGATTCTGCAACCAGAGTGCTGAACCAAGCCAGAGCTAGGTCATCCGCTGCTGGTACGGGCAGCGCAGATCTTTATGGGCCAGGTGAATAGGGCGCATGAGGGTCATTAGAAGGGCCACTAGGGTCATTTTAAAGTGCAGTTGAAAGTGTTGCCAGGCAGGCTGACCTTTTCACCCCGGGTTAAAGCATGCCACCTCCATAATATCTGGTGGAAGTTCATAGTGTTAAGGTATTGCAAAGGTCAAATGATTTTCTGATAACAGAAGTTTGATTCTGCGAGAAATGTTGAAATGTTAACACAAATGTTAAATCAAACATAAGATTTGATCACTCAGAAGAAAAAACAATCACAAAGTTCATGATATATTATCCTCAATATACCATTCAAGCCTCTTATGATAGAGAGAAATAGATGGGGAATCATCCTCACAGTGTGGGATGTTTGCATCTAAATTACACCTCCGCTTTGCCTTCACACGTCTTGCAAAGCAGGCCAACAGCACTGCTTGGCCTGCATGGTATCTGGCGTGGTCGGAGTGCTCCTCTCACCTTGAGGTAGCAGTGTGCGTAGCAGTGGTGCAGCAGGTTGTCCGAGGGCTGGCTGAGAGCGCTGACCAGGCCCACCAGCTCGGGCCCGTACATGGGGACAGTGTGCTCCACGTTAACCCTCTCCACCTGGAAGCGCAGGGCTGGCAGCGGACGCACTGGCTGGAAGGCTGGCACGCTGGGGGGCGCAGGGGACGCCTGGGGGGGGGGCAGAGTGGAGAAAGACCAGGAAGTTAATAGTTTACTTCTAAAGTCTGCTTTTAAATGACTTGTATATGCGAGAAGATTTGCCTGTAAAAATCCAATTTATTAGCTTTATATTTTCAGAATTGGGTCAAAATCGAGAGGGTCAATAAAAAATCTTCAACACGGTTTTGTCTTCCTAAAGACCAATACTTAGCTGCCCCTGCTTGGACAGCGGCTGCTGTGTGAGTGTGATGGGATGTCAAGGCGCCACCAGTACCTTCTGTCCCATCAGGACCGGCATGAGCGTGTGCAGCAGGTTGAACTCTGCCACGGACACCGTGATGCAGACCTTCAGCAAAGTGAGACAGGTGAGTCTGGTGGGGATGAATTCTTCCAGGCTGGAGAGCTCCTCTGGTGTGGCTGGAGCTCGCCGCTCCTCCACCAGTTCTGTAGGAAGCAGAAGAAACGATGGTGTACAATGGTGGATAACCGCACCAGGGGCTGGTGTGATCGCTGTTTACTATTGAGACAATTTACAAGCAAGTGAGTGCGTGAGAGGGAGTGTGTGTGTGGTGTGTCTGTGTGTGTGTCTGTGTGTGTGTTGGCAAACTATTACAGTAAGAGCAGTGTTGTGCAGCAGGGGTGGTTCGGTAAACGCTAATCACACACACAGTATTTTATCAGGGGTGATAAAGATGTGGGAGAGAGGACGCAGATTGATGATATGTGGAAAGTACACCAATGAGAGATCGGTACGGATGCTATGAAATGATACGCAAAACTAACAACAGACATAATTTCTTTTGGAAAAGCGATGTAATTCGTGTGAGGCGGCTGGCTTCCGGCTTGAGCTCCTTCGTTTTGAACCACGTACAATCACAATCCTGACCCCCCTGGAGACGCAGCCATTAATCTGGACTCCATCAGCGAACAAGGGCGTTCTGTGAGGTCAACACTGACCACAGGGAGAGAACCGACCACAGCGCCGAAAACCACCTTCCCACGTCCAGGGCAGAGTGGGATCAGAACCAGGGCTTTTTGTTACTGAAGAGTCCTTGGCCACGGTTCCAGATACCGGACTTGTTCTCAGGTCAGCGCAAGGGTTCCGTTGGGTTTCCTGCTCTGGGGTGGGCTCAGAACCCGATCCCGGTGGCTTTCTGCGCTGCGGTCTGGCGCCGTAAGACAAGTCAGGTTATTCTGGCACGACGCAGTGCCGTCCAATCACATGCCAGAGCCCGGGTCTCCATCCGTAGTCAACAATCAAAACCCCCGTGAAAAGACGGAAAACAGACATCCACAATGTGTATGTATGTACACACATACACACACAAAACGCACACACACACAGAAACAATTATCGCAGCCGAAAAAATGCACCCTGTATTTTCCTGTTCCATTTAGCAGGCCCGACCTGTAAAAGACATGCCGGCCTTTATTATTATTGAGCAACATTTAAGGAGAGAAAAAATACATGAAAACTGCAGGTCATTTTCTTCTACGTTGTACAGGGCGGCTTTTTGAGAAGGAAAAATCTAATTTTGGCTCTCATTACATGGTATGTTTGGGGCTGAAAGTACTTTTCCTTAAGCAATTGGTGAGTGTGTGTGTGTGTGTGTGTGTGTGGGGGGGGGGTTGCGTAGGCATGTACAAGTAGAAAGATAGTCATTACTTTGAACCTGTGACCCCTGCTTCTCTCTGGCAGACAGACATACCGATACGAATATCAACCATCCCGTTCTTTTGCTATTATGAAGCGAACGGCTGGAGCAACGGTGACAAAGGTTGAGAACAAAATGGCAGGAAATAATCCAAATAATCAAACCCAAATCCAAGAAGTGTGAGCAGTACAAACCTATTTACCAAAAAGTATGACTTAGTTATAAGTATGGTTCTAATCAATAATTGTTGTTATTTTCATTAAAACATAACTGGTTGGTTGAAAAACCAAGCAGGTATGGAACACAAAGTTCCAGAGGTAGTGATTTAGTTTTGCTACTGCCAAAATTTCACAATGTATTTCATCAACAGTTTTTAGAGGAGAATATTTATAACCCGTAATAACAAAAGGATAACGAAAGGAACAGAACAAAAAAAATCTGTTCCCTCTTCATCACTATTTGTGCGCACCCTTGCAAAATATGTTCTTATCTCAATTTCTCAATCCCCCCGCCTGCAATGGCAGCTGAGTTGACCTTTCTTAAACTGTATCAAGGGAGAGAAAACTTATATAGAAACAGGAAGGAACACACTGACCTGACCGGCTCAAGTCGAACACCCTATAGTAATTACCCCATCATCTATTATCTATCACAGATGCTGAGACAACCGAAACCAAAGGATGTTATGCTTTCGCAAAAAAAAAAAAAAAAAAATTAAGACTTAGTGCTAGAGATATTACACGGCCGCACATTCCGCAGCACAGCTTTTACAACATCCCGGCTATGAGCTCATCGATGGCAGTGCAGGGGCCGCCCCACTAACAAAAGGTGTTTGGATTAACCCCCCTCACGGCGTCCAAAAGGGGTCAGCGCTTTCATGTTCTGCTCCGTGTCGAAACGCCGGGTTGCGCAAGGAAATATCAAAGGGATGAGCAGTCCGCTGTTTCCCGGCTCTTGGTGGAGCGACGTGAGCCAGAAAGACGGGCAGATTAAGCGATCGGGAACGTCGTGGACCCCGTGAACGTGAACTATTGTTTCCTTTATAGTTCTTTCAGGGTTCTGAGATGCTAAAGGAATTATTTCAGTGCAGACCTTTGTCGCCGGAGCGCTGTTTCTCTCCGTTTTTCGACTGGAGACAAGAGTTGTGACGATGTGCGCATATGCACCCAATTTGCGATATCCCACACAGATAAAATAATATGTGATGGCCTGACAGGCAGATATATATCAAACACATGCCATGCCAGGTTTAAGTCGAGATGAGAGAAAGGTTGGCAGCTAAACAAACATTTCATGAATGGTAAGTAAAGTGCTTCCACGGCACCGACTGATTTATCCTTTTAACCACTAACTTCTTTCTGTGATTTATTGATTGTTAGCATAGCTGAGGAACAGTGCAAGTAGGATCGTATAAGGTTGCACGAGTTGTTACAAATCAATAGATTCACCAGGACTTCTGGAACTCTCTGCAGAGGTAATGCTTAAGTAAACTTTATTTTTTTCATCTGGGGAGACAGGATTTTGTGATGACCCAAATCTTATTTATTAGTGCTGAAAAACGACAGAGTTAGCAGGGTTTAACAGCAACACGCAAGATACTAAAAATCTAACTGCTGCACTGCAGTATGAGTACAACAACACATCCATCATTTCTTCTTTCTTTCTACGCTCAATGGCCTGTCTAAAAGTAACCGATGTCCTCTGATGGACCGTGCGGTCGGACTAAACAAACTGCCGACCATGCGGAACCACAGAAACAACTCGCGTGTGTGTGTGTGTGTGTGTGTGTGCATGACTTCTGACCTGGCTCTGGCTTGCAGTAGGGCTCGTACTCGTGGTCCATGGCGCAGGCCACCATCTTGAGGATGCGGTGGACGGCGCTACTGTGTAGTCGGACCTCCAGGGGCCCGACCACCAGCCGCTTGGTGGAGCTCTCCTGCACGGCCGGCACCGGTTCCTCCTTGGCCACCGCCGGGGAGTCCTGCGAGCCCACGGTCCCTGGGGGAACACAAAGGCACATGTCCACGCAGATGTGCTGTTTAACGAACAGAGCACGTACATCGATCAACTGCACCGTACTGTAATTAATGATAAACAACCTTCCATATATATACAGTGGGGCAAAAAAGTATTTAGTCAGCCACCAATTGTGCAAGTTCTCCCACTTAAAAAGATGAGAGAGGCCTGTAATTTTCATCATAGGTATACCTCAGCTATGAGAGACAAAATGAAAAAAAAAATCTAGAAAATCACATTGTCTGATTTTTAAAGAATTTATTTGCAAATTATGGTGGAAAATAAGTATTTGGTCAATAACAAAAGGTCATCTCAATACTTTGTTACATGCCCTTTGTTGGCAATGACAGAGGTCAAATGTTTTCTTGTAAAAGTCTTTACAAGGTTTTCACACACTGCTGCTGGTATTTTGGCCCATTCCTCCATGCAGATCTCCTCTAGAGCAGTGATGTTTTTGGGCCTTCGCTGGGCAACACGGACTTTCAACTCCCTCCAAAAATCTTCTATGGGGTTGAGATCTGGAGACTGGCTAGGCCACTCCAGGACCTTGAAATGCTTCTTACAAAGCCACTCCTTCGTTGCACGGGCGGTGTGTTTGGGGTCATTGTCATGCTGAAAGACCCAGCCACGTTTCATATTCAGTGTCCTTGCTGATGGAAGGAGGTTTTCACTCAAAATCTCACGATACATGGCCCCATTCATTTTTTCCGTCACACGGATCAGACGTCCTGGTCCCTTGGCAGAAAAACAGCCCCAAAGCATGATGTTTCCACCCCCATGCTTCACTGTAGGTATGGTGTTCTTTGGATGCAACTCAGCATTCTTTCTCCTCCAAACACGACGAGTTGAGTTTTTACCAAAAAGTTCTATTTTGGTTTCATCTGACCATATGACATTCTCCCAATCCTGTTCTGGATCATCCAAATGCTCTCTAGCAAACTTCAAACGGGCCCGGACATGCACTGGCTTTAGCAGGGGGACACGTCTGGCACTGCAGGATTTGAGTCCCTGGCTGCGTAGTGTGTTAGTGATGGTAGCCTTTGTTACTTTGGTCCCAGCTCTCTGGAGGTCATTCACTAGGTCCCCCGTGTGGTTCTGGGATTTTTGTTCACCGTTCTTGTGATCATTTTGACCCCACAGGGTGAGATCTTGCATGGAGCCCCAGATCGAGGGAGATTATCAGTGGTCTTGTATGTATTCCATTTCCTAATAATTGCTCCCACAGTTGATTTCTTCACACCAAGCTGCTTACCTATTGCAGATTCAGACTTCCCAGCCTGGTGCAGGTCTACAATTGTGTTTCTGGTGTCCTTTGACAGTTCTTTGGTCTTGGCCATAGTGGAGTTTGGAGTGTGACTGTTTGAGGTTGTGGACAGGTGTCTTTTATACTGATAAGGAGTTCAAACAGGTGCCATTAATACAGGTAAACAGCCTCTTAAAGAAGAAGAAGTTACAGGTCTGTGACAGCCAGAAATTTTGCTGGTTTGTAGGTGACCAAATACTTATTTTCCACCATAATTTGCAAAATAAATTCTTAAAAAATCAGACAATGTGATTTTCTGGATGTTTTTTTTTCATTTTGTCTCTCATAGCTGAGGTTTACCTATGATGAAAATTACAGGCCTCTCTCGTCTTTTTAAGTGGGAGAACTTGCACAATTGGTGGCTGACTAAATACTTTTTTGCCCCACTGTATATATCAATACGTGTTGGAAGCAGTCGATGTTGAACGTTAATCTTGTATAATGTAAAGTGATTTTGTGTGCCTTGAAAAGGGCCTATAATAAAATGTATTATTATTCCATTAAAAGTTCTGTATTTAGACAGGGGTATCACTCCTTTTGAACTGAGGTGAATTGTGTAACAGAATCAAATGGAGTCCACAACTTCCAAACTAGATGGTTTTAAACTGTTGGGATGCTCTGGGAAATGGCACAGAAAGAGGAGAAAGAGGGAAAAAGAGGCGGCGAGACGAGGCAGCGTCAGAAAGCTCTGAGCAGCTCACACTGGCCTGCGGGCTCTCCGGTGATCACTATTCCAAATGTCGGCCTCTCTCCCACAGCTGCCCCTGCACTTGCAAGGGGCCTGTAGCACAGAGGTCACCGCTTCAATCCACCGCTCGCTCGCAATAAAATGAGAAAGAAATAATGAATAAACGACCGGGCGGATGAATGGCGGAAAGGGGGTTGTGTATGTGTGTGTGCACGCGTGTGTGTGTGTGTGTGTGTGGGGGGGGGGTTGAAAGGGTCAACAGTTGCTTTATTCACATTACATCAAATCCACATTCTCATAGTTCAGACAGCCCACTGCTGTTATGCTTGTGTGGGATTCTTTATACTTTTATTGTTTTATTTTAGAACTAGCGATTACGATTTCCCTCGCTATTGGTGGTTTTAGAGAAGGGCATCAGACGATGTCACTTCCCCTTCCCGCTACTTGTGCGATGTGGCTGCGAAGGATTAGGCTAATATCCACCATGTGGCTGCAGTTAAGAGAGCGGTCAGCGGCCTGGGAGGGGGCTGGAATGTGCTGCGACTTTAGAAGCGGTATCTGCCTGCTCCCCAAAGGCACAGGGGGCTCTGATCGGCAACGTTACTCCGATGTGACATCAGCGGCTCGGTTCATATTTTGGTTGACTCCAAAGTGCGCTTTTAGTTCGCGTCCATGCAGTGACGGAGACTAATTCGCTCCGGTCGACACCGGATCCCGTCCCCTTCTCGGGGAGAGAAGGAAGAGTGCAATTGGCCAAGGGTTTAGCCCCGGCGTCCCCTAGGAGGAACGCAGCGGAGCGACAGCTTACCGCCCTGTCACTAATCATTTTGACAGCTGACGATGACACTACCAATGTTTTCCCTCTTTGTTTTTAATTTAGATTCTTATCTTTAGCTGACAGCTCACAGGAAACAATAGCCTAGTCAGAGTGAGATGGAGACAGAGACAGAGAGACAGAGAGAGAGCCATAGGGTGTAAGAGAGTAACAGATAGAGGGTAAGAGAGACAGAGACAAAGAGACAGAGCAATAGAGTGTAAGAGAGTCAGATACAGAGAGAGAGAGAGAGACAGAGAGACAGAAAGACAGAGAGACAGAGAAACAGAAAGATAGAGTGTAAGAGAGACAGAGAGATTGAGGGAGCAGGTGAAAGAAGTAGAAGAACTCACTCTCCCAGAAATATTCCAGTAACTAGTTAGAACATTTCCTCTCGGAGGGTTTCTCTCCAGCTGCGTCTTGGTTTCTGCTCATTCATTTAACACTCCTGCATGCTACCTGTGCCAACATCTCATCCTAATAAAACATCAGAACAGTGTATCTTTGCTGGCATTTATCCATTATCAACATTTGCCAGTTAAGCCGATGATGGACACAAGCCTATTAAGTGTGATCTCCACTTACAACCACAAATGTAGCTTAAAGATCAGACCTGATATCCAGGTCAATCTTCAGAGCTGATCGGCAAAAGAATGCTCTTTAAGTTTATTTTGTTTTTCTATTATTGTGGCAACATTCCTTAATGACGAACAACAGCCACGTTACAAAACAGTCTGGCACCTTCCAAACAAACATTCCTAACAATACGGCCCTGGGAGCGAAGAGACATGCTCCCAGTGCCAAATGTAACATTCATAGTCATTCAGGTCGTTATGCAAGAGAGAGCGAGCGCCTGATCTCTTAATGTGAACCTCAGATCTTCCAATACTTTAAATAAACATTCTTAAGAGCTTTGGTGAAGGAATGAGGATTCTGCCTGTGTCAGGACTCCTGCCAGCCAGAGTGACACCCAATTAGCCAAGCGACGGCCTATTCACTTTCTAAAGCGCTTAGAGGTACAGAGAGAGAGAGAGAGAGAGAGAGAGAGAGAGAGAGAGAGAGAGAGAGAGAGAGAGAGAGAGAGAGAGAAAGAGAGAGAGAGAGAGAGAGAGACACACACACACACGCAGAGGGGAAACAGTGTATCAACAAGCGGTGCGGAGAAAGAAACGCAAATACGTGTCAGCACAGACTAAACACTCCTGACAGCTGCCCTCCAGGTAAGTTTGGGGTGAGTGTGGGGACAGGAAGGGTCAAGGACCAGGTGGCTGCATATCAAACAAGACACCCTCTCTCTCTGAGTCTCCAGGGGGCATGTTTGACAGAAGAGACGCAGCGGGGTGGGGAGAAAGAAAAGAAAGAAAGAGAGAGAGAGCGAGCGAGCGAGACTTAACGTGACAGGTAGAGCGAGGGGGGTAGAGAGAGAAAGGTGAGGGAAATGAGCAAACAAGCAGTGTGTAGGGGAATGAGTGAGACAATACCTTTGCCACCGCCGTTCTCCATTGTGTAGAGGTAATCCATGTAGAAAGCACCAAAGCGCTGCATGCCGGCTATCTCTGTGTAGGTCTCCTGTCAAACAAAAGCAGAGCCAGGTAAACACCACGGTAGGGGAGTAAACAGCCCAACAACCCCCTACCTGGTGATCTGTGGATGGGGTCAGGGAGTCAGGGGTGAAGGGAGATCAGAACCAAGATGGGATGAATAAAAGATGCGTGGTTCAGTAGAGTTTATTTTTTCTTTTTCTTTATTAAGCAAATATATTAACAAATATTAACGTATTAATCCTACGGGGGATTAATAAAGTTGTATCTTATATTAAAAGTCCTTCATTAATGATTCAAAAAAGCACTCACTCACACGGCACACAGCGTGAAATGCAGAGCACGCCCTGATTAGTAAAGATGGAGAAATAAACCTGACAATCAGGGCATCATGTTCTGTACACAGAGTTCGATTATTAATGTCTTCTTTGGCAGGTTCTTCTGGCAGCTGTTTTTGGACTGGATTAAAAATCTATTTTGCAACAAAATAAGTTTAGAATTGCAAAAAATGCTTAATTCTGAATGATTTAAATTGAAACCCATGACCAAGATCAGGCTAATTTCTGAATTTTGGTGATATTTTCAGGCCTCAAATCTAATATATCTTCTTCATCTGGGGACTATGCTTGTTAATACCTCAACTGTGATCATGCATTAGTCTGTAGGTGTAGAGCTATTGACCCAACCCTGCAGAGTACTCTAGAGGTTATCACCACTTTGCTCTCTAACGATACCTATAGTGCACATCAACCCACTGCAAAGCAACGACACACACACACACACACACACACACACACACACACACACACACACACACACACACACACACACACACACACACACACACACACACACACACACAGATCATTACAACCCTCACCTTCCAACTAGCTCCAATGGCAGCCTTATCAGAAAGGGAAGTTAATGAGTAATATTTATTAGGCCCTCACTAATGGTGCGGGCCTGCATTTGGATCAAAGCCATAAAAGGCCCGTCTCAACACCGCTAATGAATTGACACACACTTTGACTTCTTGAGCCTTTCAAGTGCGCCGACGAAGGGGTGAATGGATGAACGACTGGACGGACGGCGAGTGGATAGACAAACAGTCGACCCCACTGAGGGTCAGGAGCATGGCTGAGCAGCGTCAACAGGCCGGTCGGGGATGGCTGAGAGAGGGGAGCTGAGCCTTATCAGGGATAAGGGCTTTAATGCTACTAGACAGATAGAGCCAGCATTCCTCTACTGCGGCGTGCAGCGCTGCCAGTGGAAAGACAGACACCACCGGGACTGGAAGTTAGTAATCGGTATTTGGTAGTGATTTAAGGGGAATAGATGAAATTCTTCAGATAAGACGTGTTTTGCTGACTTTGGAAGGGATCCGCTGCAGTTTGGCGAGAGACTGTAATACCAACGAATCGCTTGCAACATCAGATGGAATCCAGTCATGGTATCGATGATGAGATGTCAGGACCTTAGGGCGCGAACCTTTCTGAAACGTTACAAGCCCAATACTTTGTACAGCTCGGCTGCCTCTCCTGTTTTTGGTGGCTACCATGGCTACTATATCTAAGATAAACCCAGTACAAAAATGATGTCACATGATGATTAAAATTGTAATTGCTGTGTTGCTGTATTGCCTGTGTTGCTGTGTGTGTGTGTGTGTGTGATACATGCGTGTTGCTCAATATTTCCACCGCCATTAAAAGAGGATTTAAATGAGGTATCACTGTCCATGCTGTGACGATGACCTTGTGGTTGGTGGCGTCCAGGATGAACTCGGCCCGCACGCCGTTGTTCTCTGGGCTGCGGTAGTCGAACAGGGAGTTGGTCAGGTACGTCATCCCCTTAGCGCTCAGAGTCTCGCCGCACATGAAGAACACAGCGTCCTGGCGAGAGAGAGAGAGAGGGGAAAATAACGGAGGAAGTAGGCCCGAGTGGACAAATATACAACCTTGTCGATGATTAATGTAGATTAATGTTATGACCAATTATGCCAGGGGATTTGAGTCATGTTACATATAACACTTTGACACACTTATTTAGTTAATAAGTGCGCCACGGGAAGCTTCCAAGTTTCTTGTCCGAACCGCGACCACCGGTCATAAAATGCAAACATAATCAATTTTCGATTAACTTTATGATATAATATTACGCTGCGAAAACACGGCAGGTTGAATGGATGGCTGTGCATGGGCGGTAAGAAAGGGGACTGTGTCGCCACAGGCTTCCAGAAATTGTGCGAATAACATGTGGGTATTAATAGTAGGTAGTTGGAACACACAATTCCATAAAGAAACCTCAATCGCACCTCTGTGTCTACCTCCGAAATGGACATGTGCGTCTTGTGTGTGTGTGTGTGTGTGTGTGTGTGTGTGTGTGTGTGTGTGTGTGTGTGTGTGTGTGTGTGTGTGTGTGTGTGTGTGTGTGTGTGTGTGTGTGTGTGTGTGTGTGTGTGTGATCTCCTTCTGTTTTGTTTTATAAAGGAAACTCATCCTCCTGGGGTTCTTGACTTCTCCTGGTGGTGTACACAGTATGCTTTTACCTCCTCCCGTCGGTTCAGGTTATCCTCAAAGTCCCGCACTCCCATGATGCCTTTCAGGCAGACGGCCCGGCAGCCCACGATGCCAATCTGACAGTCGAAGAACGCCTCACCCATCATCAGCACCTGGGAACACCGAGGAGGGGAATGTGAGAACGAGTCAGTATGAAAGAGGGACAGACTGAGGGGAGGAAGAGCCAAACTGAAACCAGTGAATTAGGTTGTTAAATCGAGAGACATGTATCTGGAGGAAGGAGTTGTAAAAGAACCGCTCAGTGTGTGTTACTCCGTGTCGAAGGAAACGCGTCTGATTTATTGAAATGGAAAATACTTCACAAGACTGGGGAGGTAATGAGCTGGGCTGCGCAATATGCACACAGTCAATATTATACCAATAAAAACACTACAGGGCAAAAGTTCATAGTAATGCAACCCAAACTCGCTTTTTAACTTTTTAAGAGTGTAATGCCTTCTACTGGGTTATGGACTCATTATATTATTGGCATATCACAAACAGAGCTCAGCAATAGGTGATTTAAGGGGCTGCTTGTGTTGGTTTGTGGTGTTGGCGGCTCTTGGTTATAGGCTCATTACACTGTGTAAAGAAAATAAAGGGGCAACCGGTTACCCATTTGTGTGTGTGTGTGTGTGTGTGTGTGTGTGTGTGTGTGTCTGTGTGTTTGTGTGTGTGTTCATGTTTTACCCACTATGTTGTCCCCTCTCCCCAGAAGACAACCAAGCAGAGAGCAACCCAATAAAACACAAGGTTTCACCACACTGTAATTGTAACCCCAACCCCCCCCTGTCTTTTACAAGCGAGACCCCCCCCCAACGCCGCCTTCCCCCTTCAGCTTCTCTCACGTTGCTGTCTCGCTTCCAGCGAGAGCATAAATTACTGAAATTGGAATTGGAAATCTCTCTGAATTCGTACATCTGGCAGAAAGCTCAGAGAAGAAAAGCCCTTTACTACCCAGGTAATCAGAGAATAAGGTACGTATATATATAAATATAAAAAAGTCCATCTTGTGCAGTGTTGGCGGGCGGTGCTCACCGAGGGCCAGGGATTAGACATGTGAGGGGTGTCTTTAGGAACACTCCTGAGATGGGAATTATGAGGAAGACAAGGTCTGCGGTGGTGTGTCTCCGAGGGGCATCTGAGTAAATTGTCTTTAATAACTAGAGGATCAGAAAGTATGATACTTGAACTGACAGATATGAGAGATGAATCCAGTGTTCTCTGTTTCCTTTGGGTTTTTTTTAAGTATTCACTTAGGATTTGGCCGCTCCGAGTAGGTACAGATACAGTGAGCACAGAGCACTAGGAACGATCCATGGGGGCTGAAAAGGATAGAGGATCACCTCAATGGTGATTCCCTCCGGCTCCAGACACAGGACCTCTCTGGACTTGACCTTCTGTGGACTGTAGTAGCTGCTCTCCGAAAGGGACTCGGTCAGCTAAGGCAACAGAGGAGGAACACACACACACACACACACACACACACACACAGACACACACACACACACACACGTTTAAGGTACAGCAACAAAAACAACTGTGAATAAAAGAAACACAACACGTCAACGATATGTTTGCCTGGGTGATTCGAGAGAGTTCAAGAATCCCCCTGACATTAAACAGGGGAGACGGAGCGCTTCAGGAATCCAGTGTTTCGGAGGAGAACTCGGCGGTCTCAAACACAGGAAGCAGGTGCAGGGGCTGGAAGCAGCTGTGCCTTATTACAGCGACCCACACTCTCTCCCCTCACCCTAGCGCCCTGGCTGCCTTCTTCCTCCCTCCAGTCGGAGGGTTTATTCACGCACAGGGAGCAAGGCCCGACCCAGAGCCCACTCAGGCGACCCGCTTAGCAGGCAAAACAACAACACAGAACAAATGGGGAAGGCAGATCATTAGCCTAGGAGCAGCTTCTCCCTTCAGATACAGTGGATGCAGACTTATGGTTTATCCAGAAACAACATGGCCGCCTTAGTGTGGGTGAACAGAAGGTAAGGGCGGGGGGGGGGAAATCAACACAGTAACACAGATAAATCACTAAATTAAGCTACTGTGCCAGATAAGCCAACACTGGATTTGTAGAATAAAATAATGCATTATTATAAACTTTAAATGAAGGTCGGGTGCTTTAAATGAGACATAGGAAGAGCAAAGAAATATTTAAAAGCTGAAGAGGAAATCAGAATAGGATTTCTTTGATACTAATCCAATTTCCACTGCCAAAAATAACGTTCAAGAGTTGAGAGGAAATAGTGTTTCTGAAATTGGGGAAAAAGTAAACTCAAACTCCTGTCATGGATACCTCTTGCAGGTGTGTAACAACTGACAGGAAGGAGAGAAGGCCGTTGACCTCAAACTGCACGTGATGTGTGTAGCGTGTCGTTAAAATTACACGTCTAACTTTTCCGATCAAACGGATCGGGGATGTAATGCATCAGGATCCGAAGAAATGACCTCCCTGATTCCACAGGCACGTCAACCTCAGGTCCCTGCATTGGCTCTTCAAAGAGCAGAACGTTTCCCTCAAACTAAACGCTTCCGCGCATGAGAGCGGGGAAAGCGTTTAAAACTCAGCTGTCTGCAATTACTCCAGACAAGAGGCAATTAATTGATTAAAAGAACTCAAACACTACAGGAACAATTTAAACATTATTAGGAGCGCACTGAAAACACATGCACACACGCACACACTAATACATACATACACAGGGCAGGAGGCACACACACATATGTGGGCACACACACACACACACACACACACACACACACACACTGGGCGCACAGCACACATTAGGTTAGAAATACGATCTGACCAGCCTAAACCTGAGGGGAAATGCAGTTGAATTTCAACTATTCTGAGTGAGCGCAGGGGATTACCGTTGGGATGGCTTTCTAAATAGTAATCATACCATGTATAATGTCTGAGACATTAACGTGACCCGAGACACCCGTTAGCGGCTGCCCGTACCCTCCCCGCCCAGAACCGCACATGGAGGGGAAAGACGTACACAAACCTTCCTGGGGCCGGGCCACGGACTTTACATTGTAACCGCAAGAAAGCATTGGAGGGACGGAATTGGCCAGTGAAGGGAAGATGAAAAATCGGAGGCATTAGAAAGTCCTAATTGCTAACACAACTGTATTTTAAGGCCAGATTCAGGAAATTGAACTTCTTGAATCAGTGCCATTGGCTAATCCTCCTTCTGGAGTTATTTCCTACGTTCTACGCATGATGTTGGTTTGTAGATTGCCCTGCCAATTTGTGATGCATACAGTTTCCAATTTTTCTTTTGATTTTAGGTAAATGTAAAAAAAAAATAAATAAAAAGGCCTAAAAAAACATACATCGTATGTTTACAATGTATCTTGTTATCGACAGCTTCGCCCAGGCATCTGTCTACACCATGGTTCATACTGAAAATAGTAGCCAATGAAAAACATATCGTCAACTACTAGCAAAAGAAAGCAGCACAGCTGAGTGAAAACATGTGCACAACGTAACGACGGGCCGACTCACCTTAAAGGTAACGGACGCCTTGGTGCAGTAGAATCCTATGGACACGACGGGGTCTCGAGGCTGCGTGTGCTGCTGGGGGCCACTCGGGCTGGACCCTGGCTCTCTCTGGTGGTAGGTGCCGTCCTCGCCCTCCTCGCCCTCCTCATCCTCCTCGCCCACGATGGCCGGCACGAAGGACCACGCCCAGGAGACCCATCCCTCGTCCATGTGGTCGTCAGGCCCTCCAGGCTGCATGTAGAGCTCTGAGCTGGAGAACGGCCGGGCCATCCCCTGGTTGTCCTCTTCCACGTCCATACCTTGAAGCAGATTAATACGTGGCTCAAGAAAAGGAGTAACCTTGAAAAATGTGGACAATTTGAATAACATTACCTTGTTAAAGTGCAGTGTCCTACAATACATCATAGGAACATAACTAGGGAGGGTTATTGATTGCATGGATTCAAAACAATTTATCTTTGCCGTGTCGTGAGCAAGATGCAAACCATCAATGTATTCAAGCTCTTTGTAGAGTAGCTCTGAAGTTTTCAGAGAACAAATTGTCCACAGAGAATGTCTTTTGATAGTGTATGTCATATATGTTTTTATTTCTAATTTTGCTTATTACAGTGCAGAAAATGAATTCGCCCCATGTCTGGAGTTAAACTTTCAAAAGAGAGTTGTGGCAGCTGTCAACTGAACACACAAAACATTGTTCTCAACAGCGCTTTCACAATAGCTGCTGCCAACATGCAGGTCTGAGAGCGGCATGTGGGTGTGTGTGTGAGAGAGGGAGTGTGTCAGTATCCACGTATTCATAGGCGAGAGAACAAGAGAGAAAAAGACCATTCCAGTGTAGGTCAGAGGTCACCGTCTGTCAAATCGCATCTTGACAGGAGGGACCTTGGCCTGCAGTCAGAGCGGCCCCCGCTGGGCCCCGACGGCACCGGGGAGCCCAGGACCACAGGTCGCTGCAGTGACCAGAACCAGAAGGAGGATGGCCGGTTAGACCGAGGAGCAGAGAGTTGAACTCAAGCCAGGCTGGTGAAGCTCAGTCAGGGACAAAGGGCGGAGTCCTGGAACAGACACATGATGGGAGACAGACGAGGGTGTGGAGACTGAAGCACGACTAGCTGGCTGCAGTATTTGTTGGACCGAGCAAACTGATGAGTGATAGAAATGGCTGCTTTTGTACATTTTTATATTTAATCACAGATCGTGGATCTAGATTTGCGTGACACTAGCAAAGCAGGGAGGATAAACACTACGTACACACCGATATGGATTGATGGGACTTCTTTGGACCAGGTTGAGCAGTTTTAAATACCTGGAAGTCCAGATCACAGAGGATCTGACACGGAAAAGACACATAGACACTGGTGCGGTGAGAAGGACAAGGCATCGCCTTAATCACCTCAGACAGCTGTAGAAATCCTTGCAGAGGACCCTTCAGTCCTTCTACTCTGGGGCTGCAGAACACATCCTGACAGGATGCATCACTGCCTGGTTTGGCAACAGCTCTGCTCAGGATAGGAGGGCTGTGCAGAGGGTGTTGCGATCGGATGAACACATTGTTGGAACTACACTTCTCTCGCTGCAGGACTTACACACCAGGAGGTGCAGAACCAGAGCCTATAGGATCATGAAGGATTCACACCAGCCCAACAACAGACTGTTTCAGCTGCTGCGGTCAAGCAAGCGCCTCTGCACTCACACAGCTACAACAGAGCGACTAAGATGGAGTTTCTTTCCCAAGGCTATCAGGGCTGTGACCACTGATCTTAACAGGACCCCTAACAAGTTCCACAGACGTCCCCTCCAATGCACATGCACACACACACAGAAACACACCGTCATTTTTACAGATCCCTTATTTACATCCATCACTACAATTATTGTCTTCTTTTCACTGTAAATATTGTTGCTTCTATTTATAGTAAAATTGTTAGAATCCTGTTAGCATTGCCGCTTTCATCTCACTGTACATTTAAGTATGTGAATGTGACAAATAAAGTTCTTGAATCGTGAAACTTCAATCAAAAGGGAAGGGTTTTAACTTAAGTAGCCTCAAGAGTGCTATCATGTGTCAAAACAAAATGAGGACCGTGGATGACAAAATTGGGACAGGCCTTTTGGGACAATGGGGTTGTGTGTAGCATGTAACAGAGCATGTGGTTGAAGAGGAAGAATGCGTGCTTGATTCAGAACCAAGAAGTTGGACAGTTGAGTAAGTCATATGGCTGTCTTGGGATGGATAACGGATAATACTGTAGAAAGTAGTTTCTTGAAGTCACGCGAAGAAGCACACACCCACGGCAGGTAGGGCTTGAGGGAGGGCATTCAATCATCCCGACTTTGACCTCAGGCCCATCGTGTCCGTGTCCGTGTGCACATGCAGACAAGGACGGCTGACGTCGGCGGGGAAGAATGTGTAATCCCATTCCACTCGGCCCCACGTCCTCCGCGAGAAAACAATACGGTCTGTGAGGTCACAGCGGAGGATCCCAGGGGGTTAGGCGGTGAAAATTATGACATATTCTTAATTAAATCTTTCACTTTGCGAATTGGCAGTCGGAAATCCCATGTTATGGGCTTTTTTTCTTTCTTTTTCACTAACTCCGAGCCCAACTCAATAGCTAATTTTTCCTTATTTTTCAGCTGGGTGGTGTCTATCCAGCGAAAGGCTTTGAGGTGTCCGATTTGAGGCACTAAGCCCTTTCCCTTCACGTCTACATCCGTCTGACCAAAGTACCCGGGCAATCAAAATAGGAGCGAAATTACAAATCAAGTGATCACAACTTGCCGACTTAAGGGGACTTTGAAGTGTTAATCCTGAGTGCAAAATACCAGACGCCTGATCCGAGAAAGGCTCCAAGAAGCCTACATGGTTAGGTGGTTGAGATACAAACACCATGTGCGTTTAATCAAGGTACCCTGCAAAAAGGCAAGGTGAATGACATCCAATATACTCAGGTAGAGATAGGAATACAGGAATAGCTTGACAGCTGTACCGTCATGTAACTCCCCCCAGAATCCTACTTTCTCCAGGCAGTTAGATCTCGGTCTGTCCGTCCGTGAGTGAGTGAGTGATTAAGTGAGTTAGTTTGTGTGTGTGTGCACGTGTGAATAAAATGAGATGAGAAATATAGGTGGCGAAAGAGGGGGAAAAACGTAAAAAAGCGAAGCAAAGAAGCACACGCAGCAAGGAGTGAGAGAACAGGCAGTGCCCTCCCAGGCCAGTAGATGTCCCTCCATGTTTAAAGAGAAGGAGGTGGACTGGTCACCTGACCCCTGAGCTAAAGGCCACCACGTGTGCGCAGACAATGATCTATGCTAATTCTAAATCTGTCGAGCCAATAAAAACACACATAACAAAATAGGATGCATGTTTTGGAGCTTGCAATTCTTCCATTCGCATAAAGACTACGTACAAAGCGTGTAGATATGCACACGCATACACGGCAACTGACACGCCTCCTATTCTTACATCCCCTGCAGTAACATGTTTTCCCTTCACTTCTTTCTCATGGGCTACATGCCAGAAAAACAGACATACTGAAGCAAGGGGGAAAAACATGTGTACCAGGATATAATCTAACTGAGCTAGACACTGCCAGGCTGACATTAAGATCATTCTTGCTTTCGAAATCTCTCTTTCTGGGCAGGAATGTGAGATACTCCCTTTTTTGCATAATTTCATATTTAAAAATGTTTCCTCTATGCCAGACATGGGAACCCTGTGGCCTTTACACACTTGTGTAAAAATAGAAAATAGGAGTATGAATTAAAAAAATATATAAAATATTTATAATATTAAACTGGCCACACAAGGGTGTGTGTGTGTGAGTGCGTGCGTGTGTGTGTGTGTGTGGTGTATGCGTGTGCGTATGTAGCCGGGCACATGCCCATGCACATAAACACACACACTTAACCTCATCATCAATTGCATGCTCAATCTCTTACACAAGGCACAGACACACACACTTTTTTCACCACAGGCCTTTTGAAGCTAATTCTTCTCATGCTCTGAGGACGTGCACTGCTCTCTGCCGTGACCAGCTGGTCAACTCAAGCGTGTTAGCCATCCATGTTTCCAACCGCTGAACCTTCTGCAGCGTTTCAGAGTCAAGCTGTTGAGTTTTAGACACGAGAGAAGCCGCTCCTCTCTAATCCTGCCTGATGGGTTGGTGAGACACACACCGCTCACCTATTAGTGGGCTATTCATTAATGAAAACATTGGCCGCTACCTATAAGCAATGCGAGCACGGTGATTCACGGGCACATAAACACATTACAAGACTTTTTCCACATGGTTAATTCAACCAAAAGAAAAATACTGTCAAATCGGGGAACATTTATATTCTCTTTGAAGACTCTCTAGGAAGAACCCTGTTCAATTAAAAGTCACGGTCTATTAATGCAGATCCAGACTGAATCATTACTCTGGACACACACACACACACACACACAGAGACACACACACACACACAGTGAGACTTCATTCTGTCCTAGTAGAGTCAGTTACTAAAAGCGGCTAGCAAAGACCGAATGATAGACACGGGGAAACATGGCATGCACACACGCATGTGCATTCATGGGCACACAGAACACATACACACACCGCTCCGACCAATAGCAGGCTAGCGAGGGGGGAAATCAAATAAGATGTGATGAAGTGCTGTGTTAAGTCACAGGTATCATGTTCCAGCAACAACGCAACAATGAATACTCACAATGTTAACAACTTATAAATAAATACTCAAGCAGTCCCAGCCGGGCATAAGGGACTTTAGTGTAGCCGAATATCACAGAATAGCGATCTTATCACAAGCAAACATGGGTTAGCCGCCATTAATCAGCACTGCTGCAATAAATAATAGATCAAATTCACTAAGCCTGTATTCAAAAGGAAATAAATAAACAACACATGGGGGCTAATATTGAAAGCCATATGTGAAACAAGCCCGACAAGTTTCATTCCGCTACCCTCCTCCTCCTCCGTCATCCCGCCCCACCCAACCCCACCCCAACCCCTTCCTCCGTCAATTACTTCCAGCATAACAAGATCTGGGGCCGCTCGGGTTCCACGCGCCGGTCCCCTCTTGTATATTTTTGCGATGGGATACTAATTCATTCTCAGAGGCTCTGCATAGCAGGGCCATGACACAGAGGTTTACATCTGGCATCGGAAAGAGAAGCGCCAGCCGTGCCAACTCGCCACTGAAGCTGAAGGCCCGGCAGGCAGGCACGGAGAGAGAGAGAGGGGGGGGGAGACACAGACACACAGAGACGGGGACACAGAGAGAGAGAGAGGGGGAGAGTGAGACACAGACACACAGACACAGAGAGACAGGGACAGAGAGAGAGAGGGGGAGAGTGAGACACAGACACAGAGACACAGACACAGAGACACAAAGAGAAGGGACACAGGGGGAGAAAGAGACGACCTGCTCTCCTCCCACTACCTTCCTCCTGGATGATTCTCTGGTGCTACAAGTGCGGTTATTCATAGGCCAATTATCATACATGAGTATGCTGTGAAGAAGCATGCAGAGCTCCTAAAAAAAGCAGCGTAAAAAGCATGTGACGTGTGAATTGATTCCGTTTTTAGACAGAAACAATTATTGGATAGCATGTTTGTGAGTAAATGCATGTCGTTGAGTGAATATTAGTACACGTCTGCATCAATGCCTTTGTTAATAAACCCGTATTAATAAATATAACCACGTGGACTCTTTATGGTACCATGTGTGCAAAAGGGTGCATCGTTCCTGTGCCCTAAGGGCAAACCAGGTCCCTTTATAATGTGGACGCATGCTCTCTCTGTTTAGAGTGTCTCTATGGTCCCAAATACAGACAGAAAGTGGGTAGGACTCTCTCCTCCCGGCCCGTCCTCCCCTGGTGCAAGTCGAGTTACACAGCGGGGCGCTTTGTTTGTTGAAAGAGCGGGAGGAAGAGAAGGAGAAGGAGGAGGAGGCGCCCTTGCCACGGTCAAAGTGATGTTCAACGTCCCATCCAAGGATGACAGACCACATGTGGCCCCCCCATGAGGAAGGCAACACACAGGGTGAGGGAGAACACGGTAGGGGGCCGGGGCATTCAGCTTGTTCCCGTGGCTTGTTAAACACTTAAGGGAATTTGATTTCTGTTTGTAAATATTGCCGGAGAAATACAGCTGTGGCCGTGGCGGCATGGAGCTCTGTGGGGGGGGGGGGGGATGTTGTGAAATGAATTGCACACAAACAGAAGAGGTCTCACACACTACTCGGAAAAAGTAACTGCACGTATGGAGCAACAGAGTCATCCACATCACCGCTTAGTAACTGGTGAACCGCTCTTAATATTCTTTAAGTCCCAAACAGCCGTGACAAATCACATATACACACACACACACACACACACACACCAACAAATATTGTTAGTTTCCAAAATACCTACTCTCTTCTCAAACAAGTGAGAGCCGCAGCGGTGAATTCAAGTTGCCATTTGCAGTACACACGTCAGACGGACACTCACCAGGCACGGGGTCGACCGTCTCCCTGATAGGGCGACTGCCCTCGTCCGCGTCGCCATCCCGGGGGCCCCCGATGGCTCCGTAGTACAGGGCGATGACCAGCTCCAGGATGCGCATGAACATGGGCAGCTGCTGGTCGGTGACGGACAGCTTCAGGCTCTCCACCATGGTCTGCATCTGCCGGGGAAGAGAGAGAGGGGCGTGTGTGTGTGTGTGTGTGTGTGTGTGTGTGTGTGTGTGTGTGTGTGTGTGTGTGTGTGTGTGTGTGTGTGTGTGTGTGTGTGTGTGTGTGTGTGTGTGTGTGTGTGTGTGTGAGCATGTGTGGGTGAGCATGTGTGAGCATGAGGGTGTGTGATCATGTGTGAGTGTGAGAGCATGTGTTTGTGTGAGGGCATGTGTGTGTGTGAGATCATGTGTGCGTGAGAGCATGTGTGTGCGTGCATGTTTATGCGTGTGCGTGAGTGTGTGTGTGTGAGAGCATGTGTGTGTGCGTGAGAGCATGTGTGTGCGCGCATGTTTATGTGTGTGCATGCGCCAGTGCGTGTAAGAGCATGTGTGTGCGTGTGTATGAAGGCTGCATGGTCCAGCAGAAGCGCTCACCTTGATGAGCGCAGGGATCTTAGAGTTCATGTTGTCATAGGTGAAGTGGAGGCGTGTCCTGAAGGAGCACTTGTACAGCAAGGGGTCCTGGTAGAACTCAATCTTCCCGCTGCCATTGCGCTTGTCCAGGCACACCGTACAGTCCGAGAAGTTGATCACCTTCCTCAGGACCAACTCAGGGGCTAGGTTGGGGTGGAGTGGGATGGGGTGAGGGCCAGGTAGCATAAGAGGTGGACATGGAATAGACCAGTTGTTCCCAATCTTGGGGTCAGGACCCTACTTGGGGGTCCCCTAATGCATCCTGCATCCGCATGTGATGATCCATTTGAGCAAACCATATTTTTCTTAGACGTCCTGTAAACACAAACTGACTTCCTAATGATTTATAGCCACGGGCAAACTACTAATCACTTTGTGTGTGGTGGAGCTAAGCGATTACACAATTTTACTGGGAAATTGATATTACTGGCAGATGTTGATTGGATCAAAACAATGTGTGGAAGCAGAAGCACTAAATTTAAAGTTTCGGTCGCAAACATTTTCAGAGCTGGAATTGTGGTCCCGGGCCAAAAACGGTGGGGAACCCCCGGATAAACTGATGCATGCATCCGACAGACACTCATAATAATCACAGGTTTTCAGGAAAAGATCCACTTGTGAGTGGATTACACACACACACACACACACACACACACACACACACACACACACACACAGGAGCAGGCCCTGGCAGTAAATCCTCATTATCTCTGAGCCTCCTTCAAACATAGGAAGCCTGGGGGGGGGAGACACTGTGCAGACACCCCAGGGCTCTTATGAAGTGTGGCATTTACAAGAGGTCCAACTAAGTGGTACGTGTGTGTGTGTGTGAGGGATTGTCCATAATAACTTTCCAGGTTGTAGCAGACTCCTCCCGTCCGCCAATAAATGTTGAAGGCCTTAGTCACCTTGCAATTACTTCATCTGTCCAAGTACCCCAGCTATAAAGGATATCAATATTGACAACAATGCCAGGATAAAAGAAGCTGGCGATTTTTCGGTTTGCAAAGGCTTACTTTGGCAGTGACAACTGCTCACTCCTCAATGGGGGAAATTTCCTCGCAAGCATTATAAAAACAGAGCGCTGTTCTCAGATTGAGAACTCTGATAATTTTGTCAATTGAAACAGCTCTTGACATTTAAACGGTGGCCCTAATACAGCTGTTTGGCCTGGGTTTAAATAAACTATAAACACTCAAACATTAAAATAATCCTCATGCACAAAAGGTTGTCGTTTTGCCTCGCAGCGCAGATTGTGGACATGGGGAGGGGTACGAGGTCTGCGATTGGTCGGATCCCTCACCGGTGATGTCCATGAAGGCCCTCTCCCACGCGTCGTCGACGGTGTAGCACTCCGCCGACGTGATGTTGACGGATAGCACGATGTCGTCCTCCACGTACTTCAGGATCAGGTTGTTCACCACGATGTTCACGTTGTTCACCACGCGGCGGATCAGGCTCTGCACATAGCCTATACACACACACACACACACACACACACACACACACAAACACACACCCCAAGTTAAAACACAAGGAGATGTGCAATGCATGTGCAAATATGCACTCGTGCAACTCACATTATAAATCACCTTACACCAAGGTACGGATGTATAAACATTTGCCAAGGCGGGCCAGGGTGAGCCAGACATACACACACACAAACAAACGCACACAAACACACACACGCACACACAGTGGTAGAGAGGCAACTCAGCCACACATTAATTTAGTGCTGATACACAGTGAAAGACTGAAACCATGGCCTGGGTTCCCTGAAAGCCTGGGCTCACTGCCGCTGACCCCTTCCATCCTACAGGGCTTGTAAATGCGCGGAGGGCCTGACATGTTATTTCTTAGTTCTCGGTCTAGGGCTTGGACGTGAGCAAGTGGAGTGGGGGGGCTAAATATCTGTAAGAAAACATTGCTGGTCCTCACTGTGCCTCAGCGCGGCCACAAATCTCAGCCATATTTATGGATCTCTGAAGGGCTCTCTTCTCCTCTCAGATGTGAGGCCCGGCTCAGCCCTACACTAGCGTGCACAAACCCTGCTTCACACACAGCTCTCCCACCCTCAGTCTCTCTCTCTCTATCTCCCTCTCCATGAACATGCATGGAAGCCTGGTCACACTCAATGTACACAAACTCTAAAACACACTTGCGCATGTGTGTGCGCGCACACACACACACACACACACACCTTCGAGGGAGAGTTACGGTCAGCACAGAGAAACTTTGGCCCTCCAGAATGCTAGGATTGTAAATGAATGATCTCTGCTGGCAGGCCAATGACAAGGAGGGAGAAGCTAAACAAATGGGTGTCTGGTGTTGAAAGTATTTTTATTATACGTTCACTTGATAGTGTGACGACTCGACCTACATGTTAAAGGACTCATATAGCACGCCTAAACAGCCTGTGAGCAAACCATTCATTGTAATTATTGTATAAACACATGATGGACTATTAAAACGTATGACGGGGGGGGTCAACGTGGATAGAATTAGACTAGCCAGACGATGTGAGGAAGGGGATTTGGGTTGATTCATTTTTGCGATGATGGAGCGAGAAAGGAATAGGAAAGGGGATTCTGCGGTGGACGGCCTGGGATGGTTAGGGAGGTGTCGGAGAGGTGCTGGTAAGGGGGAGGTGAGAGAGACGGGGCAGCCCCGTCGGTTGGGTTTCAACCGAGCCGGGGGAGCCATGCTACGGTACAACCAGGACCTCCTAATGGCCTCAGTGACGCCCAGAAACAGAAGCTTTGCAGGGAAAACATACATGGTAAGGTCATTACTCACCAAAGTAAGAAAGAACTAAAAATATTGCAGACAGGGGAGTATCGACCATAAAGTATGAAAATATACAGCAATAAATCCCCCTAAACCAGGGGACGAAGGGCCTTATTCATTCCTCCCATGTACTGTTAAACACAGTCACTCAGAGTTAAAACATATAAACCTTTAATGCCTATTCCTTATTTTCCAAACCAAATGTTTGTCTTCCTGTATCTACATGCGTGGCCGATACCATGTCACAGCGGAAGACTGCGCTGGGGAGTACTGGTTGTGTCGGTGGGAATACTTAAATGGATCCGTTCGCTTTGCAGCGTCCCATACACAACTACAGGCTATACATTAGCATAATCCAATAGGGAAAATTCAACTTTGTTTGCAGCTTGACTCAACAACGTGGGAGAAAGCGGTTGCCGTAATTCTCCCGAACACACTGTGTTTTCATCACTTGCATGTGTAGCGAGCACGTAAATGCCTGCTGCGTGCCTGAATGTGGCCGTGTGGGTATGTGTGTGTGGGTGGGTGGCCGCGGGCTTCCAAAGCCCACATTGCACCTGCAGACTGGGCAGTAAAACAAGCGCTGTACCCCCTGCTATTTCCCGCTCTGGATCCAATTTACCCATATCAGGGGCCCTCTCTCTCCCTCGCTCCCCTCTCGGAGTTGTGTAAGCCGGCTTGCCGTTTGCGGCTCTCTCTTTCACTTGTCTTGCGTCGGCTCTGGGCCCCCCCCCTCTCTGTCTGTCTGTCCCTCTGTCCTTCTCGGGGTGAACCACTGCACCGCTCTAAACCTCTGTAAACAATTGACACAGCCAGCACCTGTGCCGCGGCCCACGGGGAAGGAGCCCACTTAAAATTGTTCAACCATAAAATGAGTGGAAAAACCAACTCCTTTATGTGATCCCAGCTCAGGCCAAGCACTCTCTTCTGTGCAATACAGGAAAGAAACACTACACTGTCCACGTTCGCCCGCTTCCCTGTATATGGAAAGTATTAGCAGCTATTAGCTGTGCCAGTTATTAGCCGGCAAGAAAGAGATTGACAAGTCTGTCGGACAAATATACAGTATGCTGATCCTGCGCTGCTGTTCCGCAATGAATACCTTGCCACGGCTCGCGACGTGGCCAGAAACCTATTAGAACGAGAATGCTTGGCTACTGTAGGACAACAGCGCCTTTCAACCGCGGCGGATTATTCCCAGTATTCCATAAACCCCTATTTACATCTCCTAAGGATCGTTTATTCAACTTCCAGGAGACTTTTGCAGAGTGATAAAACCTGCAGGTTTTCCAGATGGCCAAACATGAGCTATTCGTCGCATTAAAACACACCAGGCCAGCAGCGAACTGTTGATACAGCCTTGTCCTTCAGCCCCTTTTTCCTGCTTCTCCTGAATCCCAGTTAATTGCAGATTAGAGGTTAACAATACCGTGCTGTTTTCTGCCTCTCCCAGTCATAGAGGGTTACATTTTCTACCCTGCTGGCCAAGCCTGATGAGCCTGGAAACCAGAAGA
Organism: Pollachius pollachius; assembly: GCF_949987615.1. Taxonomy (NCBI): domain Eukaryota; kingdom Metazoa; phylum Chordata; class Actinopteri; order Gadiformes; family Gadidae; genus Pollachius; species Pollachius pollachius. The sequence continues at coordinate 39,022,436 of NC_136934.1, forward strand.
AGGCCCTGTCCGACCGTTAGCCTTAACAGCAGCGTGTTGGGTTAGCACGTGAAGCTTACTTAAAACAGCGTTGTAGAATACAGCAACACACGCAACCAGACACACAAACACACACACACAACCCAGACACACACACACACACACACAGAGCGCAAGGAACACATCCGCCTACAACCTGGCACTTGGGGTTCCTTTAAAGTTCCCTGTAATCAATAAATTATTGTATAATCAGAATTAGCAACAATGTCAGGCTTCACATTGTAGCCAACAGGCAGCAGCCCACCTAGAATTGTACGGTAGTGCTCCAGCACAACGTATAGTCTGCCACCATTGACCACGACACACCATGTCCTCCATTCATGCGAGTAGTGTTTCCCGTTAATACCGGAACAGCTGCTGTATTTATCCTCTAAGCAGCAGCCCCAGTACCAGCAATGCAGTAGCACTGGACACAGGACTTATGCTCTGCTATTCAACCAATCATACTCTCGGACTGGTCGGCTGTCACAAAGGGGGGGCGGGGGCCTCAAATGCATGCAAAGTCTAACACGCAACAAGACGAAGAATGCACACACAGCACTGGCCGTACACATATGAGTAATCTCTCACAAGCGTGTGCACAAACACACCAGACACACGTGTGTAAGACAGTAAAAGCCTAAAGGAATGCTGCAGCAGGCATTCCAAATGACCACCGCCTCAGAGTGTGTGTGTGTGTGTGTGTGTGTGTGTGTGTGTGTGTGTGTGTGTGTGTGTGTGTGTGTGTGTGTGTGTGTGTGTGTGTGTGTGTGTGTGTGTGCGTGCGTGCGTGTGTGTGCACATGTGTTTATTCCTCTATTGTCATGCCGGGAAGATACAATGTGTTCTATGGGACAGCTGTGAAAGCGAACGGGTCTGAAGGTCATCATCCAGTGAGACGTAATGCTGAGGACAAGAGGCTGGGTCCACAGGCCGTGCTTCTGGAGGTCAGCCTGTGAGTATACTGGTCAGTGGGGAGCGGGGTGTTGCTCCCGACGGTATAGCGAGAGAGATACGCCACACCGTGCCAATAGATAGCCGGCAGAGTCAACACCCAAAGACACGCCACATAGCGGCGGAGAGGTCACACGAATAAATCATAGCGAGATCCCAAGGACACTGGAAGGACAGCGAGCGTTAAATCACATGTCCTGTAACCTCGTGACCACATCATGTGCGGAGAGAAAGTGGACATGGCCGGTGAAGTCCAGGGGTCCCGTTGAAGCAGATGGGATGTGTCCCCCCCGTCCCCCCCAATTGCAGCATGTGCACAAGATGACTCAACCCACAGAAAATGCTGTTTTGTAATTATCGTTAACTTTTACACTGAAGAGGGGATTTGCACAGGGACGACGGCAGCTCAAGTGATGCTAAATAAGTCAAGGAAGACCAGTGATTGCAGAACCAACCTCAGTGGCGTGACGCCATTGTTTACACAACAAAAATACTACAACTGACCCAGACTGTTAAAGGTGTCAAGAGTGTGCAGCAGAGGCCCAGGCATGGGCACGGCAGAGAGGAAGAGAGCTGTGCATTTCTCTCCAACAGTGGCCGCCCGATTCCCCCACCGGCAGCCGTAAACATAATCACTCGCAGGATCGCCCAAGGTGGGAACACTTGGTCTTTGGTCTCTGCGTGGCTACCAGTCACATGGCAGACGACTGAACGCTGGCAGTTTTCCACCGCGGGCAGAACAGGGAGGACAAATCCATGCAACATGTGAGAGCGCAGAGCCAAATGGCTGTATAATTGCCGGTGGCGGCTTTCTAGTGTCGGTTGTGTTTTGTTTCGGTTGTTTTGAAGAGGGGAAGGTGGAGGGGGGGGGGGGGGGGGAGAGCAGATGCCTGCCGGAGGTTATGTCGACGTTGATGCTGACGAAGAGTCCAGACATGGCTCTTCAATCACTGCCCCACGGACACGTGTACGCACACTCCTGCACACGCACACACACACACAAACACACACACACACACACCTTAAACAAGGGAGTCTGCGGCTATCCGTTTCTGCTGAGACAGAAGCGGTGAGCTTGTGATGTGATTAACTCAATTCAAATTGAGGCAAGCAAGCATGTGGTGTAAACAGGGTGGACGAGTGCGCACTAATACAAGACAATGTGTGCTGCTATGGGGACGAGGAACAAAGAACGCCTCGGAGCATAGAAAAAAAGGAAACGTGAGCCCTACTTTTTTTTTTTTCCTTAATCTCATAATTCAAATCAGCTCTAGGAGAAAACTCTGCAAAAAGAAAATGACACATGTGTCATATTTATTTATATTTATTTTTCCGGTGTGCTCAAGTCATGGCGCATTACCATGGCTGCAAAATAAATGAATGGACAACCTTGTGAGGCATTGTGGATGGTGGTCACTTCCTTAAGACACCATGGGGATTGGCGAGTGGAATACTGGTATTCACAAGAGCAAACTTTAAACAACGCAGGCCTATTGACTGGGGGTGAGCAATATCGCCTACGCTGGTTGCCACGAGATTTCTGGCCGCATATCCTGACTTTTGAAAAAAACATCTCTTAACTACAATTCCAATATCCGTAACAGGTTTGTTCTGTGTCTCGTTCAAGGAAAACATCCTCCGGCTGAGTCACAGCAGATTAGCCTTACCTCTCCCGCCTTTTACCTCTTTTCTTTATTAATATCTACCAGGAACCTGTGGGATTACCCGCGATCATATACCTTCTTTACTTAGCGAGCTGCTGTGACTCGTGACACCAGAGTTGTCTTAACAGGCGGTAATGGATCCAGTGCGGCAGTGCAGGGAAGGTATAGGGGCATGTGCATACAAACGCATTCATGCACGCACACTCACACACATGCACACACACACAGACACGCAGACACAGGAGTAGATGTGTTGAAGTCGGGCCCAGAGGGAGGCCCTGGGCTGGGAGGTTCCCTGCTTTAACAGCTGGGGAGAGATATTATCGCATAGCGTCAGGCCTGGAAATGGATCCTCCCCAGGAACAACCAGCCGGACGGCAGCAGTCGAACAGGCTCATACGTCCACATACGTAATGGGGCTCTGGGATCAGGGACTCCAGGTTGGGTGTTAAACTGTGACTGGCTCCTAAAAGCTCCATCTCCCTCGCTAGAGTTTTGTTTAACTCTAAGAGCTATGCGTTTTGTTTCCATCTTGTAATTCTCCCGCTCCCTCCTCAAGGTGCGTCTTCCTTTTCTCCAGACCTCCACTGGCTATAAACTGATAAAGTTTTTTTTCCCGTTTATTGCATGAGCCAGAGCTTTTAATCTAACTTTTAAGTACTATGTTAAGACGCATTGGCTCGGAATCATATATCATCAAATATATTTTATTTAATTTATTTATTTTCATTTTGGGAGGGTTTTACATAAAAATGAGAAGCCCCAGATGTGGTCACAATAAAACCCTATGACTGTAAAACATCAGATTACAACAATAGTGGGAGGAGAGTCAATTAATAAGATTAACCCAGAGGGCAAGTCTCTCTACAGCATGAAAACTAAAACCATCCCCTCAGTAAAAAAAAGAAAAGGTATTACTTCATGATAAAGGTGGTCCACCCTTTTCCAGGCCCTGTGAAGTAACTTCTCTGAACAAGACTGCAAAAAATAATTTGTAGTTTACTAGTTATTAAATCATTGTGGCTTTTTCTGTTTTAAAATAAATGCACAATTCAAATATAGGGGGGCTTATTTAAACAAAAAAGGTGAATGCATTGTGGGTGGCCCCATTATGGGATTTTTTTTTTCTCGAAAACATTACCTAACAGCGTTCATTTGCAAAGCCATAAATAAACAATTATAATAAAAAGGGTTATGACGTTAGGCCTGTCCGAGCTAAACAAGGGTCCTCATTGTGAGGTGGTGTGAAGAGAGGCAGGCTCGGAATCCATGGCCCCTGTAGGAGGTATTCGGTCAAGTGGCCTTGCTGATAAGAGACGTCAGTCAGCAATTTATCACATGGACACCCCCCTCTTCTGTTCACTCTCTCTCGCTCCCTGGAACAAACACCGGTAATAAAACACATCTGCATCTTCATACAGGATTCCAAAAAACCTCTGCACCAATGACAGCTCTCATTCACATGTTTCAGTATTGGGCTGCTGCTGCTATCAGGGTGTAAAGACGGTACCCGCTGTGACGCCGGCTCTTCATTTGCATTGTGCGATGATAGCGTTCACGCTCCAGCAATCGTAAAGGGGGCAGATTGTAAAAATGAAAAAAAAAACGCCTCCCGCCTAGTGTAAACAGCCTCTCCTCTCCGTCTCTCGCTCCCATCCCGTCCTCCCCCGCTGAGCCCGTGCATGCACCGCCGGGTCACTCCCGGAGCAGGGAGTCGGGGTAGCCCGGCGGGGCCCCGGGGCCATCACTCACCTGGGGGCAGGTCCGGGTCACTGGGGGCCGCCTGCTGCAGCCTGCGGGGCTTGGCCTGGGCCTTGACACTGTCTGAGGCACTGCGGCTCGTGGAGCTGGAGCCACTCTCATGGTCATCCTGGTTGAAGAAAAACACACATAAACAGACACACACACACACACAGCCGTTTAATGACTGTTATGTAGTCGTTGAGAGAAGGATTGTATGCAAGGGGGTGGGGGGGGGGGGGGTATCTGTGTGTATGTATGCAAGGATCTTCACCCAACGAGATCCTAAACCACTACTCCACCTCCTCCTTCCCCTCCCCATTTTACAACCGGCTCTACAAATAAACTGTAGACCCTGGATATGAGGGAGCGAAGGCCTCTCCTCCACAACCAGGGCATGTCATCAGCACTCACAGACCAGGGGACTGTTAAGCCCTGGAATGCAACAAGAACACCCATCAGTGTGTGTGTGTGTGTGTGTGTGTGTGTGTGTGTGTGTGTATGTGTGTTCAGAGTATGAGGAGGAAATGGACATCCCCCTTCAGAGATGAGCCCGAAGATAAACAAAATGGGCCGAGATTGGGGCGTCTTTATTTATTGCTACAGCCCGTTGAGTGCCGGGGCTTCAAGGGGGCTCTGTGGCAGAGCGATGGAGGATTGAACTCAAAACAATGGGGACAGGAGGAGAAACAGTGGTGAGGTCGGCGGGTCACGATGCAGTGGACTGTGTCTATCAGGCAGGCCATTGACCTTTATTACATCTACTGCAGGGTTAACGGCAACTCCAGAGAAGTGATTCATGGACTACTCCTAAGAAGGGAATCTATTCTAAGTAGCACCAGCACAGCTTCATATATTATTCCTGCCATCGGACCACAGAGAACCGGTGGTAACTTTGAGCAATTAGCAGGGAATCCAGGTCATTAATTAAAAGGCTCTGGCCCAGATGACGTCGCTACATGCAACTACGCTGGCAGCCGTATTAATGACTTAGCGGGACGGGTGGAATAATTCACAGTGCAAATTGTGTGTGACAAAAAATATGGTACATAAAATGACTGACTTCAAATGACAGTTTTGGCTTTTCATGGCGTAAAAGGTCTCGGGGAGAACAGTTTGTGTTCACAGGCCTGGACTCAATGGAGCATGATCGCAGGAATAACATTGGTGGGCTTGGTTTTTACGATAAATCATAAGCTACTTCTCCAACTACTGGTACAGACAGTTTGCACTCCAAATCCCCTTCACTTTGGATTAGCCCTCCGGCGTGATGACAGTGGGACAACGTTTCACTGCTTCTCTATTTGCCCTCTGCTCTATTCCACCAATGACTCAATACCTTGTCGTCTTCCCATCCACACACAACGGGGGGCTGTGGATTAAAGAATGGGCCAAAGAAAGAACAGATTAATCAACGGAAGAGGGTGGGAGGAGAGAATCGGTGAGCATTAAAAAAAATAACAAAACAAGTCATAAAAAATAGGAACAGAGTATGATGTCAGAAGGAAAGAAAACCAAACGATAAAGGTGAGAGTAAACCTCGCAGTGTGGCGTGATTAGGGCGCTGTAATCTTCACCGTCAGCAGGGGCGGTGAGGTAGACACACGCTGCCGTGGAGCGAGGAGTAGGGAGGGATCACATGTGGTTAGCATTTAAACTGAGTGGGGCTGGTGGGGGCCGTGTGTGTGTGTGTGTGTGTGTGTGTGTGTGTGTGTGTGTGTGTGTGTGTGTGTGTGTGTGTGTGTGTGTGTGTGTGTGTGTGTGTGTGTGTGTGTGTGTGTGTGTGTGTGTGTGTGTGTGTTAGGGGAGTGCTTTGGATGGGTGTGTGCTGGGGTGCTTTTTCTGTGTGTGTGTTGGGAGAATGTGAATGTGTGTGGGGGTGCGTGTGGGGGAGAGGGGGTCAAGTCAACCCCTTATCCTGCGTAATGTAAACAGCCGAGGTGTCAAAACCAAACACATTTGGCTGCCCCATGAATGCATGCAACTGCTGGGTATATACCTCCACATATAGATGAAGCATAGCACCCAGAAACAACAAATACGCGAGAAAGACTATGTGATACCTGTGACCAAGAAACACACACACACACACACACACACACACACACTACTGCTAGTGTGATGCCACTGGCAGATGATGATGATGATGATGCTGCTGCTGCTACTGAGCATCTCCTTCGCGTGAGGCCAACGAAGATTTGATTTTAAACATAGCTTGCATTATTTAAGCTGCAGAAGCATTCAAAGAGCAATCACGTTCAGCACAGTGTGTAAACAGGCCACTGCCAAACCATGGCAGGCCAGTAGAGTGGTGAAAGAAATATTTACACTTGCATGGACCTTTTGGAGGAAGAGCTGAACATCACAGACGTGGTGGGCTTGGTTTGGGATTTTTTTTACCTCAACATCTTCAAGTTGAGGGAACCCGTAAACACAAGGGGGAAGAATAATAAATAGCTCATCAAGGTCCCAAGTCAAAAGATATCGTCAAATAATAACATGTTGATACGTTACTAAATATTCTCTCTCACACACACACACACACACACCCACACACACGCGCACACACACACACACAGCTAGCCGTCACTTCCGACGCAAAGTCACAGCACTGTGTTTACGGCAACTTTGTGGTGAAGAACCGAAGGCCGTTCTCAAGAAGACTCGGGCAAAGCCTCCTCCTGAACATAAATACTCGCTCCATAACTCGCTGATATCTCCATCTTAAGGAATGCATCGAGGCCCGCCAGCCAAAAGTACATTGAGTTCAACCACTCCGAGCCGCCACTAAAAACAGACCCTGCTGCCGAATTTGGCGGTAGTGCAATTAAGCGCTCAGTGTCACCATGGGCAGTGTGGTGGACTCTGGGGACGAAACATGCCTCACCAGAGGAAAGCCCTGGGACAAATGAAGGCTGTCTCAGCTGCTGCCCGGGTAAGCTGATCCCTGCCACGCAACGGCAAGGCCTTGGATGGGACAGTGTCGCTAGGGGGGGAGGGCGGGGGCAGAAGAAGGGGAAGGGGGCCTAGGGTAGCAGCCACAACAACTGATCTGTTGAATAGAAAGTTTAGGAAAGAGACTGTGACTGGGTATAGGGACAGGGAGCGAGATAGGGTGAGAAGGCGAGAGGGTGAAAAGGCAAGAGAGAGAGAGAAGGCGAGAGGCAAGAGAGAAGGCAAGAGAGAGAGAGAGAAGGCGAGAGAGAGAGAGAGAGAGAAGGCGAGAGGCAAGAGAGAAGGCAAGAGAGAGAGAGAAGGCGAGAGAGAGAGAAGGCGAGAGAGAGAAGGCAAGAGAGAGAGAGAGAGAGAGAGAGAGAGAGAGAGAGAGAGAGAGAGAGAGAGAGAGAAGGGGAAGCAGAGGGAAGGGAAAGGCAGCATGGGGGGAAGAGTGGTGTGAGTGACAGGCGAGGCGGACCCCCTACTCAGAGGGTAAGTGGGCACCCATGGAGGGTTAGGGCACAGGAAGGCCAAGCCTGACCCTCTCTTTCTCTCCCCCTGCAGACGTCTGGCTCCGTTAGAGACCAGAAGGCAGAGTGTCAAGCCTGTCTGGAGGGTCAGACCCCCAAAACCTAGCAGCTCAGTGTATCAGGCGACCACTGCCTACCCCTCCCCACCAATCACCCAGGTTGTTTCTGGACAGTTATTTTGATCACTAGTTGCGTTTTAAATTACGTAAACCGACAAGTTGTCAACTTCCTTTTAACTGCAGTGTGTAAAGTAATTGTTTGTGGAATTATGTAAATTAGATGTAAATCATGTGTAGTTCATTATTGAGGGTAATGTTTTTGCGTGTGTTTTAACACTTCCAGTGGATTTATACGGAAAAATATTTGTTAGCCAAATGAAAATTTTAAGTGTCGTGTGGAAAAAGTAGGTAAAGAGTGTCAATTTTCCCGTTTTTACCTAGGTTCTCATGTCAACATACTTTTGCCAACTAAGACATTTCAGCTAAACATGACATTTTTGAAATTTTCCACACGAATGAAGACCCAATTCCTCTTTTTCAGACGTTTAGCATGGGAGCACAAGAAAATGTGTTGGCCAGGGGTTTGAGCTGCATGCTTCCCTGCCTGCTGGCCAATAACTGCCAGATCTGAAAAACCCAAACAATTTCAAAACTAGTCAATTTCACACTGTTTCAGTGGATTAATGGGAGCGTGCAGCAGACAGGCGCTGGCTAAACAAAGTGCTCTGTTATTGTTGTTGCTCCTCCACAGGTCGCTGGTGAACTCATGCTGACTTCAAAGCAGCGGGCCTGGAGAGTGGAGGCCAGGCAGTGGAGGGCCCAACGCCTGAGGAGTGGGAAAATAAATTACTGCAACCCGATAGCTCCTTATCTCAGACGCAGCACCCCCACCTCACACACACACAGGCCTGACATCCTGAGGCCTTGTCCTCCATGTCATGGCCCACCGAGAGCTGTCCCTGGAGAGAAGAGCAATCAGACCTTCACGTCTTGCCCCCCCACATACACACACACACACACACACACACACACACACATACACACCTTCTCTTCGTCAGAAGGTCATTATTACTCACTTTATTTTGATTGAAAAATTCTAATTTAGTTTTCATTTTATCGATCAACAGATTCAATGAATTACATACTCCTCAGGCCTTAGTTCCATGTCTCCACATACCACTGCTTGCAGCAAGGATATTATACTATAGTTATGATATCATGGAACTGGGGCGGGTTCTTGCTAAAGCTTCCATCTGGCACCAATAGCGATGGGAGCTATAGATCACTTCATGGGAAAGACCCATTGACAAAACTGTACATGGTCGCTTCTTTTAACTTCATAAGCTTCTGCCAAGCGGAGGAGAATGAAAGCATTGCGATTGGCTCAAATTCTCTATTCACTTTCCTCTTCCCCTGGCTTCCAACACATCCATCAGACCGGCTTAAAATTAGCCACTAATGGCTTTTTAATGAAACTGTAATAAATGCAGAAAGCCATTACATTGTGATTAAAGACATTTGGTCTCGCTCTCTACGTAGCAGACAGCAGTCGACTAGATTGAGGCTCTGCTGCCAACTAGTGCGTTTCACATACTCTCCTCACACACAAACAAACAGATGCATGGTTTCACATGCACACATACACCTTCTCACAAGCATGGAGCTCCATGAACAAGCATGAACCTCTGCCTACCTGCAAAGGAAAGCAAGCACAAGAGAGATGAAGAACAGAATCATGGGAGATGGTTAGCCTTCAATGTGTTGTTCAAACTTTAGCGTGCACACACACACACACACACACACACACACACACACTAAATACTCTGAATAGATATATTCAAAAACATCTTCGCTAAATCCCTTCTGGTTGTAAAATCACTTTTTAAATTAGGAGTACTAAAAGCTTTGGATTACAACCAAAGGTTTTATGATTAGACCATTGTAGTCTTTAACATCTTTGCAGTACTATAGAATTTCAATCTTAGGAGGAAACTTCAGGAGACCAAGTTTCAGCTGAATGTTCACAATTAATGCGTAGCTTCCAAATGTTCAAAAGCGTGCCGTTTTAATATCTCCATTAAATCTCTTTCCAAGTCATATTTCTCCTTTACAGCCCCACACCGCAACCCGACTACTCTGCTCATTCATGGTCATGTGGATCGGCGAGATAAACACCCCTGCCTTGACTTCAATGAAGGAAAGTCAGCAAAACACACCCAGGCCCCGTTTACTTGAAACTCTTGTTTATTTCTTTATACTCAAATTAATTATCTGTAATTTGTGTCTTTTATCCCAACGTCCCATACCTTCATAATGAACCTAGCCACAAAAAAGGAATAGTCAGACTTGTGGGCTTTCTCTGTATCCTTTTTTAAATGGCAGACGTGTTTACGTAGCCTGTAATGGCAGAAGCTTTACTAAGCATATTTCAGCCATATGAACTGTTGCAACAAAAACACTTGGTTGATTTTCCAAGCATTTGCCTCTCTTCTTTCAGAAGCCCAAAAATATATCATGTTCATTAAATAGCACGGGAGGGGGTATGGGGGGGGGGGGGGGGGGGGGGGCATGGAAAAGATTCTCGAGGCAACTGCCAAAAGAACTGCACAATTACAAAACTATTTAGCTCTGGAACCCGGCGCAATGGCCGAGCGACAGTCCTGCTGATGTCATGGAGGAGGTCTCTGCCAAGCGGGCCCCTGCCGTACCCAAGTCAAACTGTCCGTGTTTAATATCTGCCTCCAACATGCCCAGAATAACAATCAAGACAAACAGGGAGCGAGTCTGCGGAGGCCGAGAGCGCTGCACCAGGGCTTCTGACTTGTTCTTCCAGGGTTAGCTGGACCTCTTGTTGTTCAGCCAATGTGCTCATGGTTCTGGTCTGACTTGACCTCAGATGACATGGCTGGCCACAGTTTGTGTGGCCCTTGTTTTACCTTGGTAAGAGATTGTGGCGCCTGGGTTAAACGGGCTATACCCTGCGGAGCAATGAACCAGAGTTTACCATCAGAGACATCCTTTAATCCTTTAAAAACACTCAAAAAACACAACAGGGTCCTCACTTGGGATTAACTTGATTAACAGCCATTTATTTAACATTGTAGAATTAAATGCCACATGATTAAACACAAAACTGTCGTTAAACCGGCAGAAATCTTTCTACTTTACGGTACAGTAGTTAACTTGTCACTGTTCTTGTTAAAGAGTTAATTCTCCATTAATCTGATAAGGCAGATCTCACAGCCAGCAGTGCGTTTCTAATCCGGTTCATTGGTTAAAAAGTAAAGCTGATTTGTTATGAAATAAAGCTGGTCCTTTCCTCACGAAATGGCAGGTTTGGAAGGCAGAGCTTAAAAATGATGTCTCTCCCATCCCAACTGGCAGCGTTTATGTTCTACTGATGTATTGAAACAAAGGATGGGGAATTCTACTGACTGTAATCTTTGATACGTGGCCAAGAAACAATAGGCTGAAGAGTGGTAGCAGTAATAAAAGGTGCATAGATTAACCAACAGAGAAGCAAGACAACTTATGTCTTATCATTTACATTTTCTTGATCTCTTTTACCAGTCACATATGTGAACTGTACTCAAATAAAATGGAGATCCGTGCCAAAAGCTTAAAGAAAATGGGGAAGTCACAGGGGGAAAAAAAGCATGCAAGAATTTAAGATGAGTGGAGAAAAGCTAAAAAATTGAGGGGCAGAAAAAAAGTCAAGGAAAAGTGAGAATGAGATAAAAGAAGGGCGTTGGGAGGTGGGGCAGCAAGAGTGAGAAAGAGCAAAAAAATCGAGGATGGTCGAGTGGGAGAAATTGTTCCTGAATGAGATCTGAGAGGCTCTGGTTCTTCAGATCTCTCCATCAGCTAACCACAAGCCCAGGCTGAGCATGTGAGGCATGCTGCTCACGCTGGCCCAGCTACCTCCTAACACTAATAACTGCAATGTGTGTAAGCTACAATCTCACTCACACACACACACACACACACACACACACACACACACACACACACACACACACACACACACTAATTGAACACGGTTAAGCTAAATATATGCATCATGTTTTTTTTATCTAAAATATAACAACACGATTTATAACAAGAAGAGAACAGTCATATTTATTCATTTTAATCAAACCTATAACAACGGCCAAAGTGTTTTGACCACATAATTTCACATGCAAAAAATACCCCTTTTCTCAATGTTGGTAAATTGCTGACAACTAGTGGTAGGACTGCATTCTAGCATGAACATTACCGAATGTCCTCTGTCACACATGAAATGCTCCTGCTTTTCCAGGTTTGCCCTTCATCATCATCATCATCATCAGCAGCAGCAGCTCACCACACAGTATTAGCGATGTGATACAAGACATAAGCACCCTGCAGGCAACCTACTATTTCGCCAGCCTCCAGGAACAGCACAAGTAGTGGCCGAAGTAACTCCTGACAGCTTAATTGCACATGTGAGGTGCAGCTGGTGGAAAGGCGTTCGGCACGGTAGAAGGACCTCAGACTTTCTTGGAGAGCATCGATGTTCTGCATCCAGCGAGATAGAATAAATCACGCAGAGAGAAATGGGAGAGGACTTTCCCCCAGTGTTGAGAAATACCAAAGCCATGTTGCAGCGCTGGAACACACGGCGCGGAACTCGGCAGGCCCTCTCGGTGATGCAGCTTTTATACAGCGGCTTGCAGTGGAACAGAAGCAGCGTTCATAAAGTTACATGAGAGATGGACGTCTGTACGCGGTTTGATCTTTTTTTCAAGGCAGACAGGAGCAACTGTTTAAAAATGTTTCATTGTGGACAGAGAGCTTGCTGGATCTGAAATCTTTAAGCTTTTTTTATTTTGATCAATTCATCATCTTTGACAAAATTTAAAAAAACAACATGTCTTCCCTATGATTCGGAGAAGAGCAATGCATGCATCCAGTAGTGCAGGCGTGTGTCTGGCCGGTGTCCAGGGAGAGGTGTAGTCATTGATATCTGTTAGCAAGCCCAACCGCCAACGAAAAGAGAAAACGCCCAATATTCCAATGTCTACCTTGGCCTGCGTTTCAGCTGTAAATCACAAACAAATTTTCCCTGAATATTTTCTTGTATTACAACTCAGCTATGCCACATGTAAATTCTTATCATGTTGGTCATTTTAAAGAAGCAATGTGGTCCATCTCAAGCCGAGGCGTTACTCTCCCTCAAGTGGGCCCTGTTTGTTATTTCTTCAACTAACCATATGCCTTCTGCACAAAATCACCTTTCATTCCCTCTCCCACCTTGAGGAGTAACAAGTGGCTCAATTACATTCTTCTTCTCTTTCCGCTAATCTCAGGGGACCGGGCCCCTGGCAAGATAAAAGCAAATACTAACAACTCTTCATATACACATTTCTTAATTTCCGATATTCCCACCAAAACAAGACAGCAAGGACATTGAGTTCCATTTAATAAGCCTTAGAAGCCCACTCTGCTGCACTAAACAAGGTTGACATGTAAGGTATACAGAATTGTGTTTTAATAGGTGAAGGCAACATCAAAGATTTGTTCAGTCAAGTGGTTAGCTACCGACTGGCTCTATACAACCCATTTTACTGGCTTAAGGCATCCTGCCTTATATGGCATCATTATTTCTATAATAAGAGTGGAATCATTCATAGGTCAGAGGGGTGAGGGTCTGCTAAATGGCGCACGCACTCACCCAGGGACATTAAACAAGGACCACCCACGGTTTGTGTAACATGGAGTCATACAAGCCTACCTTTCTGCACTGAGAAATTACACACGGGGGCTCCCAGTTACTGTGTTACCCCTTTTAATAGCTTTCTGTTTCACCCAAAGTAAAAGAAAATGTCAGATGTATCCGTCTCTATAAAAGTGGTAATGGGTGATGACATGAAGAGAAGTGTAGTGAGAAATGAGCCAACGATGGTGGCCTTAGCCTGTGCAAGACATATAAACAGAATGGAAAGCTGTGGCCCTCTAATATACACAAAGAATACCTCAAACTTTTGATCCAAATGGTGCAGCTTGCAGAGCATAAAACCTTATACTACTGAATGGCTGAATTAAACAAAACACTAGCAAGGGGATAAGCAATAGTGTTCTTAATACCAATAGTTTTCTAAACCGAAATCCCAAGTTAAATGAAAGTGAACCCTAATTGTAATGTAATCTCTCTCCACAGTACAATTCAACCAGCGGCACAACGAATTTAATGGCTTCCACTAAAGGGTGACTGTAGTCCGGATGGCCTAAGAGCAGGGATTAGGCAGTGAAGTAGCAGCATCCTGCCCAGAGTGTATTGATCAGTGCTTGACTCATTTGATACAGGACACCACTGGGTTTAATTTTTCCCCCTAAAGCTTCTTTCCTGTGTCTGAAAACTGTCTGAGAAGTAAAGGGAACCACAAACCACCGGGACTCCCAATCTTAATTAAACCACAAAGTCACGTAAGTCAAAGGCAAAGTTATGTAGCCTGTCTGACTCAACAGATAATGGTGGCTAGGCAGAAGTTCCTCTGCTGAAACGACACACTCAGCTCCCGCTGCAGATGCTTTAAATCAGGTCAGAACACTAGGGGAAAATACCAGTGGATTGGGATGATGCAAAGCTAATGTTTGGGACCGAGAACAAAGATGAAAAACAAAGAGGATCTCACAACTAGCTCTGTATTTATTTAAAGTCCACTCTATTTTATATTGAAATGTGACATAATTATTAAATGGCATTAACTTACTTGAAACGGTATGGTTCAAAAGCACAACATTCATTAAAGTGTTGTCTAAATGTTGATACATTTGCTTGGTCAATCCAGAGCCATATGGGACATGTCGGGAGTTGGACAGCAGCGGTAGGTAGGGAGGGGTCATAAAACAAACAAAGGAGGCTGGCTTTCATGAACGTTTACCTGAAGGTCTGACACATTTCAAACAATCTGTGTCCCCTCTTCCACAACTTTTGCAATAATTCTCTATTTTAAGCTGATCTTACGTTGAAGTAAAGCCATAGCCCTTCTGAACAGCCCTTAAAGATTACTCTTTGATACTCATTCATTTCCTTTTGTTGACATTTCTCTTTTTTTTCTTTCATCGTGCCCCCTATCTATTTTAATGTTTGTTCCCATGTTTTAGTCTTGGTCTTACTTTCTGTCTCTCATCAGAGAAAATTCCCAAATTTCCTAAGGAGATGATAGTCTTGTGACATCCCCGTCTTTTTATCATAAGTCTGAAATGGGTTTTGAAACAACTAGAGGAGGGTGAATTTAAGAAACAAAAACATAGCTTATCCAAAGCCGTGGGTCCTGAAGACAAGGCCCGGCAGAGCTGATGATCACACTGATTTATGGAGGAATCTCGGTAAGCCGTTTGGTCCCCGAGAGCAGAGGAATCAAAGGCAAGATTTCCGGAATGCATTGGGAGAAAGATTATCCAGTTTGTAATATCTAATTACAAACTTCCACAAGCTGGTTTTCTGGCTCTTTGTGTTTGGACAAATGATGAGAGCAGGCCGGCACTATGGAGAATGGTCCCAATCCTCCAATGAAGCCTTTGTTAAAGACCGAGAGAAAACGTTGTTGTGATTGTAAGTTGACTGTCTTAACAGTTGTTTAAAAGGCGCAATACACTGGTGCGATAACCAAGTTCTAATCCATCCCATATTATCAGTTTACTCGATTCCAATTGATGAATGTAATTTTGGCTCAAGGTTTCCGGTTAAACAATGTCCACAATATACTAATGCAGGAGTGGAAAGGTTTACCACAAGGGTCTATGCACTTTGACAGCTGTGGAGCACTGCAAATATCCTGGCTTTCCTTAGCAGTGGGTTGTGGATTCAACTCTGGGTGGGAAACCACAACTGGTAGTGGTAGAGCAGTATCATCCATAAAACAGTAGCTACAGGAGGAAGAATAGACGGTGCATGGGAGGTCACAATGTTGTAAGACCTATGATGTAGTTGATGGGTCTAATTTAAACGTGTCACATACTAAAAGGCAATGTGTCTTAGTATAAATATCTTCAGGTCACATGATGGCTTGCTTTGTAACATCCAAGCGTGCAGAAGCAGCCCATGGTCAGTTATCTGGTAAATCCCTTGGTGGAATGAAATCCCATGGCGTGGAACAAGTCTTTATGAATGGAAAAGGGGGTTCCCTAAATCACATGTATTATCCATTATTAATTCACAATAAAAGGTTGCTGTTGTGAAGCCCTTGAAAATAGTTCAGACGGAACCTAGCGGAAAGGACCACGTTGTGAATGTGTGCCAAACCAACAAGACTCACAGGCATGTCCCACAAATCATCTTGAGGCAATGCCTCAATCAAATCCTCCACATCAGGGATAAATGTACTCAGCAGCCATAAAACATCTAGATCAAGCGGCGTGCCGAGCCAAACCTAAACGGCCTCCGTGGTAAACCCAAACCCTTATCTTTGTCACATATGTAGAGAAACGAGTGCCTGAGAGCATTAGCATTCACTTTAACTGTTGTCCAGCTGGTTCCTCTCTCTTTGCCCAATGTCAATTGGCTCCTTAACATCGAGGGCTTTGCTGGGATGTCGGAAAACACGATGTACGCAAGTTTGCAGCATCGTTGCTAACTGCC
This sequence comes from Pollachius pollachius, assembly GCF_949987615.1. NCBI lineage: Eukaryota > Metazoa > Chordata > Actinopteri > Gadiformes > Gadidae > Pollachius > Pollachius pollachius. The sequence continues at coordinate 39,038,883 of NC_136934.1, forward strand.
GATTTTGCAAATATAAAAAGAAAAGAATCCCCCAAACACAGCCACACAATAAACTCTGAAGAAATATTTTCCACCCTGAAAGGTTTCATCAGTCTGCTCATAATGGTGTAAAGTTTGAATGCTCTGAGGTTTAAAACCACATGCACGGCATCATACCATAGACTAGAAGCAGCCCCCATATTTAAATTGAAACCATTAGACGCCAACTCTGCCTAATGTAAGAAAATAAATGTACCAAATATAGTTAGTCGTTCAGGATGCCAGTGACATGCTCTAGTGCTGCTCAAAGACTGTAGCCAACTCCTATCATGAAGTCTATTTATAACTAGTTTCCATAAGAGCACCGCATGGCATGACAGATTTAAAAGGCATTGTTTCATCCCATTCATTTCCTAGGTAATTCAGACTATGGTTTTAATTTATGGACAAAGATCAAACAGCACACTCATATTGAATTCCTCAAGAGAGACATGGGAGACACTTGGAGAGTGTCTACCATTACTGCACAAGAGGAAAGAGTTTAGGTTGACTACTACAAAACCCTTTCATCCCCATGACCAATCTCTTGTAACATATAGTGAGCTCTTAAGCACAGAGGAAGTCTTAGCCTAATTTCACATGGCGATTTCCACACTAATAATTCAACATCAACATCACCGTCACAAGTTCCAGTCTTAACAAAACAAAGAACATGAGGCCAAATGAAGACACCAAAAACAATGATCCTCTGGAAAACAGAAATTGTAATTCACAAAACGTCAAGTTCTAAAAGCTATAAAACGTTAATAGCATATCACTATATTATAAAATGACGTAATCCAAGTCAAGAGCAAAGCATGCCAAATTGACACTTTGGGCAATTGTTTTTTAATTGTCTTGAGTAAATCAAGTCTCAATGACAATCTGACAAAAAAAATTCACATTAAAGCCCATTTCAGGCAACAAGAGTGCAGAAGGAGCTATAATCTCTAAGTGCTGCAAAGTGCCCAGTTTTCCACATTTGCTGGAAACTATAATTGTGTGCTGCTCTCTGTGCTTTGCAGATGGGCCCCATTGAGCAATACGAATATCCTAAATACTATCCGGTTCCTCTCTCTTGGGGAAACAGGAACATTAAAAGATCCAAATAATACTAGTGTAATATACGACCCTTAATGAACTTCAAAAGAGGTACGGATGTTTACACAGGCCAGCGCTCAGGCTTTAACAGTAATTATGAAAACAAACCATATTAATTATATCATTTATCATTTCCACACTCTGGCCGCACAACGCCCACCACAAAGTTCCTGCCTCTGCTGGACAAGAGAAACACTAGTTAATCTACTAAACATTGAGTGCAAGACTTTCCATACACAATCACAACTTTCAGTTTTTTTGCTCTATTGGCTACCATTGAAATGACTTGGTTGGCTCACTCACTGTGATAGCCCTAGCGCCAAATACAGCCATGCCAAATCTAGTGCATTTCCCAGCGGAAAGCAGATCAAAATTGGATCCAGGCCGAGTGCCGAACGGGTGTAATATAGTGGACTGGTTAACCTGGGGGATATAATTTAATTTCTGATGGTCTAAGGATGTAACCCAAGGGGTAACTGTTCTTTCAATAGGAAGTTATGTCGGAAGAACACCACAAACAACGTTAAGATGTTCTAACCATGGGTTAAAATAAGGTTAAATTTCATTAATATATCAGATTAAAGCGTAAACTAATTAAGGAATACAACGGAAATGTGTTAGATTTTCTTGGCTGGAGAACACAGCAGTCGGTCAAGGTCCAATAGGAAATAGTATGGCGACTCATTTAAAATTCCTCCTGCTACAAGGACTTATGCTGAAGGTCTGGCGCAACTTCATAATGGGTCTCAAGGGTGTGCATAGCAATGAATAATTTGTCCAAAATGTAATTAGCAATTTTTCAAATAATTATTTTCCTTTCTCGGGGAGCGTCACAGCCCAGCTGTTACAAATACTTGTTTTGAATTTACTTGCAATAAGCCGGTGCAAAAACAATGGGAAAAGGTCCAATTGACTGGAAACATGATCACTTGAGCAGTAGCCATGTGCTTACTATGATATTTACCATTAGGTCTGTGCAGCTCATGTGTTACAAATCTTTTTGCCGCAGTCTATATAATGAGCTGTAATTGACTTCCCTTGAAATGTGTTTCTCCTGGGACATCTGGCCTTGAAACTTCTACCTTGGGATGCTGGCCAGTACCGGGACTCATGGGTGGCAGAGGTAGGAGCAGGCGCTTCTGCATAAATAAATCTAAGAAAAATGTCTTTCATACACCCTACTTGAGAATGAAAATATTTATAATCCTAACTACCTGAACACAATAATATAAATATTGCTCTTAGGGTTAATTGGTTTCAGAGTCATGTCTCCATTTGGGCATGGTGTAGCTCAAGCTATCATTTTTTTCCTCTCTGATTACCTATAAGGACAACAATAAAAAAAGAAAACACTTTATGTCATTGGACTTTGTTCAAACTGTAAGTATTACAGTATTTATAATAAATGTGAGGAATTTAATAGCTATTTTGCGCTAATATCATTAGTTTTGAATAGGACCCTTTGAAAGGAGGTAGCAGAAATCGTAATATCTGTTTTGAACTAAAGCCCATTTGGTTCAAACATGAAGACAGATGCTTCGCTTGATAAATGTAAAAAACATTTGCAAATAGTTAATCCTGGTAGAATGAATCATGAAACACTTTTATCTTGAAACTTTAAAATGCAATCCCTGTCTTTGCAGCACTTGCCAATGTGCTCTCTACTTTACATCTCAGAAGCTTTTGAAAATGTAGATCAAACTAAAAATCACTGTACAAAAGACATGACATCATTATTCTGCCGAAACGGCGCATGACATATTTACTTTCAGGTTCTTTGTTTTTTTCTCATTTACTTCACTGCATTCCTTCTCGGACCCAACTCATCAAGTGTAATTAGCCACTGATCACAAAGATAAAAGCAAATGCTACTTGGCCATGTCATATTAACAACTTTTAATCCATGCTTGAGTAATGTGTAGCCAAAACAGAACTAGATTGATAGGGTTTAGTTAAGTAGGGTTTAGTTTTTGAGTTGTAGCTGTAGTAAACATTTCTCTGCTTACCGATAGCATGTGATTATCAGACTGCCGCCTGCTAAATGCCCTAAATGTAAAGGCAGTGCCATTACTTATTACAACTCTTTACAGATGCTTCTAATCAGAGCAGCAGAGGACTTAGGCAACATGCCACATCATTGGCACAACACACTGAACCTGAGCCCAAAGGCGGCCTTCATAATAAAGTATGATGTGTAATTAAAGTGAATACCATTTAAGTGATAATTAACATTTGAAGACTTTTCAGTATTGATAAACCTTTGGGACCAAAGACAACATTTCCCCTCTTACTATGAATGAGACAGCATACACCGTTGAAAGTTAGTGACGTCAGCTTCAGTTTGAACTCACCTGGGCTCCATCTCTCAGCTTTAGGATGCACTCCATAGTGTTGATAGTGATGACCACGGGTTCTGACCCAAGCTTGGTCCATGGCACATGGATACGCAGCTCGTGGATATGGCCGCTCATGAAGGTAAAGGGCAGCTTCAGTTCCTGTGAAGATACAAAGTAGTCGGAAATGGGAGCCAGAGTTGCAAGGACTTTAACTTCAGCTCGACCTCATTGGTGCAGTGGTGCATGTTATTTCATGAAGGCAGGAACATGAATAAAATTACTTGTGGTATTTGTGTGTTTTAAGATTGGAACGATGTTTCCTTCCAATAGTGACACATTACAAATATGTTCAGCTATATCCAAATTTGATTTATTCAGAGGCCTGGCAAATTTGTTTGGCCTGCATCTGTGAACTACGCTTCCACCCATTAAATCATTAAACTGGTCATCCACAACTCTGTTTCTCCTTGAGAGCATAAACCAATAATTACAACATATTAAAGGTATTTTTCTAATACCACCATAGTGATACTAAAAGGGGTAGTCATATAACTCCTAAAAGTAGGTTTTCATTGACCCTTCTTCAAATAAAAGTTTCCAAAAGCAATATGGGATAGCAAACTCCTGAAAGGAGCAAACTGCCAAGTCTTCAACACAAATACCCAATGCAAATATTTTCTTAAGGCTGCATGCAATAGTAACTTTGGACAGCCCTTCTGAAACTGAAGAACTTCAGCCAGCAAAGGATTATTTTTTTACCAAAGTAACATTGATCCAATCCAGATATGACAGCTATAAAAATGTACAGAAAGTTTAAAAAGCTGTGGAAGGTAAAACATTCAAGTACATTTATCAACATGTTCACCGTCAACATAATACTGATGCAATATCAGCATCCTGTAACACACACATATACCCTACACATGATGCAGGCTATATGAATCTATTCATAATAGACACTTTTGAGATAGAAAAAATAACTGGTGTTGCATAATGATTTCAGATAGAAATTGAAGAACATTTGATTAGATAGAAGTTGTTTATCTCAGTGTACTATGAATTTTTTTCCCCAGACCAACATTAATTGCTATATAAACTGGCAAACTGAACAACGGCAACAACCAATTTCTGGTGTGGTTGTGTCCAGAAGAGATGCTGCTGTGCCATTAAAAAAAATACAGTTAAAATTACATTATATGTGTGGGTAAGATGAAAGTTAATATAGCCCCTCAATCAATGTATAATATCATTCGATGTTCTTTCAACAAAATTTAAAATATTCACGAAAACACCGAAGCGCAGTTCATCTTGTTGTGTCGAAAAATGTAACTAATACAAATAGTAGGTAGGACTTAGCATACCTGCTCCAGGACATCCAGCTTCAGATCCAACTTGCTGAGCACCACATCCCCGCCCCAGAGGGAGAGCTGCAGGTCGGACGGCTTCAGATTCTTTATGTATTTGTTGACATAGCTCATCAGGAGTGGTGTGACATAAGACTCCAACATCTTGTCCCCATCTTCGGTCACGATGAATAAAACACACACACACATATTGGACAGTTTATGGAGACATCATTCTTCATGGTTTCATAGTGTTGTCCAATATCTTCATCAATTAAATGAACTAGCCATCTGAGAGGCAGACAATTATTTCTCCAAATGGAGCGGCGTATCTGCTTTCCACGCTGAGAAGTCATTGCTTAGACTATGTTCAAGTGGATGTTCAGCTACTGTAATATGAACTCGTTACAACTTGTTACAAATGTATATGATATACCAATTCACAACAACAACAAACCAATCATTTGTTGTATTTGTTACACACTACTGAAGAAAGACGAGGACATGACCAACAAAAGCACAAACCTTCGTCTGAACAAGCACTTTCAATTACTTCTGAATTAGCACACAATTAACCCAATATCCTTCCGTATTGCCCCGATGTAAAGGTAAGTTATTCCAACTAAGTAATCAACGTAGGCTCACTGACAGGTATTCTAATGCCAACAACATGTTCCAACGGGTTCCAACAGACCCCTTAGTCAAGGAGCAACTTGAGCCAGCCCTGATCATTCGGATGTTACAACCGGTTCCTACAAATATCCGAGTCCATATAAATGGAGCAAGTCCTGTTCAACAATGATGTCCAATCGATTCAAACACATCTCTTAGTCGATGTAAGTGTAAGTGGAGCAATGATCATTACAGATGTCCCAACCTGTTTCAACACACCTGTCGGTCTATATAAGTGGAGCAAGTCCTGATCATTACAGCAAGCACTTTGCGTATTTAGAAGACCGGACTAAATATGTTTAGTAGTGTGCCATTCGATGTACTTGGGCTGTAGTTTATATGACCAAACATGCTGCTCATGTCTTAAACTGAGAGTAATACATACACCTAAGGGAGCTAGCTAACCTTACTTGGTTATGATCGTAAGTTAGACGTTCCTCCTCAGTAGTTGTCATACATGAAAACGACGTTTCAATTAGGTCAAGACAATGTATCGGTGTCAACAGTAGACCCATTCAGAGCCAGCATAACAACTTAGTGGGTGCTATATTCTGAAGACCAGAGCATCAGAGAAGGAGAGGAGCTAAGCTAACAGCTACTGCAGCTATTGTAATATATATTTCATATTCGATAACATATTATCACCACGAGAGTCAATGCTTGGGAAAAGCGAACGCGTTCTTCTTACCCGGTTAGCCCACTTATCATGAAGCTATTGTAAGAATTATAACTTTATAGCAACCAATGCATCTCGTTAGCTGGTCTAGTTAGCACATCTCTGTGGTCCCGAGTAAACGTCATCGGTAAACATTCGCAGAGCTTCCGCATGCACGACGTCATATCCTTCTCCGCTCAAGAGGACACGCCCCATCCTTACAGAGGCCTAAAAATATCCTATTTTTGTGGCTGATGACTTTTCTGAATATAACTTGATTTCGATGTGATAGCTTTGATCCATTCAAACAATGGCATATTATTTAATAATACAATTAAGTGTAACAAATAGCTCATATCAAGAAAAAGTGTTTTTTGTTCATGCCAGGGTCTCGGTGGTCTATTCGACGATTAAAAGGATAGGGAATTAGAAAACAAAATATTGGTTTATTTAAGCGAGTGGGCATTAAAACCCTCAGCTCACCAAAGAAGTCACCTCAGTTGGAAGTGTTTAGTTTACACAATATTTTTTACTCAACTTCAAAATTCCCAATGACAGCTCCTGCATAAAGGCAGTCAAAATGTGGCCTGGGTATTTCTTTAACAGAGAAGCATTTAATTTATGTGAAGAAAACTGGGTGGTCTTTAACAAAATAAAATAACTGATGACAACGGTTTTCATCCGTGTCGTGACAGCGTGACACTCGTGCAGCAGTAAACGGTAACCGTTCACTTCAGAAGATTGTTTAAATTTCTGCACTTCATGCAAATGGGCAGTCCGTGGGGAATTCAATCAAAAAAACGAAACTTTTCACTTTTCTTTTTTTTTGTCTTTTCACTCTTGCCTGGTGCCTGTCAATCGTCTCACTTCTCGAGCACGCTTATTCTTTTTTTTTATGAGTTCCAAGCCCTCGTTTTGACTTGGCCTCTGCAGCGGCATATCTTTAATACGGGATTAATTAATTTCTCCTTAAAGTTGGCTGCCCTAATTAGGGGCCATGAATGTAATATTGTCCGATGAGACCTAAGGAGGAAAGTGGTTAAATATATGGCTGTCTTTTTTCATGTCAAATGTTGGGTCTAATGGATTACCTTTTCCTGTCGAACTTTGCGCATTCAGACAATTATTCGAATAAATCATTGTGGGCCAGTAGTGGGCTTTGGCGCATATCTCTTAAACTCAATCTGGCTTCTTCCTAAATGTAGGCTTCCTTTAATTTTGCTTTGTAATGTCAAACAGATAAAACAATTTTAATCGATTTCCACGTTATGTGTGTGACTCTATTGTGCTATGAAACCCTCACAAAATGGGCCACTGTCACAACACAAGAAGAATCGTCCATTAATTGCTACAAGGCTCGTATAAACACGGTATTTATTGGCTGAATGGAGGCCACATTCTAAATGATTGAGGTAAAGTTTACGCCGTGAATCTAAGCAAGCAAGATTCGTGTGTGTGTGTGTGTGTGTGTGTGTGTGTGTGTGTGTGTGTCTGTGTGTGTGTGCGCGCGCGCGCGTATGTGGGTGAGTGGGTGTGCGCGCGTGTGTGGTTGTGTGTGTGTGTGTGTGTGTGTGTGTGTGTGTTTGTGTGTGTGTGTGTGTGTGCGTGTGTGTGTGTGTGTTTGTGTGCTACTTCCTTACTTCTCCCTAGCTTAGGCTATTCATATTTCATGATCATACAGTGTTTTTTTGGATTCAAGAAGTCCCATTCTTTATCCGTTGCGACTTTTTCAGAAGCTGAATGGTACTTAATTCTTTGCTCAAACTACAAAGATGAAAGATCACATAAATCGTGTCAAAGCCATACAGGCCTGTAAAAAGTGCGCCATACAATGAAGGGGGGGTGTAATACAATTATTACGGTGTATTTGTGAATCGCACAATTTAATTGCATAAATATTTGCCATTATTGTGCCAAAGTATCAACATTGTAATTCATAATTATTAACAAGTATGGTTTTATTTATTCCATGCATTTCGCCACCTTAAAATGACACATTAATTAGCCAAATGTTCAATCCCATCTGGCAGCAATGTAAATGTACGCATAGAAAAATAGGCCTATTGTGTCATTCATGGACTCGTGGCTAAACCATGATGCAGACCTAATGGCCACTTACTAATGATGCTATATTTATCTAGCCTAATGATGTTAAAGCAAAAAACAACCGATGTACACATTAGGCCTACACATTTTCACTGTTGCCTCCAAATGTTGAATTGAATCCAAGTAGGCTAAATCATACTGAGTTTAGAGTCACGTTGACCTCTTAATTTTGCCGTATACCCCGTTGGAAAGAGGGTTCAGTAATGTAGGCCAATGAGAAATCGCAGCCCTATTATCGCTAACTCCACATGTTTGGGCATAATAATAATAATAATAATAATAATAATAATAATAATAATAATAATAATAATAATAATAATAATAGGCCCAGACAAAGAAATAGGCCTATATGTTTTAATTGTATTAATTGTTCAAGTAGCCTATTCGTTGATTTCTTCTTTGTTTAACTTCCCAATAAGAGACAAAATGCAAAGACTTGCATATGCTTCCAACGAACTCAATGGTTTTGGTTTCTTCCGGAAAAGTCCACCTGCAGTTAGATATTTTGTTCCCGGTCAAGTAATACTGTTTAAATGTTATTATTGGATTTGAGGGCACTTCAATATTTCCTTATTTCAAATGACTTCCCAGTCGGATGATTTCACCACTTAAGGCCTATTAGGCCTGTAATTAAAGAAATGAAACGTCATCCACGCGACGAGTGGGCAAGTGCATCAAGTGATATTGCGTCAATGGATAATAGGCCTCTATTTGTCGATTTAATAAAACGATCAAGATGTTAATTTAACTCAATTTAAAAATAAGCTTCGTATAATGCGTGCTAAGATCGAATCCAACGGAAACTAATTCATTATCCCTGAAAATAAAATAACTGAACTAAAGTCAAGACTATTTGGTAGACAGCGAATAGAAGACCTTAGTTGCTTAGGTCTATATAAAAAATATAATGCGTTATTATGAAGCTAATATTACTTTAGGCTACTTTATATTGAGAGTTTTTATAATTATAATTAGAAATAGTTTGTTTTTATTAGTAGTAGTATTTATTGTATTAGTATGCCTAGTTTTATTAATGCTAGCGATCGTTATTGACTCTATAACATCCATCCATTTTACACGCAGTCATCGCCTACTTTAGTTGTACGTCTTTAATGTTAGGTGAGGTGCCTTAATATAACTCTTCAGTGTGTGCCAATTATGCTATTGCTTGTAGATCTACCAGCATAGTGAACCAGACTAAAAACAATTAGTCTTATGTTGATAAATAATCAGGCTAACAACTCGGTGGGAATAACGTAGGCTATTATAGTTCATAATTTCTCTGAGTTGGAGACGTGAATATAGGCAATGGAAATACATTAATATGTTCTGCTAACCTGTAAACATCTTTAACAAAAACAGGTCTATTAATTAAAATATATCATTTTAAAAGTCAAACAAAAAAAATCGGTTGGCCACTATTGTTTATTCTTCAACCATTTCTGAGAGCTATGCTTAAAGGAATTTAGAAGAACCACCTGTCTTATAGCAAGAAGACCCATAGACAAGCCCACTGATTTACTCGGTCAGATTTATATTTTCGGTTACAAACGTGTCATGTTTCCACCTGTAGGCCTATGCAACACAAAAATGCAGTCTTACAAATGGAAATATTTAACTTGCTTTATTTTCTAAAATACAATTTAACATACTTTAAACTTATGCCTGGTTTTAACACGTTTATTTCCAGGGCAGAACAATAAAAACAGTATTTACATGGTGTTGATATTTACAGGTGATATGACAGACGACGCGGCTCCACGGCGGTCCAATGAGACTCAACTGATTCCAAAATCCCAATCGTAAAGTGTCCTGATTTCCAGATTGTCTTTGGGCAAAACCAAAATAAGTAGAAAATAAAAAAAAACACTTTCTTGGCTTCTTCTTTTTCTCTTGTCCATTGTTATCAGTTTATTATTATTACCATAATTAATATCATTGTTATTATTTAGGTTTCCAGCCATCCTGGCTAGTAGTCCTGATGTGGGCTGTGCGTCAAACTGTGCCGTCGCAAGTCACAGTTGCGCCGAAACACCTTTCCGCAGCGGCCACAGCTGTAGGGCTTGATGTCTGTATGGGTGAGAAGGTGAGTTTTCAGGTTACTTCTTTGATTAAAGGTTCTTCCGCATGTCGGGCATTTGTGGGGCGATTCCTGTTTAGATTTAAAGCAAGCAAATGATTATTCCCTTTATTTATATGATATCTATCTCCAGTCACTTGAAGTTCACCACGTTGCAAGTCATTGCGATTATTACTAATTGCCAATATATGTGTGTAACATGTGTTGATAATGATGTCATTCCCTTGCATAGGACATTTTTTTAAATTATATTTTTGTATTTATTTTCGTAGGCCTGCATCGTAAATTGGATTTAATCCAAGCGCTAATCGTTTCTCGACCAACGATGAATGTGTCTCTCTTTTTTATCAGTATGAGTTTGGGTGGTGTGGTTTCACACTGTTGAGATCTTACCTGCATATGTAAAGTTTTATGGACGGCTAGAGTTCGAGACTGACAGAATCCCTTGCCACACTCTTGACACTTGAAGGGTTTCTCCTTGGAGTGGATGTATCTGTGGAGGCGAAGAGAGAGAACATGATCAGACATCTGCTCGTTCAACGTGCAGCCTCTAACTTGTTGCAGGGCCCTGTCTGATCAGGGGAGGAACGAGTTTATTTCTATGTTACGGACCATATGAAGAGTTAAGTGCTCTGGCGCCCTCGTGGAGAGAACTCGGGGAACAGGCCTGTGCCAGGCACCAGTGATTTAATAAAAAGTTAGGACTTCACATATTGTTAATGTTTCTTAAAAGCCATATATATATATGACTATGAAACTCAGACGTTATATACATTTGAACAAAATAGCTTTATAAATCTACATTCAAATGGGGGGGGGGGGGGGGGGTGATACATGAAAGTATTCCTTACCTATGGTCCCTAAGGTGATCTTGTCTTCTAAAGGCCTTATGGCAAATATCACATGTATAGGGCCGCTCGTCGGTGTGTGTCCTCTCGTGGATGAGTAGGTTGTAGGACTTTGTAAAATGCCTGCCACAAAACTTGCAAATAAATTCCTTTTTCGTCTTAGACGGAAGCCGGCCACGGGTAGGTTTTCTGTCCGGGGAGAGTTTGCTCAACTCAGAGATCGTGCCCCCGAGTCCCTCCGTCAGCTTTGCCAAGTCTACAGCTTTCGGAGGATCCTCCTGAGTGGCTGCGATTGCGAGGTTTGCAAAATCAAACCTCGGCCTGACTTTGTGCAACGAGGGCAGACCGTGCGTTACAGAACCTTGTTTTGGGTGGAAGAGGTGCGCTGCAGCGGCGAACGGTAACGAAGGGAAGGAAAACCTGGGGTCCACCAGGCCCTGGGCAGCTGCCATTTCAGTTATCGTTGACCTCAGTCCTTGCATGTGGGGATAACCCAGCGTCCACTGGTTCATGTGCATCGTTTGCACCGCACTGAGGCCGTAGAGTCCCTGGAGCTGGTCGACGGCCGCGGGGAAAGTGTTGACAGCTTGCAGGAAGGAGTAGTTAGTGAGCTGGAGGGACGGGTGCAGGGGGATCGGTGCCGGCAGTGCTTTGCTCCCCATCTCGGCGAAGGACGTCAAGGCGGAGGCCTCTGGAGAAGACAGAAACTAGGACACTCTGGAACACAAGAACACACAAGGAGAGCGTCAGGGGGGTGCCGTGGTTTACACGGATTACACGGGCGGGCTTCTGAAAACGAGCACTAAAGGAAATCCACCAATATTTTAATTCGCTTTTTAGGGTCGGTCAAAGGTTGCTCAATCAACACAATTGTAATTGTTTTATATTAACGAATAGCGTAGGGACGTTTCGATTGTTTTTAATTAATGGAGGTATAGGCACAAAGGCCAAAACATTGAACATGGTTTAGACGGTGGAAATACTAGGTCTACTTCCACCTTCAATAATGTGACAGCTGTTTAATTTAGGAGCTGTTAATATTGGGAAAAGTAACTATTTAACGTGTTAAAATAAATCCACTGTACTAATGGAATACTCCACGTACGGATTAGCATTGTGTAACAACGGAGTTATTATATGAGTTAAACGTAATTCAATGTAGCCTTTCTCAAATAGAAGGCATTGAAACATATTTTTATTAAAAAACTGAGACATCCCTATTAGTTTGAGCTACATTATTCTTACATGCAGTGCAAATGTCTAGGCTTTAGGAAAACAAACATGCACAAGTAATAGGCCTCCTAATATACCTGGTGGTAGTATTAAGTCATGTTTTCCCACACACATTACGCTGACTCTATGGAAGGTCAAGTCTATAGCGAGAACAGAATAATTACTGGAATAATCATTTAAACGAGACCGGGCGTTTTGTATTTTGTCTGGATTGACAAAACAGGACGCAGCTGAATAACTTGAGCAGCCATGTAAAGTAGTATTTTGTCCTAATAATGATGCATTACATTGTACTCCTGGGGAGAATTTAACATTCATCCGCCTATTTTAATTTCCACATTCCCAATTTTAAAGACCATCCACGTCTTATCACTGCAGTGAGTGCATTTTACTTCTCTTTACGAACCGATGTCAGGATTTTTGCACAGGTGCTGTAGGACCCAACACTAATACTAACACTACTTTGGGGTGTTCTGCTACAACGACATTATTGTAGGCTATTATATTTACCAAAGGTTTTACTGTTTACTCATGACATCAGTCAACTTTAAACAAACTTCTCTACATATCGCCGCACTGGATGATAGTTATTCTTATATAATGCGAGAACTGCTGTCAAGTTTCAACCTCATGTAACCTGCTTTGCACAGCACTCGAATCTTACCCCAATAAATAGTTGCCAAAGGTCACTCTTCACAGACTCTTGCGGTGTATCAGTAATCCACAATGACTAACGACATCAAGCTCCAATAAAGCGTCGGGAAACTTCTTCCAAGTTCGTCCATGTACTTCTCACGTAGCCATGCAGCCCCCTTTATTAGGTTGAACTTTACGCAAAAGTGCCAACAACAACAACAAAAAAAAGATCTAAACCGAGAGCGAGACTTTGCGCGTTCTCTGTAAGTTACAGGAGTTCGCGACGCGGGTTCCAGGCCACTCTGAGAGTTGGTGCTGCAGTGTGCGTAATGAGCACAGGTCCCTCACTTTTCAGGGCTCCGGCAGCGGCGCGCACGGCCCGCCCCCGACACGCCCCTCTTCGTGATCCACTCCGATGTTCTCTCCTCTGTTTATTTGTTTGGATAGCAACTACGGCTCGAGAGTCGAGAATGGTCTGCAGGCGGCTCAACCTGCCCCACTGACACTTGGATATGGCCGACCTTTTTTGGGATACATTGTCGGAAGCAAGAAAGTTCAAAACTCTCAAGGGGTGCCCCCCCCCCCCCCCCCCCCCCCCCCCCCCAGTAAAAAAAAAAAACCCTGCCTTTAAGCAAAATTGAAACGTGTTCTTTAAGACCATTACGAGTTTAGGTAATTTTTTTGGGGGAAAAAATATCTAAAAAAAATAGTAGTTGCAATAATTGTGAAAAAAAGAAAGATATTGTATTACCTCCGAATTCATATAATACAGCTATGTATGAATATAATTAATTGAAGGCCTAAATCAATTATTATTTTTGACAGACCCCCCTCACTTAACTTGTATAGGCCACCTGTGACTTAGCGATTTCTCTAGATATAAATGATGATGGCAAAATAATATATTTCACTGCTACATAACAAGGTTTAAAAAAATAAATGAAAGCAAATACAAAAGAACTAGAAAAAACGGTCAATCAAAGCCTGAAGAAAAAAAATCAGTTGTTCTTGCAATTTAAAATATCACTCAAAGAGTATTCCGCTTGAGGAGCAAATACGTATTTTTTGGACAGTCTAGAACAAAACCCAGGTTTTTGATCGCATCTCAGGCGATTCTACTATGTAATACAAAACACAACATAATGTAATGACTCAATTAACCTAGCCCACTGGCAACCCAACACAGTGAACTGGGTTGCCTGTCCTCACGGTCACTTCCAGCCGACAGTTGGTCTGTACAAAATGCGAGTCTGCAGCGCCCCCTATTGGCAAAGTACTAAGCCAACATGTAGCCTACTGTTAGAGAACCGCCAAGGACTGGGTTCTGCCGGCACAAGCAATGCTTTCGTGTTTCAACGAATATGTTATGCTAAACAATTCCATGAACTGGACTATTTGTTCTGTTGCAGTTACCAAAAAACTAACAGAATTAGATTTAGGCTGAATTATCGACATCAAATTAATTAGCAGAAGCTTTACAAAAGTCAATCCTTGAACCTATTCTCTTCCCATTTTTCAGAAACAGGTAGGCCTAAGCACAGTTTTAAGAAAAAAAAACATTAATCCGCATTTACGTGAAGGAGAAAAAAATCCTCATTGCCAAATTCCTAGAACTTTAACGTTTTAGGCCTACACATGAGGTAGTCCTAATAACAGAATAATAACGATATTAACGATCACTATATTAAGTATTGTTTTAGCAAATCCTGCAGGATCAGGGTTCGTTGTTCTTAGGTTTGTCAAGTGTCAGTCCTGAATTATAAATTGTTTTGCAAACGTTTCTAGACAGGCCTAAGTATTTATATTTAAAAAATAATGCAAAGAATGTAAAATAAAATGATAAAAACATTACTCACATTATATTAAATTGCATACAACCATATTATAACAGGCCTATATTATCTGTATAAGCCAATGTCCTCACGCAGGAAACAATTTCTCAATATTTCGTCTACTTAATTATTGCATATATATATATATATATATATTTCATATAAAGTCGACGCACACATCTACCACCGCATCATCTCTGTACCACTCACACCGCAGGAACCACATTCATGCGCCATTCGAAGTAGGGTGTCCCGACCCCAAGTAAAATATCATTATTGTGCTTCTTTATATTCAGGCGCTTTTGCGCATGAAACGAAGTTATCCCACACCACACGGCTTCGCCTATCACGTTGGACGAGACACATATTCTATATTATTGGTGTAACTTCAGAGCGCAGGGTCAGACTTTCATCCGCTGTGACCCCGTGGCCCCTGACGCTTCTGCAGGACGATGCCATGAAGCAGGGAGGATCTGATATGCAGGAACGACGGTATTCCAATTGGAGCGAGTGATTTGGTAAAGCACGAAACTATTAAAACAAGCAGAAAGAGGATGCTTATCTAAGTTTGGCCCAATAAACAGGCCGAGGCCTATACGTGCCAAGCGTGGCATTTTGCGAATCTTTCAATCTAAACATCTAAACATAGACCTGCCCAGATATTGAGCTCCCAGAAATCTAGCCCTATTCAAATTCCTTTCCACTCTCTGCCTTGCTGTTACTTATCCATACCATCATTATCCCGAAATAAAATATAGTCTAGATCAGTCCTAAAGTTGTTGTCTCACCGTATATTTGGATTCCGCGTTAGAAACATAGCAGTTTTTTTGTTTTTCCGTTGCAGGTGGCTGCTGGTTTAAACTGCTGCACTATCGCAGTGTGCATATAGTTCGACAGGATGTCACGTCCATGAGCGAGGCGTTCATAAAGGGCGGGAGGGCTTCACGTTTTTCATTCTTGCATATGCTTACCTCCTGCGGTTTTCCGAGCCCAAGAAGGTATACTATATCTCCACCTACAGCATGTATTCCCCTCCTTGTGTGAAATTACACATCCGTGGTGTGTTGCACAAACATTTTTAGTTAGTCCTAAAACAGAATTGTGATTAATTTGCTGTCTGGAGCTTCCAGGGAATTATATTTGTATTATATTGAGTAGCAGTTGTAGTAGCCTATATCCATCCAGTTGAACCTACAAAATGCATTGTGCATAATGTGAGGTTCCATGGGAATTTAAAATAACAATAATACAGTTTATACCCTAAAATTAATCGTAATTTACTTTTGAAATCAAAATATGAAATACACTTCTAAACAAGAAAGGACTACAAAAGATGAAATTCGTTTCACTTGTGTCAGAATAAACAGTCAACCTTTGCGGCTCATCGTTCCAACCTGAGCTGTACACCCGATAAGAAACGCGAGGCATGTCTGTGATGGGGTGGCGCTCCCCAGTGTGTGTGTGTGTGTGTGTGTGTGTGTGTGTGTGTGTGTGTGTGTGTGTGTGTGTGTGTGTGTGTGTGTGTGTGTGTGTGTGTGTGTGTGTGTGTGTGTGTGTGTGTGTGTGTGTGTGCTGGGGTTGCGTTTCCCAGTGGGTGGGTGTGCTTGGCTGGTGCTCCCCAGTTGGTGTGTGGTCAGGCACGGTGCGGCTCCATTGATGTCAGGAAGGCAGCGGCCTACTTTATCAACCGCACGGAACTGTGTGAGAGCGCGTCTAGACGGCTCTGATACACAACGCTACTCAGCTACATTAACATTTTCGATTCATATAATATTTTTTGATGCAAAAAATGAAATAAATCTAGCATTAATGTAGAGGCAATCACAAATAAAACGACATCCGGAACAGAAACATACGACAGAAAGGTGCATTTGTAGACCTATTTCTGTATCAGGTGAGACATTAAGCTGCCAACGTGAGAAAAAAACTGATTTCCACGCCGTCATTGACACATTTGGGATTCGTTTATTCACCTGCTAGAGCAAGTCGTCGCCTTCCTTTGTGGGACAGGGTTGCCCCCTTTTGGACTCATGTGAAATTGCTTCGAATGAAACATCAGTCATAGTCTCTTAAACTATGCCGTGACCCAAACAGGCTTTGAACATTTGTTTAGTTTTCTCTTCTTTTATTTTCAAATCGGCCTATTTAATAATTTTTTGGTTTTACCATAAATAATTACTTTTTGTGTCCCCTTAGAACTTAAGTTGATGTCAAGACATGATTATCAAGGTTATTTATAATTCGTCATGTCGGTCTCTGTGTCTGCGGTTGTTGATTTTTCTGTTGCATGTTCGCACTGCATATACTACACACAGTGTGTGTGTGTGTGTGTGTGTGTGTGTGTGTGTGCATGTGTGTTTGTGAGTGTGTTTGTTTGTGTGTGTGTGTGTCTGTGTGTGTTTGTGTGTGTGTTTGTGTGTGTGTGTGTGTGTGTGTGTGTGTGCCTGTGTGTGCCTGTGTGTGAATATGTGAATGTTTGTTAGTGTGAGTCTCCACTTGCTGTGTGTGTGTGTGTGTGTGTGTGTGTGTGTGTGTGTGTGTGTGTGTGTGTGTGTGTGTGTGTATGTGTGTGTGGGCAGAGGTATATACAGTATACATTCCTTAATTTCAGTGATCCCTTCTCCATCTGCTGCCCATTGCCTCTCTCTCTCTCTCTCTCTCTCTCTCTCTCTCTCTCTCTCTCTCTCTCTCTCTCTCTCTCTCTCTCTCTCTCTCTCTCTCTCTCTCCCTCTCTCTTGCCCTCTCTCTTTCTCTCTGCTGCTCTGCCATCTGTTTAGCTGCGGACGGCACCTCTGCGTGACCAAACGCCTTGCGCCCCGCGACGTCATCCACCCAACAAGAGAGGCATAAAGAGGAACACGGCCATGACATTATGCTCCGTTAGCCAATAAACCCACCAATAAATGCTTCTCAGCCACAGCACTGAATCCCATTCGTGGGCGAGTGGCTTCCTACTGGTGTTTTCTGTGCTGGCCAGCTGCTTCTGTGGCTCCTCCCCCTCCAACCCTAACCCCAACCCAACAACATGCTGACATTGACTTGTTTGACATTGACTATCGACTTGTGGCCCGGAAATGAGGATCCAAGACAGAGAGAGCGTTATAGTGAAGTCAAGTTTATGAATATAGCACTTCATACGACTCAAAGACTCAATAGGCTTATACATTACAAAAACATCTATGATAAAAAACATATAAAACAAGAAGGTTTTACATATATAAAACCTATATGAAAGGATAAAAGCATACAATATAAGATAATAAAAATATATAATTAAAAGTGAACGAGATAAGAAGGTATTATCATTATTAGTATTATTAAAAAGGGAATAATACCAACAACAATCTTGATTTAAAAAAAAAGTTGGACCCGGCTAACCACACATTTTAAACCTTATAGGCTTGTGAAAAAAGACTTGATTTTGGTTGGCTTTAAGAGAAAACCCTGTTGTAACAGACCTCGGTTCATGTGGTTGAGAATACCAGAGATCTTGCTTTATCATCGTTGTTTATTAGGATTATTATGTTTCATACAATTATTTCAGTCCAGTCCTGTTTGTGCTCTCAAAGAGGCTATGAATAGTGCATATGTATAGAACATGTGTGGAAAGCCTGTGTAGGACGTCCCAATAGGCACGAGCGCGTACATAAAACCACACTACAACAGTGAAAAAGAGAAAGTTCCAGGGACGTCCTGGGGTGTGAGACTGTGGGAAGGAGAAGGTGTGTGTGTGTGTGTGTGTGTGTGTGTGTGTGTGTGTGTGTGTGCGTGTGTGTGTGTGTGTGTATGTGTGTGTGTGTGTGTGTGTGTGTGGGAGGAGGGGTTATGTGTTAAAAGCCAGCAGGAGAGTGGACGTCAGTGAACAGTATCCGGCAGTCCCTGGCCTCTATTTCCTCCAGCGTTGCGATACAGGCATTGAGGGCCGTATCAAACTGTCTCTACAGTGCTCCCTGCTATAAGGTCACTGCGCTTCACCTCCGCCATGTGGCCGTTGTGAAAAAGGCTCTTAATGGCTCAGTGGTGACAGGGGTGAGCCGTTCCCCCGGCTAGGGGCATTCTCCAGATTCTGCTGCTCTGCCGGCCGTAACGGCTGTGGTGTGTTTTAGAAGGCGGTGTGTACAGAGTACGGATGTTGGGTTTAATTACATCACTTGCAGAACTGCTATTCAGACCTGGGACACCTGGCTCCACGATACACCGTCAGTACTGATCTGATGTAGTACAGTACAACGACACCGTCACTACTGATCTGATGTAGTACAGTACAACTACACCGTCACTACTGATCTGATGTAGTACAATACAGCTCCACCATCAGTACTGATCTGATGAAGCACAGTACAAATACACGGCCATTATTGATCTTATGGAGTACAGTACAGCTACACCGTCAGTACCGATCTGATGTAGAACAGTATAACTAATATCATCAAAGCTCAATTAAAGCTCAGCACTGCAAAGATGTCAGTTCTGCTCTAATGTTAGTAAGTGCTGCTTTCATGTCAATGCTGTTTTGTTCTCAGTACGTCTCTGATGTCAGTACTGTTCTGATGTCAGTACTCTAACTTTACTGCTCTGATGTCAGTACTGCTTTGATGTCAGTACTCTTCTGATGTCAGTGTACTCTAACATCAGTCCTGCTCTGATGTCATTACTGCTTTGGTTTCATCCATCTACAGCCATTGCGTCCCAGTGGGGCATTAGCAGTGAGTGAAGGGCCTTCGCTTCTACTGAATCCTCTCAGCAGGTGTAACGGTGCTACCGGTGATCCTCTTACCCGCTAGGATCATTCTCCCTCACCACGTCTTGCTGAATTAGTGACGGACAGTAAAGCTCCCCTGTGACGCTGGTTTCCTGGCCACGCTGCACGAGTTGTTAATGGGCTGATGAGAGACGCGGTGGTATAAATCACACAGCCGCACAGAGCCCTGTCCGGTCTGTCGGCAGCGGTGTTTCACAAGGTCCCGGGCTGTGTAGGAATGGAAGCAAGGGAGAATAGGTTAAATGAGGAAAACGCAAGGTAGGTGGAAAGGGATGAACTTAGAAAGAAAGGGGAGAGAAAGCAGAGCGGAACAAATACGTAAGCTCTTTTTTCCGATCCAAACTTTTGCTGAATAAGTGTAGGATTAAATCAGAAAATCACTTTTGCCTACATCAATGGTATCAGTATTAGGAATTACTTTGTCTGCTTTCATCATATTGCCCTGCTCCCCTGTCTTTCCTTTTCTCCTGTAAAGTGCCAGATGTTTTAGCTGATCAAAAAGAGAGGAAATGGCTTTTCTCTCTCTAAAACACACAGCCTATAACCTCTCCACACGGTCAGAAAATGCTTGGCAGCACAGGACCTGTAGATCTGGAGAGTGAAACCATGATTCGTACTCTAACCTTTCCTAAAATTAATCAATACAGAACCATCTTATACCTAACACATGATATCAATACAGTTCCATTTGTCAATGGAGTTACTCCTATCATTTAACTCATTCATTAGTCCTACTTCCTGTTAAATACAACTTTTGACGAATAGACTTGCAGATTATATTATTGGCATAATTTGTATTTCGGATTTTAATGGACGTTTTTTGTTAATGTATTTAGCCACACTGTTTTGCATGAATATGCATGCACGCACACACACACACGCACACACACACACACACACACACACACACACACACACACACACACACACACACACACACACACACACACACACATACACACACACACACACACACACACACACACACACGCACACACACACACACACATTGATCCATTGACTAACACAGCAATGTCTACAGGTGCAGTCTGTGGGGGATTTGCTTCTGCTCACTCATCAGCCAGTCCCATAATCACTTCCCCTGTAAATCACCCTCCTCCAATGATGCATTTATGAGATGCATGTTCACAACTCGCGGCCAGGGAGAAAAACATGACCACCGCGAGGGCTACGTCATAAGCTCCTGAATACATTATTTACAGTCCACCTGAGTTGTACAGGGAAAATATTTGTTTTATTTTTTTCAAATTTCTTCATAAATGTCCGCCCATGTATTGGTGCCTTTTAAACACAGTTTAAGCTGTTTATGATGTTGGAGGGAAAATAAAGTTACTGTTGTTGTAGGTAAGGGTGGTGTTGGTGCAGGCAGTGGGTACTTTGACTGCTGTGTAATTTGGCACGGCAGGCAGGCCCCAAACCAACTGGTCTCGGGGAGGTCCCAATGACCTGTTTTATACCAACACTGGCTTTTCTTGTCGTAAAAAAAAAAGCTTCCTCCCGTAAGGAGGATGTGGAGTCACAGCTGGGGTATTACTGGGCTTCAAGTGGATGGAAAACTGCCTCGCTGCGGCAGGAGTTTGTGCTGCTGCTGCTGCCGCTGTGTATCCGATGGAAGTGGAAATGTTGGGGTAAACTAGGCTGTCTTGTCCTCAGAATGGTGCCCAGGACTTCGGTTAAACGCTATTTACCAGTGCTCTGGGAAGAGAACCCGCTTCCCCAGTCCCCTCTTACACATGGAAACAGCCAGTGTAGTCATTGGCGACTTGAATGGCGTAATTAGGCACAGCGAAGGAGAGAAAGAGGTGTGATCGCAGTGTTGAAGCAGCTCACAAATCAAATATTTCTCACCTCTGTGGAGGTTCTGACTCCAGCACTCACCACAGAACACACACTGAATTGAATTGTGCCAGTGTTTTTAGAATGTATCCTGTAACACTCTCAATGAGACTGTGGTGAAAACTAGCTTGGTGATTTCTTGTGTTTAGGTAGCATAAGGTAGCTTTAGCGTTTGCATCGCACTTCACCACACACAATGATTTCAACACTTTCCCAAAGGAAACAGAATAAAAAGAAAGGGAAGGAGGAGAAGATAAGTAGAAGAAACATCGCTGCTCCAGAGGTGTTCTAGCCAGCAGCGCGTGCATACAAGGAACGGATTGTGGATGTGTGTTCCAACATTGTGTTTTATGAACGTTAGCAGACTCTGGGGTTGATCTGGGAAGCCCATAATCCTGGTCTGGATGAACCGAGGCTTCATTATGAAACACCTAGAGGCGGGCCGAGAGCTGGTGGTGGGCCCAGGGCCTTCCAGCATCTAACACTCTCGAGCAGCTCTCATCACACCTTCTCACCGCTTGGCCGTGAAATTAAAATCGTTTTCAGGATCTCTTTGACCGTCTGCATCGGCAAATAGAAATTGCAATCGCGTTCATTCATTTGTAATCATGAACGTGCTGCCTCAGCCACTCCATTTCAGCATTCAGTTCTTTGTCTTTTGACTGCTTCTGCTTCCCGCCTTCTTCATATAGGCTAGAACTTTTTAAAAAATCTTTTTAGGAGTGAGAGAAACAGAGCAAAAGGGTATTATTACTTTTGGCAATATGTTTTAGATTTGATGTCACTAGTGAGAATTGCCCATAAATGAAGTGGTATTGATTTCACATGTGGAAGAGAAGCTGGTGGTTCTATAGCTCAGCAACGTGGAGCGGAATGCGGTCCCCGGGCTCAGAGCGCAGCCTGATGTTCATGGAGGGCCTTCTGGGAGCTCCTGGGGCCCCGATCCTGGTTCCGCAGCTCTGGGAGCGCTTAAAAGATGCCATAAAAGTTTCACATCCATAATTATTCAGACTTCTAGATTTATAAATCTGCACTCATGCTCATGGTAGATGTATTACTGATTTAAACATAGAAATGGATTACGGTAACCCCCCCCACCAGGCTACGCTGCACTAGGTAATTATAAATGAACCCATAAATAAAGAACACATTTTATTTTGTTTTTATGTCATCTGGCACGGCCGATACAGTCTTACACTGTGACCTGGAACTGCCAATGCACACCAGATTGAAGAGAAAGGGCACCGCAATGTGTGAAAAGACGTTTAAGCACGGCACTGGGATGTTTAAAACATCCTGGTCGACCTCGGGAGGGTCACAGCCGGAGCAGGGAACAGTCAGGCGTCGTCAGGGAAAGATGTTTGGTCACATTACCTGTGTTTCAGCCGCCATAACAACACCAGAGGCGACACTCGTAACTCAGGCCTCTGGCGTGACTGTTACTGAGCTCAGGCCTCGGGTGCTCTACGCTGCAACATATCTGCTGAATGGGGCTGCACACTAGCACTGCAGCAACTGAAGTCCTGGAAGGCTCCAGCTGGCCCGGAGAATGGAGCTGGAAATGTTTACCACGGTCCACATGGCTAATTTGTGTGTTTTTATTTAGCTGTTGTGTATCTGAGACCTTGGGGCTGATTAAATGTGTTAGTGTGTATGTCTGTGTGCGTGCATGCGGATCTGTTCGGTATGTGTATGGTATATGTGTGTGTGTGTATGTTTGTGTGGGTATTTGCATGCGTCCTTGTGTGTGTATTTGTGTACTTCCGTGTGTATTTGTGCATGTGGTGGTGGTGATGGTGGCGGAGGGGGAAGGGGGGTGTGGGCTCCAGCTACAGTCACCAGATGCTGTCTCAGTGACCGCAGGGAGGAAGCGGAGATGAATGCTCCTCATTACAGCGCTGAACGCGGCCCAGTGGCCCAGTAAGCAGCAGAGAGCAGGAGTAGCTGCGTGTCCACGCGGCTCCACAGCTGGGGATCAGCCTCTCTCTCTCTTTCTTTCACTCTCTCTCTCTCTCTCACTCTCTCTCTCGCTCTCTCTCTCTCTCTCTCTCTCTCTTCCTCCCTCTCTCTGCCCCTTCCTCTCTCTCTCTCTCACTGCTTTATGTTGCAGTTAAAAGTCATTCGATTCCACTTTGCTACAGTCAACGGAGCACATACCAACTGTGGCGGCCATTGTTGTGCCAGCGGTGCGGAGATGCCAGAGTTAATCATGGGATGGGCGTTCGGAGTAGCTATGGCGACATAATGGCGGTTGACCACTTAGAGGATATCCTGCTTATTGGCCTGGTGGATCGCAAACGGTCTTGACACAGCAAAATAAGTCCTGAGAAAAACTCCCTTCAACGTGCTGTTTAACGAAACTCAACGGCTCCACTTAATCATGAATAATCAAATGTTTGCAACCATTTGTGAAAAAAAAGATTGCCAAAGGTGCTGAAGGAAATCCACCCTCAGCCAAAACATTGGTGAAATGGTTCTGGCTACATTGGCCGCAGTCGGGGGGGGGGGGGGGGGGGGGGGGGGGGGCTACGTTCCTGACCTCCAGCCAAGGGGTTAGACGCTGGGATGCAACGGGTCACCTGGGGTTACTCAGGGCTTCGACCCAGAAGGGAACTGCTGGGACTAGGAAGGTCGGGAGTCCGGACCAGGGGGGCACGCATACCCCGCCGCCTTACCCTGTGATGTCATGGAGTCGTAGAATGATACCGCCGGTGCCGGCCCTTTGTTACTATTGGAGAAAACAGACCCTGGGAGGGAGGGAGACACGGGTGAGGAGGAGGAGGGAGGGAGGCAGGGAGGAGGGAGGGAGGCAGGAGGGAGGCAGGAGGCAGGAGGGAAGGGACCAGGAGAGAGAGAGAGAGGGAGGGAGGGAGGCAGGAGGGAGGGTGGGAGGAGGGAGGGAGCATGGAAGGAGGCAGGAGGGAGGAAGGGGGGCGGGAGGGAGGAAGGGAGGGAGGAGGAAAGGAGGGAGAAGGAAAGGAGGTAGGAGGGAGGAGCTGAAGATGCTTGTGGAAATGTGGAAATGGGGTCTTGGTTTCCAGTGAGTAAAGTGGGCTTGTGGGGATCATAATAGTCCAGGTGTCTGCTGAGTCCAGACCCCAGCATCCTCTAGCCAAGAGCTTCTCAATGGTGATGAGGACAGGCCTGGTCGTAAATACTGTGGTTGTATATGTGTGTGTGTGCGTGTATGTGTGTCCATGTCCGTGTGTTACGCATTTATGTTTTCCTCTTCTTTTCCTTAATGGGGGAAAATGTAAGATAGTCTGAATCATCCGTCTCTGTGTGAGAACACCTCTCATTCCAAACCCTTCGGAATTTCATAAATATTATGCATCCAGTCCATTTCCCTGCTCCCTGCTCCCCCTTCCAGGTTTTAATGTCTCCGTAAAGCCCATTGGGCTGTTTTTAACAGCGTTTCACTGTACATGGCTCCAGCAACGTTGCGCGGTGAAAGTGTTGCAGTATCCATTAAGACATTGAAGCGGCTTGTGTTTTATGGAAGCTGAGTGTGTGGCTAGTGTTGGGCTTAGCTAAAACATCCCAGGTTTTTCCCCCACCAAGCTACAGTGTAAAGGATAAGCCATTACATGTAAGCCAATCATCCTGGAAATCTGAAACACTGTGTAATTCAGAGTTCTTGGGAACTGTCGACTCACTTTCCCAAGAATAATGTGTGGTGGTTGTGACTTTCAAACAGACTGGAAAATCACAAAATGACATAAATGAACATATATATAGATAGATAGATAGATAGATAGATAGATAGATAGATAGATAGATAGATAGATAGATAGATAGATAGATAGATAGATAGATAGATAGATCGATCGATAGCGAGGGAGATAGATAGACAGACAGACATACAGACAGAGACAGACAGATAGAGAGAAAGAGAGATAGAAGGAGAGATAGAGAGATCAATTGACTGATAGATAGATAGATAGATAGATAGATAGATAGATAGATAGATAGATAGATAGATAGATAGATAGATAGATACATGCATACATACATACATACATACATACATACAAACATACATACATACATACATACATACATACATACATACATACAGGTAGCGAGAGATATATAGAGGGACAAACCGACGGGAATAGAAACCTATGTTATTTTACTTATTTAAAGTTATCATTGTTCTGGAGAGTTCCCATCCTCTGAGCCGGTCCTGGGTCTCGCGCTCCGCGGCTTGTCCTGGTTTTTAGGCACAGACTTTTATTAGTTCTTCCCGGGCCGCACAGAACTTGGCCCGGCCGGGCGCTCCCAGGCACTCCACCGCTAATGAAGTGCACATTCTGCCGGAGCGCTTGGCTGAGGCTGGTGTCTTTGGCCATCCGTAGACGGGAATTTCCCTTCCGTCCCTCCAAACCTGCTCACTATCCCTCCCTGTGCCACCGCCACTGTGGTGTCCGTGAGTCATTTTCTGCTGGACGGGGGGGGGGGGGGGGGCAGGATGCCTATGGGCCTACTGACATGAGTTTGCCACTGTTGGGTTTGGACCGGCTAGCTCATTGGCTGCTGAAAAGGGAATCGTTTATACTTTATTTCATTCATTTCTTAATAAGAATATCTATAATTGTCAATGTATTTTCTATGTTTTATTTTCGTTTTATTTTAGTTTCCTTTGTACGAATTTTGTGATTTGTGTTATTATTATTATTATTATTATCATTGTAAGATAATATGTTTTTTAAATGTTTTGCATAATGAAGACTAACTGATTGAAATCCAAACAATCCGCTAACTACACTGGCTGAATCAACTAATTAGCACACCGATTTGCCAGTAAAATCTGCTGTCAACTGGAATTGTTTGAGGTTCTACCAAGAAACAACATCTGTAATTTTACACATGCTTAAACACCACTTTTCCAACTGTCAGTGATTGTAAGAAAATACTAAATTGTGGAAAAAATGTGTGTGCGCGTTTGCGTGTAGCCTGCACTGCATGAAACGGGTTCATCTGGGCACACTTGACAGTCCTGGTGGATTCTCACGAGCAACAATACACCAAAATGAATCAGATGTTATCAATAAACTCAAAATCATCATGGGGCATTTTTTATAACGTTCAGAAGTTTTTTTTTCTGTTCCCATAGTTATGGGTGTTGGACCCATATTCAACAGGACATGTAAATATTTAAAATAAAAGTTTGACCAAATGTAACCTGCTTAACATTTGATTTTTTATTAATTTCACCATTTAAAAATATAAATATAAATTCTTGGTCTACTACATCCCTTTGTCCTTCTTTAACCCCCACCTGTTTCTGCGTAACTATGAAACAATTTTAACTGGGCCTTTTTTTTATTTCAAAGAAGGCTTTTCAACACTTTGTGTTTTTGTTGCACAACCCAATGGTCGGAGTGTTCAATTCAACCCTGAAGGGTCTGCACTATCTGGGTTTTATGAGTAGAATCCACCGAGAGATGGTGGCTGGAATACGTCTCTTCGGTAGAGAAGGTCATGCAAACTTGCTGATTTGGAGTCCGGCTGGACGATGACTTTGGGTTCCAAGAGAACATGACATGTGTAGATTCTTATCTTGCCGCAATCGGTTGTTAAATGGTAAACTCATCTCTCCGTACCGGACTAGTGCATCTGAACTACACATTTCCATTGTATTATTTTATACGTTGAATTTCCTTTAAATGCTTTGACCTTCATGTAAGCACTCCAGGAGAACAAAGAAGACCATATCTAGGGATAGGGAATAGGAGTATAGCCTCTTTAGTCTGCTCAATGATGCTCAGGCTCACTGGTTGCTGTAATGAAGGGATTTTGAATTCATTTCAAAATGTAAATCCAGGCACTGGACAGTACTACCAGGTCACTTCCTTTTACTTGATGGCTCTACTGTTAAGTTCTGTTGAGGAACAGGGTCCCCTATAACCTTCAACTACACATGCAAAGTAGATATGCACATACACAATCACAAACACACGCATGCATGCACAAAGGCAGGCAAAACACACAGCAGGCACACAGACACTCACACGCACACACGCACGCACGCACGCACGCACGCACACGCACACACACACACACAC
Organism: Pollachius pollachius; assembly: GCF_949987615.1. NCBI lineage: Eukaryota > Metazoa > Chordata > Actinopteri > Gadiformes > Gadidae > Pollachius > Pollachius pollachius. Next base: position 39,066,430 of record NC_136934.1, read on the forward strand.
ACACACACACACACACACAGACACACACACACACACACACACACACACACACACACACACACACACACACACACACACACAGTCTCAAATTCTTATAACAATAATGAATGAACGGTCGAGGGAGAAGGGAGAACATTAGGAGACTAAAAGTAAGATAGGCTCTGTGCCTTAAACCAAATGTTTTCTTTTGTGAGTTTCACTGTAAGAACATCTTTAATCAGAGCTGCTGACCAGTGCCTTGACTATCTTCAGTCTTGCTGTTCTAAACAGATGCCATTTTCCCAGAACTGCTACTGCTCCTGCCGGCTGGGTGGTCTCTGGACTAAAAAACATAGGCGCCCCATTACCTACCTGACTGCATTGTTTCACTTTTTGGACACCCATCCATTTTTTTGCCAAGCACTTGGTGATTTAAAGAGCGCTGTAAAAGCTGGGGGAGCATGACTCGAGCGAACACGAGCTGGCTGGGACTGAGGTTGACTGAGCAAGAAAAAGGGTATATATATATATATATATATATATATATATATATATATATATATATATATATATATATATACCCATTTTCTTTCTTTCTTTTTCGCAGCCAAAGAGTCTGCAAAGTTCATCAGGAGCTTCTCCGTGCAGCTGGTGGTGATGCCTTTTACAGGGTCATCCATGTTCTCATCCAGCCTCAATCCGTCGCTTTTGGACAGGACTCGTTCACATAAAATACTGAAACCCTACGGAAAGCCTTTGATCTAACTCTGCGTTTCCTGGTAGGAGAGCAGCGCTAGGCCCGTGGACCTCCTACTGATGGTAGCGAATGATCTCCTTGAGACTTAGCAGTGGCAGTTATATGGCCGCTGGACCAGCAGCTCCCGGGAGAAGAGGACAGATAAAAGTGAGAGGACGTGTCAGCCAGCAGTGCTCTGTCTGTGTTTGCACAAGGTCATCTTCACCATCAGGATGGGAAGGGTCTGACGAGACACAAGCACAGTGTGGAGCCAAAAAGAGAGGAAGAAAGAAATAAAACAAAGTGCTCTGAGTTGAGGCTGCTGCTAATTCTGGCACCCTGACAACGCTTTGTTCTTTACGAGACAACCTTGGTCTGATTGTTTCTAGCCCAGAAGAGCTCAATGAAACGACTCCATAAATAAAGTTGTGTTTGCTGTATACTATGAATGACTAATACGTGCCCTTATATTAAGCTACGGGAATGACATTTGTTGAGGATATGATGATAACTTTCACAAGCCTGGGGATCCTGGACGAATGCAGTGATGGGGACGAGCCGTCCTGGGGGCCTGCATGGAAAAAACGGTGTCACAAAGATACCGTGAATAGATTGCCGTGATAAACAAGTGAAAGTGATGGCGTCTTAATGTGGGCCTCCTTCATGTGGCTTGGGCGGTTGTTTTTGGGGGCTTACTGTTCTCCTGCATCCGTATGCAATCACTGAACAACTTGCTGAGTGAGCGTTTTTTTACTAGATCATGTAAAGTAAACAGTCCAAGTGAGTGTTTTTGATAAATGCAATTTGCTGCTACGCTCCCTTCCAGGCTGCATATTGTGCTCTGGCTGTTGTAAGTTAATTTGCCAGATCAACTAAAAAAACAGGAAAATCTAATGGAAAACACTGTCCTGGCATCCAGTATGCATACCGGTGGTCGGTGAAAAAATGGGAGCCCTTTAATGTGGTGATTGCTTGGTTTCAGTCAGAAATTTAGTTTCCTCAAAAAGAACACCCTTTTCCGCTGTGCTCCCTCCCCCCATTATATCCCTATTTTCTTTAATTTGATGCTGGCATTATCAGGTTCATAGTTTATCTTTGAAGGTACTAGTACCTCAGACTTTTTTTAATCATACCGTATTTTTCCCCTAAGAACTTCAACCATGATTAAAAATGTGTTTGTAAAAACTAGGGTTTAGATGTTCAGGATTTCCTTTTTCTAGAGTTCTGCCATGATTGGTGAGAAACTGTGTAGGACTATCCTCTGTGGCCCTTCCATGGTGTGCACATTAGGACATATTTGCCTGATCCCCTTTAATAACATGTTGGGGACTCTTTAAGAAGCTTTCCCTTCATTCTCTGGATCACTTCTCACCCCTGTCACTCTGCAACAACTGCAACACGCCAAATGGCTTAGATGACGGCTGGCCTTCTTCTGCTTGCAGGGTGTATATACTTCGGCCCAGTGCCTGCCGTTGGGAGGGACTCACTATCGACTGGTGGGCCTAACAGGGAAACTCAGACTTCACCAAGTCATCTTTTTTTAACAACAGCACCTTGGCCACCAGGGCAGTTTTGTTTTAACCCCAGGGCGACGTCACTTACTAACTTACAGCGCTAACGTGTAATTCAGACTGAGTTTAAGCGTCTCCACTTGTCAAACCAAAATAATGTTTTGACAAGTGTTATGTATTTTGACGGATTCATTTGTGAACAGCGTGTGTAATGTAAAACCACCATGCCATTCATTTATAACGCACGTATTCGAAGAAATGCACACCGACATTAATGTGTGTCCTGTTTGTGTGCAAAAAAAACAACCGGGCAGACACACTCCTATATTATATACCGTGTTCAGCACAGTGCTTCAATCGATATGGACACAGAAAGCCTGCCCCCCCTATTTTCTCTGGACCTGTCCGAAGCCTTGCGGTATACGTGTCTAAATGTGGGTTATTGTTGTTCAAGAGTACCTTCTGGAATATCGTCCGTATCCATTGCTTTCTCGCCACAGGCCTTCTTGGCCCCGGAGTCAGAGCGCACTCCCTGCGAGCTGCCAGCGCACCAGTTCCCCTGTTTCTGCTACATTTATTTTTAATACGCGTATTACATGACTTTCTTCTCTCAAGGTTTTGTGAATAGCAGATTATATGTAAACAATATCAACTTCCCCTCCTGCTCAGCATAGCCTGCTAGCGCTACCGCGCCCGGCAGTAAATCTCTCCTCCACCACCTTCCCGCCGCTCAGTTGACTAGAGGTAGGCAGGAGGCAGCCCAGAGGTAGGCAGGAGGCAGACCAGAGGTAGGCAGGAGGCAGCCCAGAGGTAGGCAGGAGGCAGCCCAGAGGTAGGCAGGAGGCAGACCAGAGGTAGGCAGGAGGCAGCCCAGAGGTAGGCAGGAGGCAGACCAGAGGTAGGCAGGAGGCAGCCCAGAGGTAGGCAGGAGGCAGCCCAGAGGTAGGCAGGAGGCAGACCAGAGGTAGGCAGGAGGCAGCCCAGAGGTAGGCAGGAGGCAGACCAGAGGTAGGCAGGAGGCAGACCAGAGGTAGGCAGGAGGCAGCCCAGAGGTAGGCAGGAGGCAGACCAGAGGTAGGCAGGAGGCAGACCAGAGGTAGGCAGGAGGCAGCCCAGAGGTAGGCAGGAGGCAGACCAGAGGTAGGCAGGAGGCAGACCAGAGGTAGGCAGGAGGCAGCCCAGAGGTAGGCAGGAGGCAGACCAGAGGTAGGCAGGAGGCAGCCCAGAGGTAGGCAGGAGGCAGACCAGAGGTAGGCAGGAGGCAGCCCAGAGGCCGACCAAAGGCAGGCCAGAGGCTGCACAGAGGCAGACCAGGGGTAGACCTAAGGTGGACCAGAGGCAGACCAGGGGTAGACCTAAGGTGGACCAGAGGCAGACCAGGGGTAGACCTAAGGTGGACCAGAGGCAGACCAGGGGTGGACCAGCACAGCCCCGGGAGTATGGGGCAGTTCCCCGTTCTAACATCACAGCTCTGTGTAGGTGTTGCATTTACACCAATTTGTGGTGTTTCACCACAAATCAATGTTTTGGATTCAGTTGAAACCCACTTTGCATAACTGAATATCAGTCATAAGGGCTGCAGTTCTCTTGTTGGTTTCAATCGTGTGTCCACGGCCCCCGCACACCCCAGCCCCTCATGTCGCAAACCCGTGCTTGTGTTTTTATACCTGATCTTCGGTTTTCTCAGCTCCCTCAGCCACCAGAAACTAAATATAGTGGATTGTTGCTCTTTCAGAATATATTCCACCTGCCAAAATACACAGCCACTGCTTTCTTAACCCTGCGCTGTGATCTGTGTATTTGGAGTGGAAATGCACTGAAAGAAGGACCTGTGGGGCTCCACGTGGTTTGCTCAATGGCAGGGTAATGACACTATCTGCTGGTGTTTTTGGAAGCCATAAAACCGCAGCAGGGAACCCCCCACCAATAACCGCTTCATTGTAGCTCCATGCCATTACTCAGATGGGACAGATCAGGATATTGATAGCTGCCTGCTGGAATCTTAACCTCTGACCTGCGCTGCGCTTACATTTAAAAAAAAACCTCATCGTGTGTTGTTTCCCCCTTTCCAGTCATAGCCTCTTGTCTCTTTCACGGAAGACTCTGGTTTCACTCAATTTAAGGTGAATTACAGGAAAAATATTTTCTTTTCGAAAGCTAGCATCAATAATCTTTAAGTCATACAGTTCATTGAGATCACAATCATTTACACTCATTCATCTTTGCAAAGGGCCACTGTATGGATTTATTGTAGGAACCATGAAGTCATTTGTACACTGGCAAGTGTAGTGCTTTGCTTCATAATCTGTGATTTGCAGATATTTGTGGATAGAAATCGTAGCAAAACACCACAAGGCTTATATAAGCTCGGAGTCTGTACATTTCAGACCTCAAGGACTCCAGTGTTTTTTGAACGTTCCGTCTGTGCCATTTCAAATGCCCCCAGGCAACCCAAGGCTCGATTGACTATGACCACCACTTTAAGTCCATGCACATTTCTGTGACACAGAACAGATCGGAAAACAAGCAACGTCTCCTACCTTGAAGCAGAAGGCCCCGACCATCAGATGATGATGTTTCCAAGCGAGACCGCTGTGCTGGTGCTTGTAAACAACACATACAAGCGGTATTAAACTTGCACCGTGCGACTGTGTTCTGTCCAGGCCTCGCTTTCGTCAGAATTATTGGGAAAATATGAGCGTGTCTTTGTAATAATAAAAAAAAACCCTGTCCACCCACGACTGAGACTCAATCAACCCAGGCATTTTTCACTGTAAATCAATTTGGTGTGTGGAGAACAATGGTGGGAACATATCGACACAGGCTTAGGAGGATATTGTTTGAAGAGAGAGACAGTGAAGCCATGTGAAGCACCTCTACCATCTCTAATCATTTTCCTGATCATTTTAGATAATCGCCAAAGAACAGATTTAAGCTGTTATGTGAAATGACCTTTGACGAAAGAAAAAAACGAAGAAAGTAGAAAGATATCGTCATTGAAAATAATCTGTTTGCGTTTAGTAGGTTTTAAAACTGGCTACATTGGTCACTTGAAAATGCATCGACTTGGCTCAAAATCTCTTATTGGCTTGAGATCTATTGGCTAGAAATTGCTGTTCTGTCCAGCATTGGTTCACACTCACAGAAATAAAGTTTAATAACACTGGAAATGTGATTGAATTTACAGTGAGAAAACATCCATGTGTCATGTAAAGAATGTTATTCATCAATCATTTGTTAACATTAGTTTGTTTAATTTGTATAATGTTTTTATTTTATTTTTTTATTTTCATAACATTATAACATTTAAGACCAAAATATTTAATTGTGAGCTATTTAATATTTGGTAAATTGTTGTTTTCCTCAACCTAGTGTTTAACTGCAACAAATACCAATTTCAATTATTAAACCTGTTGCAGAAGCAACCATTGTACTCCACAGTTCACACTCGTGTAAATCGTTTTGGCAGAACAATTTTTTTCTGATGAACATAAAAACAAAGTAAATAAAATGAATACACAAAAACAAAGTATACGAAATAAACTCTTTTCTCTTTTTTTGATGCAAGCAATTCAAATATTGATGAACTGTTCTTTTTAAGAGGATAATTGTTACTCTGGACAACATATGCCCTACCCTAGAAGGAAACTGGGAACTTAGGAGCACTTTAACTCTGCTCTCTATCCTCTTTCCTCCCTCTCCCCTTCCACCCTCCCCCAGCCTCCCTCTAGCCTGCCTCCGGCCTCTCTTGAACCCCTCTCCTGCCTCCGTTTAGCATCTCTCCAGCCTCCCTCCAACCTCTCTCCAGCCTCCCTCCAGCCTCCATTCAACCTCCCTCCAGCCTCCCTGTAGCCTCCATCCACCCTCCCTCAGCCTTTCTCCATCCCCCCTACAGCATCTGTCCAGCCTTCCTCTAGCCTCCCTATGTCTACCTCCAGCCTCCCTAAGTCTACCTCCAGCCTCCCTCTAGCCTCCCTCCAACCTCTCTCTAGCCTCCCTCCAGCCTCCATCCACCCTCCCTCAGCCTATCTCCAGCCTCCCTACAGCATCTGTCCAGCCTTCCTCTAGCCTCCCTCAGCCTACCTTCAGCCTCCCTCCACCCTCCTTCTAGCCTCCCTCCAGCCTCCATCCAACCACTCTCCAACCTCTTTCCAGCGTCCATCCACCCTGCCTCTAGCCTCCCTCCAGCCTCCATCCACCCTCCCTCTAGCCGCCCTCCAGCCTCCATCCAACCTCCCTCAAACCCTGCCTCCAACCTCTCTCCAACCTCTTTCCAGCCTCCCTCCTTGTCAGGCCATGCATGTGGGTGTCCCACAGGGAATTCAAGTAGCACATTGGGTCGGCCACTCTATACCCCCTGTTTAAAGGGATTCATTGCAGACTAATTGGGATAACATGGCTGGAAATGTTGACCTTGGTATTTCTAAACAAGGTTTCAATTAACTTGTAATAAGGCCTCGAAGCCAGGCCCCAGACAGATCCTCCGCCATCAGAGGGAAATGCAAAACATGCCCGAGTTGATGGTTGGCTATGCTTAACTCTGATTAATCACTACACAAGGCACCAAGTGGGACTGGCAAAATAATTAGGGGGTAAAACACCCAGGTCTTTTGGCAGCAGCATTGAGGCCGTTGCTGCATGCTTTTTCAAGCATGAGTTACCAGCTAGGTTTTCAAGCTTTTAATGTTGCAGAAATATATCTTGTATGTGGGTTTACGTGATCCCTCTTGAAATGTTATAGCGGACTGGAGCTGTGTTAACTGTGTTAACTTCTTGGGGCACTCTTGGACCTCCCCCCCCGCCTCCTCCTCTCCCCTGTCCTCCATACATGGGTGAGTGTGTATACATGAGTGGTATAGAGTGTGTGTTTAGAGGGTGTGCTGTGCTTGACTACACGATATACTTTTGTTGCTTCGGTGGGGCTCGGTGCCATGAAATGAATGAATGTTTATCTCATGTGGAAGTATGAAAGACGGGTGACTTAATCCATCAACCTAAATAAGGACATCTTATTTGCATTAGTGGCATTTCAAGTATAGAAGACTTTGACTCGATGCCCGTTTGCAATCCATCTGGTGCCCCTACAGTACACAAAGTCTGGGTTATGATACTGAGTACTGGGCAGATAATCAAACGGAATGGATCAATGACGCGTCTAGAAGATTCCACCATTCATTCTTCCAACAAAAGCTGCCGTTCTATAAACCTCGGGCTATCATTAGATATGGCTTTAAAGTATTGATACTTTGAAGGGGTTTATTATTTCACGTTCTGATGTGTACAAATGAACTAAACTAAAGGTTCTCAGATCTGCCTGCCAGCAGATCTAATCCAGCAGGTTGAAGTGGGCCAGAGCCGGAGCTTTGGTTTTTGCGGTTAAAGAACTGAACTGACCCAACTGATGAGAGGAGAAGTAGCAGAAGGAGAAGAATAAGAAGCTTCTTGGCTTGGTAGTGGGTGACTACGGTGCTTCATGGTCATCTGGACCTTCGAGAGAAACCAAGTGACCCTGTGGTGAATTACTGCTCTTTCAAGACTAGACAGGAGAGCGGTCGCTGAGCCGCTGAGCAACCCAGGAATAGAGCGGGGCAGGTCAGGCAGACGGGCCGCGCTGAGGGAGTTGAAAGGCCTGACGTCCTACAATGCGGCTGGGGAGTTCTATCCCACCGCGATCTCTTCACAGTGCTGTGAAATCCCGGGGGTCTGACTGTTTTGTGTCATTCTACACCGCGTCCTTCCTCTGCTTTCCAGCTTTCCTTTCGTATCTCTTTATTTCTGCTTCCTTTCCTTTCACTTCCTGCCGTTTTCTTTCCTCTCCTCTCCTTTCACTTCCTCTCCATTCCCTGGCTTTCCTTTCCCTTCTCGTCTCCCGTCTTCATCCTCCTCTTCCTCCCTGCTCTTCATCTCCCTCCCCTCCCCTTGTTCAAATGATCACGACTCTAAAGAATGTCTCTCTGCAAGTGGTTAGCATACGGCCGCTTTGAAGAGAGTTCCAAGTAGCTGCTTTTGTCTCGGCTTTGTTGTTCTAAATGCTCGCTGTATTAAATCACCTCTGTAGCTCGGCCCAGCGACCTGCCTCCCTCCATCCAAACACACACACACACACACACACACACACACACACACACACACACACACACACACACACACACACACACACACACACACACACACACACACACACACACACAAACACACACACCTACACACACCCCTGGCTTGTAGCTTCTTATATACATAGGAAGTCAGCCTGCCGCTGAACTCTTGAGCTTGTTAAGGAACTTAGCATAGTAACAATTGTTATAATTTTTAAACAATTGTATAAAAAAATCGATTATCAAAATGACACTTCCTTGAACGTTGCAACGCTTCTGTGACAGTTAGTGAGCCGCACTCTGTCAACTGTGTTTACAGGTCAAAGAGCTCCCCTCGGACGCCCTCTTGGAACGACCCGCTCTTCCTGAGGGTGAAAAATGCACTCCACCAAATGCGCTCTCCAAATGCGCCCTGTTGTCATCAGCTGCCCTCTTTACAGAATCACACGTTTACCGTAATATCCAGGTCCCGGGAAGAGATAGGAAGGACACACTGATTGGATTATCTGAAACACCAAATAAACCAACTTAGAAGTATACATTTTTTAAACACAACCGAGTTTCACACACAATAAGCAATACGTCCCTGTTAAACCCCAGAGGTCCTGTGTTTACTTTTTAATTCAAAACATTTTCATTGATATTTTTACTGGCAGTCTTTAAAAAGAGTTTAATAAAACTTTAACAGACTTGAAAGGGGCTGCTGTAAACTGGATGAGGAAACGCACCTTTCATTTATTGCAAGGCATAAACAGTAGTTTATGGCTAGACTTTTACTGCCATATTGCATAACTAGAATTGCCTTTTGAAAAGGGGTTAGTTTGTGTCCAAGAGGCAGATGCTCTTGTAGAATAGAAAGATCTTCATGAATCTTTACAAAGTCAATGTGCTTTAAAGGCCCTAGTCCAATCCTGCCCCCCTGATATATTGGCTGTTTTCCTTGTTTTTGCTTTGTAGATCTGTTCCAGAGTCCCTGCGAGTCTCATGAACAGAAAAGCTGAGAATCAACCCAAGACAGAGGAGCAGCGAGACTTCCCCTTATCAGAACCCTATTTATTCTCCGTGGGCAGCCTTCACCTCAGCCCTACAGACAAGGTAGGCCTATCTGCCTTTGTCAAACAGCCCCCTTCATTTTATGGCTTAACCACCCTTTGTGAGCACCTCCTAGTCTGCGATAGCGTTCAAAGGTGCATGCCCCCAAAGATAACAGTTTACAGTAGTTAATTGGTGATTAAACGGCAAGATGTCCTTGTAAAATCTCGCTACTAGTGTTATGCTGCTTCAAGAAAACCTTTTTTTTTTAGGGTGAAATAACTTTGTTTTTTATTGGGATACAAAGAACATTTGTTTGCTTTAAAGGACATTATGGGGTTTTGTGGTGAGTGCTGCTCAAACATATAAAGGAGTCCCATGTTAATATGTCACGGTGGCATGGAGCAAACCTCTATCAGATGTTTTGAACTCCGTCAACCTGCCGCTAATCTCATCCAGCGATCAAAACCCACCCTTCCGACACCCTGCTGCGATGTCTCTCAGGTACAACAACACAGTTGGTCCGGCAGATATGTGTAAGCCATTATGAGAAGGTTCGCCAGCCATCGCAGCCGGGCCAGAGCTCTAAAGCCTTGTAATTACATTTTAATCAGCAGTGCCTGTTGGAAATACCTAGAGTAATTAGCTTTATTCTTTCCACTCTTCCTATAATCTTCTCCTGTTGTGTGAGGGGCTGGACCGCGTGGGGAGAAGAGAAACAGTGCACAGACTTTTTTTTTCGATAATATGGAATGAATTACCAAAACAAAAAAAAAGAAATACAGAAAAGAAAATGACGTAAAGCTGGATGGAAGAACAGTTCCCCCCCCTCCTCCTCTCCCCCACGACTTTGGGGACCACCTGAGATCTATTTCGGGGCTTGTTTCCTTTGATTAGGACAGTTATGGGAGCGCTGTTTCAATATAAAAGAGTCTGTCCAGACAGTTTAGCAGTGTTTATTTGCTGTGCCACCTGTGTTTCCATGCCAGGGGGCTGAGGTTGTAATGGACGGGGGAAACTAAGAGGGCGAACAAGGTACCGTTAACCCACAGCCACTGCTGGGATTGGCTCAACAGCCAAGGGTCTGCCTTGTGACTAGTATACATTTCTTTTTTTATCAGACCTCAAAATACATCTTAATCCCCTCTTCCACTGATGAGAGGCCAGTTAAGCCAACAGTTTAATAGGCTGGACACCAAGAAGCTCCCACAGAACTCAGAGCACTGGAGTCAAAGGAGTGGGCACCCAGTAATCCCTGTTGCCTTTACCTCTCTCACTCTTTCTCTCTCTCTCGCCAGGCTCTATCAGGTTCTCCTCCTCACCTAACCATCTGTTTCTCTATCTTTCTTCCTCGCATTTCCTTCACTCTTTCATCTATCCGTTTGCCCCTCTCTCTCCCTCCCCTCCTATCTCTCTCTCTATCTTTCCCTGTCTCTCTGTCTCTGACTCTCTCTGTATTTCCCTTTATGTCTCTCTGTCTGTCTTACTGTCTCTCGCACTCTCTCTCTCTCTCTGTCTTTTCCTGTCTGTCTCTCGTCCGTCTCCCTTTTCTGTCAAATATTTATGGCTGATGATAGATAAGATTCAGCCACGGATCCCTCAGAGCCAGCAGCTGCAGACCTTTGCTCACAATAAAGTGTGAGATGCGTTCCAGGCAGAGCGGGGTGGTGTAGTTGGGGGGTTGCTGTGTTGGGTTTGGAGCTCATCCTACGTCTCTAACGATGGGAGGGCTGGACTCACTCAGCCCCAGCAGTGAGGAGGAGAGTCCCAGTGATAGAGATCTCTCTCTGGGCTCAGCTAGGCCCACACTTATCTCACCAGAGATGACATGAGCCTTGTCACGTGGAACGTTTTTGGTTCTTTCCACGGTGGAGGTAAAGACATTAACAGTGGCAGGAAAATGTCACCTTCGATGATGAAGGGCTTTGCCGTTGTTTGGCCTTTCAGTTATACTACAGGCCTGCTTTATTGTTTTATTTTAGGCAATTATTGTGAGTCATATCTTGAATGATTATCAAACTGGGTGACAAATACGATATCTGTTGATGTGTAATGTAATCCTACTGTCTTATGTTTAATGCCTCTGTATATGAATGGGCGGGTGCGCTTGTGTGCATGCGTGTTTATGATAAATACGTGCAGCAAAGATGATAAGGACCCCCCCTCCCCTGTCCTATCTGAACTATACGTCAGCTCATTGCTGACATGTGCTGACCGCCACTCTGTCCCCTGCTGCGGCCCGCCATCCTACCTTGCTTCCTGCACTTCCAATGTGTAAGGGTGAGCCCCTGTACATGAATGATACCATCAATGCACAAGCTTGACCTTTGCTAAACCTAATGTTTTAATAAACAGGAAATCCTGTCTCGTGGTCAGACGTGCTGGCAGTATGCTAAATATCTTCCCACGCTCCCCAGACTTAAAGAGCATGTTCTGAGAATGAATGTTTCCTACCGTGTCAATGTCTCTTTCTGTAGTGCATAAATCAGCCCGATTAGATGCCAGCCCTAATCCAGCTGAACACACGGCAACCTGTCATAGTTGGACCCAAAATGGCCTCCTCGCCAGTCAGCTCATGAGTGGAAAATGAATCTTGTTAAATAAAATAGAACACCATCTGGGCTTCACCATCAAAATTGTTACAATATGTGAAAGACGCCCCCCCACCCCCCCAAAAAAGTTATATTAACCTCACATAACCCAGGAATAACTGTGGCTGAACAAACAGTATGGAAGGGCAAGCTGGGATGGATCCACTGCACTGTATAGGCTATAAAAGCTGCCACTCTACTTCGATGTGAAATTGCAGCAATATTATGTTGACGTGAGACATTAACATTTCTAATCACCATTGCATGACCATATCACACAATGTTATCTCATCCCCATTTTGAGTAAGGCTTATTAAGCGCTCCTTCAGATAATAATTCAATGTATCTGCAAGTTCAGAAGCAATATGGGGCCACTTATCATCATCGAGTTGTCATCGCTATCAGCCACCACGCCACAAAGCCACCTGAGTGGGACTTCCTGGTCGATCTGGTCTGTCTGTCTGTCTGTCTGTGCGTTGTTGTGCTTTCAGAGCAAAACAACGCGCTTGGTGCCCTCTGTTGGACAACAGTGAGAAGGAATACAACAAACACCAGGCCAGGGGAAGCTGTTATCAGAGCTACTGTTGTTGATTACATTTTTTCAAACTTCTTATGTTTAGTCTTTGTTCGATTGACTTCCTGCTAAAACAAATCCAGCAGTGTGTCTGGCGACGCCATGTGTGTCTAGTGGTGTCTCAAACCCCATCTCCTTTGCAGCCGTCATTAATTCAGACCCCGGCACTGTCTAATTAATATCTGTGTCTGTGAGCGATTAAGAAGGAGCCTTCCCGGATCAACCGATCTATCGGAGACAAAGCGGTTTTGTCTCCAATAGAGTCAGTGGGAGTCTGTTGATTGCCAGACTCCCACTGAAACAAAAGAAAAGCAGTGTGACCGTTTCCAGTCCATGTCAGGTTCAAAATATATGTGTCCAGGAAATTGATTGTATTTTCTGGTGTTTGCACCGGAGACAACCATTTACCTCGTCTGTCTGCGTGGTGTTGACTCGGCCCGCCGCTCTTCCTACACCTCTCCACCGTCACCATGGCCACCGCCCTTACGTGTCTGCCACTCTTTATGAATTTATATGTATGTGTCCATATGTCTCTTCCCTGTCTAAATACATAGTGTATCCCGGTACTATATGTTGATGCTGCTGGCTGCTTCTTGTGTGTGTGTGTGGGCACGTGCGCACGTGTGTGTGTGCATGTGTGCGTGCGTGTGTGTGTGTGTGTGTAACAAATACGTGCCCCCCCTCTTGTTGTAAGTGAGAGATTATTGCTGTGCAGCAAAGGAGAATGTCCCTCAGTGAGGCCGACGCCTGTGATCATATAAACGATAAGGACCCCCCCTCCCCCATCCTATCTGAACTATACATCAGCTCACTGCTGACCTGTGGTGACCATCATCCTATCTGCTGCCCTTCATCCTACCTGGCCACCGGTCCCACACTGATGACCCTGCAGCAAAAAGGCCCATTAGAGCAAATGAGGGTGGGGGAGAGAGGGAGAGAGAAAGAAAGAGAGTGTTTGAGACGCAAGAGTGGGGTTATTATGGAAGGGCAAATTGCTTAACAGCTCTGGGATGGGTCAAGGCGATGGATTATATCGACTGGTGGAGATAACGCCGGGGTTGTATTTTTGATAAACAGTTGCCAACCGACAAACCGTCTCACATTAGAGACACTAAATGAACAGTGTTTGATTGCGCTTGCCTCTTGCATCCTCATGAAATCATCAAGCAATGCAAATACATGTAAACCTAACACATATTTATTCTGAACGGTGTCGACAGTTTTGCGTCAACATTTTTGCCGTTTTTTTTGTTCCTGGTCAACAGCATAGATACACACCAATAGGTCTACATATTTACAAACACTATCTCTTATTATCTTGTCTCCTTCCCTCATCTGCCCGGGCCATCAGTGACAGTGCGGTGCAAAGGTAAACTGTTTATTGGCACCATTCTCATCCTCCTCCAGGAGAGAAGGAGCAGTGCACAGCAACATAATGAATCCATTGCCTACAAGCGTTTTTATCTCAGTGATAGTCGGATAGCTAGCTACCAACACTGTTTGGAAATGTCTTAGTACCTCTTTGAGATAAGCAGGGCAAAAACCAAGTGCAGCTCAAAGGGTAGTAGGAGCAGAGCGCAATGGCTGTCCAGTGTTAAAAAATGACCCATCACACCCATCATTTGAATCACTTATCCATTATCTCCATTATCAGCCTGCTGCTACACTGCATGGGACTTAGCATTTTAGCCCCCAATTCACCCCATATTATTATATGTAGCACCAAGACCAAGAGATGAATTCGATATTCTAATGTAGAGAACCATTTCTTTTTTCTTGTTGGCTGGTCTGTTGCGGGAGCTAGCAGTTGGAGTGGGCTTTGGCTCAGGATAACGGTTTATCTTTAACAACAATATTTTTGTATCGCATGGTCGAATACTTAGATATTTCATACCGCTTCACGTCGCAATGTTCATAGAAAAAATCGAATAGCGGCTAATTGCCCTGCTTGTTTTTTTATGCTAGCCAGTTTTTCTTTCCTTAACAGTTCATACAGAGAATACACTGGCTGCATACGTCTAGCTGGCCATCATGGAATATTTCTTTAAATGGAAGCTGGGCGTTCACTTGTTTCTTTTGAAATCCTGTGTCGGTGCTGTTGCTACGTTAGCTACGGCTAACAACCTTGGGCCTGCTCAGTTGTCACACGGTGTCACTCCATTCTGAGCCTCTGTTGAGCCTCTGTTTGTGTTCTGGCTAGACATCGTCTATAATGAGCTCTGATTAGTTAACTCGCCTAAATGCTTCTTCTATTTCTGGTCTACATTCATCTGAGTGCCAAGTTCTGCTGGCCCATTGCAGGACCACCACGTACCACTGCCCACAAGCCACAAGCCACCACCAACACCACCACCCCCGCGTCTGAGGTGTCTTGGCTGAGTGGGGGGATCACCACTAGGGCAGAGAAGGCAATCCACAAGTTCAAATCCATTACTTAATTGTATTTCCATGAATTGATACATATATATACACCTTGTGACGGACCAAAGGGCAGCAGCCAACACTAACACCACCACTACCACCACCTCTTCCCCCACCACCTCCACCGCCTCCTTGCCCAACTCCGTCACCCCCACTCTTAACCCGAGGATTGATGACCTCCGACCTCCGACCTGCGCTCCAGAAACAACCTGCGCCTGACCAGACGTCAGCGTGTTCTGTTTTCCAATAGGAAGGATGAGGTGAACCAATGGTAGGGTGGCAGCAGGGAACAGACTGTCTAAGACCTTTTCCAGTCTGGCCCAGCAACGTTGAGCAGCTCTGTTTGTTTACCTCCCCTTGTCCTTCTCTGACTTTGGCGATGACTTCAGCTTGGGGGCCGAGCAGAGGCTGGTCTCAGCTCCTTGAGATGGAAATCTATTTTTGACAAAGCAACAACTTGTAGAATGGGCAGTGTGGGGAGAAGGGGAAGGGGCCATACAGTGGAGTGGCTAGATCTGGTCCCTGTCGCAAATCCCAAAGCTGGTCCGTAACAGCCAGAATAGCGTGAGAATCCATATTCTGAAGGTCTGAACATTCCCAACTTTCAGTAGTCAACTTTTATGCATTCAACTCCCGTCTTGTGGTGCTTACAACGCAGAGATTTGTTATTTCCTAACATCTCCCTATCCCCACATCCCTACTCCCAGTCATTGTGATATTTCAGTTGAATAGTTTTGTTGTGCTTTTCCTGGAGGGAGTTGTCTTGGAACACTATATGTATTCTGGGAACACTACATGTAGGCCTATGCATGGAGATATGGAGATATGATCGGAAGAAAAGATCTGCAGAGACCTGGCCTGTGCCTATTGCCTTCGTACTGTAGCCTACCTTCGACTGCCAGTATTAAGGATGGTGTGCGTATGCATGGGAGTCATTCAACATGTGTTCCAGTGTGTGTGTGTGTGTGTGTGTGTGTGTCCTGGTGCCACAGCGCTGGTGAGCAGGGAAAAATCAAATTCCTATCTGTTGTCGGTAGGCAGGCTAATGTGGAGGAACACCTTCACCCTCCAACTCCACCTCTACCCCCGAACCCCAGCTCCAGTGTTGACCACCTTATACCTCCAACTCCAGCTCGGCCTCATCCCCCCCCCCCCCCCTGCCAGACCCCATCTCCACCTCCAACTCCACCATGTTGCCCCCACCTCCATCTCCACCTCCAACTCCACCATGCTGCCCCCACCTCCATCTCCACCTCCAACTCCACCATGCTGCCCCCACCTCCATCTCCACCTCCAACTCCACCATGCTGCCCCCACCTCCATCTCCACCTCCAACTCCACCTTGTTCCACCCACTTCAACCCTCCACCCTGCTCCACCATCAGCCTTCCCCCTGCACCCAGAGACAAAGCGGCCGGGAGTGATGGGCTGCGCTGCGATGCCCTTTTACTGGGAGGAAATTTAATGGAAGTGGCTCCATTGGTAGCAGATGGAGGAGTTTCCTGGATCTCAGTCACGGTAGAAATCTTAGACTAGGCCGTACAAATGTACACAAACACACACACATACACACACGCTTACACACACACACACACACACGCAAGCAAATGCATGTGTGGATACACACATATATGCAAACACACACACACACACACACACACACACACTAATGCGTGGGCATACACAATGCAGCTTCAATTTGTTCTCCAGATTTACAATGTGATAGAGAAGAAGAATGGGATGTGTTTATTTGTCTGGGACATGGTGAGACAGTAGTTGGGTTCCTCCTTGAATTTTTATATTGCCCTATTTTTCTCTCTATCTCTTTCTCTCTCTCTCTCTCTCTCTCTCTCTCTTTCTCTGTCTCTTTCAATTCATCCTCTCATTCCTAGTCTCTTCTGCCTTTTTCAGTGGAAAGAGTTTTTTCTGGATGGCCTCCCACAGATCTCTTTGCGATCCTTCTGAATGTTATAAATCTCCTCATGAAATCAGCATGGGGTCGTCACATTGATCTGAAAATATGAGACAATAAAAGAGACAAATCAAAATGCATAAAAAAAAGGCATAAAGGATATATACACTATACATGTATGTACAATATAACAATTTAAATGGTAAAATGGTACTTCCATAAGATGTGATGGGAGTGTTCGTATTGTATGTGTGTGCATCTGTGTGTGTGTGTGTGTGTGTGTGTGTGTGTGTGTGTGTGTGTGTGTGATTTTCTATGTGTGTGTTAGACAGAGAGGGCTGACCGCGTGCGTATGCGTGCGTACTCGTGTGTGCAGTGTGAGGATGAGGTAGGGGCTGGCCGCGTGTGGGTGGCTGTGAGTAAGATGGCTGAGTGGTCGAGTGAGGAGACGGTAATAAATTCATTCACTTTTCGGCCCCTCTTTGACTCGCCCATCAATCAGATTTATTGATGATGTGTGTGGGGCTCATATACTTCCAGCCCCCCCCCCCAACCCCCCCATGTCTTCTGGCAACGAGGGCCGGTACGTCCTACACAACAAGCGTGACGGTAGTGGGGGGGGGGGAACATCTGTCAAGTGGGGCCGTTTTGAGCCACATTATGATAACCAAGAACACATTGAGGCATCCCATGCCAGTTCCCCTGGGGGTGCTCCCCCTCAATCTCAATTAGGTCTGTGGTTTCGGGTCTGAGGCTCACACACTCCGAGGTCTCGGCGTTGCCCAGCGCCGCCCCGAGCTGGAAACCAATCCCGCAGTTGGATCTGGCCGCTGTCGGAGTAAATATTTTCTATTTCATTCCTTGCAGTGAAATCAAATGCAAATTTGTCGGTGCTGTGGTGCCGGGCCATGGGGTTCTTGTAAGTCACGGTGGTGCTGATAAGCGCCGGGCTCCGGCCGTGATGCCTGGGTTGTAATCGAGGGAACGGCTTCCCTTGTGGAAGTGAACTCCTACAGTTGTTTTGGTTGATTAGGTTGATTAAGCTGAATAAATGATTTAGAGACCGAGCAAAACTCAAACTGTGGCTTGTTTTGCGGGGGTAGGATTATGAAATAACAGTGCAGCCCAAGAGACGACCCGGCTGATTCGGTGTGACAGCTTGCCTGACGTTTTGTTGATCTTTTACGCTTTTTTTTGCCCCTATTTGGAATGTGAATTCCTGTGAGTTCAGCAGCAAAAGCGAGGTTGGGGCCAGTTGATTTTAGCTAATTACTCCAAACTTCAGAGTGTTTGGATGTAAGTCAGTGATTAGAGAGCTTTGAGAGGGGTTTGAACTCAAAGCCAAACAGTTGCACCCCTGCTTCACTTTGATGAACTTGGGGGAACTCACAGTTTGTTTTAGTAGAGGGCAACGTTTCAGTCAAACATGGAATTAGGTACAGTTTGGATTTATAATGTCAAATACCTCTAATTTGTAATACGTGACAAGATTGAAAGATTGCAAAATAAAAAATTGTGGAACTCCCTAGTGGAATGAGAACTATGCTTGGATTTAAGAAGGACGGTAGGAAGGATGGTCTGTTTGTTTTTCATTCTTGCTTGTCTTTCTTTGCCTCATCACTCTCTTCCGGCCTCCATCCTCTCTCTTACTCCCTGGCTCTACCTCCCACACTTTCTTATCTCCTTTGCTCCCCCCCCCCCCCCCCGCCCCCACACTTCCCTGCACCCTTCCTAATTTATCTCCTTCTCTCCTCCTTTTCTCCCCTGCTCTTCCCTCTCCTCTCTGCCAATTGACTGACAGCTGGGAGTTACCGTTGAGGTCACTTCAGTGGTGAGTCCTCCTGATATTTTCAACAATGAGAATGAGAGAGAGAGGAAGGGTGACAGAGAGATTGAGGAAGAGAGAAAGAGAGGGATAGACAGAGAGAGAGAGAGAGAGAGAGGGAGGGTGAGGACAGAGAGAGTAAGAGGTGAAAAGGTAGTGCCACAGTTGGACAACTGTAATCAATTAAAATTCCTTTGACCCGTTCTAAAAATGAATTTGATTAATTGAACAAAAACATTGTGGTGGCATGCATGTCCTCCGATTGGCCAACGGGGACATGTGATCAACATGAACTCTTGTTTTAAAAGATAAGGTCGGCGTAAATTTATGATTTTCCTATCGCCAGCCCGCCCTAATAAAACGATGTGCACTAGTGAGACAAAGAGCGTAAACAAACCACTGTTCAGGCACGGTGGATGGAATCTGCTGAGCGAAGCAGCGGGCGGCATCTGTAACCGCTTTCAGTCTGCTTTTAGACAACACTGGAAGTCCAAACCACAAAACAGACCATGCTTGTTAG